>NC_142881.1:95757304-96372304 GCF_051225735.1 Oryctolagus cuniculus
AGAGCGAGCGACGGACCGCCAGCCCGGCCCGGCGGGACCCTCCCCCGACACGGAGGGGGGAGGCGCGGGCCGCGGCCATTAGGGCCGAAAGAGCAGCGCCCCGGTCCCCACCGCGGGGACCGGCAGACCCACCAGCACGCCTACGCTTCCCCCCAACAGAAGGGGCAAACGGGGCACACGGGTGGGGTACGCCACCCAACGCACTCAGCACAGGAGGGACGGCGGCCGGGGGATAACGGTACCCCGTCAGAAGGCACGCCCCTCTCTCGGATCGCTAGAGAAGGCATTCCTCACCGAAGGTGGGCCACACCCCACCCCAACTGCCCCCCCCCCGCCGGGCCGGCAGGAGGCAAGCCGAGGGAGCACCACCCGAGAGACCGATCAATCGGGCGAGGGGGTCTGCGGTATAGGGAAGAAACGGCACCTCGAGCATCCGCGGCCAGGGCAAGGGCAGGCTGGGCGCATTACCAATCCCATTCGCCACAGCCCTCCCAGCCCCCGCACTCGTCCAGCCAGACCGGACCACACCGCGACCGCTCAACACACCTGGCACACACCACCCCACGGGGGCAGGGTGGCAAGCGCGCAGGCATGCGCCCACCAAGCCGATACCCCACACACACGTGGGGACGACGGCACGACACCGGCAGCCTCCCTCCAAGCGAGGCGAAGCGCACACGTGTCTCCTTCTCTTACCGCCTCGACCCCCCCAAGACTCCCAAGGGGCACAGGCAGCAGCCAGAGGCAGCCGCAGCAGCGACACCCGGGAGAGGGCGCTGGGGGGACAGGAGCAACACCACCACTCGGCTTCAGGCACCTGAGGCACAACCTGGACCACTCCAGGGGCACCGCACAGGCTCGCGCAGAGGCAAGGCTCCGCAGCCACAGAGCCCACGACAGGGCGACGGCGAGGGATGCCCGCCACGTCAGAGGACCCCGACCCCCCCCGCGCGCAAAAGCACGGGGACAGCAGAGGCCGGGCCGGTTTCCGCACCCCTGCCACCCACACACCACCCGCAGGTGGGGAAGGCAGAACGAGGGGCCCGCAGGCCAGAACGAGAGGCTCAGCAGCGTTCACCATGAACGGCTGTCCCTCATCTGGAGCGGCTTAGGTCCGGCCCAGGAGAGCGCCACAGCACCACATCGGTCACAGTCAGGTCTAGGCTTTAACACGTGGAGCGAGGGCGGGGGGACACGACCCGGCGAGGACAGCCACCAGAGGGGCCCGCTGCAGCCTCACCAGCCCCCGCCTCTCACTGCAGGCGGTAGACAACCCCAACGGAGAACGCCTGACACGCACACGTGGCATGAAGCCACCCCTCATCGAGGGCCTTTCAAGTCAGAGGGTTGTCACAACCACCACGCGATCGGCTCACCAGCGGCAGAGAGCGCACGCGGGTAGAGGACCCGACGCCCGCCTCACCCCACCGCCCTCGGGCACCATAGGCCGGAGGTGGCATCACCGTCGCGGGACAACCGGAACGAACGCACACAAGCCACCGCGCGAGCCCAAGCAGGTGGCTCTCAGAAAGGAGCACGGTCGAGCACCAGCCCACTGGAAGCCCACTTTGTCCCCGTGTCCCCAACGCACGTCCGGAGTCCCCTCCCTGGCGACAGTCACCAGAGAACAGCGTGTCAGCACCTACCTGCAGGTCCAAAACCACAACTCCAAGTATAAAAATGTCCACGCGAGAGGACACAGGGCTGATGCACTGGACACAGCCACCTCTGAGCTTGGGGACCCGGTCACTTGTCCCCAAAATGCCACCCATCTCTGTTAGAGGACACTCCTCTGGCCACCTGGTCGACCTGGGGTGGGGGAGGGGACTAGGGCCATGAGCAGGCCACCACCCCACACATGGCAGGCAGCCCCATCCAGGCGAACTCACACACGGGCTGCAGCGGACCGGCCTCTGGCCCTCAGAAGGCAACCCAGGGGCCGGCGCCGTGGCTCAATAGGCTAATCCTCCGCCTTGCGGTGCCGGCACACCAGGTTCTAGTCCCGGTCGGGATGCCGGATTCTGTCCCAGTTGCCCCTCTTCCAGGCCAGCTCTCTGCTGTGGCCAGGGAGTGCAGTGGAGGATGGCCCAAGTGCTTGGGCCCTGCACCCCACGGGAGACCAGGAGAAGCACCTGGTTCCTGCCATCGGATCAGCGCGGTGTGTCGGCCGCAGTGCACTGGCCGTGGCGGCCATTGGATGGTGAACCAACGGCAACGGAAGACCTTTCTCTCTGTCTCTCTCACTGTCCACTCTGCCTGTCAAAAAAAAAAAAAAAAAAAAAAAAAGGCAACCCAGGACCTTCGATCGCTCCCTGAAGGGAGATTTTGGAAAGGGAAAAAAAAAAAAAAAAATCCAGACCTTCCTTAGTGGCAAGTAGCAAATAATTAGGGTTAGGCCCAAGTGCAGAAGGACTTCGAAGAAAGAAAAGGAAAAACAAAATCCCAAGCCTGTATGGCCAAGGCACCCTTCCCTCTGCCACCCACAGATCGACATCCCCGGTCGGTCCCCATAGGTGGTGGCGGTGGTGGCAGCAGCACTACCAGTACGTAGTGTGACAGGGTGTGCTGGTCGACCCGCCAACAGTAGCGCCACCCCAGTCTAGCCACGTTCAGGCGCGAGGCGACGCCCGCCTCCCTCCACAACCTTTGCCTGCTCACTTGCCATCCTCCAGGCCCAATCTCTGACCAATACATCAGGTCCCCAGGTCCCAGCAGGGCAGGGACAGTCCTTCCTGCAGCTTAGGGACTTCGTCACACTCTGTCTCGGGCTCCTCGGCCACTTGTCATCCCTTGTCGGCTCCGGAGCCTGCGACAGCCATATCAAGGCAGCCACCAGGTGGAGTCCGACAACCGACACCGAGGAACCAAGGGACAGCCAGCTGGATGCATCCAGGCGGCAGGGGGACGACATCGTAGCTCAGAACGTGTTTCTCGGCTGCCCGGGGGCAGAGAGTGTGTGGAGGGGGTCGGGGGCAGGTGTCTGCACAACCACAAAGGCTGTGGGGCATAGGTGCCCACACAGCCGAGGGTTGGGACTCAGCAGACTCTGGGAATCTCAGAGCATGAAGTGCCTCCCGAAGACGGGTCTGGCCTCGCCTGGCTCCGGGGAGTCAGCCTGTCAGACCCCCAGGGCTGTCCTGGCCGCGAGGAGCATCTTCTCGTGGCTCATGGGGTGTGTGTGGGGAGGGGGAGGGGGGCATCGGGAAGGAGGCTCATCCTCTGGCAGCACACCATCTGTGGCAGAGGCCATCCATGGGCTTCACTATTGCCTGGGCACGTGGGGGTGCACTCCACAGATCACTGTTTACACAGAAGTTTAAAAAAATGGGGGGGGGGGAGTGCAGTGTGTCATATTCTTATTTTTTGTATCTATGAACTACATAGAACCTCTTCTCTTTGTATTGATATCACATTCACATAAGAATTAAAAAGTCCACTTGGCCACCCAAAGGTGAAGGAAGGAAAGGAAAGGAAAGAAAAGGAAGAAGAAAAGACGAGAGAGCAGCAGAGAGAATTAAAAAGAGGGGAAAACATTGAAAGAACACTAGGGAGAGAGAAACAGAAAGAGTGAAAGTAAAAAAAAAAAAAAAAAGTTGGAGAAAGAAGAAAAAAAAGGAGGACCGAACAGAAAGACAAAAACTAAGAAGAGAGAAAGAAAACGTAAAAGATGGGGGAAAGAAGGAATGGAAGTTTAGAAAGAAAACCGTGAGGACGTGAGGACACGACAAAGAGAGGAAACACATGAGGGAAGGTAGGAGACAAAAAATGAAACCAAAATAAGGAAGAGAGGAGAAAGCATGAAAATTTAAAAAGACGAGAGAGAGAGAGAGCAAGTGGGGAGAAAAAATAAGAAAGGACAAAGAATATCAAGTCAAGGGGGGAGTGAGAAATAAAGTCGGAAGAAAGAGAAAGAAGCTAGAAGGAGACGGACAGACACACGGACGAGCGGGAAACAGCACGAGAGCAAGAGACAACAGGGAATAAACTGAGAAAGAGAACATAAAAGAAAGGAAAAAGAACGAGAGGGAGGGGGAGGGAGGGAGGGAGGGAGGGAGGGAGGGAGGGAGGAAGGAAGGAAAGAAAGAAAGAAAGAAAGAAAGAAAGAAAGAAAGAAAGAAAGAAAGAAAGAAAGAAAGAAAGAAAGAAAGAAAGAAAGAAAGACGCGAACGGTAACCCACAGGGGACTCAGATCACCCAGGGTGGCGCCCAAGGACCCGAGAGCCCATCCCCAGTCACGGCCCGCTCCCCGCACCCGGCCAGCTTCCCACCCCTCTCGCGGCAGCTGCGGCGGCGGCGGCAGCGCCCCAGCCCAGAGAAAAATGCCCCCCCCCGCCCCCACAGCAGAAAGCTCGCCTATGCTCCACACCGCGCATGTGCTAAACAGGCCCCCAACCACTGCGCAGCCTCCACCCCGAAGTCTCGCGATACTCAGGACGCTCTATTTAGATGCCAGCGCCATTTTGGCTTTCACCAGCCACCGTGCCCGATCTGATACTGTGGTCGCTAGGTGGCGCGCGAGGATCGCCGTAGAGAGATTTGGTTCTCTCGGCGGGGGTAGGTGGGTGGGGAGGAAGGGGGAGATGAAGGGCAGGGCAGAGGAGGCTGAGGGAGGAAGGTGAATGAGGAATGACACTGGGTCCCAGGCCCGTGGGTCAGCTCCAGATTCCCCCCACACACACACACACACCCTTGGGCCATATTTCTCCAGGCCTGGCTCTCCAGAAATCTCAGCCAATGATGAGAGGGAGGGCTTCCCGGGAGCTGGGAGCTGGGCCAGACAGGAACACAGGCACACACTCACAGTCACACTCACACACTCACTTTCTTCAATGCAATCACTGTCTCCAGCCGGGACGGCCCTCCCTAGGTAGTACTGTTATAAAGGATGGCCCAGTATCTCCTCGCTGTGTGTCTCCTTCCACCACCAGGAGTTGGAAGGAAATGTGAAGGGTCACCACTGGAAGACCGGGAGGCAGGGTGGAAGCACAACAAACCTGCCCAGCTTTGTAAAGAGAAGGATAGAGAGAGAGGGGAGGGAGGAGAGGTAGGAGAGGTGGGGGGAGAGAGAGAGAGGGAGAGAGAGGGAGGGAGGGAGGGAGGGAGGGAGGGAGGGAGATATCTTCACTTCCCAAATGCCCACAGCAGCTGAGGCTGGGCTAGGCCAAAGCCAGCAGCCAGGAGCTCCATCTGGGCCACCCTTGTGGGTGACAAGGACACAACTACTTGGCCCATCTCCCACTGACGTTGTCTTTAACATGTTGTGCTACAATGCTGCCTAGCTCCCACTAGCTAACTTTAAATTTCTGTCTTTTTTTTTTTTTTTTTGACAGGCAAAGTTAGACAGTGAGAGAGAGACAGAGAGAAAGGTCTTCCCTCCGTTGGTTCACCCCCCCCCAATGGCCGCTATGGCCGGACCGCTGCACCGATCTGAAGCCAGGAGCCAGATGCTTCCTCCTGGTCTCCATTATGTGTGCAGGGCCCAAGGGCTTGGGCCATCCTCCACTGCACTCCTGGGCCACAGCAGAGAGCTGGCCTGGAAGAGGAGCAACCGGGACAGAATCCAGTGCCCCAACCAGGACTAGGACCCGGTGTGCCGGCGCCGCAGGCAGAGGATTAGCCTAGTGAGCCACTGCGCCTGCCGGCCTCTATTTGTCTTTCTTCTAAGATCTTAGGGGAGCCACTGAGCTCTTTTGGGGACAGAAAGGAGGTGGAATGGCAGTGGGTCAGAGATGTGAAAGAAGGGGAGAACAGACAGTCTCCCAGAGAGAGCAAGCAGAGAGAGGGAGAGGGAGAGGGAGAGGGAGAGGGAGAGGGAGAGGGAGAGGGAGAGGGAGAGGGAGAGGGAGAGGGAGAGGGAGAGGGAGAGGGAGAGGGAGAGAGCACACTTTACTCTGCTCCCCAGCAGCAGGCAGGGGTCAGAGGAGGAAGAGAGCAGACTGGGTCTCTGGGAAACAGGACAGGAGCCTGGCCTGCCTTCCCCTTCCCAGCACATGAGCAGAAATGGCTGCACAGTGAACAGCGTCTGGGCACACAGGATCTAGCTCAGCCCACAAGAAGCTTCTGCTCCCTCCGGTGAGGCACAGAAAGAGGCAGGGGAGAGCCAGTCACCGCATCCCAGGAGATACCGCAGCACAACTCACCCTCCCATTCCAAGAGGGGTTTTGCTCCTGAGAAGTTCTCATCCACTCTCCTCTCTGCCTGGGAAGGCACTGCCCCTAAAATGGCCTTCCAAGTGTTCCAGACAAACAACACACCCAGTCAGACCTGTGTGTACGTGTATGCATGTGTGTGGAAATGGAGAGAGCCCTTCAGAGCTGTGTGGTGTGTGTGTGTGTGTGTGTCCCAATGACATACCAAAATAAACCAGTGCACCATACACACATTTTGACTGCAGCTTGACCATCCTGGAACACCAGGGCGGGGAGGGATGTCAGGTCTCTGGAACCCACCTGGGGGAAGAAGTCTTCTGGCTCCCAAGGCTCACTCCCCGGGACTGGGGGGGGGGGGGAGATGAGGAGCAACAGACAGAAGTAGATCACAGAGAAACATCGCTCCTCAGGCGGCCTTTGAGGCCTTCCTTTTGGGGTAGATATCATTCTCTACGTGTGGCAGCCAAAGCCGCAGGCACGGGGGACAATGAGAAAAATTCAGTCAAGGGAACTACAGCACGGGCGAGAGGGGGGTTGACTGATCCAATTAGAGGTCAGGCCTGGGCCATAGTCTCCTTAAGGGAGAAGAAGACCCAGACACTAGGTTTCTTTCTTTCTTTCTTTCTTTCTTTCTTTCTTTCTTTCTTTCTTTCTTTCTTTCTTTCTTTCTTTCTTTCTTTCTTTCTTTCTTTCTTTCTTTTTTTATCCAGGCACCCAAGTCAGAAAATCCACAGGGCAGTCATGTCTATGGTTTCCTACAGGGACAAAATCCGGGGTCGATGTCGTTCAGAACAAACAACTTTCTTCTTCCACCTTTCCAGGTGAAGAAGGGGAGACTTGGGGGGGGGCAGACCGACCGACCCCAGTCTCCAGTCCCACATGGGCCAGCCCCACCCAAAGGCATGCCAGCAGCTTCCAAAGGAGGAAGTCCAAAGGTGCTCCACACCCAGCCCACGCCAAACAAGCCCCCACCCCCAACCGCCCGCCAGCCCGGAAAGTTGTGACTCCATCTTAGCTCTCCTTCACCAAACCCATGTTCAATACTGTGGCCGCTAGGTGGTGCGCGAGCCTCAGGCAAGAGAGACTCGGCTCGGCTCGGCTCGGCTCGGCTCGGCTCGCGGAGTGAGGGAGGGCCCGGTGAAGAGGAGACGAAGGGAAGCAGAAATTTCACACTGGATCCTCCCTCCCTCCCTCCTTCCCCATCAACTCCACATCCACAGAGACCTGCCCAAAGAGAGTCCAGGTAGGGCTATCGACAGTATCCGCTTTATTCCCAGAAACCTCCTGCTTAAAAATAACCAGTAGTCTCTAAGATGTCTGTCACCAACCAGGTTCTCCTGTATCCATTTACTCAAAAGGCAGTTACAGAGACAGTCGGTTCACTCCCACAAATGGAACTACAACAGCCTGGGCTGGGCCAGGCCAAACCCAGGAGTTTGGAACTTCATCAAGGTCTCCCATATAGGTGCAGGGGCCCAAGCACTCAGGCCATCTTTAGCTATCTTCCCAAGCACATTAGCAGGGAGTTGGACTCTGGCATCGCAGGCAGTGGCAACCTCAGGGCCCTAGGAAGCGGTTCCTTGGTCTCAAGTCTCTGCCTGCAACGCTGGCATCCCACAGCAGCATGGGTTTGAGTGCCTGCCACCTGGTCCAGGACTGATCCAGCTTAACCAGATGCCTCACAATGCTTGCATCTCTCTCTCTCTCTCTCTCATTCTCCTCCTCCTTCTCTCCTTCCCTGTCTCTGTAATGCTGCCTCTCCAATAAATATGTAATCCATTAAAAAGTGAAAAGAAAGTGATCGATTGTGGGATTGAATCTTCAACTATCTTCAAGTAATCATAAGATGATCCGCCTCTCCCATTGGAGTACCTGGATTGGATATTTAAAAAAAAAAAAAAAATTTTTTTTTTTTGACAGACAGAGTGGACAGTGAGAGAGAGAGACAGAGAGAAAGGTCTTCCTTTGCCATTGGTTCACCCTCCAATGGCCGTCGCGGCCGGCGCGCTGCGGCCGGCGCACCGCGCTGATCCGATGGCAGGAGCCAGGTGCTTCTCCTGGTCTCCCATGGGGTGCAGGGCCCAAGCACTTGGGCCATCCTCCACTGCACTCCCTGGCCACAGCAGAGAGCTGGCCTGGAAGAGGGGCAACCGGGACAGAATCCGGTGCCCCGACCGGGACTAGAACCCGGTGTTGAGCCGCGGCGCCAGCCAGGATTGGATTTTTTACTCCAGTATGACTCTAGCTCCCCACCAGTGGAGACTCTGGGGTGCAGCCCTGACAGTTCCCGTCACTCACACCCAATAGCGTCTGACTCTATTTTTTCACCGTGGGGCTTTCTAACAATTCCCCACACATGGATGTCAGGGAGCCAAGCACTTGAAACCTCACCTGCTGCCTCCCAGGGCATGCCTCTGCACAAAGCTTGAATCAGAGGAGACTCAGGAATCGAACCCATGCTCCACTGCATGAGACGGGAGCGCCCCATGCCGAAAACTCTAACCGTTGATCCGAACGCCCACCACACATTATGTCTTCAAGTTTTAAGATTCATTTATTTATTTCTGAATCGGAAAGGTAAAGTGTGTGTGGGGTGGGGGGAGGTAGAGAGAAACACAGAGAGAGAGAGATTGATTCCATCTGCTGGTTTCACTCCCCGCCTCTTCAAACTACAGCTCTCTACAACATGCTCTACAATATGCCCACCTTTGCAAATTCCCTCACAACACCGCCAAAATGAAGGAACATACTAGTGGCGGCTGTCCCACGGCTCCTCATCTGTCCTACCTATCGCTGCCTTTGACAAAATCTCTGTGAGACACGGAACATCCGAGTGACCATATACAGCAGCGGCACCAATCTTGTGTCACCACACTACCACAGACTAGGGAATTTTGTGAACTTCTCTTAGGATGCGGACAGAACCGACTTCCTCTGGCAAATGTAGATGTACATATATCAAAACACCTTTACCTCCCCTCCCTACAGAATGAACAAGCAGGCCAACAGAGAACTAAACAAATGGAACACAGGCAAGAAGTCAAGAGGAATCATGAAATGACACATAATTCAGGGTGTAACAGCAACGACGGTGTGGGGGTGTGGGTGGGAGAGGTCTAAGTAGACTTTGTATCCACCGGTTCACTCCACAAGTGCCCGCAACAAAGAGCCAAGGCTGGGCCTGGTCAAAGCCAGGAGCCAGAAACGCTACCCAGTGGAGGAGGGGGGGCACTCGTGACATCACGTGCTGCCTCCCAGGATGTGTATCATCGGGAAGCCAGAATGTGGGTAGCCAGACTCAAAGCAGGCACCCGGATGTATAGCATGCACATGCCAGGGTATGGTTTTTTTTTTTTTTTTTTTTTTTTGACAGGCAGAGTTAGACAGTGAGAGAGAGAGAGGAGAGACAGAGAGAAAGGTCTTCCTTTTTCCGTTGGTTCACCCCCCCCCCAAGTGGCTGCTGCCGCCGGTGCGTTGCGGCTGGCACACTGTGCCGATCCGAAGCCAGGAGCCAGGTGCTTCCTCCTGGTCTCCCAGGGGAGTGCAGGGCCCAAGGATCTGGGCCATCCTCCACTGAACTCCCAGGCAACCACAGCAGAGAGCTGGACTGGAAGAGGAGCAACCCAGACAGAACCGGCACCCCGACTGGGACTAGAACCCGGTGTGCCGGCGCCGCCCCCCCCCCCCGGCATGTGGATTTTACAAGTTGAAAATCTCCTTTCACTCTTTGTCACAGGACCCACAGTCATTTACAGTCCTCGTTCACTTCTTTTCTGATGCTCCAAATGGCTGCGCTGTCAGATTTTCACATCCCTCACATCCCCACTCGACAAAGCCAGAAAACTTCCTAGAACCTGGTGTGCCTGCGCCAAGCCTGGGCCTGGTCAAAGCCAGGAGCCAGAAATGCTACCCAGTGGAGGAGGGTGCCGCCTCCCAGCTAGAGACAGGAAGAGGTGTTCCATTCACTGGTTCACTCTTCAGATGGCCACAATGACCAGAGCTGTGCCAATTGGAAGCCAGGAGCCAGGAGCTTCTTCCAAGTCTGTTACATGGGTTTACGGGTCCAAGCAATTGAGCCATCTTCTACTGCTTTCCCAGGCCATAGCAAAAAGCTGGATCAGAAGAGGAGCAGATGGGATTAGAGCTGGTTCCCACATGGGATGCTGGTGCTTCAGGCCAGGGCTTTAACCCACTGTGCCACAGTGACACCCACAAATAAACAGATCTTTAAAAAAGTGATAGCTACAATAAAAATCTACCTTTGTTATACTAGAAAAATGTCAGATGTTATTGTCTTATACTCTAAATTTTTACCATGAAGATTGTATAAAAATATACATATTTTAAAGATTTATTTATTTGAAAGAATTACGCAGAGAGAGAAGAGGCAGAGAGAGAGAGAGAGAGGTCTTCCATCTGCTGGTTCACTCCCCAGTTGGCCGCAGTGGCCTTTGCTGTGCTGATCCAGAGCTGTGCTGATCCGAAACCAGGAGCCAGGAGCTTCTTCTGGATCTCCCACGTGAGTGCAGGGGCCCAAGAACTTGGGCCATCTTCTACTGGTTTTCCAGGCCACAGAGGAGAGCTGGACTGGAAGAGGAGCAGCTGGGACTAGAACCGGCACCCATATGGCATGCTGGTGCTTCAGGCCAGGGCATTAACCCATTTCACCACAGCACCGGCCCCTAAAATATATTTCTATAAGCAAATCCCACTGCTCAATTCAGGATTTCTCTCGCCAAGATAAACCTCAGTATAAGTAAAAGTGTACTCTCATTTTTTAAAAAATTTAGTTAATAAATATAAATTTCAAAAGTACAACTTTTGGATTATAATGATTTCCCCCCATAACCTCCCTCCCACCCACAACCATCCCATCTCCCACTCCCTCCCCCATCCCACCCCTCATTAAGGTTCATTTTTAACTATCTTTACATACAGAAGATCAACTTAATATGTACTAAGTAAAGAATTCAACTGTTTGCATGTACAGATACACAAAGTATAAAATATTGTTTGAATACTAGTTTTACTGTTAATTTGCATAGTACAACACATTAAGAACAGAGATCCTACATAGGGAGTAAGTGCACAGTGACTCCCATTGTTAATTTAACAATTGACACTCTTATTTATGATGTCAGTAATCACCTGAGGCTCTTGTCATGAGCTGCCAAGGCTACAGAAGCCTCTTGAGTTCACCAACTCCGACATTATGTAAACAAGGCCATAATGAAAGTGGAAGTTCTCTCCTCCCTTCAGAGCAAGTTCCCCCTTCTTTGATGGCCCATTCTTTCCCCTGGGATCTCACTAACAGAGATCTTTCATTTAGGTGTTTTTTTTTTTTTTTTCCAGGGTGTCCTTTCCATGCCTGAGAAACTCTCATGGGCTTTTTAGCTGGATCCAAATGCCTTAAGGGCTGATTCTGAAGCCAGAGTGCTGTTTAGCGCATCTGTCATTCTATGAGTCTGATGTTGTACTATCATTTTAGTAGTAAACAATGGGCCAGGCATTTGGCCTGGTGGTTAAGATACCACGTGGGACACCTGCATCTCATTCAAGTAATTGAGTCTGAATCCAGGCTGTGTTCCCAATTCCAGCTGACTGCTGATAAAGACTTTGGATCAAGTGGTTGTGTTCCTGCAACCCACAACAGGGAACCCAGGTTGAGTTCCTGGCTCAGCATCAGTGACTGGGTAATCCAACAAATGGTGGCTCTCTCTTATTCTGTCTCTGCCTCTCAAATAAATAAATTTTCATTCATTTTTATAAAACAGGAAGCAATATTGACAGATTCTGTAACACTTGCTTTGAAAAATGGCAATCACATTGTTAGGTTGGAAGATAAGGATTAGCAGATTTACACTATGAAGTCCTGCCCATTCTCCAATAACTTTACAGGTAGTCTAAACATTTCTCCTAAAAAAGGAACTCCAAGAAAATCCTCTCTGCCTGGGCTACCCTAATAACATTGCATTTGAAAGCCTTAGGAAGAGGAATTCTACCTATTTCAAACCCAGCAAAGATTTTATCCAGAAGAGGGTTGGGGAAAGAAGAAATGTTGGAAAAAACTGGGCCCTCTTTCCTTATAAGCTCCAGCCTGAATGCAGACTGGGCTCTCAGCTCTCGGTTTTTTGCTGACATGTCTGTCTGGCTTGTCAAGTGTATTCTCTTCATTAAACTTTGTAACCATGCTTTACCCTAGTCTGAATGACTGGGACTGTCTCTCAGATCTGCCTGGAGAGATGTCCATGAGTCCTGATACCCACCCTTTCCCATTAAATGTTGCTACCTTGATTACCACTTGGCTCTGTCACACATCAGAATTTTTACTGGTGCAAAGACAAGAACATCTGTCTCCTGTTATAACAATTACCCCACAAATGTTCTCTCTGTTACATGATTCCCACCCTAACTACTTGCTACAGAGACCCTCTTCATTATTAAAGAATTTTCAACTCCCGGAATTCCCTCTATCATAATCTGGCACTTAGAGCCTTAAAAAAACATAAATCCTCCTAATTATATTCAGCTATTTAGAAACCTGATTCAAGGCCCAGTTGAATGGTTCCCCAGTTTCCTCACCAGAGTCTTGGAGGCAGTAGAGAAAAGATTACCACTTGGCCCAGATCAAGATAATTTGGTCAAACAATTAGCTTGGGAAGGCGCTACCAAAGAGGCAAAAGCTGCAATCACCCTGGCCTGCAATAAAAACCTTTCTAAAGCAATAGTAGCTATAAAGGAGGTAAACCCTGCTGATATACCCATACAGGCCCTAACTGCAGCCATTAACAAACTTAAGGTTGTCCATGTGGTGGAAGCTACTTATTCAAAGACTGTATTTGAAAATATATAGAAAAAATATAGAAAAATATATAGAAAGGGGTTCTAAAAAGGTTAAGGGAAAAGAACTGGTTCACAAAAAATTAATTACACAGGTCTTAGAGAGTCTTTTGCTTCTCACAGAAATAGCTGTGGTACATGTAAATGATCATCACAAATGAAATTCCCTCAAAGCTATTGAAAATAGGCTAACAACAACAACAACAAAAGAACTAGTTAAAATAGGAGGCATCCAAATGGATAAGCAAAAATGGCAACACACTGATAGGAGGGGAATGATCAACAAACCAATGATGAGGGAATTGATGACTATATTACACACCTGGAGCCATTGGAATCCCAGACCATGTATGATACAATACTCAGGAGCTGTGCTCATGTGGAAATATATATCAAACAGATATGCACAGAATGTGTAACCTATCAAAAGACAAAAAGGTGATGGGGCTGTCATTTTAGCATGCTGGTAAAACCACCACCTGTAATGCCTTCATCCCACGTGGGTGCCTGTTAGAGTCCCAGCTGCTCCACTTCCAATCTAGCTCCCTGCTAATGAACCTGGGAATGCAGCAGAGGATAGCCCAAGCACTTCAGGACCTGCACTCACATGGGAGACCTGGAAGAAGCTTCTGAGTACTGGCTTCAGATTGGCCCAGCTTTAGCCATTGCAGCCATCTAGGGAAAAGAACCATCAGATGGAAGATCTTTCTCTCTGTTTCTCCCTCTGTCTGTAACTCTGCATTTCAAGTAAATAAAAATAATTTTTACTAAAAAATAAAATAAAATAAAAAGGGGTCATGAAGGGCTTGGATGTTAAGTGGAACTGTCTCCTTATGAATTGTTATATGAAATCCCTTACTTAGGTAAGAGCAGAGCCAATGTTTAAAAAGAATATATGCTGGTCATATCCTCTGCCATATGTTGAGTTCACATTTCATCACTTGCAGTTAGGTGACCTGGTGCTGGTTAAGAGTTGGAAAGAAGACAAAATCTAGTCATGCTGGGAGGGTCCTTACTAACTACTCCTAACCACTGAGACTGCCAGTTGCTATGAGAACTGCTAAAAAGGGCTGGGTTCATTATGTCTGAGTCAAAGAATTTGTAAATGAAACTCCAGGCAAACAGTGAGAAGTCCACCAGTTACATTATAACCCTTTAAAAAGAATTTAATTGCTTCTAAGTTCTTAACATGGGGATGATTTAATAACTAGTGCTGTCCTTGCTTTTAATACCTGTACTAATCCTAGCTTTGGAGTTGGGAGGGGATGTTCCCCCTGGATGAATTACTATATTTTCTGTGTTTAGAAGAAATACTTTTTCTTCTCATCATACATTCAACATCAGATAATATGCTTCTTGCACTGTGCCCTTTAATTATACTCAAACCTCTACCAGTGAGGTTATAAAATTAGATGTGGATCCAAAACAAACAAAAATTACTAAATTAGAACACACCCTAGAAATAGAGATGAGATATGGGAACATAAAAATCTGGATTGAATGAGTAAAATTTTTCAGTACAGGTCATTAATACAAGCAATTGTTTAGCCTATGCAGCCAGATGGCCACAGGGACCAAGTGGTCCCCTTCCCTCTCAGCTGGAGCTCTGATCTGCCTGGACTGAGTTGTATGCTGGCTCTGTATCAAGATGAGATGCATGGGGAAATGAGACCTATAAGAGCTTGTCATTACTGTTCCCAACAAGATTCCATTCTTGGACACTTGTGCCGTCTTTGTCTATAGGCACAATGAACTTATCCTCCTGTGTCTTCAGTCAGGGGCAGAATTTAACTAAAACATGGCAGTACTCTCACCCTGTGACCAGGTCCTAAATATCTCTGATGACTCTTTTTTTTTTTTTAACAAGCAGAGCTAGACAGTGAGAGAGAGAGAGAGAGAGAGAGAGAGAGAGATGGAGAGAAAGGTCTTCCTTTCCGTTGGTTCACCACCCAAGTGGCCACTACAGCTGGCGCAATGGGCCGATCCAAGGCCAAGAGCCAGGTGCTTCCTCCTGGTCTCCCATGGGGTGCAGGGCCCAAGGACTTGGGCCATCCTCCACTGCCCTCCTGGGGCCACAGCAGAGAGCTGAACTGGAAGAGGAGCAACCAGGACAGAATCCGGTGCCCCAACTGGGACTAGAACCCGAGGTACTGGCACCACAGGCAGAGAATTAGCCAAGTGAGCTGCGGCACCAGCCAGTGACTCTTAATAGCAATAACTCTTCAGCCTTAAGCATACCATAGGCCAATGTCTGGTGGTTTTGTGGAGGGAGAAAACTCCATGCCTGGTTGTCATCAAGTTGGACAGGATTTGGTAACACATTTCACTTTGGCATTTCTCTCTCATTTTTTTTTTATTTTTAGGTTTTATTTATTTATTTGAGAGGTAGAGTTACAGAAAGAGGAAGTGACAAAGAGAAAGGCTTCCATCCACTGATTCACTTCCCATGTGGCCACAATAGCTGGAGTTATGCCAATGCAAAGCCAGGAGCCAGGAGCTTCTTCCAGGTTTCTCATATGAGTGCATGGGCCCAAGGACTTGGACCATCTCCCATTGCTTTCCCAGGCCATAGTAGAGAGCTGCATTAGAAGAGAAGCACCTGGGACTAGAATCAGTGCCCATATGGGATGCTGGCACTGCATGCAGAGGATTAACCTACTGTGCCACAGGGCCAGCTCACCTTGGCATTTCAAAACATATCCTGGTACAGACCAACATTAATCACAGAGTCTTATCAGAGTCCCCAGAGGAGTCCCTAATGTCTTGCTGTAAAAATAGCTATAACTAGTACTCAAACAGTATTTTTCACTTTATGTTTCTGTGTGGGAGCAAACTGTTGAAATCTTTACTTAATGTATGCTAAACTGATCTTCTGTATATAAAGAGAAATGAAAATGAATGTTGATGTGAATGGAAGGGGAGAGGGAGTGGGGAAGGGGAGGGTTGTGGGTGGGAGGGACGTTATGGGGGGGAAGCCATTGTAATCCATAAGCTGTACTTTGGAAATTTATATTCATTAAATAAAAGTTTAAAAAAATAGATACAAACTGAAAAAGAAAATCAAGAACTCTTAATGCCAGAGTATACAATAAAAACAACACTCCCCCCCCAAAAAAAAAATCAATGCAAGGGTTGTAAAGCTGTGTACATCACTAACCTCAAAAAATTCCCTAAGGAACCAGTGCTAGGGTGTGATGCATTAAACCATAGCCTGTGAGGCAAGCATCCCATATGTGTGCCAGTTCAAGTTCTGGTTGCTGCACTTCTGAACCAGCTCCATGCAAATGCACCTGGAAAAGCAGCAGAAGATGACACAAGGGATTGGGCCCCTGCCACCTATTTGGGAGACCCAAATGAAGCTCTTGGCTACTGGCTGCAGACTGACTCAGCCATGGCTGTTGCAGCTGACTGAAGCAGTGAATGGAAGATCTCTCTCCCCTCAACTCTTCTTTTTTAATAAATAAAATACATCTTTAAGAAAAATCTACCAAGAAGAGCAATAATTGACGGTATCAGACATGGCCAGAAGGATGAAGCTGTGGGACTTGGAGGGCCACTGAGTGTAGAAGCACTGCAAATGTCATGGAGATGAGTTGCCTGCATGCCCTTGTGCATGCATGAGGAAGAGATCCTGGTGGCAGGGAGGTAGGATGGCTCCAGGAGAATCTGGAGCCTCCTGAATCCCCACCTGCTCAGAACAACTCCCTGCCAGCCCCTGCCTCCAAAGCCAGCATTCCTAGCCTGACCTCTTTTCAGCTCAAGAGCTTCTGCAGAATGCCAGGATTGCCCAAACCATCCAGCAGGACTTCTACTGCCTCTTCGACACCTGAGATCTGCAGGGTGCAGCCTGAAGAAATGTGGATTTTTATTTGAAAGAGTAGAGTGGTGTGTTCCCATTTGCAGTTAGGGCATTTTGCCTGCCAGAAACAAGTTGCTAACCATTGGTTGTGGAGACACTTAAATAATTTCTGTAAAATGAAGGCTCAGAGTTTGGAAGTCCTTCTCATAAGAGTTACTTATCACCTAATCTTACCAAATGTTTTAGAATAGTTTTCCCTCTTTTGCAAAAATGTCTTTATTCTAAGAAATAAATATTGGTGAAAATTAATATAACTTAATTAAAACTACTTTCAACCAAAAGACTTTTGGAGAAGCACAATGATGAGACAGGTGACAGTGGTTGGGCAGCAATGTCTGTGTGTGAAGAATATGTGCATCTGTATTTAGCAAGGCCAGCAGCAGAAGAAAGGAAAAGGAGATTATCTCTCTGAGTATTTGCTTAATTAAGACTAGAGTATGGAATCATAAAAATTAGTCTTCTTTAACCCAAAATCTCTGGGAGTCTCTCTTCGTTAGTATATATTTCAGAAGAAGACCTTTATTATTTTTTATTTTTATAGAAAGATTTTATTTAATAAATATAAATTTTGTAAGTATAACTTTTGGATTATAGTTGTTCTTCCCACCATACCTGCCTTCCCACCCCCAAACCATTCCCCTCCTACTCCCTCTCCCATCCCATTCTTCACTAAGATTCATTTTAAATTATTTTTATATACAGAAGATCAACTCTATACTAAGTAAAGATTTTAATAGTTTGCACCCACACAGACATACAAAGTATAACGTACTGTCTGAAGACTAGTTTTACCATTAATTCTCATAGTACAAAATGTTAAGGACAGAGGTCCTATATGGGGAGAAAGTGCACAGTGACTTCTGTTGTTGATTTAACAACAGACACTCTTATTTATGATGTCAGTGATTACCCAAGGCTCTTGTCATGAGCTGCCAAGGCTATGGAAGCCTCTTGAGTTCACAAACTCTGACATTATTTAGACAAGGCCATAATCAAAGCGGAAGATCATGCGAAGACCTTTAAATGCTAGCAAACCTACACCATCATTCCACACTTTTTGAGGCACTTCCAGAATGTAAGGCATAGCAATTCACACTTCTATTATAGAGCCCTGAATGTAAGATTCAGTATTCCAGTGTAAAGAAAAAATTGGAAGGCCCTTTTGTTAGCTAGAACTGGCAATTGGAATTTTTTTTTTTTATGAAAAGTGTTTAAAAAGCCTATTAGAGGGCCGGCGCCACGGCTCAACAGGCTAATCCTCTGCCTTGCAGCACCAGCACACCGGGTTCTAGTCCCGGTCGGGGCGCCGGATTCTGTCCCGGTTGCCCCTCTTCCAGGCCAGCTCTCTGCTGTGGCCAGGGAATGCAGTGGAGGATGGCCCAAGTTCTTGGGCCCTGCACCCCATGGGAGACCAGGAGAAGCACCTGGCTCCTGCCTTCGGATAGGCGCGATGCGCGGCTGCAGCGCGCCGGCCGCGCCAGCCATTAGAGGGTGAACCAACAGCAAAGGAAGACCTTTCTCTCTGTCTCTCTCACTGTCCACTCTGCCTGTCAAAAAATAAAAATAAATAAATAAAAAGCCTATTAGAAAGAACATTACAAATCCATTTCCATGGGTAATAGAAACCTGAAATAAAATGAGCTATCAGGCAATCAGAAGTTTGTTGTAGGAAAGGGAATTATTTCTTTCAAAATTATAGCAACAAATGGATTTAAAGGAAGTATTGAAAAATTAGTTTTCATTAAAATGAAAACTGTATTTATCGAATGACACCAATAAAAGTACAAAGACAAGTAGCAGAGTGGGAGAAAATAATTGCCTCAGATGAAATCAATCACTTTTACTAGGAAAGGACAGATGCCCAAATGGAAATGTTGGCAAGGTGACTTGATGTAGATTTCTAAGTGGTGAACAATCACATGAAACATTACAGCTTTTTTAGAAATTGGGAAAATGCAAGATAAAACTACTTCTAACTTGATTAGATATCTTCCATAAAATGAAACAATTGAACTCTTATGAACTGAACTTGGAGTCTATGCTGTTATGTGCATGTGGGGAAACTATTGAAGTTGTGTGATTTATCGCCATCACAGTCACAAACTTACAGAAATTCCAGCATGTGTATCACGACAGAAGACACTCACAGCAGTGTTAGTCTATAGACTTGGAATCCAAAGAAAGAGGTAAAAAGGAGGTACATTGAGGAAGAGACTAATAGGACAGTCTGAGGAAAGTGATTTCTAGGAGTCAACCATGTTCTACATGCACAGCTTCACAAATAGCATAAAGCAGCACATGCTTTATACAAATGTCATAAACATATGACCTGCCACATATGTGCATGTTATAAAAAATGTAGATTCAATGAGAAATAAAAACTGGCAGAGCAGTTATACAAAAGACTTGTTTACCTATACTAAAAATCAGAACTTGCTACTACTAATCTGAAAAGAGCTAATGTTAATAAAAAATAAGAAAGTATTATAATGCTGTTGTCATCCCATGAGAAAAAGGTATTAAAATGATTTGAGATGTTCATTCCAAAACTTTACTCGTGTTTGATTGGTTTACATGGCTTTCAAAACTTAGTCTTCAAAACAAATGCTTCATAAAATGTTAATAAACTTTTTCAAAAGAATTTTGTCTGAAAAAAAAGACTTGTTTACACATACTATGTGTATAGATGAAAAAGCTTACCACTGTAATAGAGATAATATTCCCCCACTTAACTATAAATATATTCCATTTAAATTTTGATGTAAAAAGGAATGGGAAATTATAAAATTCTTCTGGAAGATTATTTATGCAAGGGAACTTTAAAAAATCTGGGAAAACATGATTAATGGTTAGTTAATTTTGGTGATCCCCCCAAATCTGAAATCCATGCATACTTTTTTTTTTTTACATAGTATGCATTTTCCACTTTTTGAGGACCCATTATATGTATAAATTTATCCAAGAAACTGATGAATTGTGAGAGCAATGATCATTCCCTGGCACTAATGCTGCAAGAATAGACAAACACCAAGGTGAGAGAATCTCTGTGTGTTACAAGTGGCATTGAAGACCATATAAAGGAAGCTATAAATTCAACCACATCAGGAATAGCATTAAGTGTGAATGTATCATACAACTCAATCAAAGAGTGGACATTAATAGGAATAACTTGAGCAGTATGGCAGAATAGGAGGCCCCTGACTCTCCTCCATTCATGAATGCCCCAATTTATACCTGCTCATGCTCCCATTGCCTCTGAATCATAAATGACTTGACAGACTGCAATGTATAGGAAAATCAATAATATCCACAGTAAATATGTTGGAAGAGCTGAGTCACATTCAGGACACTGCCCCAGGCCATGTAGCACACAATTGGGAAGGAAACCCAAAGTGGTAGCATTACACTATTAATTAACCCAGCTGTGGGAGTGGAAAGGATGAGACCTGCACAAGTCTCCCTTGACAGAGAATACAGTAATGGTTTAAACTCTCATGCAAGTACTTCTGGGGGCTTCATCTGCCAGTACCAGAGAACAGGAGAAAACTCAAGCGTCCAATTTTTCTCTGGAAGGTATTTGCCTGCACACTTGCCCAACTATTGCTGCTGATAATTGTGGTGCTAACCAGCCCACACTGGGGAGTTCACAGAGAAAACCCTCTGGGATTGGAGCAGACAGGAAAATTATTGAGTTTTCCCAGGTCACAGAACAGAGAGTGATTTTTCTATGCATGTGTAGCACTTCCAAGGGCTACAATCCCCAGAAACAGTGCAGAGAAGGGACTACAAAGCACAGATCTCTCCATATTCCCAGAAAGGGTTAATAACACACTCATCCAGGGTCTGCTGGGTGGCCTGATTTCTAATGAAGTTGTATCAGGGTGTTAATGGGGGACCTCCAGCAGCCTAAATAGTCACTTTAGGAGTCAGCACTGTTGTGTAGCAGGTAAAGCCACTGCCTGCAGTGTTAGCATCCCATATGGGTGCCAGTTTGAGTCCTGGTTACTCCACTTCTGAATCAGCTCTCTGCTATGGCCTGGAAAAGCATTAGAAGATGGCCCAAGTGCTTGGACCCCACAACTGTGTGGGAGACCCAGAAGAAGCTCCCAGCTCCTGGCTTCAGATTGGTGCAGCTCCAGCCATTGAGGCCAACTGGAGAGTGAACCAGTGGATGGAAGACCTCTCTCTCTTTCTCTGCCCACTCCCTCTCTCTGTGTAACTCTGACTTTCAAATAAATAAATAAATAAATACATCTTTAAAAAAAGTTAGTCACAGGGCTGGTGCTTTGCATAGCAGAAAAAGCTGCCACCTGCAGTGCCAGCATCCCATATGGGTACTGATTCAAGTACCGGCCGCTTGACTTCTGATCCTGCTCTCTGCTATGGCCTAGGAAAGCAGTAGAAGAGGGCCCAAGTGCTTGGGCCCCAGCACTCATGTGGGAGTTCCAGAAGAAGCTCCTGGCTCCTGGCTTTGGATCAGCACAGCTCTGGCTGTTGCAGCCATTTGGGGAGTGAACCAGCAGTTGGAAGACCTCACACTCTCCCTGCCTCTCATTCTGTCTCTGAGGAACTCTGACTTTCAAATAAACACATCTTTTAAAAAAAAGTCACTTTACCATTCCAAAGACATCTCTCCTGCCTGACTCCAGGGATAAACCCAATTTAATCCATTCATCTTGGAAAGAGTTTGACTGAACAAAATCAAGAGCTTTATAGTTCCCTCCAAAACTGCTTCTTTAACCACTCTCTCTAGAAGTGAAAGGGCTCCATATACCTGTGTGTCCCCAGAACACAGAAACAATTAACAAGCAATAGGCTGACTTTCAGTGGCTATCTCCCTGGATCAGAGGGTGCAATCTGAAATCAACTGCAGACATTGGCCACAGATCCTCTCCCCACATTAGTGCAGAATGGGAGATAATTGCCCAGTGTGAGCTTCATGGTGAGCATAGAAACAACTGAAACATAGATATAATACAACAAATTTTCCAGTTTCATTGAAAGGGTTTGGCTTCTATCTTGTCATCCATGGGGCACTGACAGAATGTGGTATCTCCTAGCTCCCAGGGTCCAAAAAATATATATAATGACTTCACCAAATATTAATTGGAACAGCAACTTACAGCCTCTGAATGGGCAGGTCAATGAGAATCTTCTTTTTATTTTATTTTATTTTAGGAGCCAGGTACTTCTCCTGGTCTCCCATGGGGTGCAGGGCCCAAGTACTCGGGCCATCCTCCACTGCACTCCCTGGCCACAGCAGAGAGCTGGCCTGGAAGAGGGGCAACCGGGACAGAATCCGGCATCCCGACTGGGACTAGAACCCGGTGTGCCGGCACCGCAAGGTGGAGGATTAGCCTAGTGAGCCACGGCGCCGGCCAATGAGATTCTTCTACACAAGGTCAGTCCAATAAGACTGGGAGAGGCAATTCTCTTATCTAATGTAAGCAAACCAACATAAAAGTTAAGAAAAAAGGGGGCTGGCATTGTGGTATAGTGGCTTCAGCTGCTGCTGCAGAGCTGCCATCTCATATGCGCACTGATTCAGGCACTGGCTGCTCCACTTCTGATGCAGCTCCTGGCTAATGTGATGGGAATGCAGAATAGGATGGCCCAAGTACTGGGGGTCCCACACCTGCATGCAAGATCCAGAAAAAGCTCCTGGCTCCTAGCTTTGGAGTGGCCTAGCTCCAACCATTGCAGCCAACTGGGGACTGAATCAGTGGATGGAAGATCTCTCTCTCTCTCTTACTTTGCATTTCAAATAAATAAATGAATATTTTAAAAAAAGAGAGAGAGAAGAAAATACTAATTGTAGAGCTGAGAAATGTATACTTGAACTTAAGAATTCAATAGAGGGGCTGGCACAGTGGTGTAGCAGATAAAGCCACCACCTACAGTGCCAATTTGAAACCCAGATGCTTCACTTCTGATACAGCTCTCTGCTTTGGCCTGGGGAAGCTGTAGAAGATGGCCTAAGTCCTTGGGCCCCTGCATCCATGTGGGAAGACCCAAAGGAAACTCCTGGCTCCTGGCATCAGATCAGCGCAGCTCCAGCCATGTGGCCAATTGGGGAGTGAACCAGTGGATAGAACACCTCTCTTCCTCTCTGCATCTCCTTCTCTCTCTGTGTAACTCTAACTTTCAAATAAACAAATAAATTTTCTTAAACATTCAATAGAAGGGCTCAATAGCAGACTTAATAAACAGAAAACAGGATCAGTATAACTGAAGATTGATCATTGGAAATTATTCAATGTGAGTAACAAAAAGAAATGAGAATGCAAAATAAAGGTAGCTTAAAAGACTAATAACAGGAGGCTAGCATTGTGGTGTAACAGGTTAAGCCACCACCTGTAGTGCCAACATCCCATATGGGTGTCAATTTTTGTCCTGGTTTCTCCACTTCCAACCAGCTCTCTGCTAATGTGCCTGGGAAAGCAGTCAAAGATGGGTCAAGTCCTTGGACCCTTTTGCCAATGTGGGAAATCCACATGAAGCTCCTGCTATTGCAGGATATATAAATATATATAAATAAATATATAAAATAAATATATTATATATAAGTATATAATATAATACAATATAAATATATTATATATAAGTATATATTGTATAAATATATATTATATAAAATATATATAAATACATAAAATAAATCTTTAAAAAAGATTCATAGCACACTATCACTTCAAACAGCTTACTCATCACTGTACCAGAAGGAAAAATGAGAGTGAAAATCACAGAAAATATATTAAAAGTCAACACTGTGGTATAGAGCATAATCCACTGCCTGCAATGCTGGTATCCCATATAGACACTGACTCATATCCTGGCTGCCCCCTTCTGATGCAGATCCTTACTGATGGCTTGTGAAAGTAGTGGTAGGATGGCCCAAGAGTTTGGGTCCCTACCATCCATGTGGGAGTCCTGGAAGAAGCTCTCATCTCCTGGCTTCAGCCTGGCTCAGTCCTGGCTAATGTGGTAACTTGGAAAGTGAACCAGCAAATGGAAGATATCTCTTTCTCTCTGTTACTCTTTCAAATAAAAAATAAAAAGGGGACTGGTACTGTGGCATAGTGGGTAAAGCCACTGCCTGCAGTGCCCATATCCCATATGGGTGCTGGTTCAAGTCCCAGCTGCTCCATTTCTGATTCAGCCCTCTGGTATGGCCTGGGAAAGCAGTAGAACATGGCCCAAGTCCGTGGGCCCCTGCACCCATGTGGGAGACCTGGAAGAAGCTCCTGGCTCCTGGATTTGGATTGGCATAGCTCCAGCCATTGCAGCCAATTGGGGAGTGAACCAGCAGTTGGAAGACCTCTCTCTCTTTCTCTTCTTCTTCTCTCTCTGTGTAATTCTGGCTTTCAAATAAATAAATAAATCTTTAAAAATAAGAAAACATATTAAAAGAAATAAGGGCAAAAAAATCCCAAAACTGGGAAGCAAACAGAATGCCATATTCAAGACTCCTAAAGTATATCAAATAAGATGAATCCAATGTGACCTACCTGCACTCAGACAAATCATAATCAAACTTCCATGAGTTAAAGACAAAGAGATTTTAGAAATAAGAAGCAGAAAGGCAATGTGTTAAATATAAGGGAATTCTATGAGGCTGGAAAAGAGCTGAAATTGTGGAAAAGTATAGGGGAAAAGCTTCAAGATTTTGGCAAAAGCAACACTTTTTTTGGAAAAGACCTGAAAAAGCATAGGCAACAAATACAAAACTAAACAAATGAGATGATATCAAACTAGGATGCTTCTGTATAGTAAAAGAAACAATTAACAGAGTTCAGAAACCAGTGACAGAGTGAGAGAAAATACTTGCAAACTATTCACTTGTCAAGCAATCAATATTTAGAACACATAAGAAACTAAAAACAAACCTCAACAACAAAAGAACAACCCAATTGAAAAATGGGCAGAGGATCTAACCAGAAATTTTTCAAAAGAAGAAATATTAATGCCCAAAAATATATGAGAAAATTATCCATTTCAGCAGCCATCATGCAAATGCAAATTAAAAATAATGATTTATCACCTCATTCCAGTGGGAATTGCTATTTTCAAATACATGCCACAAATGCTGGTAAAGATATGAAGAAAAGGGAATCCTCATACACTGTTGACAGAAATACAGTTTAGTATAACCATTAAGGTGAACAGTAAAAGTTTCCTTTAAAAATCCAAAATACTTCTCTCTGGTGATCCAGTATTCTTCTTCTGTGTGTATGTCTGAGGAAATGAAATCAGCACATGTAGGATACCTGCACTCTGATGGTCACTGCACTGCAGCACTATTCACAGTAGCCAAGACATGAAATAAATTGATATGTCCATTAATAGGCGAATGGATAAAATAAATGGGCTATAGATATGCAGTGGAATATTATTCAGTCATAAAAAGAATAAAACCTTTTCATTTGCTACAAAATATATAGAACTGGTGATGGTTATGTTAAGTAAGATTACCCAGATACACAATGGCAAATACTGCAGGTTTTCTTTCATATATGTAAGTTTTTTTTAAAAAAAAAGATCAGAAATTACAATGGTGACTACTAGAAATGGGAAAGGGTGGTTGAAGGAAGGGTGATAAAGGGCCATTGGATAATGGGTACCAAAATAGAGTTAAATCAGAATAACAGGAGCAAGTCTTTAGTGCAGTAGTTAAGATGCCATTTGGGATGCCAATATTCTATATCAGAGTGCCTGAGTTTAAATCTAGGTTGTGAATTCAATTCTAGCTTCCTGATGATGTGCACCATGGGAGCACAAGTGGTTGAGTTTCTGTAACCACATGAAGGGACTGGATTGAGTTCTGGACTCCAGGCTCCAGATTGGCTCAGCCCTGACTGTTGTGAGCATCTGTGCTGTGAACCAGCAGGTAAAAGTTCTATGTGTGTCTCTCTTTCTACCTTTTAAATGAAATGAAAACATTTTAAAAAGAGACAATGAATTCTACTGCTCCACACTGAAAGGGTGACTATGGTTCAGAATAATATATTATAGATCCCAAGAGTACATGGTAAGCTCCAAGCATAAGGAAAGTTATAACAGTGACAACCACTGCTAAAGTTGATGACTGGATTAAGTTGGTCACGAATAAATCCCTACAGTTGCTCAAAAAACCCAATGTCAACATTAACTGAAGTATTTTTCAAAAAACACTATGGGCTGGGCCGGCCCCATGACTCACTAGGTTAATCCTCCACCTGCGGCGCCGACATCCCATATGGGCACCGGGTTCTAGTCCCAGTTGCTCCTCTTCCAGTCCAGCTCTCTGCTGTGGCCCAGGAAGGCAGTAGAGGATGGCCCAAGTGCTTGGGCCCCTGTGCCCACATGGGAGACCAGGAGGAAGCACCTCGCTCCTGGCTTTGGATCAGCGCAGTGCCAGCCATAATGGCCATTTGGGGAGTGAACCAACAGAATGAAGACCTTTCTCTCTGTCTCTCTCACTGTCTATAACTCTACCTGTCAAATTAAAAAACAAACAAACAAAAAAACTATGGGCTAAAGAATGTCCTGATGATAAAAAATAAAGATCAAAGGATGTCTCAAAAATATGAGGCTGCTGAAGATGTAATCATGTAAATAGACTTTATTTATTCAAGAGGCATATGGCTGGCATTGTGGTGAAACAGGTTAAGCCACCAACTGTATATCCATATGAGTGTCAGTTCAAGTCCTGGCTGCACTCTTCTTTTTTTTTTTTTTTTAAGATTTATTTATTTATTTAAAGGAGTTACAGAGAGACACAGTGAGATCTTACATCTGCTGGTTCACTCCTTAAATGGCTACAACAGCCAAGGCAAGGCCAAAGCCAGGAACCTGGAACTACATCCAGGGCTCCCACATGGGTAGCAGGGGCCCAAGCACTCTGTTCTTCTGTCGCTTTCCAAGTTGCATTAGCAGGGAGCTGGATCAGAATTAGTTTAACTAGGACATAAACTAGTGCTCATAAGGGATGCTGGCATTGCAGGTGGAAGCTGCTGTACCAAAATGTGGATCCCCTGGCTGCTCCACTTCTGATCCAGCTACTTACTAATGTGCTTGTGAAGGCAGTGAAAGATGACCCAAGTCCCCAGGTCACTGCCAAACGTGCATAGACACAGATAAAATTCCCATCTGCTGGTTCACTTCCCAAATCCCCATAGTGGTTAGAAACCAAGCTAGTAGCTATGAATTCAATCCAAGTCTCCTGCTTGGGAAGTAGGGACCCAATTACCTGAGCTGTCACTACTGCCCTTTAGAGTATGTAATAGCAGGGAGAATGAGTCAGAAGCTGGAGCTAGGTATGAAACCTAGGCATATTGATACGAAACATGGACATTAACTGCAAGGCCTAATGCCCACCACTAATTACATTTTTGAGAGAATTATTGTCATAAAAAATCCAAAATGAATAAATAATACTGGTAATTTAAGATTTAAAGGTTTTTATATCTATGGGCAAGAAACATGCCATAAGTGAACTTTTGCCTTTGAGGACAGCATATTTTGAAAACTCTTTATCAAGCAAGACCAGCATAGATAATAAAAAAGAAGTTCCAAAAGGAAGGGCAGAAAACTTGGAGAGCAATGGGCTGAGGTTCTACCAGGGGTTCAGGCCTCATTAAAAAAGGTTTCCCATTGTTAAAGAATATGCCACTGATCACCAAGAAGGAAAAATCCTGCAGATACTTCAGCAGTCTCATAGAAAAGGAATCACAAATTTCAGGGTTTGAGTGATTCATGGACACTTTTTGGGTCATGATAAACATCAAATTCTGCATATCTGCAAGATATGGTAAAAAATAGAAAGAGTTTTCATTCATTCTCACTTGCTGAGACTAGAAAGACCCTCCAGGGGAAAAAGCCTCCTTAACAAGACATCACAGTTAAAGCCCTGGAGAATCAGTGATGTCTAAGGTGATACCAAGTGATATGACAAATATGTCACTGCAGACTTCAGTGGGATGTGGGCTAAGAAAACATGTGAAGCAAAAGCTAAACATTGTACTGGGGCAACATTGTGGCACAGAGGGTTAAGCCACCACCTGCAATGCTGGCATCCCATATGGGTGCCGGCTGGAGTTCTAGCTGCTCCACTTCTGATCCTGCTACCTATTAATGTACCTGGGAAAACAGAAGATGTTGCATATTTCCCCTGCAACTCATGTGGAAGACCCAGATGGAGTTCCAGATGCCTGATTTCAGCCTGATCTAGCCCTGGCTGTTGTAGACATTTAGATTTATTTATTTCAAAGGTAGAGTGACAGAGAAGAGATCTTCCATCTCCTCACTACTCCACCAAATTGGTACAATAGTCACAGCTGCGCTAGGTCAAACCAAGAACCAGGAACTCTATAGTTCTCCTAAGTGTATGAGAGGGGCCCAACCACTTGAGTCATCTGTTGCCGCTTTCCTAGGTGCATTAACAAGGAGCTGGATTGGAAGTGGAGCAGCCAAGACTTAAACTTATTGGACAGTGGCCTTCCTTCTGGGGAACCTAAGAGTATGCCAAGTTTTTGTAATACATCATTTGTAATATACTGGGTAAAATTCAGAACCACTGTGCATGTAAACAAATAGAAAATGTGACTCATACTTAAAGGGAAAAATCACTAGAAGCAAACCTAACTAAAACCATATGTTCCATGTAATAGGCAAGATGATTATGACATTATAAATATTTTCAAGTATTTAAAGGAAATATAAATATGCTATGTTTTATTTAATTGTTAAATCTTTTTCTACTTTCATTTAGTTAAACAGCAAGATGACAAAGAGACAGAAGGAAATATCTTTCATCCAGGGGTTCACTCATCAATTTCCCACAAAAGTCATAGCCAGGCCAAATCTAGGAGCCTGCAACTCCACCTGGGTTTCTCATGTAGGGGGCAGAGACCGAAGCAATTGAGCCACTATACACTGCCTCCCAGGATGCATTAACAGGAAGCTGGATTGGAAGCAGAGTAGCCAGGACTGAACCCAGGCATCTGATACAGAATATGGGTGTCAAAAGTAATAGCTTAACCTGGTGCATGGCAACGTCTGTTCATTATAACAATATGCCAAGCATTAAATGGGGACTATCAGTATAGAAAAAATTGGGAAAAAAATAGAGGAAATTCTAAAGTTGTAAAATACACTAACTAAAAGGAAATGTCTAAATAAAGATGTATTTTTATTTATTTAGAAATGCACAGTTACATAAAGAGGGAGAGAGAAGGGCAGAAGGAAAGAAACAGTGAGTGAGGGAGAGAAAGAGAGAGTAAGAGAGAGATCTTCCATCCACTAGTTTATTCCCCAAGTGGTCACAATCACTGGGAGCTGGGACAGGCCAAAACTAGGAGCCTAGAACTCCATCAGGTTTTCCCATATGGGTTTTAGGGGTCCAAGGCACTTGGACCATCTTCTACTGCCTTCCTGGGTACATTAGTAAGGAGCTAGATCAGAAGTGGAACAACCAGGACTTGAACCAGCACTCATATGGGATATCAACATTGCAGACAGTGGCCTAATCCATTGCACCATAAAGCCAGCCCCTGAAAGGAAATTTACTAATGTGCTTAATATAAGATGGAAAAGAGCAAAAGAAAGCATTGAAACTTTAAGAGATCCATTGATATTTTCAAGTCTGTATGAGGGAGAAGAGAAATGGAAAGAGATTTAATAATTAGTGTGGCAATTTAGAATGCAATCCAGCATCTCGGAACTGGATCTTAGGAAGACAGAGAAAGAAAGGATGGAGGGGAAAATATGTGTTTAGAAACAATGGTAAAACCTTCCAAATTTTTTGAAAGACCTCCATTTATAGATTCAAGTTGCTCAACAAACCCTAATCAGAAGGGATACAAGAAAACTATTCAAGACAAATCATAATCAAACCAATGTAATCTAAAGATGAAGAGAAGAGCTTGAAAGTGGCCAAAGGAAAAACGGCACATGGCACAGTGAGATATAACCAGGTATGCATAACAGCTAGTTCTCCTCACACACCACGACACCAACATCCAGTACCCAATCTGTCTCATAGAACTCACTGTCCCTAGAAACTAAGTCTTGTGTAAATTTCTGTTAACTCAAAGCAGGAGTGCTAAGCCAGCTGCACTGTGCAGGCAATGAAATGTCACTTGCTAAACAGACACCAAGAACTCCCACAAATAGCCACATAGTTGGATTTGGATGACACTTCACAAGTTCTCTGAGAATTCGGCAGCATTCACTAGTACAGTCGCTATGCTCATCTCACAGGTGGGCAAACTGATGTTATATGAATCAGTAGAAGGATGTCTCAGTGGCAGAACCAGAAAGTTGACTCACACCGCACACCTCCCAGCTCGTGCTACCTACCCCATAACCACCCTAGATTGACCACCACATTCAGGGAGCTGCTTCTACCTCTTGAATTCCTAGAAGCACACACTAGTCTCTGGTACTGCACAATCCTTTGACAAAGTAATCTTTTAAATCACAACGTTATTCTCTCCTCCGTCCTTGGCCCTGAGGACCCGATGTTATTTTCCCTCTGGAACAGGGCAGGTGAGCGGTCACACCTACAGGTGGTGGCGCTACTTGAGATCCGCCGCTGTTTCTGCATTCAGCACACGGGGAGCACCTACTCCCTTCCTAGCATCCCCCAAAGCCCACTGGGCCCCTCTTTCTCTCTTACTAACCTTCAAGAACACCGAAACCAACCGCAGAGCCTGTGGATCAGCACCAGTAGAGATACAAAGTCTGGAATCTGCAGAGGAAGATGGCGGAAGTGGGAGGGGCCGGGCTCAGTGACGTCATTGAGGGAGACTGCATTTCCCACCAGAGTGAGCATCAATTCATTAAGAGGAGCCCAGTGGACTTTGGGGGATGCTACCAGAATTCACAGCCTGAGGCACTGTAGGAGTAATGGGAAAGTAGATGATATTCATAAGTAAATTTGTATTTTAGTTCTGATATACATCTAGCAGCTAATAAATTTCTCATCCTTTTCTTACAGATTCATTGCAAAGCATAAAAAACTCCATCATACTTCATTTTGTTAGGAAATAACAAATTTATATGATAATGCTTTAAAGTATTTGTTCTCATCCAGTAAACTAATTTGTGAGTCTTCATGGGAATATGTTACTAACTGGGAAACACTGCTTTAGGGTATCTAGTAAAATAAAAGTAGAGTCAGTGCTCCATAATTTTGTGCCAAATTAAACTCCAATATCTGACCACTATTTGCCCAGAAAACATTAAGTTTTATTTATGTATGTATTTGTCTATCATCTATATACCTGTCTATCAAATAATTTATTGTTTTTTGGGGAGGAGGGGTATAATGGATCCAAACTTTAGTTTTCTTTCCCTGGGTTATGCCACAATATAGGCAAGGAGTTTTGCACAGTGGAGTTTGGCACAATGGTTACTCAGAGCTCCCACTACACACTGAGTTTCCTCCTCAAACAGGAAAATTCTTGGCTTGAGTGATCAGATTTGAATATAGGCTTGAGTGGTAGATTAGAGGGTGGGGTAAAAGGAGTGCAAAATTTAGGGTGAATGTATCAGGGTGTGACAGGCTTGACTCTGGCACCAGACCTAACCTTGATTTTCTCTTTTTATGTTGTATGCTCTGCCTTGTTCAAACTCCAATGTCCTCTCCGGTCCTGTAATTGTCCCTCAGTGATTCTATTCTGAAGATCCAGACAATCGAGCCCTGTTCTTCCCATAGTCCTCTTGCTTCAGACTGTGAAATTCTTAATCTCCTTCCCAGAGCCCTGGACCTCAGAGGTCCCTCTGAAACAGCTGTTGATGTGATATCTGCAGATGCTTACATATCTGGTGGTTGATAGGAAGTCCTGTATCCATGAAAACGGAGAATCAGTGTAAATTTGATTGTGTAGGGACCACATCTAATAATAAAAAGATAAGTAACTCAATCCATTTTTACCCCTAGAAAGGTAAAGACCCTGGAAAACACCCGCTTGTTTTCAGCAGGATGTATTGACATTTTCATTGTACAAGTTCATATTTCTTTCATCAAAGTTACTCCTGAGCATTTTACTTTTGATTCTGTTCTAACCAAAATTGTTTCCTTATGTTCACTCTTGGATTGTTCATTTGTTATGGACAGAAATTAAATAGGTTTTTAAAATTAAAACTGGTATATTGATTTCATATCCTGTTACTTTCCTAAACTCACTTATTAATTTCAATCCTTTTAATGAATATTATGACATTCTAAATGTAAGATCATACTATCTTTGAATAAAGACGACTCTACTTCTTCTTCTCCAATCCAGACACCATTACTGCAGCCAGATCATTCTGGTTAGATTCTCCTGTAAAATGATAAGCAAATGTGATAAGAGTGGATGCTTTATTTTATATTATCTACATAAACATATAGGATTTAATAATTAAGTATGTTGGCTGTGTGACTTTCCTATTTTCATTATAAGTTAAAGAATATTCATTTCAATTTCTAAGAGAAGAAAGTAGATAAGTATGCAGCTTTACTGCCTTTTATGCTTTGTATACTTTACTGCTACCATGTGCTTTTTTGTATGAATTTTAATTAAAAATTAAAAGAAGACACTTTTGCATTGATTATAAAGAATGTCTGCCAGCAATAAATTCCATCAGTTTTGTTAAGTTAGGTACACTTCTGATTTTGGAAGTCAGCTGTGTTGTATATGTGATTCTTCATTGATTTTTCTTTTTTTGACATTAAGTTATCCCAGTTCTTTCTCACCAGTATTCTTTCTTTCTTTTTTTTTAAACTGAAGGCAGGAATCTTATCCAATTTTTTATTTTTTTAATATTTTATTTATTTGAGAAGTAGAGTTACAGATAGAGGAGGAGACAAAGAGAGAGGGTTTCCACCCACTGGTTTACTCACCAAATGGCTGCAACAGCCAGAGCTGTGCTGATCCAAACCAAGGAGCCAGGAACCAGGAGCCAGGAGCTTTCTCTGAATCTCCCACAAGGGTGCATGGACCCAAGCTCTTGGGGCATCCTTTACTGCTTTCCCAGGCCATAGCAGAGAGCTGGATCACAAGAGGAGAAGGCAGGACACGAATCAGAGTCTATATGTGATGCCAGCACTGCAGGTGGAGGCTTAGCCTACTACACCTTAGTGCCAGCCCCATTGATCAGTATTATTTCTGCTGAAGAGTCAACTACTAATTATACTGGTGTCTTGCTTGAAAGGATCCTTTGGAAAATAAAAGAGGTTCATTTATTTCTCTCTTTGCTTTCAGTAGTTCCTTGTCACTAACTTTTGGCATCTTTGCTTTGAGTTGTCCGTAGATCTTTTTGTATTTACTGTATTTGAATTGCATTGAATTCCAAGTACTAGTGAAACTTCACTAATTATATGGCATTGGTTCTATTTCTAATGACTTTAAGTGGTGGGTTTTTAAATAATTTGGAGTTATTTTCTATTAGTTTTCAGGTATAGATATCTTGAGCTCTTCACACTGCCATTCTGTAAGATGCTCCAGGAATCATGACTTTAAAGATTGCATCCTGAGCGATGGGTGAACCCTCCTTGAGATGATGAGAGATGCAGAGGGAACAGCAGAATGCAGTAAATCCACAATCTTGAATACCAAGTGACTAGACAAAATGAACCCAGACAGAGATCAGTGGAGAGAGCTAAGTATAGATGGTGAGAAATATTTTCAAGCCCAGTTGAAAGAGCTTGGCCGCTTTTTCCACTGGGCTCTTGAAGCATTTGGTAGTGCTGCAGAGCCCTTGATTATCATCATCATTTCCAGCTAATCATACTTGTCTCTCTGCCACACACTACAAGAGGCACACTGTATTTATTAGCATACTTTGGGATTGCTCTTTATCTCATGATCTCTTCTTTCTAGGATGCAAGTCAGTAAGTTTCTGTGGCTGCATCTCTGTGAGCCACTATTTCTTTCATTTCAACTCAGCACATCTCCCATTCCTTTCTGTGTGGTCCAGAGAGCTGGGACAATAAGACTAACCAGATTCAACTATGTTATTCAACATTTCAAAAATAATATCCTTTTCTCAATGGCTACACAGAAGAGAATGCATGAATATCTTATGAATGCTCCACCCAGAGTACATTATTTAATAAATACTGATATTTTCATGCTTTGTTTAGAAGTAATTCATTGACCAGTGCATTGGAAGCTGGAAATGTGAGAGCAGATAAGATGTTGAGAACCATGGTTTCAATACCTTTCATGGATCCACTCTATGATAGGAGATGTTGGTAATTCCAAAGCCATCTATCACTCTGTCCCAAGCCTCTTATTAGATTCAAAAGAAGCTCCAGTGAAAGATAAATAACCCAGATGTTATCTACTTGATGAGGACAGATTTTTAATTAGTAAAATAGCACTGTACTAGAAAATATGAAGATGTGAGCAGAAGTGTTTACATAAATGATTTGGGATTTTAGAAAGACAATGAGAACTAAAAGATGAACCAGTGTCTTAGTAGAGTCAGGAATGTGCAAAATTAAAAAGTATGAAGGGTGTGGGTCCATGTAAAACCAACTTATGTTAACCATTGGGTCTGTATAGAAATGAGACTCCTGTGTTCCCATGAAGGCTATGAGCTTCTACAAGTTTCAATTTGCTCAGTTCAATGGGTGACAGTGTAACAGGTATAAAACAAGATAAGCCAACAATTTTTAGTACTTAAATTTAAAGCTGAGAAGCTAATAATTCAGAGTTGGACTCCTTGCTTCTACTTACCACTGTGCTTAGTCACAAATTTCCTTGCTGCCAATCTCAACTTCTTTTCCAGAGCAGGGAAACCTGGTCAGGTTAGATCTAACTCACTGTGCAGTCCAGCCACACCAGTCAAATGGAACCTGAAGGGGGGTATGAGAACGAAAAGAGGGACAAGGGCACAGAGAATGGAGCCAAGACAAATGAACTGATCAAGGCTCATTTATTTCAGCGTCTCAGAGATATTTATACATAACCAGCTGCAGCTCAAGGCAACACAGAAGTTAACAACATATGCAAGCAACTTATCAGGCTTTCTGCAACAGTCATAACATAGCTAATTTTAACAGAGTGCTCTTGTTTAATCATTCTTCAACATGGGAGTAGTGACTTTCTCATCCCAGGAATTCCACAAGCCAAGATTGACCTTGACTTCTCCATGACTTGTCTATGGGATGCCTTCAACTCACCACCTGTGGCCCTCAAGAGCCACAGAAGAAATACATTTTCATTGATCTGATGATAAGCCATGGTACCTACACCAGAGATTTGGTGCAGTTTCATGATTTTGCCATGTCAGTACCTTTTCCTTGTAGCTCCTTTATAATTCCCCCAAACATCCTTATCTCAAAGAGCAGTAGTCTTTGAGACTGATATCTGTTATACTCTCATCTGTCAACAGATTAAATGTTCTCTTTCCTTTATTCCATAGTCTGGCCTTATCATTTTGACTAACACCAGGGACAATGACTGATCTTCAACTAACAAATTTTGGTGACCATAGCAGGGCTGCTCCTACCCTTGGTGATGTGCCCTCCACTACTGGCTTAGCTGTTAGAGTGGTGAATGCCATCATGAAAAGTGTTGCAGCCTCTTCTTGTAGAGCTTCCACCTCCTGGGGAAAACAGGTAGTCTCAGCACCCACTCAAGTCACTTTTCACTCCAGGTAAACAGTGTTTTCTCTCCCTGCAAAGATGTGGTGAACCTGTTTGGGGAAAGGAAATAGATTCCAAAAAGGCAACCTCAGACTGACCAGCTGGTTATTTGGGAAGTCCTCAGACCACTTTTTTTTAATTTGACAGGTAGAGTTATAGACAGTGAGAGAGAGAGAGACAGAGAGAAAGGTCTTCCCTCCATTGGTTCACTCCCCAAATGGCCGCTATGGCTGGTGCTGCGCCAATCTGAAGCCAGGAGCCAGGTGCTTCTTCCTGGTCTCCCATGTGGGCACAGGGGCCCAAGCACTTGGGCCATCCTCCACTGCCCTTCTGGGCCACAGGACAGAGCTGGACTGGAAGAGGAGCAACTGGGACTAGAACCTGGTGCCCACATGGGATGCTGGCACTGCAAGTGGAGGATTAGCCAAGTAAGCCACGGTGCTGGCCCCTAGACCACTTTTAAAACCTCTTTTTCCTTAAATATGGCAAAAAGTTATTTTGACACTGATTCCTGGTTATCAAATACTTCTCTTCCATTGTGTGACTAGATCAAAAGCCTGGTCAAATCCAACATGGCAGTGAGGGACAGATAAAACATGATTGACCAGCTATGTTTTCATAAATATATCTTGATCACACAGAAAGAAGAATAATGAAGATACAGTCACTGGTGTCAATGCTAAACCAAATTCGATAAAGCTGAGAGGTTGTAAAGGAATGGTTTTTATGTGTGGTCACCTGATAGTAATTGTCACAAAAGACTCTGCTAAAGTTACACCCTAGAGAGAGGACCCCCATTTCAAATAAAAAGAGATGCTAACTATGGGGCCCGTGCTGTGCATAGTAGGCTAAGCCTCTGCCTATAGCACTGGCATCCCATATGGGCACCAGTTCATGTCCAGCTGCTCCTCTTTTTTTTTTTTTTTTTTTTTTTTTTTTTTTTTTGACAGGCAGAGTGGACAGTGAGAGAGAGAGACAGAGAGAAAGGTCTTCCTTTTGCCGTTGGTTCACCCTCCAATGGCCGCCGCGGCCTGCGCGCTGCGGCCGGCGCACCGCGCTGATCCGATGGCAGGAGCCAGGAGCCAGGTGCTTTTCCTGGTCTCCCATGGGGTGCAGGGCCCAAGCACCTGGGCCATCCTCCACTGCACTCCCTGGCCACAGCAGAGGGCTGGCCTGGAAGAGGGGCAACCGGGACAGAATCCGGCGCCCCGACCGGGACTAGAACCCGGTGTGCCGGCGCCGCTAGGCGGAGGATTAGCCTAGTGAGCCGCGGCGCCGGCCCAGCTGCTCCTCTTCACAGCCAGCTTTCTGGTATGTTCTGGGAAAGCAGTAGAAGATGACCCCAGTGCTTGGGCCCCTGCACCCCTGTGGGAGACCTGGAAGAAGCTTCTGGATCCTTGATTCAGATCTGCCCAGCTCCAGTCATTGTGGCCATTTGGGGAGTGAACCAGCAGATGGAAGACCTTTCTGTCTCTCTCTCTCTCTGTAACTCTACCCATCAAATAAATAAACACAATCATTCAAAAAAAATAGAGGTGCTAACTACATGTGATGCTAGTCATTCTCAAATCTAATGCTAAAATCTGTATGCAATATACACAGAGAGGTGCTGAGGAAGCAAGTCCTCCAGACCAGGGCTGAAATCTAGTGCAGAACAAGCATTAAGGAACCCAGCTGGAGTTTGGTAAATTAGAGAACCTCATCATTCACAGGATAGATGAAGCACGCACAATTTGTTTACACAAAGTGGAGGCCAAAGCACTTATCTTAGGCATAAATAAAGCTCTCTAGAAATGTGCCTTCTCTAAACTTGTAAAGGGAGAAAAGGCAATCCTAACCACTATTTTATTACCATTTCTCTCTTAGCACATTGGTAACACCTTTGCTATGTCTGCCCTCAGTTGAACTTCAGTTTTACCTCAATGCACCTGCCTGAGAATTACATAAGAAGGAGAATGTGGGAAGGAAGCAGGTGGAACAGAGTCCAAGAGCCCTATAGCTAGAAGGAAGAGAAAGTAATGGAGGAATGAAGAACCCTTGAGGGCTTTTTTTCCAGCCTGCACCATGTTTCATCAAGACCACATGTTACTGCACCATGGAAGAGTGAGGAAAAAATTCCTTTTCCAGATGGAGGCATTGAGAGAGTTTGGGTGGAAATGATGGAAGAAAATAGAAAGCTCTTTGTAAGAGTGGAGACAGGACTTATTGTTGGGCTTATGAATGGGCCTTATTGTCCATTCTCAGGCACCTGAGGCAACACTCTCCTTGACTCATTATCAGCAATTACTCAGAGTGATCCTAACTCCTATTTAACAATCTTATGGAGGTAGACTTGTTTGCTGGGAAAACAGCATACAATCACCCAAGTATTGGGCCCGTATTACCCATATGGTGGACCCAGATGGAGTTCCTGGTTCCTGGCTTCAGCTTGGCTCAGCCCCACCTGTGTGGCCATTTGAGAAGTGAACTATTGAAAGAGATCTCTCTCTCTCTCTCTCTCTCTCTCTCTCTCTCTGTGTGTGTGTGTGTGTGTGTGTTGCTCACTCTCGTTCTTGCTCTCATGCTCTTTCTATTTCTTTTCAAATAAAAAACACTTTTAAAAAGTTCTAAAACCAAATGTGTCTTTACAATGTTTAACACTCAGGAGTGGGTATTGTGGTACAGCAGTTTACGCCACTTCTTGGGACACCTGCATCCTATATTGGGATGCCTGTTCATGTCCTGTGTACTTTGCTTCTGTTCCAGCTTTTTGCTAATGCATCCTGGAATAATAGCTGCCACCATACATGAGACCCAGATAAAGTTTCATGTTCCTGGTTTAGGCCTAGATCAGTCACAATGTTGTAGGCATTTGGGGAATGAGCCAGTGGATAGAATTTCTCTCCCTCCCTCCCTTCCTCCCTCCCCTCCCCATCACTCTATATTTCAAATAGATGAAAATAAACATACAAAGCATTTTAAAAATCACTCATTGTGCTTAACATAAATCCTTGAGAGGCCAGTGTTGTGGTGTACTAGGTAAAAGTGCTGACTGCAATGGCAGAATCCCATACAGGCACTGCTTTGAGTCCTGGATGCTCCACTTCTGATGCAGTTCTCTGCTAATGCACCTAGGAAAGCAGCACAAGATGGTCTAAATACTTGTGTTCCTGCACTCATGTGGAATACCTTGTTTCTGGCTTTAGAACAAACCAGCTCCAGCTATTGCAGACATTTGGGGAGTGAGCCAGCAGATGAAAGATTGATCTCTGTGTGTCTCCACCTCTCTCTTTCTGTATCTCTACCTTTTAAATAAATAAATAAATAAATACATCTTTCTTAAAAAGCCTTAAAGACTATTTTGAAAATAATGGGTGATACTTCTCTTACACACCACTTTATATCATATTTTATTTTATTTGAAACACACCGGGTACTCAAAATGTTCACAAAAAATTATATAAAAGGATAAGCTTATTTTGATGCAAAAAGTTGAAATCCATGAATAGATTTTGTGTGATAGGTATCTGGTAAGAATTTTTAAAATACCCTTTTTAAATTCATTAAGCTCCTCAGAATTGATGTGTCTGTAATTTCAAAAACACTGAGTTAGAGGATTAATACATTTGATGCTTCAGCACTGCCTCCTCCATGCTCAGCAGCCATGCAACTCACAGAAAAGTCCATTGAGCCAAGTCATTTTCTCCCTTGGAATGCATTGGGAGGACGATGTCACAACTATCCTCTGAGATCCTTTCCCTTGTGAGGATCTCATGCTTTGCTTTCAAAGCAGATCCTTGAGTCCCATGACAGTTCATTTAATCTTACTGGCTTGGAAATGACTCTTCTACTTTACAATAAATTTGCATTTGATCCATTTGTGGATTTCCATCAAAAGTCTTAAGAGGTAGCTCTCTGCTCTTCTGTATTGTTCTGTTAGTAGTGTATTAATATTATTCTGTTAGTGGTGTAATAGTAATTCTGTTACTATTAGTACTATTAGTGTATTAATGTTTACTGATGGTGGCATCATTTCTCAGCATTTATTAGGTGTTTGTACTTTGCTTTTGGCACAATATTTGCTCATTAAACATTAACCTTCAAAATTGAGGCCAAATCCTCATGCATTAAAAAGCTGATCTCAATGTCAACAAAGCTCACTCTCTTATGAGACACTCCTGGACTGTTCTTTTTCTCATTTTTATATTTTAAATGAAAACACATACACTACTGAATGGTGAGGATAGAAGGAGACTTGCACACCAGGCTGACACATGGTGGCAGCTGATCTATCTATAGGCATACGGTTCTTTTAATTTTTTTTCACCATTTGTCTCTTTTAGAATAAGTGGTTAGTGTTTTCAGTATATTTGCAAAGGAGTTATCTCCTTAATACATATCAATCCAGAGGGTAGGCCATTTTTATGCTTGATGTCTATCATGCTTGAAACTGTTAAATACATTGCCATTCCTTCACTTTGTTCCCAAATCTTGGTAAAAGAGCTGGCCTGGCTGGTTGTTTTTCCTTCCATACCTCCATGTGGTCCTCAGTCTACTATGTTCTCAACCTCTCATCCTATTGAACTAGCTCTGATAAATTTGGAATTTTCACCATAGAACCAAGAAAGCATCCTTTAATCCTTTAATTTACATCAGGGAAATGCAAGTCAAAACCACAATGAGATCACCTGACCTCTTTCAGAATGGCTAAAATCCAAATAAGAGTAAATAAGAATAATAAATGCTGATTAGGATGTGGAGAAAGGGGAACACTTATTCACTGTTAGTGGAAATGTAAATTACTGCGGCCCCTGTTTGAAACACTATGGAAATTTCTTTTAAAAAACTAGAAATAAATCTGTCATATGAGCCAGCAATCCCAATACTAGGTACATACCAAAAGACATGAACACAATGTATCAAACAGATACTTGCACCACCATGTTTATAGCAGCACTGTTCACAATAGCCCACATTTTGAACCAGAAAGAATGTCCATCATCAGAAGAACCAGTAAAGAAAATGGAGTACATATACACAATAGAATATTACTCAGCCATAAGAAGGAATGGCATTCTACCATTTGCAGCAAAATGGATGCAAATGGAGGACATCATATTGACTGAAATAAGCCAGACACAAAAAGACAGACACTTATATGTGGGAGCTAAAATGTAAAAAAACAAAAACATAAAAAGAAAGAGAAAATACCTGTGTGTATCAGTATTGCTACAAATATAGTTTTGTAAAAGTTTGTTCTATACCTTTGTCAAACCAGTGGTTAAATGCTATACCACTAGAGTTTTAATAATCTAATTATTTTAAAATTTATTGTGCATGGGTGAAATGATCAATTATCTACATCCCCACTAAACTAGTCTTTTTGCTTTTACTTGTTAAACTTCTTTTTTGGTGAAGCATTAGGATTTTTAGTGTAATGTAACTTTCTTTTTTTAGAACTTATTTTTATAAAGATCTATTTATTTTACTTTATTTATTTATTTATTTTACAGAGGAGAGGCAGAGAGAGAGAGAGAGAGAGAGAGGTCTTCCATCTGCTGGTGGCCACAAAGGCCAGAGCTGTGCTGATCCAAAGCCAGGAGCCAGGAGTTTCCTCCAGGTCTCCCACATGGGTGCAGCGGCCCAAGGACTTGGGCCATCCTCCACTGTTATCCCAAGCCACAACAGAGAGCTAGATCAGAAGTGGAGCATCCAGGTCTTGAACTGACATCCATATGGGATGCTGGCACTGCAGGCAGCAGCTTTACCTGCTAAGCCACAGCACTGGCCCCAGTGTAATGTAACTTTCAAAGATGCTATCTCAAAAGTTAAAAAAGGAAAGGAGGAGAGGGAGAAGCAGGAAGGATTAAAGGGAGAGAGTGGGACAGAGGAGGAAGGGAATAATTATATTTTTAGAATCATATTTATGAACTACAACAAATCTGTTAAAAACTAATTAAAATTAAAATACCCCCTAAAATAAAAGGCCTGTTTATAAATTTAAAAGCCAGAATTAGAAAGATGGAGAGGGAGAGGGATCTTCAATCTGCTTCAATCTTCTATGACCACAATGGCTGGGACCAGGCTAGGCAAAAACCAGGATTCTGGATCTTCATCCAGGTTCCCATGTGAATGGCAGGGACCCAAACACTTGGACCATCTTCTGCTGATTTCCCAAGTGCATTAGTAGGGAGCTAGATCATTATGGAGCAGCTGGAACTCAAGCAGGGCCAATATATGATACTGGCATTGCAGGTGGTGGCATAACCTACTAGAGCCACAATGCAATCCCTGTAAGAAAAGTGTTTTTAAAAAGTTTATGTATTTACTTGAAAGGTTAGGTTGCATAAGAGAGAGACAGAGAAAGAGATCTTCCATCCACTGGCTCACTCTCCAAATGCCTGGGGTTGGACCAGACAAATGTCAAGATACCACAGCTCTACCCAAGTTTGCTATATGAGTGGCAAGGGCCCAGGGACTTTGGCCATCCTCTGCTGCTTTCTTGGGTGCATTAGCAGGAAGCTGTATCAGAAGTGGAGCAGCTAGGACTGAAACTGGTGCTTTAGGGGATGCCAGCATCTCAAGCTGTGGCTTAACATGCTGGCCCCAATAAATTTTTCTTTCATGAGCCAATTTTTTGGGCAACACAAATTGAATATGGCCAGAACACCTGACTGCACAAATGACCAATGCTTAGGGCCAGTGCCTTGTTGTCAAACCTTGGACACAACGTGTGATACAACATTGATGAAATCCATCCCTCTGCTCCAAAAACCTCTGCAAAAACCTTAAGGAGAAGATACACATGTAGCTGAGCTTTCCTCAATGAGCCCCAGAGTTCTGGGGGAAAAAAGTAGGTTGGAACCATTATTCATCTGAAGCAGTGTTCTGATGAATGGCGATGTCTCTGTTTCCAGAATGGGTTTGAAAATGAGTCAAATTAGGGTTTGTTTTGGGGGGAGAAATGCACATTGTGAGTTGTTTTGGAAAGATTAATTAATTATGGAGAAAGCAGCTGAGATGAGCAAAATCTAGATCCTATTTCTTATTCTCAGATCCTACATCAAAGAGAAGCAATCTTTGGTGAACTCCTTTATTCTTCTTCAGAGTCTTCTACAAAAGCATAAGGAGGGGTTAATGCATTCATTCCTAGCTTTCCCAAGTTGAAGTGATATTTCTGGCGGGGAGAGGAACAGACTGAACCCAGCATCTATTAGGATCCAATGAATGCATGAAGGTTGAGAATGCTGTGTCTGTGGTAAACTCTATCAAAGATAAAGTTAGTATGAGGCTCTGGGCAGTTTGGGTCCTAGCTACACCACTTCTGATCTAGCTCTCTGCTATGGCCTGGGAAAGCAGTAGAAGATGGCTCAAGTCCTTGGGCCCCTGCACCTGCGTGGGAGACCCAGAAGTTCATGGGTCCTGGCTTTGGATAGGCATAGCTGTAGCTGTGGATTTCCCAAGTGCATTAGTAGAGAGCTAGATCTGGGGTGTGAACCAGCAGATGGAAGATCTCTCTCTCTGTCTCTCTCCACCCCTCCACCCTCCCTCACTCTCTCCTCTGTAACTCTGCCTTTCAAATAAATAAAGAAATCTTAAAAAATATGCCAAAAGTTCACATAATAAGCTCTGGGCAAGACAGGAAGGTAGATAAAAAAAATATGAGATTATCATTCATTTTAGAAAGGGATTGATGGTGTCAAAAGTTAACTGTGGGGCCTGCACTGTGAGACAGCAAAGTTAAAGCCACAGCCTACAGTGCTGGCATCCCACGTGCACACTGATTCAAGGACTGGCTGCTCCACTTCTGATCCAGCTCCCTGCTAAAGCACCCAGAAAAGCAGTGGAATATGGCCCAAGTCCTTGGCTCCCTGCACCCATGTGAGAGACCTGAATGAAGCTCCTGCATCATGGCTCCATGCTTCCAGCATGTAAAAAGAAACTAGCTGAAGGCAGAACATGAGTCAAGATGTTACAGGATTGGGGATAATCTGAAAAGAGAAAGGTAGTGTGATTCTGTATCCTTGCTTCCTCCTGCAGCTCTGAATCTGTCATCAGGGATTAATCACACCTTAACCATGTACAGCCACTCAGAGCCATGACTCATATATTCTGGGAACCTGCAGGGGTCTGATCCACCTGACTCAAGCAGCCCCTTCTTACTAATAGGAGTTCTACCAGTCTAACTTTGGCAGGAAGGCATTCCAGTCCTGGAAGATCAAGAGAAGGCTGATGACCAGTGGTCCTCCCTCTCTACTCCTGGAGTCCTTTGTAGCTGAGGTAGACTGACTCTGTAGCAGAGTCTGAATCCAGAGGAGAAGACCTCTCAGGTTTCAAGTTGCAGTTTCTGGGCTTCAGGAAGCAAGCTTTCTGGGTTTCAATGCTAGAAATGTAATGGTGGGAGAGCACTTCTTTCAGTATAGAAGTAAGGAAAGAGTCTGAGTTGCAAAATGAGAGTACTTTATTAGGCAAGTGAGAGAATAAAGCAAAGCTGGAGAAAACAACAACAGAGCTCCCTGGTAGTAAGACACAGATAGGGGACTACAGAGCTGGATGTACATTGAGGAAGTGGGACTCTCAATCTTTAATAGGTAATCTAATTTCTCTTTAATCTATATCACCTTGTGTGGCAGCCTGGACATGGGGTGTGGTTGGGCTGTTGCTGGTTTGGCTGGAGTGCATCTGCAAGCCTGTAAGGAGTTGGGGTTGGAAGGATCTAGTTGTTTGTGAGTGCTCCCTGAGCATGAAGAGGGACATGATTTGTTGGTTATTGGAGAGAATATAAAATGGGAAGGCATGTGAAATGAGGGAAAAGAAGAGGAAAGTTCACCATCTTCCGGAAGCATGTCTACCCCTCCCTATATGCCCCTATCCCTAAAGGATGATGTTTAGAGTCACATAAGGGGTGAGTATTGTACAATGGGTTAAGTTGACACTCGGGGTGCCTGTAACCATATATGAGTGCTGGTTTGAGTCCTGCTTACTCCGCATTCAATCTAACACTTTGCTAACATGCCTAGTAAGCAGTGGATAATGACTCAAGTATTTGAGTTTCTGTCAGCTGCATGGGATATCCAGATGGAGTTCTTGGATCCTGGCTTTATCCTGGCCCAGCTCTGACTGCTGCAGCCAGTTTGTCTTTCAAATAAAAAAAAAAAAAGAAACAAACAAAATAAATAAATAAGTAAATCTTTATAAATCAACATCAGTTATGACTTTATTTTGGGGAGAAACATACTTTCTGAACTACTTTTTAGGGGAATGCAAACTGAACATACCCAAGGCACTTGGCTGCAGGGATGAAAAACCCCTAGGACATGGCCTGGTCCTCACACCTCACACAAGACATGAGATGCAATCATTTTACTACAAGGAGAGGCTAATATTTGCATTTTGAGTTTTTCCTAGGGAATGCAGTGAACTCAGGTGGTGAAGAGTAGAGCACTGAGGAGCATCTGCACAAATGGGTGAGGTTTTTGGGCCCCCCAAAACTCAAATACCATAATGGAGTGCCTGACTTCTGATTTTAGTCTGGACCAGCCCAGGATATTGCAGCCATTTGGGAAGTGAACCAGCAGATGGAAGCTCTGTCTGTCTCTGTTCCTATGTCACTCTGCCTTTCAAATAAATTAATCTTTATAAAAGAAGACAACCATGACTCTCCTCTTAGGGGATAGTGTGCATTCTAAGCTGCTTCTTGGGGAATGTGCATAGAAAAAGCACCTTGCTGTGGAAATGATCAGTTTCGAGGTCCTGGATCTGGTTCTAACAACTCTCATTTGAGAAGAAGAGAAATCCTTGGTGAAATACCTCTTTCTGTTCCAGAAGTATCTATGAAATCCCGAATAGATGATAATATATATGTTCTTGGATCTCATCAGTGAAATCAGGAGTCCCAAGAGGTGTAGAATAAATTGAACCAAGCACATATAACATCCACGTGAATTGGTGAGGGCTTAGGATCCCTGGACCCATGGAATGTGAAATGTGAAGCAATTCCAAGATGTGGGCAGATTCCACGGGCCACATTTGGCAACACATTCAGAAAATAATTTATTCTGACACAAAGTGATTTTAGAATTTTCTATTATGGAAGGTTCCTGAAGGCAGAATATGAAACAAGTGGGCTGCTTCCAAGCTGTCCAAGTGAGATGAGTGTTGTAGAGGTGCAAATGTTTAGGCTTTATCCTACATTGAGTTCCTCTTCCAATCGGCTGGGGAAAGAAAAGAAAAGTAGATCAAAGCTCATGAAATTGTTGCTATCTCAAGAACAGGATGGTTTTTTTAGGAGTCAACTGGTCTCTGCTTTTTCAGGAGAATGTGGCTTCCAAGGCTTTTCATTAGAAATATGCAACAAATATAGCCAAATCTTGTGGCTGCAGAGAAGACCAATGTGTAGGGAACTTGTTTTATTCTCAAACATTGTGAACTAGAAGAGATGCAATCTTTTGCAAAATCCCTAATTCTGTTCCAGAAACTTCTGTGCATCTTAAAGGGAGGCTAATACATGTATCCTATGCTTTTCCTGTGATCACAAGAGTCCTGGGACATGAGGAGCAGACTGAGTCCAATACTTGTGTTGGTCTGGATCCACATAAATGAGTGAGGGTTGAGACATGTGTTTGCATTTTAAGCTCTGCTAATATCAAGTGTATCTGAGGATGTGGATGGTTTCCTTGGAGGCAATATTTGGCCTCAAATTCAGGAAGATGCCCATTTCCCACAAAATTATTCTTTCCTTTTTTAAGAGATTTTATTTATTTATTTAAGAGGTAGAGTTACAGACAGAGAGTGGGAGAAAGGTCTTCCATCCACTGGTTCACTCCCCAAATGACCACAATGCTTAGATCTGGGCTGATATGAATCCAAGAACAAGGAGCTTCTTCCAGTTCTCCCAGGTGGGTGCAGGGGCCCAAGAACTTGGGTGATCCTCCACTGTTTTTCCAGGCCATAGAAAAGAGATAGATTGGAAGAGGATCAGGTGGGACTAGAACTGGTACCCACATGGAATACCAGTGCCACTGGTGGAAGCTTGGCCCACTATGCCACAATGCCAGCCTTGAAAATTGTTCTTTCTGGCCCTAGTACTATAGGAGTTCTCCTGTGTTGAACCCTCCTTAACCATTAAATTCCAAATATTCTAACAAATATTTAAACAATATATTTATTTAAAATTTATCATACATGATATATTTATCACTCAGTGTAAGTCTTTTTAGGTGGCCCATACACATAGGATAATGCATTAAGGGAGGATAAGAAACATATGTCTGGGCTCAAATGAGAGGAATGTTAAAAGAGATATAGACATTTAGATTTAACTTAATGAGGCTTCCTGTCCTGATCAGCATGGGACAAAATAGGAATGTAGATCAAATATCCTGGTATTGGTGCTATCTCAAGAATGAGATGGATGATAAGAGCCACCAAGTGCCTTTTGCAGATATGCTCCTTCTTGATGTTTGGGGGAATGTGAATAGAATGTGGCCCAGTCACCTGGTTCCAGATAGGGTAAGTGCATGAATCTGATCTTTATACTTCAAATACAAGATGCAATATTTGGTTAAATGCTTCATTCTGCTCCAGAGATCCCTGAAAATCACATGGGATACCGGGAGGAAGCACCTGGCTCCTGGCTTTGGATTGGCACAGTTCTGGCTGTAGCAGCCATTTGGGGGGTGAACCAATGGAAGGAAGACCTTTCTCTCTAGCACTCTCACTGTCTATAACTCTACCTGTCAAATAAAAAAGAAAAGAAATCAGTGTGGACACATGAAAATTGTCCACATAAAATGGAATTTGTGGAGATGCAAACATATAGGGATTTTTCCAGAAAGGGCCTCCTCAATGAATCAGAGCTTCCTCATGTCAGGAGACCAGATACCCACATCATTAACTCCAGATACATAGGAGGACACCCAGACTCAAAAATGTGTATCTGCAGACATTACTTTTCCTAACCTAGACCTCCTTCAGGATGTAGAAACACATCTCAGCAGGACTTAACCCATTTTTATGACAACAGACCTGAGTCCCTCATCACAAGAAAATCTACCAATAAGCCAATAATATTCTTCAGTCTCACAATCAGCTCAGAGGATGCAGTTAATTCTCAGACTGTGATAGAGAAGGAAAGTTCTCTGGGTACCTGAAGTTAATTCTGTATTTTTGTCAAACCTTTAATGATCGATTATGTTACATCATCCCATATGTAAGACACTTTGAAAGCTTAAATGGAGAAAGAAACATACTATTTATAGTTACCTTGAAATAAATATTATGTTTGTAGAGTTCTATTATTTTGAGAAAAGTAGTGAGTGAATGATTAGAGTGCAAGCAGTTTCAAATTCATTGTGTCAATGGCATACAGTTTGCTTCTAAAGTGTTTTACTAAATGTTCAACTGAAGAAAAGATTCCAGACATAACTGACACATAAGAAATGCAATCATAGGGCTGGCGCCATGGCTCACTAAGCTAATCCTCCTCCTGTGGCACTGGCACTCCAGGTTCTAGTCCTGGTTTCTCTTCTTCCAGTCCAGCTCTCTCCTGTGGCCCGAGAGGGCAGTGGAGGATGGTCCAAGTGCTTGGGATTTGCACCCACATGAGAGACCAGGAGGAAGAACCTGGCTCCTGGCTTTGGATTGGTGCAGTGCGCTGGCCATAGCGGCCATTTAGGGGGTGAACCAATGGAAGGAAGACCTTTCTCTCTCTCTCTCACTGTCTAACTCTGCCTGTCCAAAAAAAAAAAAAAAAAAGGAAAGAAAGAAAAAAAGAAAGAAAGAAATACATTCATGAAAACATTTTTCAGAACTACATTGTCATTTTATTTTGAGAAAAGCACTGATTTCAAATGTTCAAAAGTAGCTGTTTTATAAATAACACACTGTGACAATGTAAACTATGAAGCAATGTGTTCTTAACAGCACTGTTGCTTGACAGACTGTAATGTGTTGCTACTGTGGCTATTTGTTAACCAGCAGTGACTTGTGCTTTTGTACTTTTTCTAAAGAGTTCTTGCATACATTAATAGAGGTTAAAAAAAGGGATTGGCTTTTTTCACTTGAATAATTGATATTTGTATCACAGTTGCCTGAATTATTCACAAGTTATTAGATAAAGACTAGGTCTCATAAATTTATTGGATTCCAAAAGAGACATTTGCTAAGCATACCAAAAATGATGCAATGAAAAGCCATCATCAGGTGTAAGAAAGCAAAATAATCCTGGATTTATAACTATCCAAGATGATATCATATTTGACATCAAAAACAATATTATTTTCAAATAAAAAGATGAATGATGATGTCAAAACAAGACCTGGGATGTGAAGGTGGCATGTCAAGCATATAATGTATCAAAGGGTCAACTCAACAGGAAGATGTGACTATGGTAAATGTATATGCATTCAATGACTGCTAGAACACTCAGTTATTTAAAACAAATTTTGGGGCTGGCACTGTGGCATAGCAGGTAAAGCCTCTGCCTGCAGTGCTGGGGTCCCATATGGGCACCAGTTTGAGTCCCTGCTCCTCCACTTCTGATCCAGCTCTCTGCTATGGCCTGGGAAAGCAGTAGAGGATGGCCCAAGTCCTTGGGCCCCTGCACTCACATGGGAGACCTGGAAGAAGCTCCTGGTTTCGGATCAGCACAGCTCCGGCCATTGTAGTCACTTGGAGGAGTGAACCAGTGGATTGAAGACCTCTCTCTCTCTCTGCCTCTCCTTCTCTCTCTGTGTAACTCTTTCAAATAAATAAATCTTTAAAAAGTAAAGCAGGCTGGCACTGTGGCTCACTAGGCTAATCCTCCACCTGCGGCGCCAGCACACCAGGTTCTAGTCCCAGTTAGGGTGCTGGATTCTGTCCCGGTTGCCCTTCTTCCAGGCCAGCTCTCTGCTGTGGCCCGGGAGTGCAGTGGAGGATGGCCCAAGTGCTTGGGCCCTGCGCCCCATGGGAGACAAGGATAAGTACCTGGCTCCTGCCATCGGATCAGCGCGGTGTGCTGGCTGCAGCATGCCGGCCATGGTGGCCATTGAGGGTGAACCAACGGCAAAGGAAGAGCTTTCTCTCCGTCTCTCTCTCTCACTGTCCACTCTGCCTGTCAAAAAAAAAAAAAAAAAAAGTAAAGCAAAAGTTAATTGATCCAAAGACATATGCTCCAATACAATAATGTGGGACCCCAACACTCCACTTTCAGCAATGGACAGATTAACTAGGCAAAAAAATCAACAAAGAAGCAACGGAGCTAATCTACAATATAGATCAATTGGAGCTAATTGATATCTACAGAACATTTTATTCCACAGCTGCAGAATGCACATTCTTTTTTTTTTTTTTTTTTTTTTTTTTTTTGATAGGCAGAGTGGACAGTGAGAGAGACAGAGAGAAAGGTCTTTCTTTGCCATTGGTTCACCCTCCAATGACTGCCGTGGCCAGCATGCTACAGCTGGCACACTGTGCTGATCCGATGGCAGGAGCCAGGTGCTTCTCCTGGTCTCCCATGGGGTGCAGGGCCCAAGCACTTGGGCCATCCTCCACTGCACTCCCGGGCCACAGCAGAGAGCTGGCCTGGAAGAGGGTCAACAGGGATAGAATCCAGTGCCCCGACTGGGACTAGAACCTGGGGTGCTGGTGCCACAGGCAGAGGATTAGCCTATTGAGCTGCGGCGTTGGCCTATTCTTTTAATCATTGCATGAAACATTCTATAGAATAGGTCATACATAACCCCATAAAATATCTCAACAAATTCAAAAATATTAAAATCATAAAGGTATCTTTTCTGACCACAATTAAATGAATCTAGGAATTAGCAACATAAGAAATTCTTGGCTGGCGCTCTGACCGGCCAAGGATGTTAAAGATATCTACAGTGAAAGTTGAAAAATATTAAGGAAAGAAATAGAAAATGCAAAGAAGGATAAATCTCCCATGTTCATGGATTGTAAGAACTAATATCAAATATTAATAATACCTAAAGCAATGTAAAGATTCACTGTAATCACAATTAAAATACCAAAGACATTCTTCTCAGATCAAGAAAATGATCCTAAAATTCATATGGAAACACAAGAGACCTTGAAGAGGTAAATCAATCTTAACTAAAAGAAACCTACAGACATCTCAATAGTAGATTTCAAGACATTCTAGAGAGCAGTTATAATCAAAACAGCCTAGTACTGGCACAAAGTAGACCAATGAAACAGAACAGAAACACCAGAAATATGGACACATATTGGTAAATGCTAACTCTCTGTGTTTACATAGAGATACAATCTAGAGTGAAATGTAAAAAAAAAGCTAGAGTTCTATACACTGCTCTACAGGAGCCCAGTACCCTCTGGCTTCCAGCGGAGTGATGGGGGCAGAAAGTTTTCTTTTTTTCACAGAGTATGGTGATGCTGATTCTGTATAGTTTTTGTTGAGACAAAAAAAAAAATAAAAATGAATTTGGAAAAGAAGAATGTAGAGATTCTATACCCATTGTATTCTGCTTAAGATATTTTCCCATAGTAAGGTGAGAACCATATTCCTTCTACACCTAATTTGAGGATAGTTTTTTCATTAAATTATGCTGAATTTTATCAAATGCTCTCTGAATCTATCGAGATAACAATATGGTTCTATCCTTTCTTCTATGGATGTGATGTATGATGTTTAATGATTTGTGAATGCTGAATCCCCTTACATCTCTAGGATAAATCTACTCAGTTATGCTGTATGATCTTTTTGATGTGATTTTGGATTTGTTTTGCTAATTGTTGGCAATTTTTGCATCTATGGTCTTTTTGTGATATGCCTTTGCTTTTTTGTATCAGAGTAATAATGGGCTTGTAAAAAGAGCTTTACAGAGTTCCATCTTGTTCAATATTTTGGAATAGTTCAAAAATAGTGGAGTTAGTTCCTTTTTAAATGTTTCTGTAACTCTGGAGTTAGTTCCTTTTTAAGTGTTTTGTAGAACTCAGTAGGAAAGCCATCAGGTCCTTGACATTTCCTTGAAATGAGAATTCTAATTACTGCTTCAATCACATCACTTGTTATTAGTCTGTTTATGTTTTCTTGAGTTAAACTTGGTAGATTACATGTATCTAAGACTTTGTCCATTTCTCTTATTTACATTTTGTGACCATATTTATTTTTGTTTAAATTTCATTTAATTTGGTTTACTGTAATTTATGCAAGTGCCTGCCAATAAACTAGGTATTACATAATCAACACACATTTTCTAAAATCTGCCCAGTAGTTAGAAAAAGATTGAGATACATGCACCAAGCTCTCATTTCCATGTATGCTGAAGCTCTGAAAGATAGTACAGATACCAATGAGAGTCAAGTTTATGAAAAGGAGGGGACTAGACTATTTCACAAAATTAGCAGTAGTCTCTACCACACCAAACACTGCAGACAATGAGTATGTGCTGACAAAACCTATCTTACAACAGTGCCCAGAGAGTAACCTGGATCTTCCTCCCAAGTACAAGGAGGGCATAAAATGAAATCTTGGATGAGGACAACAATGTCTCATTATGAAGCAGTCATCATAAACATCCTTGTCTCATTCACAGCCATCACTCCAGTGAGGACACAAGCCATGTGGCAAAACAGGGACAAGGAAGAAAAGACTGTCAGTGAGCAGATTACTAATGGGATCTGATTGCAGGGCTTGCATGCCTTAGGAGGCATAGAAGGTTAAAGAAGACATTTTCTGGCCTGAAGGTGTCAACATCATCATTCTACTCCAGATGCTAGAACTGACAGGAGAAAAATTTAATTTAGACAGAGAGAGCTGACAAAAACTACCTAAATATTGTGCCTTCTTTAAAATAAAATGTGGCATTTTCCTTTTTTTTTTTTTTTTAGAAAGGTTTAGTTTATTGTCTGGTGGGGGAAAACTGACAGGCTGAGGGGAGAGGGCGAGAGTGTAAGACAGAAAGAGAGAGTAAGGGAGAATAAGAAAGAGAGCATGTGTTCTGGAACAGTTCCTGTTAAACCTTTGCCAGGGGGGTGGGCAGGGAAATAGGAGCAGTGAATCCCCTTAGGGTGGGAGTGCAGCTGACACTTGTGGTTGGGCCATCTGGTCATCTGGCTTCTAGCAATGCCAGCTGAGGCTAGAGCCTAAGATGGCATCTGAGGCATAGATGGCACCACAGATAAGACTGTGCCATTTTACTAACATTCCCCCTTTTGCTTTTTATAAAGCATGTGTTGTATGGATTACATCAGTCCCAAATTCCAGAAGTGGTAGAGGGACAATGATCTGTCTTTAGAGCTACTTCCTGCTGACATGGGGCAATGAGTTACTCTCTCTGGCATAGAGATATGTCTCAAGACTGTCTCCTGAGTGGGGAGACCAGTGTATCCCTGTAGCAGCATTTGGTTGACTGCCTGGTTGGTGAAGGCTTTGGTTCATTCCATTATCACCTCCTGTAAACACTTAAACAGACATGGTAGCATAAAAGACAGGGAGAGAATAGCAACCAACGATCCTAAGAGTGGCATTAACCAAGTGATGAGAGGATTTCACAGAGGAGAGGAAACGGGGGATGGGGTCTCTGTACCCTATTGAAGACTGTTTGATGGATGTAGTTTTACCTGGCCTGATTGGTTAATGTAATAACAACATTGTTTAAGGTCAGTCTATTCTGTAGTACCACACCTATTAGGTGATATGTTTTTGGAGACCTCAGATGGTGTCAGCTGAGGTCTCAATGGACCTAGGCTCTGGCCCCTGGACAGAGACTCCTAACCCTGGGTTGGCAGGCCCTGTGCTGTGGCTTACACTATATTAAAGTTCCCCCTTGAAGTGGATTCCAACACATTCTATCCTTGAGATGTGAGAACCTTGAGCATTTGCAGCTTCCAAGTCTCAACTCCAGAAAACAGACATTTCATGAACAAAACTTGCAGAAGTGCTCTACTTCCAGTTTTTCTACATGCCTACAATGCTATTAATACTAATTTTTTTTATCAATTTCTTTGTGAAGCAGGAAACTGTAAATTGTCTAGTGCTTATTATAAATCACAAACTATCATCTCCAGTTTTGCTAAGTTTGGTGTAGGAAACACTTGAAATTTAAAATACAAAACTACAATAAAAATCAGTAAATTTTTTAAAGATTTATTTATTTGAAAGAGTTACACAGAGAGAGGAGAGGCAGAGAAAAAGAAAGAGGTCTTCCATCTGCTGGTTCACTCCCCAGTTGGCAGCAAAGGCCAGAGCTGCACCGATCCAAAGCCAAGAACAAGGAGCTCTTCCCGGTCTCCCACGTGAATGCGGGGGCCCAAGAACTTGGGCCATATTCTACTGCTGCTTTCTCAGGCCATAGCAGAAAGCTGGATCAGAAGTGGAGAAGCTGGGACTTGAACCAGCACCCATATAGATGCCAGTTCAGCAGGCAGCAGCTTTACCCACTAGGCCACAGTGCCAGCCCCCAAATTGGTAAATTTTTAAAAAGGATTTTCCTCTTAGGGAAAACAAATAAAACAATGACCTGCACTCTATTTCTTTCTTAATAGACATTGTCAAGGGGCCAGTGCTACATCATAGTGGGCAAAGTCACTGCTTGAAGTGGCAGAATCCCATATGAGTGCCGGTTTGAGTCCCAGTTGCTCCACTTCTGATCCAGCTCTCTGCTATGGACTAGAAAAGCAGTAGAGGATGGGCCAAGTCCTTGGGCCATTTCACTCATGTGGGAGACCTGGAAGAAACTCTTGGCTCCTGGCTTTGGATCAACACAGCTCTGGCTATTGCAGTCATTTGGGGAATGAACCAGAGGATGGAATACCTCTCTCTCTCTCTCTCTCTGCCTCTCTGTAACTCTGCTTTTCAAATAGATAAATCTTTAAAAATTAAAAAAAAAAGACATTGTCAAATTTGGCTGTAAGATAATGACCATTTTGAAATAAATAGTGGTGGGGCCAGTGCTGTGGCATAGTGGGTAAAGGCACTGCCTGTGGTGTCAGCATCCCAGCTGCTCTACTTCTGATCCAGCTCTCTGCTATGGCCTGGGAGACCCATAGAGAATGGCCCAAGTGCTTGGGCCCCCACACCCACATGGGAGACCCAGAAGAAACTCCTGGCTTCTGGATTTGGATTGGCACAGCTCTGTCTATTGCAGCTAATTGAGGAGTGAACCAACAGATGGAAGACCTCTCTCTTTCTCTGCCTCTGCCTCTCTATAGCTCTAGCTTTCAAGTAAATAAATATTTTTTTAAAAAGAAATAGTAGTAAATATATTCAGAGTTTATAGTCTAGACTCACTGGGACACCAAAAAATTACAAAAATATTTTCCTGTGGGAGTCAGTTGCTTATCAGTTGCTTATAAATAAAAATTTATAAGATACCAATTTAAAAGAACATAAAAATAAGAAAAATCTGTGTTGGTCCACAACTTGACATTTATGGAGCACAACAGCTAGGAATACATTGCAGTCAATTAGTCCACTATTGATACTACTCTGATAATTATTATTAAAATTTGTTCCATATATATTCAAAAATTTTTTTCTTACATTCTTGCTGAAGATATATATAGTACTTTGGAGACATTGGACCAATCCATTCAGTATGCCTGCTTGAAAATATACACAAATGTGGGCCTATGGATCTGTAGCTCTACACACATTTTATAGGCAATTGCATACACACACAGACACACACAGTTGAAAATCTGTGCATGTGTGTACATAGTCACCAGTGCGTGTATTATAGATGTTGACACTGCAAGACTAGTCAGATTCTTCACTCATCTGAATGCACTTTTTCCACTCATTTGACCTTCATTGTGTAAATAGTTTGATTTTGTCTTGTACCCTACAGAGCACTAATCTAGATATCAGCAGTTGACATACCTCAGATGGAACCTTTCTTGTGCTCTATTTCTAATTCTTCCTGAGTATCATCTGTCATTCTCCTAATGTCTTCTATTGTCAGCTCAATCTTCTTGTCAATTTAACAAAAAAGTTAAAAAGTTGGCAATGAAAGTTCATAAATATTATTTTTCTTGCTTCTGAATGAAGTTTTTTACTTTTCTTTGTAGCCTTCACCACTTGAACTTGATGATCACCAGCTTATAGGAACACATATGAGGACAGTTAGGCTTGTTTGCCAGATCCTTCTTCCAGCTGGGCCCCAAAGGGCCTCACGGGGACTTTTAAAATCCTTGAGTGACTAGCCAGTGCCGTGGCTTACTAGGCTAATCCTCCGCCTTGTGGCACTGGCACACCGGGTTCTAGTCCCAGTTGGGGAACCAGATTCTGTCCTGGTTGCCCCTCTTCCAGGCCAGCTCTCTGCTGTGGCCCGGGAGTGCAGTGGAGGATGGCCCAAGTGTTTGGGCCTTGCACCCCATGGGAGACCAGGAGAAGCACCTGGCTCCTGCCATTGGATCAGCGCAGTGCACCGGCTGCAGCGTGCTGGCCGTGGCGGCCATTGGAGGGTGAACCAACAGCAAAGGAAGACCTTTCTCTCTGTCTCTCTCTCTCACTGTCCACTCTGTGGTGGTGCACCAGCTGCAGCACACTGGCCATGGCGGCCATTGGAGGGTGAACCAACAGCAAAGGAAGACCTTTCTCTGTCTCTCTCTCTCACTGTCCACTCTGTCAAAAGAAAAGAAATCCTTGAGTGACTGAAATAATTCTGGATCTTCATCATCTTTGTAGTCTACTGGTTCAACTTGACATTGATCTGCAATACCTATGTGGACAATTTCAGCCATTTCATCTCTCCTCTTTGTTTCTATTTCTGAATCTCATCAGTGGGAGAGGAGTCAATGTTCATCAATGTGATTTCTAAAAATAAGAGGTAGAGGGAGGCCTAGGAGTGATTCTCTGGGCCATTTTTCTTTGAGCACAGGATGGGGAGAGGCAGATTGTTGTTCTTTCCAGCCTTGCTTTTATTCAGGTGAAATAACACTGACAACAATATCAACAGTAATAGCAGCAGCTCCTGTGAGTCCTGTTGAGTGCATACCATGTACCTAGGGTCCTAACAGGCTCTAACTTTTTTTTTTTTTTGCCTAAAATAGTTTTTATTTTGCCTGTTTGTATTTCTCATTTAAAGAAATTAAATAGACAAATTGGTAAACCCACATCTTTTTTTCCCCTGACAGAATTCTTAGTCTGTCCTCAAACCATTCCAATAACCATAATGATTGGCAAAACAAAAAATTACAACAAATTATAAAAGAAAGAAAGAAAAATATTAACTGGCTTCTGGCTTTTAGTCATAATTCTAGAGCCAGCAACCCTCAGAACTGCAATGGAGCCAACAAATTTCTGGCGATGATGCAATGGGTTACAGCTGAGTGTTTTACCCTATTTGAATCAGGTGATCACCTGAGACTGACGGATGCTCAGCGCTGTGATTTGCTACTAGGCAGCCACTTGCTAAACATATAATCACAAGGTAGGCTTTCAGTTGGGCTGGGTGTCAAGCCAGGTTGCAGTTTGCCACATAAAAACGTACATAAAAGCAACTTCAGGTTTAAACTTAATTGAACACTGTGAATGTGGAGAGAATTATTTCACTTTATAATGCTTCCTCCATATTTGGAGCAGTTTTCTTTACTTTCCCCAACCTACCCTTGTTCTATTGTCTGTTTTTTACAACCTGAATTTCTATAATTTTGACAGTTACTCTAAAATATTCAGCATGCTTACATAGCACCAGAGAAATTTGATGAGTAACTCTCAACCTGTGCCAGCTTTAAGAATGTGGAGCTGCTACAGGATCCCACACTCAGAAATACTTTGCACTTGATTTTGATTTCACCTTCTCCAAACTTAATAATTTTAACTTAGAACTTGTGTTTGGTTGAGCACAGTCATATGGGCAAATGGAGCATGCATGTTACAGGGGATGATTGTCAGGTGAGTCCAATATAATCACAGGAATATTACAAAGAGAGACTTCTTCGGGGACAGGGGAAAAGAGAGGTATATGAAGCATGAAAAGGAGGAAGCATGTGAAAATGAACTGGGGCAGGACAAAGAACAGAGTAGGCCTGAGAGACAGACATCAAGGAAAAGGGAAAGAGACCGACTATAAGGAAGGAAAACCTGTTGTTATTTATAGATCAAAACTAGTTAAGGCCGGCGCCTTGGCTCAATAGGCTAATCCTCCACCTTGCGGCACCGGCATACTGGGTTTTAGTCCCAGTAGGGGTGCCAGATTCTTTCCCAGTTGCCCCTCTTCCAGGCCAGCTCTCTGCTGTGGCCAGGGAGTGCAGTGGAGGATGGCCCAAGTGCTTGGGCCCTGCGCCCCATGGGAGACCAGGGAAGCACCTGGCTCCTGCCTTTGGATCAGCTCGGTGCGCCGGCTGCAGCATGCCAGCTGTGGCGGCCATTGGAGGGTGAACCAACGGCAAAGGAAGACCTTTCTCTCTGTCTCTCCCTCTCACTGTCCACTCTGCCTGTCAAAAAAAAAAAAAAAACTAGTTAATATATTAATTTTAAAAATTCACGTATATAAGGGATGTGCCTAACACTGAAAATTATACACCAGCTTGTAAAGATGAAGGGAACCACAACAGACTACAACCTAATCCACACATGTAATTTAATGAACATGGAAGATACAATTATAATTTTTTAAAGATCTATTTATTTGAAAGTCAGAGTTACAGAGAGAGGAGAGGCAGAAACAGAGAGAGAGAGAGAAAGAGAGAGAGGTCTTCATCCAATGGTTCACTCCCCAATTAGCTGCAATGGCCGGAGCCGCACAGCCAGGAGCCAGGAGCCAGGAGCTTCCTCCAGGTCTCCCATGCAGGTGCAGGGGCCCAAGGATTTGAGCCACCTTCCACAGCTTTCCCAGGTCATAGCAGAGAGCTAGATTGGAAGTGGAGCAGCTGGGTCTCAAACTGGCACCCATATGGGATGCCAGTGCTTCAGGCCAGGACATTAATCTGCTGTGCCAGCCTCAACAATTATAATTTTTTGTATTAGCTATATACTTACATTTATTTTAAAATTTTATTTTGTGGTCAGCGCTGTTGTGTAGCAGGTAAAACCGCCTCCTGAAGTGCCAGCATCCCATATGGGCACTGATTTGGGTCTTGGCTGCTCCACTTCTGATCCAGCTCTCTGCTATGGCCTGAAAGAGTAGTAGAAGATGGCCCAAATTCCTGGTTATGGATTGGCGCAGCTCCAGCTGTTGCAGCTAATCAGGGAGTGAAACAGCAGAAGGAAGACCTCTCTTTCTCTCTTCCTCTCCTTTCTCTGTGTAACTCTTTCAAATAAATAAATATTAAAAAAATTTTATTTTAATATTGATTAGTTTTTAATAGATCCAATGTGATTTGCAGATACATTCTAAGAACATAACAATACTCCCCTTCCTCCCCCCTCCCACTGTTTTTCCTTCTCCATTTCTTTATTTTATTTTTTTTTAGCTTTTGAGATAACATTTTAAACTTAACTCAAATAAAAAGGCTTATTACTTCAATGAATAAACAGTATAACAAGCAAAAAGAAAAAAGACTCTAGTTTAATGTGAATATTTACAATGGCTATAAACAGTAATTGAATGGAATATGACAAGTAAATCTTATCACAGATTATTAAAACTATAATAGTATAAAATTCTTTTAAAATTTATTTACATTATCGGTTTCATGTATTTTAGTTTATTTTATTTATTTTTGTTAAAGATTTATTTGTTTATTTGAGTTACACAGAGAGAAGGAGAGGCAGAGAGAGAGACACAGAGAGAGAGAGGTCTTTCATCCACTGATACACTCCCCAATTGACTGCAACAGCCAGAGCTGTGCCGATCTGAAGCCAGGAGCCAGGAGCTTCTTCCGGGTCTCCCACGTGGGTGCAGGGGCCCAAGGACTTGGCCACCTTCTACGGCTTTCCCAGGCCATAGCAGAGAGCTGTATCAGAAGTGGAGCAGCTGGGACTTGAACCGGTGCCCATAAGGAATGCTGGCACTGCAGGCGGCGGCTTTACTCCCTATGCCACAGTGCCGGCCCCCCATTTATTTTATATATACAAATTTAGGAACATAGTGATAATTCTCCCCCTACCCTCCCTCCAACCCATGCCCCAATCCTTCCTCATCCTCCCTCTCACATTTTCAGTCTTAATTTTTACAAAGATCTACTTTCAGTTTACTTAGTGATCAGTATAACATTATTAACCACGGTTTGACAAAATTATAAAGCAAATTTGCAAAGCTCTATTTGCAGCAGTACTGATACAAGCAGACATTGCTTTTTTGTTTTTTAAATTTTAGTTGCCATGGGCCAGTGCTCTGACTCAACTAGTTAACACCCTGGCCTGAAGTGCCAGCATCCCATATGGGCACCGGTTTGAGTCCCACTGCTCCTCTTCCAATCCAGCTCTCTGCTATAGCCTGGGAAAACAGTGGAAGATGGCCCAAGTCCTTGGGCCCTGCACTCATGTGGGAGACCCGAAGGAAGCTCCTGGCTCCTGGCTTTGGATCGGCACAGTTCTGGTCATTGCAGCCAATTGGGGAGTGAACCAGCAGATGAAAGACCTCTCTCTCTCTCTCTCTCTTTCTCTCTGCCTTTCCTCTCTCTGTGTAACTCTTTCAAATAAATAAATAAATCTTTAAAAATAAATAAATAAATTTTAGTTGCCACATATAAGGGAGAACATGTATTTGTCTTTCTGGGTCTGGCTTATTTCACTCAACATGATGTCCTTCATTTGCATCCATTTTACTTTAAATAGTAGAATTTTATTCTTTTTGATACCTGAATAATAGTCTATTGTCTGTATACATATATAATATTTTAATATTATATATATATAATATTTTCTTTATCCAGTCATGGGCATCTTGGTTTCAAATTATGTCTATTGTGAACAGTGCTGCTATAAACATGATTATGTAGGTCTCTCTTTGATATATTGTGTTCAAGTTTTTTGGGTATATACCCAGTACTTAGTTGCTGGATCATATGACAAGCCTATTTCTAGTTGTTTTTAAAGAAATTTCCACACTGTTTTCTACAGTGGCTGCACTAACTTACATTCCCACCAACAGTGTATAAGTTTTCCCCTTTCTCCACATCCTAACCAGCATTTGTTACTCTCTGGTTTGGATTTTAGCTGTTCTGACAGTACTGAGGTAATATGTCATTGTGATTTTGATTTGCATTTTCCTGGTGGCCAGTGATATTGAGCATTTTTTTCATATATTTGTTGGTCATTTTATCTCTTCTTTTGAGAACTGCCTATTGAAGTCATTTGCCCATTTCTCAATGGCATTGGTTGCTTTTTGTTTAGTTTTTTAAGTTGTTGGTATATTCAGGATTTTAATCCTTTGTAAGATAGTTGGTTTGAAAATATTTTTTCCAATTCTGTTGGGTACCTCTTCTGTCTATTAACCATTTCCTTTGCTATGTAAAAGCTTCTTAGTTTGAGATAGTCAGATTTATTTAGTTTTGCTTTTGTTGCCTGTGCTTTAGGGATCTTGTCCAAGAAGTCATTCTCTGCATCAATGTCTTGGAATGTTTCCCCTACATTTTCTTCCAGCAACTTAATAGTCTTGGGCTTTAATTGTAGGTCTTTGATACAACTTGAGCTGATTTTTGTATATGATAAGAGGTGTGGATCTATTTTCATTTGGTGTCCTTTGTGATTCCATATAAATTTTAGGATTTTTCTTTAATTCTAAAGAATGACATTGGTATTTTGATAGGGTGTACAATAGCTTTAGGAAGTATAGATATTTTGTTTCTTTGAGTTGATGAGCAAAGAATATCAGTTTTAGCATAGTTGATGTTTCCTTTCATCAATGTTTGATAATTTTTGTTGTAGAGATCTTTCACTTTGGTTAAATTTATTTCTAAATATTTGGTTATTTGTGGCTATTGTGAAGAGAATTTCTATCTTGATTTCTTTGGAGGACCATTTTTTTGAGGTATCATGGTATCCTGCTTCTTATTTTCTGTACCCCTATACTCATGTCTGTGCATCTGGCATAATAGTCCCCTCTTCTTTATGGAGTAGGCTTTATTGGAAAATAATTTGTAGCCCAAGAATGTAGCCCTTGAATGAGTTCTTTTGCTTTAATCAATGTCAACTGTGTCTATAAGTGACACAGTGGTCTGGTTTGCTGCAATATATAGGTGTCACTATGTGAATTTAAAAATATAGAAAATTTTCATGAGATTCAGGCAGTAGACCCATTGAATCCAGGTAAATGAGCCAGACTTTAAACCAAAATAACCAACTATATGCATTTACATGCATATACCTATGTATCTGTGTGTGTGCATGAGTGTGTGTATGTGTGTATGTAAGATCAACTACATTTTTTATATTCCTCTTCAGGTGACAAAAAAGCCTCTGGAAGCCTGGTAGATGGACTGTTGCACATAGAACCCCCCCACACACACACACACTCACTTTCTTTCTCTTTCTCTCTTTCCTTCCTTCTTCTCTGAAAAATCCTTCATTGTCTGACTGGCGGGGGACTTAACATCATTTTCACATGTCTTGGCTGGGCTGAACAGCACTCTGGAAACAAGGAGTCTAGGAGTACTTCTTTTTTTTTTTAAGATTTTATTTATTTGAGTGGTAGAATTACAAACAGTGAGAGGGAGAGACAGAGAGAAAGGTCTTCCTTCTGTTGGTTCACTCCCAGATGTCCTCAATGGCCAGAGCTGCACCAATCCAAAGCCAGGAACCAGGAGATTTTCCTGGGTCTCCCATGTGGGTGCAGAGGCCTAAGCACTTGGGCCATCCTCTCCTGCCTTCCCAGGCTATAGCAGAGAGCTGGAATGGAAGAGGGGCAACTGGGACTAGAACCAGTGCCCATATGGGTTCTGGCACTGCAGGCGGAGGATTAACCTACTGCTCTATGGAGCCAGCCCCCCAGGAGTACTTTTAAAACAGTCACTTCTGATAACATCTGGCACATCTTTACATGATTTGGCCCAGAAGAAAGGATCCATGATTCATCCTGGTCATGGATACATAAGCCACAGTGCCTGCAGAAATGGGTAGTGTGTGAGGATCAGCTGCCAGATCTTTGGCCTTTCCCTTCTGCCCTGGTCACAGGTGGGCAAGCACAAGCATAGTGGCTGCAGAGAGTCAATGCCAGGAACTTGACTCCCACATGCTCCAGCTTTCTTTCCATGCCATTAAGTGTTTTATTTATTTATTTATTTATTTATTTATTTTTTTGTGATGGGCTTTGATATTCTCAGATGTGCTTGGACAGAGTTACTTTGTTGTTTGCTGACATGAAAGCAATGAGACAGCAACACTTTATTCCATGATCTGGAATGCACTGGAAATCCAAGGATCCTTGAAAATGTTGGTGGCAAAATGGAATTAAAATATGTTTATATATATATATATTTAAATGCATATCTAGTTTTTTAAAAATATTTATTTTATTTATTTGAAAGACAGAGTTACTGAGAGAGATAGAGACAGAGAGAAAGGTCTTCCATCCACTGGAAATTTACTGTATATGTGTGCAATGGTCATTTTTCCATTCAATTATTATTTATAGCTGTTGTCTATATTCTCACTAGTAGGACCTTTTTGCTTTTGCTTGTTAAATTTCTTATTATGTGAATAGCAAACATTTTACTGTGATGTAATTTTTCTAAAAGATTTTATTTATTTATTTGAGAGGTAGAGTTACAGACAATGAGAGAGAGGCAGAGATAAAGGTCTTCCTTCCATTGGTTTACTCCTCAAATGGCTGCAATGGCTGGAGCTGCACCAATCTGAAGCCAGGAGCCAGAAGCTTCTTCCAGGTCTCCCACATGGGTGCAGGGGCCCAAGCACTTGAGCCATATTCTACTGCTTTCCCAGGCCATAGCAGAGAGCTGAACTGGAATAGGAGCAGCCAGGACTAGAACTGGTGCCCATATGGGATGCTAGTGCCACAGCCCCTGCTGCATCTTGGTGCTGACCCTGTAATGTGAATTTAAAATGTTATTTCACAAACAAACAAACAAACAAAAAAAAAACAAGAAGGAAGGAGAGTGGGTAGTGGGAGGGAGGAGGGAGTGAGAAAGGAAGGGAATATTATTGTGATAGAATTGTACCTACAATGCACATTGAGTGTGTTAAAAACAAATTAAAGATTAAAATTAGAAAAAAGTTAAAGAAAAAACTTCTAAGAGCTGGTGCTGTGGCACAGTAGGTTAATCCTCCACTTGTGGAGCTGGCATCCCATATGCACACCAGTTTTAGCCCCAGATGCTCCTCTTCTGATCCAGCTCTCTTCTGTGGCCTGGGAAGGCAGTGGAAGATGGCTCAAGCACTTGGGTCACTGCAACTGTGTGGGAGACTGGGAAGAAGCTCCTGGCTCCTAGCCTCAGATCAGCTCAGCTCTTGTCATTGTGGCCATCTGGGGAGTGAACCAGGGGATGGAAGACTTTTCTTTCTGTCTCTCCCTCTCACTGTAACTCCACCTTTCAAATAAATAAATAAAATCTTTAAAAAAAAAACTTCTAGTAGACTGATAAAATACCATGCACATAAATTAAAACTATTAAGTAAAACCAAATGCATTTTGGTTCATTTGAGTTAATTAAATCTCTGATACACAGGTTATTTAAAATTTGTTGATAAAGCTAAAGATGATTTTAGAGTCATCAACATATTTTGTGCCTGAGGTTGCAAGTCAAACATTAGTTATTTAATAGGTATTTAAAGTCATAAAAGTATAACTTTTTAAAAAAGATTTATTTATTTTATTTCAAAAACAGAGTCACAGAGAGAGATGCAGAGACACAGAAAGACATCTTCCATCTTCTGGTTCACTCCCCAAATGACTGCAACAGCAGAGCTGAGCTGATATGAAGCCAGGAGGCAGGATTTCTTACAGCTTCCCAATGCAGGTGCAGGGGCCCAAGGACTTGAGACATCTTCCAGTGCTTTCCCATGCCACAGGAGAGAGCTGGATCAGAAGTGGAGCACCTAGAACTTGAACCCATATAGGATACTGGCACTGCAGGTGGAAGCTTTATCCACTAAGCCACAGTGCCAACCATGAAAGTGTAACTTTTTTTTTTTAAAAGATTACTTTTTATTTGAAAGTTACAGAGTGAGAGGGAGAGACAGAGAGAGAGTAAGAGAGAGAGAGAGGAGATTTTCCATTTGCTGATTTATTCACCAGATGGCCAGGGCCATAAAGGTATAACTGTTACATAGCAATAAATCATGCAAGTAAAAGTATGATGCAATCAATGTTCATATCTTTCCATATATAAGGTACAGTCAAGTTTCCAATGTTGTTCTTTGCTAAGAATATGACTTGATAATTACCATGCTTTTCTAATATTTTAGCTTATTTTTTTTAAGATTTATTTGTTTATTTGAAAGTCAGAGTTAGAGAGAGACAGATTGTCCATCTGCAGGCTCACTTCACAAATGACTGCAATGGTCAGGGATGACCAGGCTAAAGCCAGGAGGCAAAAAATCTTCATCTAGGTCTCCATATGTGTAGCAGATGCCCAAACACTTGGGCTATCTTCTGCTTTTTCCAGGCCTTTTGCATGGAGCTGGATCCTAAGTGGAGAGGCCAGAACATGAATCGGTTGCCCATATGAGATGCCAACACTGCAGGCAGTGGCTTTTACCCTCTCCACCACAATGCCAATCTCAATATTTTAGTCTATTTTTTAAAGATTTTTTACTTGTTTGAGAGGTAAAGTTACAGACCGAGAGAGGGAGATATATAGACAAAGGTCTTCCATCCACAAATTCACTCCCCAAATGGCTGCAATGGCTGTAGCTGGGCCAATCCAAAGCCATGAGCCAGGAGCTTCTTCTGAGTATCTCATTTGGGTTCAGGGGCCTAAGCACTTGGGCCATCTTCTACTGTTTTCCCAGACTATAGCAGAGAGCTGGATCAGAAGTGGAGCAGCTGGGACATGAACTGGTGCCCATATGGGTTGCTGATGCTTCAGGTGGAGGCTTAGCCCAGTGTGCCACAGTGCCAGCCCTGTTTTAATTTCTTAAGTAATCTAGTTATAATTGCTAAAAACAAATTGGGTAAATATAAAAGAGATAAATGTTTCCGAATATCAATCTATGTACTTTTGGCTTCTTAGGCTCTATAAATGGCATCTGATCCTTTTGTAAGTGTGTTTTCATAAACTGTTGATACATAGTAGTTCAAAACTGCTTGCTAGTTTTCAGTAAAATTTAAGTTATTGAGAGTAAGAAATAAGTTTAATCAATATATGGAAATCAAAATTTATAATGGAGTTAGCAAGTCTATGTTAGAAGAGCAAATTACATATATGACATTTTAAAAACTAAAGACCTGGGCTGTGTTGTAGTGCAGCAGAGTAAGCCTTAGCTTACAACACAGATGTCTCATATGAGCAGTGGTTCAAGTCCTGACTGCTCTGCTACAGTGCTAGTGCCCCTGAGAAAACAGCAGAAGATGGCCCACGTCTGTGAGCCCCTGCCACTCATGTGGTAGACAATGACAGAGTTCTTGGCTCCTGGTTTTAGTATGGCCCCACCCCAGCCACTGTAGTCATTTATGGAGTGAACAAGTTGATAAAATATCTCTGTCTTTCTGTTTCTCCCTCTGCTTCCCTCTTTCTCTCTTTCTATAACACTGCCTTTCACATAAATAATCATTTTTTTAAATTAAGCATTAATACCAAAGTTATACTGGCATATAACTAGAATTTGGCCATGTATGCTAAACAACATGATTTTTAAAAATATATGTTGACATGTTAGTAAAAATCTATGAAAAGTCTTGATCTTTAATTTTAATATCCTTTTTAAAAGTGCAACTTTTAAAAATAGTTTCTATATAATTTATGACCCTCTGTCAATTTTCTAGACTATAGTCTGCAAACTATTTTCTCCTCCTTGATTCTGACAATGTTGTGACCTGACACTAAATATATTATCTTAGAAGCCAATGATTATAAGATAATTTTGTTCTTTTTTTTTTTTTTGTCAGGCAGAGTGGACAGTGAGAAAGAGAGACAGAGAGAAAGGTCTTCCTTTTGCCATTGGTTCACCCTTCAATGGCCGCCGCGGCGAGCACACTGCGGCCGGCACACCACACTGATCTGAAGGCAGGAGCCAGGTGCTTCTCCTGGTCTCCCATGGGGTGCAGGGCCCAAGCGCTTGGGCCATCCTCCACTGTACTCCCAGGCCATAGCAGAGAGCTGGCCTGGAAGAGGGCAACTGGGATAGAATCTGGTGCCCCGACCAGGACTAGAACCCGGTGTGCCAGCGCCGCTAGGTGGAGGGTTAGCCTATTGAGCCACAGCACCGGCCAATTTTGTTCTTTACTCTGGCTTTTCTTGATAAATTCAAATTTTCCCATGTAATCAGATAATAAGGGATATTCTTCTATGCAAAGTTTTCTTATATATATTTAGATTTTAAAAAATTTATTTGAAAGGAAGAGTATTAGAGAGGAAGAAAGGGATAAAGAGAGATTTTTCCATTCAAGGTCCACTCCCCACATGACCACAATAGCCAGGGGATGGGCCAGGCTAAATGCCAGAATATATAACTCCATCTGGGTTTCCCAAGTTGGTTGCCAAGGCCAAATAACTTGGCCCATCTTTCGATACTTTCCCAGGCACATTAACTTGGATTTGGATCAGAAGCAGAGCAAACAGAACTCAAACCAGCTGTGATGGCAAATTATTTTTCGGCTGTCTACTGTGCACAGACTTGGTTACTTTCCGTTTGATCCACAAGAAATATGCTGCAAACCTTGTAGTATAAAGAAACAAGCAGTTTATTTAAGTAGCAAATTTTCAGAAGCAGGAGAGAGAGAGGGGGAAAGAGAGAGAGGGAGAGAAAGAGAGAGGGAGAGAGAGAGAGAGAGAGAGAGAAAGCACAGAGGAGGGAGTTCCTAGGAGTAGGGGACTCAACCTTGGAATTTACCACTAGTCAATCTTCACACAGCACCAGAGGAGGACCCATACTGAGAATGAAACATCATCAGTAATCAACATGGGCAGCACAGCACCAGCAAAGAATCCATACTGAGAACCAAACATCATCAGTAATCATGGGCACATTCAACATTCAGCTTGACTGCGTGTTCTCCCAGGATGAAACAGCAGCAGCAGAGGCTTGCTCTGGCTCCCTTTTAAAGCCCCAAGAGCAAAGATGGCTCATTGCCGAGATTCATGGCAAGCAGTGCGTCCTGTCCCAGATCTTGGCCAGAGAGCCAAGGTGGCAGGCACGTTTCAAGATGTTCCTCAGACTTCCGCCCAAGGACATGCCATGTTCTGCCTTGTTCTCCTCCAAGGAACTGGCCAGGTTCCAGGGAACAGAAGACGGTCAGTGACAAGTTGCTTACTAGAGCCGAGCCTGGACACAAGCCCCCCCATCCTAAAGAGCTGTCCTTACACCAGCACTTGGATATGAGATACCACTGTTGCAGGTGACAGCTTAACATGCTGGACAACACAAGCTCCACTGTTTACATTGTTTATAAAAACTTAGCACATACTATTCCACTAATTAAGTTTGAGTACTTTTCCATCAACTTGACTTTTCTGAATGAGCATCACCCTATTGGGAGAACAAATACACTACATGAGGTTTTTCTCTATCTTTTGATAATTAAATAAGGAAAAGAAATGTTGCATTTTGTCAAAATAATCTCTTACATTCTCTGCTGTTTTTGTTTGGTTTGAGTGTTTAAAGATTGACTCAGTATTAAAATTTGTTGTCATAATTATGCAATTGCAATTATTCTGAGAATCTAACATATTAATAAATTCCTTAAAAAGAGATGAAATCTAAAATATTTGATATATTTTTTAAAATGTATTTAAATGACTACTTTATAAATGTAATTAAATCTGGTGTATAACTGGTTAAACCACTCTAATTAAAAATGATTATTATTTCATAATTATCAGGGATCCTATTTGGATCAAATATTTTCAAAGCATTTTGTATCTTTGACAGGTTGTCTCAAAATCAAAGTTCTAAAGTAAGTCCTTTGACCTTGAGATTTACAGATCAGTCCCTGGAAATCCTAAAGCCTGTAGTTCTCATCTTGCAGAGATAATACCTAATTAGGCTTACTTTAATTGTAGGGAAAGTATTGTCAAGTTATAAAATCATAAACTTTAAGATACATTTATGTTAGTTTACATATATGACATAAATATTCTACAGATTATGTAATGCTTAGATTTGATGTTCCTAATGAGATTTTATTCATCATGATATATATATATATATTTTTTTTTTTTGACCGGCAGAGTGGATAGTGAGAGAGAGAGACAGAGAGAAAGGTCTTCCTTTTGCCGTTGGTTCACTCTCCAATGACAGCCACGGCTGGCGTGCTGCAGCCGGCACACCACGCTGATCCGATGGCAGGAGCCAGGTGCTTCTGGTCTCCCATGGGGTGCAGGGTCCAAGCACTTGGGCCATCCTCCACTGCACTCCCTGGCCATAGCAGAGAGCTGGCCTGGAAGAGGGGCAACCGGGACAGAATCTGGCACCCTGACTGGGACTAGAACCCGGTGTGCCAGTGCCACTAGGTGGAGGATTAGCCTAGTGAGCCATGGCGCCGGCCCATCATATCTTAATTTAAAAGAAGAGTGGTTTAGGATTTTAAAAAGACCTTTAAACTTGTCCTATCCTATCATTGTCTAAAGTGGTGGAGTATTTTGGAAAACATTATTGTCTTTTTTTAAAAAAAACTATATACAATGGAAATAACTGCATCCCCTTGTCCATTGCTAAATTATTTTCTGAATTTCAATTTTTAAAAAAAATTATTTATTTATTTATTTATTTAAAAGGCAGAGTTACAGAGAGAAAGAAAGAGACACAGAGAGAAACAGATCTCCATCTACAGTTTTTCTCCCTAAATGACTGCAAAAGTCAGGGCTGGACCAGGCTGAAGCCAGGAGCCTAGAACTCCATCTGGGTCTCTCACATGGGTGACAGGGGCCCTCATACCTAGGTCATCTATGCCATCCACCTCCACACTGTCAAGAGGTTCAGCTGCTCAGCACTTAGCCAATCACTCTCCTGCAAGCCCTTCCACAGACATTATCCTTTCTTTCCAACTAGATGGATCAGGGCATTTTCCAAACCCTCCTGCACTTTGACCCAGGGACTATGACCCTTCTCACTCACTCTGACTCTTGCTCAGCCTCCCCTCACCAGAAGTCCTTAAATCTGTGCTGCCATACCTATTGTCTGGGTTAGGATACAGGTTGTTGGCTATAAATATAAAGTCATGTTCGCACTTTCTGGTTTACTTTCTTTCCCATTATGAGACCAAACCACTATAACATAAATGCAGAACCAAAACTCTTGTCTGGCTCTCTTGGCCCAAGGTATCCTTGCCTATTTTTTGCCAAAAAGAATTCACCAACTTGAGGGAGTTATACAATACATTGACAAGATTCTAATCACCAGACTCAAAGAGTCATTCGCTTCTCTGGTAGATAAGAATCTTGGTGACCAATATTGTCCTTGGGTGGATTGTGTAGGGGAATTCCAGGTCTGGGAAGAATGTAATTACCACCTGCATTTAACTCCTAGGTGAACTGAAGCCCACCTGGCCATCATAAAGTCCCTAGAGAGCATGGCATCACTGAACAAAGGAAGGTCACAAGCACCACTGACCAGGAACTTGGACATGAGTTGATCACACACCTCTTAGCTTCAATTTCAATCTATAAGAACCATCAGCCTAACTTCTCAGGAAGCCTGAGAGTTAAGTAATAGCTGCCTGGCTCCTTGGTTTATGCTTTGTAATTAATACCTACTTTCTTCCAGCAACCCGATGTCAGTGATGGGCTTTCTGTGTGGCTGAGATGAACAGATTAGGGGGTTTTTATAGCATAATCTACAAGTAACTTGGAGCAATAATTTGAGAATGAAAGAAATGGGATGAAAATTCTTCATGAACAACAAGAGCTGCCACTGACTTATCAAACACTCATTTCTTGTTTCTTACTCTTGTTGGCTTCAAAAATGAGAAAATAGTCCTTACATTCCAGAATTCATGTCTGAGTGCACACTAGAAAGCTTCCTAAAATGTTATGGTGAAAACAAGCCCAAGCTTGACAAGGAATTAGCATTGTTTGATGAAAGATTTTTTTTAAAAAAGATTTATTTATTTGAAAGGTGGAGTTACAGAGAGGCAGAGGCAGAGGCATAGAGAGATCTTCCATTTGTTGGTTCAATATCCAAATAGCCACAACTAAAGGAGCTGGCAGTTCCAAATCCAGGAGCCAGGAGTTTCTTCCAGGTCTCCCACATGGGTGCAGGGGCCCAAGCTCTTGGGCCATCTTCTACTGTTTTCCCAGGCTGTAGCAGAGAGCTGGATGAAAAGTGGAACAGCTGGGTCTTGAACAGGTGCCCATATGGGATGCTGGCACTGAAGGTGTTGGCTTTATGTGCTACACCACAGCACCAGCCCTGAGATTTTCTTTTAAGATTTTTAAAAAATTGACTTGAAACGCAGTAACAAAGAGAGGCAGAGGGACAGTGAGAGATTTTTGATCTGCTGGTTCACTCTCAAATGGCTACAATATGGGGTTAGGCCACACCAAAACCAGGATCCAGGAACTTGAGTCTCCCACATTGGTGCAAGGGAACAGTACTTGGGGCATCCTCTGCTGCTTTCCCAGGTACATTAGCAGGGAGCTGGATCAGAAATAGAGCAGCCTTGTCTTGAACTGGTGACCATATGAGATGCCAGCATTGCAGGCAGAGGCTTAACCTACTACACCACAATGCTAGCCCCATAAGAAATTTTTTTCAGTTGCATATTTGTTTTTTGAAAACCTTTGTGAAAGATATAAGAATTAAAGCAGATTTCTTATACTTATGGCATATTGCCCATTCCATGAAAGAAAGCAGGAACCAGTTAAAACAAACCAAGTTCAACAAATTGCATTATCTATGGTATCTATTTGAGCAGTTGAAATCAGGGCTGCCTGAGAACAGCCCTTTCCAATAATAAGTGATTACTGTCCTTCCAACACATTCATGAGGCTGAGGATTTCAGATAAGAGATGACTCCACTGCTATAGGCCACCATAGAAACTTCTGTAGCTGCATATACCTCTGACTCCATCTGAGACAGTTAGCCATAGTATTTCTGACTTCTGCTTCCCTTTCCTCTCTGTCCATTCATCACTCCACTCTCAGATGTGGCAGTCCTATCCATGTGGCTTTCAGGCCCTGATGCTGGCCATGCAGCTGTGATGTCCTCTTCTTCCATGGCCCTGGCCCCTGTTCTTCCTGAAGTAAAGAGGCCTTCCCAGATTGCCCATTAACTCAGTCATCAGACTCTGGTTGAGAAATCATAGTAGAAGTTTATTCAGCAATAAACTGAAGGTTTCAACCCAGAAACTTCCAGGCAGTTGCTTGGGCTGGTTGATTCACAAACCTATGTGTGGTGACAGGTTTTATGCTTATGTTGCAAGGGGAAGGAGAGGAGAAGAGAGAGACAGAGACAGAGAGAGAAATCTAACCATTAGTTCACTCCCCAAATTGTTGCAATGGCCAGACCAAAGCCAAGAGTCTGGAACTCCATCCAGGTCTCCCATTGGAGTGGCAGGAGCCAAAGGACTTGGGCTGTCTTCCAACACTTTTCCAGGTGAAGTAACAGGGAGCTGGATAACAAGTAGAGCAGCTGGAACTTGAAACAGTGCTAATACTGGATGTCAGCATTGCAGGTGGTGGCTTAAATCACTGTGCCACAATAATGATCTTGAAAATGAGTATTGTAAGTTTCAAGATTTTGGATCATCCTTTTATAGGATAGGGGTGGTGCCTGGTATAGGGCCTAACTGAATAGTTAAAAGAGGTGGAGTTTGGGGCACATCTTCTTCCCATTGTTTCTCTTCTCCATCTTCTGGGATATTGCCAGGCAGAGGGCTTTCCCAGCCTGAAATGTATAAAATCTCTCTGGGGTATTATTTTACAGAGTTATCAGACAAAGCGACTCTCCTGGTGCTTGACCAGGAATGGTTAGTTCCTTAGAAAGACCCTGGGAACAGGGACCCCACCACCAACAACAGCAAGGTCACCAAACATGGACATGAATTTCAATGTGTGAATACCTGACCAATTCCAATGCATGCTTCTGAGGCTACTGTGTTATAGGCTAATGTTATTAACAGGAAATAAACTTGATCCAACTGTGACATTGAGGGGAGAAACACCCACCATTGGGAAGTGGTTGGATTGAGATGAGATCATTAGTGTCACACCTTGATTATTTGATTCCAGTGGCTTCATAAGAAAAGGAACAGAGACCAGACCAGACACCAACAGACATGTACATCACCTGTCTTCGGCCACTTCCACTCTTCCCCAGGCACATTATCAGGAAGCTGAATCAGAAGTGGAGCAGTGTGGACTCAAATTAGCACTCATATGGGATGCTGATATCAGAGTCAGTAACTCAACCTGCTGTGTCACATGATGGCCCCTGTCAGTGCTTTTACAACTCATGGAAAGGGGCATTTTCTGATGGATGTTTTATGTGCTGAGTTAAAATTAATTCTGGTTTACTTGTTTTCTTCCTTACCACTAAAACTGTATCTGGAAACTAAACTCATCAGTGAAGTTTGTCATATTCCAGTGGTTTCTGTGAGTTCAAGTAAAAGATATAATTTAGAACCAGATAATGACTTTAGCTTTGAGAAGAATGCATTTTTACTAAGATAGTAAAAGCTATTAGAGACAAAGGGATAAGAGAAAATAATAAATGATGTGAGTAGAATTGACATTTAGGAGGAGGAAAAAGTTATACCCTTTTTGGAATAGACTGGATTTTAATTTGTTTGACTATTTTAATGATTACTTAGGAAATCTCATTGCTGTTTACTGTGCCAGAGAGATACTGAAAACTGAAGATCTCAAATGTGCTGAATTTCTTTTGGAAAGTGGCTAAGGATAATCTCAAATCAAAATACCAGTGGGCCTCTATGTTAAATGGTAGAGAAATGATGCTGGGCTAGAAAAACATGGTCCTTAGCTTCATTGAACCTACAGCAGAAATCAATCTATTCATTCATAAATGTAGAACTATAATGGATTTTCAAATTGCTTCAGACAAAATGAATGAATTATTACTAGGAAATCTCAGATGGTAGTATTAATTTAGTGGGGTTTTAACTTTATTGCAAAGTAGAGACTACCTTCATTTTAGAAATACATTAATTAAAAAAAAAAAAAGAAGAAGACCATCTGCCAGGAAGTGATGCAGATAATGAGGGTTCTCAGAAGAACCTGTGCCATGCAGTTGTCACTGTCAGCCTCCAAAATGATCTTCTCAGTAGACTTTTCTCATTTGTAAAACAGTTTGTCTCCAATATTTCATTACAGTAAAATTTTTTGCTAGTCAGATTCAGTATTTAAATGCAGCTTGGAAGCCTGTTGTCTTTTTAAATTAGTGAAGTAAACTAAAGCACATGGAAACAGTGAGGTGCAAAACAGAGCAAGACCCATGAGCCCACTGCATCTGCATGGAGAGCTTGTTACATGTTAAATGTTTGCTAACTGTACCAGATCATCCCCTTAAGTTGGGAGTGGGGCCTGAACCTGTGCATTTCTGACAAGTTCCCTGAAATGTGGTGCAACAGATGTGGGAACAATGTGGAGAGAATGATTGTATGAAGGCCCTGACCTATTAGCTCTCTATGACACAGTCAATTAACAGGACAATTCACAGGACAGTAATAGCCTAGCCATTGAACACCTTTGACACTGCTTCAACTTACCACTATGTCTGCTTAAAGTTACAATGAGGGGCTGGTATTGTCTGCAGTGGGTTAAGCTGCCATCATGTTGCTAGCATCCCATATCCAAGTGCTGATTTGAGTCCCAGATGCTCTACTGGGAAGATGGAAAACCTTGAAGATGGCTCAGGAATTCAGGCCCCTACCAGCCACATGGGAGATCTGAATGAAATTCAGCTTCCTGGTTTGTTGCACTCATTTGAGGAGTGAAACAGTGGATGCAAAATTTTTTTCTCTCTGTTTCTTCCTCTCTCTGTCACAGCCTTTCAAATAAATAAAATAACTCTTTTAAAAAAGAGAAGTTAGAAGATTTTTTTAAGAATCAAATTTAGTCAACAAGATGGTTGACTCTGGCAGCAGCCAAATGTGCCCATGAAATTCATCCCTTGTAGAGTCTGGGACTGAGCAGGGAATCAAACTTTCTTGATGGTCAAATCCTTTTCCTTGACGGTGCATGGTGAGACAATGTGGTGACCCTATAGGAAATAGGCTCAGTTCGGCCTCTTAATTTCCCATCTGAGAATGGGACTTTGTGGGGAAGAATGCAGAAATGGGCCAAAGGAGTGGAAGTGAGGAGAAAGCACATGAGGGAGGTACCCAGGTGCACCTGGCACCTGACACCTGGCACCTAAGCGTAGATGCAACACCCAGTAGGGCACTGATGTAAGACATGAAATAAGGAAGCCCTACACTGCCCAAAATACTAGAACAAATACAGCAGGAGTGGGACCCACACTTGCCTGAGCTTGCAAGTGTCCATAGGTGCAGCTGGTGGCTGCTGCTCCAGGGAAATACTTATGCCAGGATGGCCACTGGCTTCAGAGTACCAGGTGGTCCATAGCAGCAATCTTGGCCACAAAAGCAATCATAGCTTTGGTCCTGGCAGGATTCAGCTGCATGACTGGTTTTGCAAAGGGTGCTAGGGTATGGGGAGAGAATCATGGTGGGCCTGGGACTGAGCTACTGATAGAGCTGTTGTTGTTGGGGAATGGGGCAATCACAAATAATTCACTCCTGGAAAATGGTGGAGACTTATTGTGCTGCATTCAGTGTGCTCAATATTTTGCTGCCTTTCTCCTTGTCCTGCACCCTTTTTCTTGCTTATGTTTTATTTACACATACTAAAGCTGACCAATATTCAGTACCCATTTGGATCAATTTTGGGACTTGTTTCACCAGCAGCCCAATCAGAGTGGAGAATGGCTCTTAAAAGACCCCACAAACCTCAGTGCTCTTCACCCTCTATCTCAACCTCCCAGTCCCAGGTGAGCCTCTGATGCCTTCTGTTTCCGGTTCTACTCTAGTTTGTATTGATGAAACCCATTTTCCAAACCTGGCTTTGCTCACTTAACACAATGTTTTGAAATCAACCCTAATCATTGTGTATTCATCCCTTAATCTGTGGGGTGGGGACCCCACAACTTGATTATCCACTCATAAATTGGTGTACATTTGAGTTGTTCCCAGGCTTTTGGTTTAATGAATAAAGTTGCTATGAGCACTTTGGAATATGCTTGTGTGTACATGGATTGTAATTTCATGTCAGTAAATACCTAAGGAGTGGAATGGTGAGGGCCTGTGGTCAATGTCTCCCTAACCTTATGAGGTGGTGCTGCATGGCTGTACATAAGGGCTACACCACATCACATTCTAATTAGTACTGCAAGGGGATTCCTAATTCTCCACACTTGCACCAACATCAGTGAATCATGTTTCTCTTTCTGGATGATCCAGTGGATGTGCCTGACCCTCACTTTGGATTTACCCCATTCAGTTCTGGGGCTTGGGGAGACATCAGTTTCAGGGTGCTCATACCACATTGCCATGGCAGGAGGAAGGGCTACTGTGAAGTCTACAGGCCTCAGAGACCAGGATATGCAGCCACCCAGGGCCACTGAGCAACAGCTGCCCTCATGAAACAGTTCTGCAACACAAGTTAGTGGGTGTTCTCATGAGAGAAAAGTAGGGATGAATTTCAGCAATACCCTGCAAACTTCAAATGCACTGAATATTCTTACGGTCAGAGTTCTTGGCTGATGGTGGCTTCAGCCTTGCAGACACCTGATTGGAATTGTCTTCCAAATGATACAACTCAGTAATTACTTCTATCCTGCCAAACACATAATTTTGTAGGTTGTCATATATAGAGACTAAAAGGGGAAAGTCAACAACCTAAACATAAGTGCTTGCAATGGCCAAGGCTTATCATTTCACACCTACTCCCCATCCTACCCAGGGCAATTGGATACAGCCTAGCAGACTAGGCAAAGCTGTCAGTGGTGGTCATGGGCCATAATTTGCCAGCCTTGTGTATGCACAATACAGACTTTGAGCAATTTTTTCAAACTGAACTTCATATAGGCTGTGTCATTTTATATTTCTCCCAATTACATATGTGTTGCTATTTTCTCCTCAACCTTGCAATGAAGTATATTATTGTGCTTTGGAATTTTGTTAAACACATGAGTGAAAACAGTTTCTCAGAGCAGTTTTATTTTGCATTTCCCTGAAAATGAAAGTATCTTCATATGTTTAAAATGCATTTTGCCTATGTCTGTCAGCATCAGTTTGTACACTTTTGTCTATAGAAGTATACCAAGTTTCTTGTGGTATACTTCTTTTTAAAAAATAGAAATGATTTTGCTGCTTTTTCAATTATAAAATTGTTATTGTAAGAGAAATGAGAGTAGAATGGAGAGGACACAGGATACAAACAACCAAAATGAATTTATTCAAAGAGAAAAATAAATTTTCAGAGGTGACCAACTGGTGGCATGAACACAGATCAAACACATGGCAGAGGGCACAGTCCTCTAGTGGGCCAAGCCTTATATATCTTAGGGTAGGTTAAGGGTCTAGACATGAGGTGGGAGGCAGTAGTCAGAGATGAGTTTCTTTTGCAGGTTTTTCAAGTTTTTTTTTTTTTTTGTGGGATTACAAACCTGGAAAAGAATGCAGAGGGTGGGGTGGGGAAAAGTACAGTGTGTGAGACTGAATTGTTCTCTTGAAATAATGCAAGGGTAAAGGAGTCCATCAGGAAAATTGATTTACTTTCAGGTAAAGAATCAAGATGGCTGAGGCTTATGTCCTTGTTCCATCAATCTATGCTTCTATGAAGCCAGCATCACCTTAATCCCTAAGCCAGAGAAAGATGCAGCACTGAAAGAAAATTATAGACCAATATCCCTGATAGACATAGATGCAAAAATCCTCAATAAAATTCTCGCCAATAGAATACAACAACACATCAGAAAAATCATCCACCCAGACCAAGTGGGATTTATCCCTGGTATGCAGGGATGGTTCAACATTTGCAAATCAATCAATGTGATTCACCACATTAACAGACTGCAAAAGACAAACCATATGATTATCTCAATTGATGCAGAGAAAGCATTTGATAAAATTCAACACCCTTTTATGATGGAAACTCTAAGCAAATTGGGTACAGAAGGAACATTCCTCAATATAATCAAAGCAATTTATGAAAAACCTATGGCCAGCATCCTATTGAATGGGGAAAAGTTGGAAGCATTTCCACTGAGATCTGGCACCAGACAGCGATGCCCACTCTCACCACTGCTATTTAACATAGTTCTGGAAGTTTTAGCCAGAGCCATCAGACAAGAAAAAGAAATTAAAGGAATACAAATTGAGAAGGAAGAAGTCAAACTATCCCTCTTTGCAGACAATATGATTCTTTACTTAGAGGATCCAAAGAACTCTACTAAGAGACTATTGGAACTGATAGAGGAGTTTGGCAAAGTGGCAGGATATAAAATCAATGCACAAAAATCAACAGCCTTTGTATACACAAGCAATGCCACGGCTGAGAAAGAACTTCTAAGATCAATCCCATTCACAATAGCTACAAAAACAAATACCTTGGAATAAACTTAACCAAGGACGTTAAAAATCTCTACAATGAGAATTACAAAATTTTAAAGAAAGAAATAGAAGAGGATACCAAAAAATGGAAAAATCTTCCATGCTCATGGATTGTAAGAATCAACATCATCAAAATGTCCATTCTCCCAAAAGCAATTTATAGATTCAATGCAATTCCAATCAGGATACCAAAGACATTCTTCTCTGATCTAGAAAAAAATGATGCTGAAATTCATATGGAGGCAAAAGAGACCTCGAATAGCTAAAGCAATCTTGTACAACAAAAACAATCTGGCATCACAATACCAGATTTCAAGACATACTACAGGGCAGTTGTAATCAAAACAGCATGGTACTGGTACAGAAACAGATGGATAGACCAATGGAACAGAATTGAAACACCAGAAATCAACCCAAACATCTACAGCCAACTTATATTTGATCAAGGATCTAAAACCAATTCCTGCAGCAAGGACAGTCTATTCAATAAATGGTGCTGGGAAAACTGGATTTCCACGTGCAGAAGCATGAAGCAAGACCCCTACCTTACACCTTACACAAAAATCCACTCAACGTGGATTAAAGACCTAAATCTACGTCCTGACACCATCAAGTTATTAGAGAACATTGGAGAAACCCTTCAAGATATTGGCACAGGCAAAGAGTTTCTGGAAAAGACCCGGGAGGCACAGGCAGTCAAAGCCAAAATCAACTATTGGGATTGCATCAAATTGAGAAGTTTCTGTACTGCAAAAGAAACAGTCAGGAGAGTGAAGAGACAACCGACAGAATGGGAAAAAATATTTGCAAACTATGCAACAGATAAAGGGTTAATAACCAGAATCTACAAAGAGATCAAGAAACTCCACAAAAACAAAACCAACAACCCACTTAAGAGATGGGCCAAGGACCTCAATAGACATTTTTCAAAAGAGGAAATCCAAATGGCCAACAGACACATGAAAAAATGTTCAAGATCACTAGCAATCAGGGAAATGCAAATCAAAACCACAATGAGGTTTCACCTCACCCCGGTTAGAATGGCTCACATACAGAAATCTACCAACAACAGATGCTGGCGAGGATGTGGGGAAAAGGGGACACTAACCCACTGTTGGTGGGAATGCAAACTGGTCAAGCCACTATGGAAGTCAGTCTGGAGAGTCCTCAGAAACCTGAAGATAACCCTACCGTTCGACCCAGCCTTCCCACTCCTTGGAATTTACCCAAAGGAATTGAAATTGGCAAACAAAAAAGCGGTCTGCACCCTAATATTTATTGCAGCACAATTCACAATAGCTAAGACCTGGAACCAACCTAAATGCCCATCAACGGTTGACTGGATAAAGAAATTATGGGATATGTACTCTTTAGAATACTATACCGCAATAAGAAACAACGAAATCCAGTCATTTGCAACAAAATGGAGGAATCTGGAACACATCATGCTGAGTGAAATAAGCCAGTCCCAAAGGGACAAATACCATATGTTCTCCCTGATCAGTGACAACTGACTGAACACCAAAAAGGAAACCTGTTGAAATCTGCTCGAGAGCAGAACAATTGATGTTAGAGTAGAGGCTATTACAAAGGCATGAGTTGGCCACCTTTTTAATATGGATTGTTCCTTCAGATTATACAAAACATGAATATTATCCCCTAAGATTAAAAACATATTCCTTGAACTAATCTTGTACTAACCCTCTGGGTGAAGAAGCATGCTAAGATTTTGCAAGTATAAAAGCTCTTGTAGTCCAGCACCATGGCTCAATAGGCTAATCCTCTGCCTGCGGCACCCGCACTCCGGGTTCTAGTCCTGGTTGGGGTGCTGGTTCTGTCCTGGTTCCTCCTCTTCCAGTCCAGCTCTCTGCTGTGGCCCAGGAAAGCAGTGGAGGATGGCCCAAGTGTTTGAGCCCTGCACCTGCATGGGAGACCTGGAGGAAGCACCTGGCTACTGGCTTTGGATTGGCACAGCGTGCCAGCCGTAGCAGGCATTTGGGGAGTGAACCAACAGAAGAAAGACCTTTCTCTCTGTCTCTCTCTCTCTCGCTCACTGTCTTACTCTGCCTGTCAAAAAAAAAGCCCTTGTAAAACTAATAAAATTTGACTATTTCTCTGACAGAAATCTCAGCCCAACCTTCAACTCGCAGTTCCAAATCTCGCTGGAAAACAGCACAAGTGGTCCCCTGAAGAGGACCCGTATCAGAGGTTTGCAGGGCAGACTTCATGAAAAAGCTGGTGAGTCCCCACAGAAGGGGTATGTGGGATAGTGATGGGTCAGAAAACCTCACGAGCTTTTCTACTCATAGATTTAGTCTCTCACTGTTTGAAAGGCATTGGTGTTCAAGTTTCAAAATCTCATTTACAAGAATGTCTAGAGATGGTATGTGAATATACTTCATGGCTTCCTGATGAGGGACTTTGGATTTGGAAGTTTGGGAACGTGTAAAAAATAATGTACATAAAGCATATAGATGAGGGGAATCTATCCCTATGTCCTTTTGGCCAACTTGGGCTTTAATTAGGTAGTGATTTACTCCTTACAAGGCATTGCATTAGAAGCTGATCCACAAGATAATGTGGCTTCTTCATTACATGAATATGAGTTAGATGATGAAATGGATTCTAAACTATGGCAAAGGGCAAAGGAATTATTGCCTGAATCTAAACCTAAAGAATCTCCACCTGAGCCAATTACAAAATTTGTGACACCTGTAACTACTAGCTGGCCAGGAAAACAGATGAAGTCCAGGAGTGTCATCTCACCTTCTGCTCTTCCCTTGTACCCTGATTTACCTGACACAGATGTGGAGGAGGAATAGGATGAGTTGGATAGACAAGCAGAGGATGTCTTTCCAATCTCTCCAGTACAGCCTCCATCTGATAATTTAGGAACTGCTTTCAAAAAATTGAAAGTGAAACCAAAACCTTTTTGAAAACCCATGATTAAGCATCTGCCTGACAATAGGCCACATGAATTGTGACTGTTATTTCCTGTTTCTTACAGCATGGCTGGTAATGATTATGAAAGATTAACCTTAGACACCACAAAAGAATTTAAAAAGCCTTGCTCTGCCTATGGACCAACTTCCCCATATTGTGTGGAATTACTGAAGTGATAGTCCTGTGAGGCTAATTGGATACCCCTTTGATTTTTATTTAGTTGCTCAAATGGTTCTTATAAAGTCACACCTTGACAGTAGGGACCTCATTTTGGAGCACCTGAGACTCCATCTTGAGAAAACACCCCACCCCATTAGACCCTGGTCTGACACTATGATATATAGCACTCAGACAATAGTAGTACACTGCATCACACTTGGCAAAGCATAGAAACTCCCTAGCATGATCACTCAAGTTTGGAAGCAGATTGGCTGCACCTGGATTAATGATAAATTATAATTTGTCTATGTCCTACATATGATTTAGGCCAATACCTGGATTAAGGTCAAGATTATAATTGAAATTGTTAAGATTGTAACTGATATTGGGGCTGGCACCATGGCACACTAGGTTAAACCTCCACCTGTGGTGCTGGCATTCCATATGGGCACCAGTTCTAGTCCTGGTTGCTCCTCTTCCAGTCCAACTCTCTGCTGTGGCCTGGGAAAGTAGTGGAAGATGGCCCAAGTGCTTGGGCCCCTGCACCTGCATGGGAGACCGAGGGAAGCACCTGGCTCCTGGCTTCAGATTGGCATAGCTCTGGCCATTGTGGCCATTTGGGGAGTGAACCAATGGAGGGAAGACCTTTCTCTCTGTCTGTAACTCTATCTGTCAAATAAATAAATAAAAAAATATTAAAAGAAAAAGATTGTGGGACCGGTGCTGTGGTGCAGCGGGTTAATGCCCTGGCCTGAAGTGCTAGCATCTCATATGGGTGCCAGTTCAAGGCCCAGCTGCTCCACTTCCAATCCAGCTCTCTGCTGTGGCCTGGGAGAGCAGTGGAGGATGGCCCAAGTCCTTGGGCCCCTTGCACCCACATGGAGACCTGGAGGAAGCTCCTGGCTACTGGCATTGCAGCCAAGTGGGGAGTGAACCATAAGATGGAAGACCTCTCTCTCTCTCTCTCTCTCTCCCTCTCCTCTCTCTGTGTGACTCTGACTTTCAAATAAATAAATAAATCTTTTAAAAAAAGATTGTAACTTGTATTGTTAAGATTGTTATTGATATTAGTTTCACATAGGTTAGCTTTACCCCAGTAACCATATATTCCCCCCAATACTGACAACCATGTATTGACTCCATTCCTGGCAACTATGTATTCCCCTTCCAATTTTGTGGTTTTTGCCTTTATAAACCCTGTTGCTTTGGGCTTCAAGGTTGAGAGTTCTTAGGGCATGAGCCCACTCTCCATCACCAACAACAAAGGTTCATCAAGTTTTATTAGTGTGTGGTGCTCCTCTGTATTCACTCAGATACATCATTTACAAGCGGACAGTTTTTACAGTGGCAGATGTGGCTGAGTGATGCTGCTCATGCAAAAATTAGATAATTATATCAGAGACAATGAAATAGTGGCATTACTTATGATTATGAGAATAAATCAATGGGCCACTAGAGAACAGCAGGTTATTAGCATACCACAGGAAGCTACAGAAATAATTACAGAGGTGGCCCTCAAAGCATGGAAAAAATTGATAGAAACCACTCATATAGCCAAAGGAATCTTATTCAGATTTTATTAATCATCTCCAGGCTTCTATCTCTAAACAGGTGATAGATTCTCATGTCCAGTCTACGTTACTTCAACAATTGGCTTATGATAATGCTAATGAAGATTGTCAGGCTTTAATCAGACCCATTAAAGATTCAGACAGCATTTTAGATTATATGAAGACATGCAGAAATGTCAGCTCATTTAAGTATCAAGCCTCACTTAATGCCACCGCTAAGTACTTGGTTCAAGAACAACAATTGCAAAAATGCTTTAATTGTAATAAACCAGGACACTGAAAGAAACAATGTCGCTTGCCTGTAATTAAGTCAACAGAAGTAAACAAGAGGGAGCCTAGGTTATGCATCCACTGTAAAAAAGGATCGCATTGGGCCAAAGAATATAAATCAAAATATGATAAAGATGGTAGACTGCTAACTACTATCATACAGGGAAACTGGACAAGGGGCGTTCTCTCAGCCCCATCAAACTAAGGGAGACAATTATGTTTACACACGCTGAATCTGAAAGTTCTGATATAAAGTGACCCAATATCATGGAATTAACAGTGGAAACTTCTAGAAGTGCAGCTATTGATCTAATACGCCCCCAAGATGTTACTATTAACCCTTGCCAATGTCCACATAAATTTGCGTTAGGATAGTGGGGTCCTATAAAACCCAATACTGTGGGTCTCATCTTATCTCTGAAAGCAACTTATCCCTGAAAGGACCTATAGTTCATACTGGGGTCATAGATTAAGATTATCAAGGGGAAATAGCTGTGATGCTCTCAGTGCCAGTTTCATGGGCCCTTACAAAAGGTGAAAAAATAGCTCAGGTGCTAGTACTTACTCATATAAAACCTAAAACACAGGACAAAGAATGTCAAAGAGGTTTTGGTAGCATGGATAGAATTGTAGTGTTAACATCCACTTTTGGGTCTGAAAATTCAAGGGAAAACTTTTACTGGCATGTTAGATTTGAGATCAATGTTAGTATAATCTCTTTGAAGGAGTGGCCTCTTCAGGCTGCCAACACCGCATTTGTTGAGTTGGGGACCAAAAACACCAATGCAGTATATCAAAGTGTGACTCAACTACTTTGTGAAGGCCCAGAAGGGTTAAAAGCAGTCATATAATCTTTTGTGACCTCAATCTCTATGAATCTCTGGGGATGAGATGTCCATCAACAAGTTGAAGCCTTTATTTATATACCTACACAGTCTAAAGTTAATTACTCTAAAGCTCCTCAACATATGATGAGAAAAATGGGATATACTGTAGGACAGGGATTAGGAGAAGATTCACAAGGAATAACAGAGCCTATTAAAATTCAAGGCAATAGTTCTAGACAGGTACTGGGTTTTTTGTCAGGGCCATTGAGGAACATTCTACTATTCCACCCATAAAAATATTCTGAGCCTCTCTGGACTCCTCTCTGGACTCCCCTAATGAAAGAAAAATTACAGGCTTCACATGATTTGTTGCAAGAACAGCTACAAAATAATTGCTTTGAAGAGTTTTTCTCCCCCTAGAACAATTCCCCTGTATTTGTTGTCAAGAAGAAGTCTGATAAACAAGATTATTAATTGATTTGGGTAATGTTAATACAACCATGTGGCCAATGGGTGCTTTGCAATGTAGCCTTCCTACATTTATGCTATCCCCAAGACTGGGCTTTGTTATAGATGTAAAGGACTGTTTTTACCCAATTTCTATTCATTCAGAGGACGGTCCTCACTTTGCATTCTCTGTTCTATCTCTGAGTCAACAACAATCATTGAAATGGTATCAATACACAGCAGACTCATAAAATGGCAGATGTCCTAAACAGCGCTCTGGCCTCAGAATCAGCCCTTAAGGCATTTGGATCTGGCTGAAGAGCCCATGAGAGTATTTTAGGCATGGAAAGCCAAGACACTTTGGCAAAATAAATAAATAAATAAATAAAAACCTAAATGAAAGATCTCTGTGAGTGAGATCCTAGTGAAAAGAATGAGCCATAAAAGAAGGAAGTACCTTTCTTTGAAGGGAGGAGAGAACTTCCACTTTGACTATGACCTTGTCTAAATAAGATCAGAGTCGGTGAACTCAAAAGGCTTGGCAACTCATGACAAGAGCCTAGAGTGATTACTGACACTATAAACAAGAGTGTCAGTTTGTTAAGTCAACAACAAGAGTCACCGTGCACTTACTCCTCATGTAGGATCTCTGTCCTTAATGTGTTGTACAGTGTGAATTAATGCTATAACTAGTACTGAAACAGTATTTTACACTTTGTGTTTCTGTGTGGGTGCAAACTGTTGAAATCTTTACTTAATATATGCTAAATTGATCTTCTGTATATAAAGATAACTGAAAATGAATCTTGATGTGAATGGAATGGGAGAGGGGAGTTGCAGGTGGGAGGGAAGTTATGGGGGGGAGCCATTATAATCCATAAGCTGTACTTTGGAAATTTATATTTATCAAATAAAAGTTAAAGAAAAAGAAATGGTATCAATAGAAGGTCTTGCCATAAGGGATGACTAATTCCCCTACTATGTGTCAATTTTATATTGATAAAGTCTTATAACCATTAAGAGACAAGTTTATCACAGCTTATATATTATCCAGTATGTGAACAATATCTTAGTAGCTACTTGACAAGAGCTAGACTTACAGCATACACATACACACACACACACATATGTATATATAGCTGTATATGGACTTGTTATTGCACTTGATAAAGTACAAAAGCAGACCCCTGTACAGTACCTAGGGTATATGGTTGATTGAACCACTGATTGCCCTCAAAAAATATCGGACAAGATTCATTAAAAACCTTGAATGATTTTTCAAAAGCTGTTAGAAGACATAAATTGGCTATGACCTGCCTTAGGCATACCAAACTACCAATTAACAAATTTATTCTCTGTTTTAGAAGGGGATAGTCAATTAGGCAGCCTACAATATTTGACTGATGAAGCACAGAAAGAAAATCCAGATTACAATAAGACTTCTTACATCACCTTGACCTCTCTTTATCCCTTAACTTACTGATATTCCCTTCTTTACTGTCCCTCACTGGAATATTGACACACAAGATAAACCATTGGAATGTATATATTCACACCATAAAGGCTTTAAGGTTGTAACCCCTTATCTCACTATGATTGCTACTTTAGTTTTTCAGGGCAGACAACGGTGTGTCCAACTACATGGTTTTGATCCTCATAGTATTATTATAGTATTAGAAATAAGCAATTTCTTGCACTATGGAATTCAGCACTGACTTACAAATTGCTTTTGTGGAATACTCTGGCTAAATAGGTAACCATTACCCTGCTGGAAAATTGTGGGACTTTCTGAAGAATATTGCCTTCATTATTCCTCAAATTACCCAACCAGCACCTATTTCCAATGCTCCCACCTATTATATTGATGGCTCTTCCACAGGTAAAGGAGGTATACATGGCCTTGACATTCACAAAACTGTTTCAACTCCTTATACTTCTGCCCGACGTTGCAGTTGATTTCTCAACAATGTTACAGTGGATTCATTTCTGAGAGGAGCAGCATGGTGGGGGCAAGAGGCGCGGAGTCACCACACAGACCCCGGGAGTCGGGTGAAAGCAGGCTTGAGGCGAGCAGCCCACAGACTCGTTTATTACAGTTGGAACCACATCTTATATAGCCAAGACCAGCCAATCTGGTCAAGGGGTGGTCTATGCCCCAACCAATCACAGCCTGTTGCCAGGCAGTTTCCAATCCATCCAATCACAGCCTGTTGCCAGGCAGGCTCCATTGTCAGGTGGGTTTCAAAGCCATTCCTGAGTAACTGATGCTCGCTTGCCAGTGGCCACCTTGGCATGGCCTTCTCATTCCACCACAGCCCAGCAGGTAGAAATGTATGCCCTCATCACACTATTAGAATTATACTCTACTAGCTTCAATATTATTTTTGACTCAAAATATGTTGTTGGTCTTTTGCCAGCTATTGAGATGACTTTCATTACAAGAAAACACATAGATATTTTTTATCTTTTATTACATTGTTCAACAATGTAATCATACCTTATTTATAGGACATATCCACTCTCACTCTAACCTTCTAGGACCTATGGCTTCCAATAATGCTGTCACTGATGCACTTACAACAGCTCCAATTTTTTCATCTACTCAAGAGGAACATACACATCTACATACTAAAATGCTAACAGATTACATGTACAATATCATATTCCACTATCTCTAGCCAGGAAAATTATCTGCTCTTGTGAAATTTGTGCCCCTCTTCATTCTCAATCCATTCTCAGGGGGTGGGGGTTAACCCATAAGGAATGTCTTCTAATCAGTTATGCAAATGGATGTTACTCATGTCTCTTTGTTCCCTCATCAACCTTACTTGCATGTAGTAATAGATGCTTATTCTGCTTTTCTTAGGGCAATACCTGAGTCCTCTGGATCTAGAAAAAGTCTGCTCCTCTCTATTACAAATGTTTGCTATTATGGGAATTCCAACAAGTATTAAAATTGATGTGCCGGCTCCGCAGCTCACTAGGCTAATCCTCTGCCTAGCGGCGCCGGCACACCAGGTTCTAGTCCTGGTCGGGGCACCGGATTCTGTCCCGGTTGCCCCTCTTCCAGGCCAGCTCTCTGCTGTGGCCAGGGAGTGCACTGGAGGATGGCCCAGGTGCTTGGGCCCTGCACCCCATGGGAGACCAGGAAAAGCACCTGGCTCCTGGCTCCTGGCTCCTGCCATCGGATCAGCGCGGTGCGCCGGCCGCAGTGCGCTGGCCTCAGCGGCCATTGGAGGGTGAACCAACGGCAAAGGAAGACCTTTTCTCTCTCTCTCTCTCTCTCTCTCTCTCACTGTCCACTCTGCCTGTCAAAAAAATAAAAAAAAAATTGATGTTGGCTCAGCTCATACTAGCAGAACATTTCAGCATTTCTGTACAGACAGGATATCCATCATGTCACTGGTATACCATATAACTCTCAAGGCCAGGCTATAGTAGAACGTGCTCATAAAACACTAAAAATACAATTGTTAAACAACAAAAAAGAGGGAACCCTGAGGGATGTATTGGCACTCACACTCTTAACACTTAATTTTTTGAATTTGCCACAGGGAAATATTATCATGAGAGCAGGAAAACATTTTGCATCACCACAAGAAACTAGTCTTCTTAACTTACAGGTTTGGGCAAAGATATGGGACAGATGGGTTCCCACTTCTCTCCAAACTATAGGGAAAGGGTATGCTTCTGTCATTCCAGATGGATCCTCCAAAACATTCTGGGTTTTCCTTCATCATATCAGGCACAGGGACACTGATGACACTAAGCAACAAGACTATACACCCAGAAATTGCAGTCAAAATTATGGGATTATCTTTGAAACCTCGGAGGAAAAGACAATGGATGATATCACCCAATCTACCAACATAGGGACAAATCAAGCACCTTCCAATAAAGGAGAGCAAGTCCTGCACTCCACAAGAAGTCCACTGACACCAGAGAAATTTTTGGCTTTGGTCACTATGGTTACCAGTGCTTCCCTAAGTGCTGAACATATCCACTGGGCTTACATTCTTCATCCTCCTCTGTTGGAAACAATGGACTGGGCTAAGCCAGGACCTGTTATTTTTACAAATGATTCTTGGAATATGCCCTCCCCATGGTCGAAGGATGTTCAGCCTTCCCTTCAGAGGAAGGGAGACCTGTTAATGTCTCTTTAGACTATGAATATTTGCCCTTATATGTTGGTTGCCCCTCTTGCATTTCTATTGCAAGACAAGTCTAGGACCATATTTTACCTCCTAGAAAGGATTTACATGCTCTCATGGGGTTGCTTACTGTGTATCCATTAAATTTTATGGAAATTAATACACAAATGATGAAGGCAAAATGGATGAAAAAGTTTGTATAAAAATCTCTTATAAACATGTGTATTCACTCACTGGACAAAGTGGAGAGGTCTTATTGGAAAGTCTTGTTGCTGATTGGGGCTCTCATGGAAAATTTCTTAATTATTCAGAATATGGTAATGATATTATGTATGCTTATATTACTAAAAAGGTTTGGAATATTTCCCACCATCATGTTGAAGCTAATTATGAGAAACTTATGGCTTGGCACAATGGGGCACTTCCCCTCTACCCCCTGACCAAGACTGCATGTTCCAGGAGAATAGGCCTGGGAGCCAGAACAATGGAAGCTTCTCATAGCATTGTCTGGACTGGCTTGGTGGAAAGGAAATTTCTCTGGCACTTCTCGCTCTATGGCCCATTATTCTTTTGAGTATAATACTACTTTTTATATTCAAGCTGGTGTAAAAGCTGTATGTGTTAGCTGTGGGTTCTTTACAATTTTTTTTTTTTTTGGACGGGCAGAGTGGACAGTGAGAGAGAGAGACAGAGAGAGAGAGACAGAAAGGTCTTCCTTTGCCGTTGGTTCACCCTCCAATGGCTGCCGTGGCCAACACGCTGCGGCTGGCACACTGTGCTGATCCGATGGCAGGAGCCAGCTCCTTATCCTGGTCTCCCATGGGGTGCAGGGCCCAAGCACTTGGGCCATCCTCCACTGCACTCCCGGGCCACAGCAGAGAGCTGGCCTTGAAGAGGGGCAACTGGGACAGAATCCGGCACCCTGACTGGGACTAGAACCTGGTGTGCCAGCGCAGTTCTTTACAATTTGATGAGAGTAATCAAACAATGGATTGTTAGATTGTAAATTGTATACATGTCTTAATCCCTTGATTCATTTTAACAGAAGTATACATTCTACTCTAATGTTGAAGGCTAGAACACATCTTTGGCTTCTGGTTAATTCTACAAGATCTTGGGAAGAATCTCTTGCCATAGGGACTATTTCTCAGATGCTTGGGCATTTATTACATTGAACAAAAAGAATGATAGGGTGGATTATTCTAGCTACCATAGGTTTATGATTGTGGCTACTGCCACTGCAGCAGGTGAAGCTTTACAAGAATCTATCTAAACCTATGATTTTGTGACCAAATGGCAACAAGACTAGAAAGTTGTGGGCTCCACAGACTCACACGGATAGTGAGTTAGAAGAAAAAATTGAAAAATTGCAACAAGCCACTCAATGGTTGGGAGATCAATTTCTAGCTTTACAGCTACAGATAATGTTACACTGTGATTGAAATGTTACCCAATATTGTGTAACTCCTATCCATTATAACCAAACCAAATATCAATAGGCTCTTGTCAAGGGACATATAAAGAGGCTATCAGCTAATCAATCTTTAGATGTGTATGCTCTTCAGTGGGAGAATAGATACATTCTCAAATTGCACAGTATTTCTTATGAAGGATTAGCTACTGGAATTGCTGAGGCATTACAGGGAATGAACTCTCACTCTTGGTTTCAGAGTATAATACAATCTTCCCTTTCTGGGCACATTTATTGTTATGTTCAGGTTATGTCTGTCTCCACAAATCATCAAACACCAAATGAAACTGATGGCCACTGCCTTAGCAGTTTTGTGCTTAAAAAATAAAAAAGGGTGTGTGTGTGTATGTGGAGACTGGGCTAAGTCAAATCTGAGATGTACATTAGAAGCCTGAAGGACACTTCAGGGAACTGGGGCAAAAGTCACTGTGAACCATATACTAATCTGAGAATGTTCCTTGGTCGGATACCACAAGCAGCCTTTCTCATGCAGCTTCAGGCTATATCTGTACTTGAAGTCAAATATTTTGGCCAGCCCTTTTAATATGGATAGTTCCTTCAGATTATGCAAAACATGAATATTATCTCTTTTGATAGAAAACATATTTCCTTGAACTAATCTTGTACTAACCCCCTGGATAAAGAAGCATGCTGTGATTGAGTATAAAATTCCTTGTAAAACTAATAAAATTAGACTATTGCTCTGACAGTAGTCCCTGCCCAACCTTCAACTTACAGTTCCAAACCTCGCTGGAAAACAACACACAAGCATGCTGGTTTTATGGAGGAAATCCACTAAAGAGAGTAGAAAATGATCAGAGTACATTGGACTCTTTCAAATTTACTCTCCTGATAGAATTAGGACTGAGGGGACTTTCTTTCCTTTGCAGGCTCAGGGAACCTGGGCCCTTTCTGCCTGCTGCTGCCAATTTCCTTGGTTGTTTGAAAATGGCCCATTTCACAGTTGTATTTGAGCATATAACAGGCAGCAATCAACTCCACTCTGGTTTGGTCTGGTATGTTGAGTTCAGTATAGGAGCTCAGCCTTACACAATGGCCGCCTACAAATTGTGCTTAACAGTGAATAATTTGGAGCAAAATCAAGCAAAATGCTATTCATGTTTTACTTATTTACACATTATTTGTTAATCTGAAATTCAAAGTTAGCTGAATGTCCTGTATTCTGTTTGTGAAATCTATCACCCCTGTTATGGCTGTGGTGGAGACTTGTTGCAGGTATGTGGTGGGAGGAGAACAGAAATCCTATAAGGCTTGTGGAAAGTTTAGCAAGCATGAATGGTGGTTGTAAAAATGGAGGCAAGTGTGTGGACACCAAATCTGTTTTGGAGTTGTAGAAAAAAACTTGGAGATATATTGCTGTGAGATGGGAAGGAAGGAGAGGCACAGGAGCACCTAGGCTAGGTCTTAATATCTGTTGGATAGATTTTCACTGCTTTGTAGATGTGTGGCTACTGAGTAAATAATAATAAATCAAAATATGATGGAAACTGGGATAAGATATAAGGCATTTCTTTTTTTAATCAATTAATTTATTTGAAAGGCAGAGTTACAGAGAGGCAGAGGCAGAGAGAGAGAGGTCTTCCACCTGCTGGTTCTCTCCCCAGTTGGCTGCAATGGCTGGAGCTGAGCCGATCTGAAGCCAGGAGCCAGGAGCTTCCTCTGGGTCTCCCACATGGGTGCAGGGGCCCAAGGACTTGGGCCATCTTCTACTGCTTTCTCAGGCCATAGCAGAGAGCTGAATCAGAAGTAGAGCAGCTGAGACTCAAACCAGCACCCAGAAAATGCCAGCACTGCAGGTGGTGGCTTGACCCTATATACCTCAGCACTGGCCCCCAAATAAATAAGTCTTAAAAGGAAACCTGTAAAGTAGTTACAAGAGAACAGTTGCCCAAGATTGAGATTTTTTTTTAAATGGAGCATGTGTAGTATGAGGCCAATGTCTTCACTCTAACTTGGTTATGAGACTAAAACCATTCCTCACTGCTCTAATATGCTGAAGAAATCATCTGAGGGTGAGGGAGATGGATGCTCAGTTGTCACAGCACAGGAAGCAGCATTATTCTAGCAGCATCCATTATGTTTAAGACTTCCACTGTTAGAGATTTGAGGTTACATGATGTACTTTATGCTCATAACTGATGTGGCTGGAGATTTGGTGTTGAATTTATAGCACCAGCAGAACATAAAATGGTGATGTATTTTATTCATGTCAATAAAGGAACGACCTGTGCCTGTTCTACAGAGAATGGAAATTGGAGGTCGAACACCTTTGTATTCCAAAATAGGGTCTCAAAAATTTTGTGATTTTCATTTAAATTGTTAGAAGGCTTGGAGCTATTAGTTAATCTATCTTATAATACATTGTTTAAGATAACACTGAATAAATGATGCAAGTTGTCAATGGATGAGAGATCAACTTATATATCTGCTAGTAATTGATTTATTTCTCTTCAATAAAATTGCATAAACCAACAAGTTGGCTGCCTGGATTAACCAGTTTGGGAAACAATCTTTTGTAAATGGCTGTAAGGATTCATGTGGCAGAGAAGCAAATACTTCAGAGGGGATTGTGACTGCTACTCAAGGGAGATCATTGACCAATCTTTATAAGAAAATGCCTTTGTATTAGGGAGACTTTGAAGAACTTTGTAATTCTTTCTCTGAGATAATACCAGGCTAAGTTTAAATAGAGACAGTTGTTAGAAAAGGATGTGAACTTCCTCTTTATATAGTAAAAAGAAGTCTTCCTTAACTAGAGATTTGTGGGCTGAGTTTCTGAGGAAGAAAATTTTGTGCTAATTTTCTTTAATTAATTGATTTTCATTTTCTTCAGAAGAGTTTGAGACCTGGAAATTTGGGGAAGAGCAAAGAGATGGTTATATTGTGACATCATTATGGTGCAATAGGACTGTTAAAGTTTAGATGAGTTGGAATTCTTTCAACTTTCCAATGTAACTATCTCTTTAACTGTTATCTTGATGCATCCACCTTTCCAGGATATACCTGTCTCATTCAAGATCAAGACTTCAATCCCTTTGAAAAATCTGATTCAGGTACCACTCCCCACCTTAGAAAATAGACTGAGAAAAAGGAAGAAGTATCTTTTTTCCATGGGTCATATTTTGGAAGTCATGTTCTCTTTTTCTCCATTTCATGAGAAACCCTCTGGCCCATTCATGATGTCTATTTATCTGGGTGGGATGGCCCACACTTATGCATTAATACATGTTTTTTCCCTCTTAAATAAACTGTGTTTCTACTTGTGTTTCTTTCTATATTTCTACTTAGAATTCTTACCTCTGTGTGGCACAAGAACCTAGAATTGATATTGTGATACTCATTCTCATAACAAAATGATGGAACTCAGAAAACAATCAGAAGCCAAGGAGAAAAGAAAAGACTCCTTGTGAGATGGAGTAACTGAACAGGACTGGAGAGATGAATTTTGGCTTTTCTCCAATGCTTTGTAATTCTCTCTGCTATCCTTATCTTTGGAAACTGATGAACTCATTCAATTTAGGCCATGTTAGTACAGCCCTAGAGAATGAAGGAGGAACTGTACTCTTGAAGCAACCCAGAATTCAGCAGGCAACTTCAGAAGCTATTACTAAGGAGTAAGAAGTCACTTTCTAGAATTCTATAGGATATTCTGAATTGAATAGATTTCCTGCTGTTAAACAGGACTGGGTTTAGCTACCACAACATAGGTGCTCTGGTCATGGCAACTTTAATTGGAAAAAGGCTGTGTTTTGTTATTTGTGCTGTTGTTATTTTTTAATGTTGTCTATGGAAGAAACAAGCTGTGATTGTTTTTTAAAAAAAAGAGTATACTGATGAAATATGGGAATGGCTAAGTTGCTCTCTTGGGACTTATTTTCAAGATATGAACAAGGATGGCAGAGGAGGTCTTCCACCTGTAGATAAATATACACTATATTCAAGCACAGGCTTTCAGCATGACCAAAGTTTTAGGGGAAAGATTAAAATCTTAAGATGTATTTGTTATTTTGGAAATTCAAATCATAAATACTAGAAAAGTTCCTGGGGGTGAGTTTTGAGATTATATGAGAACCAGCCACCTCTAAACATCTTCATATCAGAATACAACAATATTGAAAAAGAGTAATCAAGAGAGTCCTGTAAAGTGTGCAGCAAGTGAAAGCCAAAGCATTAGAAAATGGCCCAAGTCCTTGGGTCCCTGTACCTGCATGGGTGATCTGGAAGAAGCTCCTGACTCCTGGCTTCAGACTGGCACAGCTCAGTCCATTGTGGCCAATTGGGGAGTGAACCATTGGATGGAAGACCTCTCTCTCTCTCTTTCTCTCTCTCTCCTTCCTCTCCTTTATTTGTGTAACTCTTTCAAGTAAGTAAATTAATCTTTTTTAAAAAGAAGAAAATGATTAAATTTAGATATTGCAGTTGTTTGCAAAAACATATTTTAAAATTTGAGATCAAGGGGCCGGCACCATGGCTCACTTGGTTAATTCTTCACCTGTGATGCCAGCATCCCATATGGGCTCTGGGTTCTGGTCCTGGTTGCTCCTCTTCCAGTCCAGCTCTCTGCTGTGGCCCAGGAGGGCAGTGGAGGATGGCCACTTCCTTGGGCCCCTGCACCCACATGGGGGGCCAGGAAGAGGAGAGGCACCTGACTCCTGGCTTCAGATCGGTGCAGTGCAGGCCATGGTGGCCATTTGGGGAGTGAACCAATGGAAGGAAGACCTTTCTCTCTGTCTCTCTCTCTCTCTCACTGTCTATCACTCTACCTGTCAAATAAAATAAAATAAAATAAACAAAAAAAATTCAAGATCAAGACTATTTCCAGATCTGCTAACATGTTGATATATGTATATTTCAAAAACCTCAATGCTTTAATGGATGACATTTTAATTTTATATCAGTGTACTTTTAGTATCCATATTCAATTTTTAGAAAACTCTATAAACTATTTTAAGAATTATAGTCAATTTTATCACTCTGTAATTTCTCTTACAATATATATTCCTCTCAGATCTTCTGTGGCTTACTCACACCTTCTACAACTTAGTTAAACCTGCTAAGAATTTTTCACATGCTTAAGAATTTTTCAGTATTTCCTTGTTCCTTATCTTCTGATTTTCATAATTTGCTTTTTGAAATATTCCTTAAAATCTACTAAGACAAGGATTTTCCTAAAAAAGGAACTTATCAAATTTTAACCTTAATTGGTGTATTAAGACACTAAGATGTCAATGATTACCATGAATACCAACATCAATGATACAATACCTTTATCTGAAATATAATTAAGGTCAAATTATATTTTCATGATTTTTAAATAAATTATAATAGTAAGTGTAACACTTTCCAACTAGCAAACTTGCTCAAATATTTGTTAATAACTTTGAAAATGTATTTATCTCTTGAAAGAATAAACTTAAAGCAAATAAAAATCCATGCAAGTCATGTGAACTGACAGGCATTTGAATTAATATTTTTGGAACCAATATCTATAGGTTTACTTTGATATAGCAACATAATAGCTTGCATATATGAAATGTACTCCAATATTTTTCATAAAACAACTTTAGGAGCTAGCACTGTGGCATACTGGGTAAAGCCACCACCCACAGTGCTGACATCTCTAATAGGTGCCTGTTCAAGTCCTGGCTGTTCCACTTCCAAACAAGCTCTTTGCCATGGCCTGGGAAAGCAATAGAAGGCCCAAGTCCTAGGGCCTCTACACCCATGTAGGAGACCTAGAAGAAGCTCCAGGATCCTTGCTTCAATCAGCTGAGCTCTGGCCATTGGGGTGATTTAGGCAGTGAACCAACAAATGGAAGACCTCCTTCTGCCTCTCCCTCTCTGTAACTCTGCCTAATAAATAAATAAATCTTTAAAAAATAAAAAAATAAAGCAACTCTAACTAGAAAAGAGTGACATACAAGCTTAGCAAGTTATAAAGCTATTTTTAAGGCAGGGACCTTCCTAGCTCCCAAAGGGCTAAATCTCTTTAAATCCAATATCTATTTACAACTAAACCAAATTAGCATGAGAGATAGTACCCTGGCATCATCATGTATGAGTCTATCATTTACCAAAAATATCTACGTAGATTTTAAATTGGATTTGGGCAGCCGACATTGTGGTGTAGCAGATAAAACCACCACCTGCAGCAACAGCATCCCATATGAGTGCCAGCTAGAGGCTCAGCTGCTCCACTTTTGATCCAGTTCTCTGCTAATTTCCCCAGGAATGCAGCAGAGGATGGCCCAAGTATTTGGGCCCCTGCATCCATGTGGGAGACTCAGAAGAAACTCCTGGCTCCTGACTTTTGATTGGCCCTGTTCTGGAAGTTGTGGCCATTTGGGTAGTGAACCAGCTGATGGAAGACTTCTCTCTCTCTCTCTCTCTCTTTCTCTCTCTGTAACTATGTCTTTCAAATAAATAAAACAAATCTTTTTTAAAAACTAAAATTATTTTAAAAGAATTTGGACGTAGTTTTTATTTTTCTTCACCCTATAATTGCTTTAGGTCAACAATGCCTGGTGAACAATCAGCTAATCTGATGCTGTCTCTGAGACAAGCAAGTGCTCAGGAAACTACAGGACAGTTCTCAAGAGTGACTGTGGACTAGGGACTGCTGTGCCATGGATGAGTTGCCTATAGGACATTGTTAACTTACATCCAAATTTTAGAGAGTGGAAAAAAGAATTGTTCAAGGGAGATCCCTGCCAAATACCTCTGCTGCCACATGGTTGAGAGATACATGGCTGCCCCAGATTGAGAGATAACCAATTTCCCTCTTTCCTCTCCCACCAGGCAAAATGGTGGAGCCAAAAAGCTGCAAGCCAGTTTTAAAGTAAAGAAAAAGAGTTTAAATCAGTAATTACAGATTTTCTGAAGCCTATGAGTAGAATTTAAACCCTTTAGACCTTTATATAAGCACAACATAACCTTGGCACTACTTCCACAATACCATAATGGATTTTTAGGCCATGGAAAAAGATGCCAATCCTGAGCTGTGTCTGAGTCTTACCATTTGAGAGTTTCAGGGATCCAGTTGGAGGGTAATTTTCTTAAGATTTAATTCTCCTGGTCTCTCCCTGGCTTGATCTTCAGATAAGTAGGTTGGCATTTTTAAGGAAGTCAAGATTTGAGGGTCAAAGGAATTCTCAGAATTCACATCGTAGCAGCCCACTATGGATACCTTTTGAAATGAGAGATGTAGAGACTAGAGTGTCCCCAAGTCTCCTTCTCTGTTCCTTGTTTGAAATGTCTTTCAAACCCTGGGCTGTGTGAGCATATCACAGAACCCACAGTAAGGAGAGGTTGGCAAGTAGTAGACTCACTTACCTACACTCAGCCACCCCTTGCCTCTGTCCCCAGGATGTTTGAGCCCTGCTGAGGAGATTGTTACTTGGCTTAACATTTTGTACACAGAAAGAGTACTTATAAAATATGTTTCTTTGACTAGACAATGTTGGAGAATCAAAAATGAATTACCCGGCCAGCGCCACGGCTCACTAGGCTAATCCTTCACCTGTGGCACCAGCACCCTGGGTTCTAGTCCTGGTTGGGGCACCAGATTCTGTCCCAGTTGCTCCTCTTCCAGTCCAGCTCTCTGCTGTGGTCTGGGAAGGCAGTGGAGGATGGCCCAAGTGCTTGAGTCCTGCACCCGCTAGGGAGACCAGGAGGAAGCACCTGGCTCCTGGCTTCAGATCAGCGCAGCACATTGGCCATAATGGCCATTTTGAAGGATGAACCAATGGAAGGAAAACCTTTCTCTCTATCTCTCTCTCTCTCTCACTGTCTAACTCTGCCTGTCAAAAAAAAAAAAAAAAAGGAATTACCCTCCTTTATGTCTCAGTAATGCTAAGGGAGCAATTCTTGCAGAGGGCAATGGAAAAAATAACTGAGAAGCTCCCTCTCAAAAGCCTAACTCATGTAAGTAGAATAGGAACAGTTGTCCATGAGGTAGCTCTCCAGCCTGATACCTTGCAAAGAGTAGTGGAAATGAGGTACATGGTATCCTTCACCAAAAAGGAATGACTGAGACCAGGTACTGAGCCCTGACTGCTGAGTAGATGCAACATTCTTCCTACTTCCCAACATTTGAGGTGAAGATGACCAGGCCCTGGGCAGGTCAAACAAGACAATGAGGGGCAAGATGGCTCAGGTGGAGAGTTCAAATAATGGCAGGTTGGCCTCAGGATCCCACAAGATACCCTGTGTGAGTGCAGCAAAGAGAATTTGGCTGAAAGAGGCAGAGCAGGGAAAAAACCAGGTGTCAGGTTAGAAGAAAATGGCCACGCTTCTGTCTCCAAGAACTGTCAGAGACTTGTTATGACTAGACAGGGCTGGGGAAAGGATAGAAGGCTAGAAATGGAGCACTCCTCTGTGTGAGATTGTCCATGACCTATGCTGTTCTCCTTTTAACCCCACATTGGATGTTGAATATGCTACCAGAGATTGGCTATTTAGGGATTCTTATGTCATACAAGAATTCATACATGCTCCCAAGTTTAATAAAAAAAGTAATGAGGAGAATACACCTGACAAGGTAGGCATCTTGATAAAGAACAGAGACACAGTCTATATCCAGACTGGGGCTTATAAGGGAATGTGGTCTAGTTCTTTCCCAAAAAAGTGTTTGCTGGCTGTGAAGTAGGCAAAATTTCTCCCAAAGAATTATTACCTAGGGTTATCAGAGTGGTCTTTTAAGCCTGGGCAGAGAGGATTCTCCTGGGAACCTTTCCTTGGAGGGGATGGCTGGGACCAGTTGTAAAGGTATTGGAGGAACTGACAGGATTTTGTAGTATAAAATACTGGGCTGCTACCAAGGTGCACTTCTCAGTATGCTACATTACTTTCCACAGAAATTTTGTTTTCCTTAGGCCCCTCACACCACATAGGCTGGTTTCTAACTTCCTACCTAACACTATGAGCTGGAAACTCAGTCCCACAAATGCATATATTGTTGTGCCTGAGCAAGTGCAAACAGAGAAGGACCACACATGATAAAATCTGATGGCTCATTATTTCTGGTAGTAGAGAACGAGCTCACACCCTAAAGAACTCTCAACCCTGAAGCTCAAAGCAACAGGGTTTATAAAGGCAAAAACTACAAGAAAGGGAGGGGGAATACCTGGTTGTTAGGATGGAGGGAATACATGGTTACTATGGTCAAGCTGACCCAATGCCAATGCTAAACTAATATTAATTGCAATCTTGACAATAGACAAATTGCAATCTTAATATTAATCCAGGTGTACCCTATCTGTCTTAAGCTTGAGCAATCATGCTAGGGAGTTTCTATACTCTTACAAGTGGGATGCAGTGCACTGTTATTGTCTGAGTTTTAGATCATAGCCTCAGACCAGAGTCTCATGGTGGGGGGTGCTTTCTCAAGATAGAGTCTTAGGTTCTCTAAAATGGAGTCCCTACTATCAAGGTGTTGCTTCAATATCAGTGGTATTTGGAGGTGGGATTTTGGGAGCTTTTAGGATTGGAAAATGTTTTCAGAATGAGTGATGAGACTTGTGACCTTCTAAGAGGATGATGAAGGACCTGAGCTGACATAGGCCTGCTCTGTCCCCTTCTTTTCCTTCTCTTTCTCTTCCTCCTCCTTCTCCTCTTCCTCCTCCTTCTTCAAGATTTAATTATTTACTTGAAAGTCAGAGTTACAAAGAGAGAGAGAGGACAGAGAAAGATAGAGAGATCTTCCAAACACTGGTTCATTCCCCAGGTGCCTGCAATGGCTAAGGTTGAATCAGGCTGAATGCAGGAGCCAGGAGCTTCCTCTAGGCCTCCCACATGGGTTCAGACATCCAAGCACTTAGACCATCCTCTGCTGCTTTTCCAGGCCATTAGCAGGGAACAAGATCATAAGTGGAACAGCCAGGACTCAAATTGGTGCATTATGGGGTGCTGGCATTGCAGGTAATGACTTAACCTACTATGTCACAATGCTGGCCCCTGCTCTGTCTTCTGCCATGTGTGATGTAACCAGAAAGTAATACCAATGCCACATTCTTGGACTTCCTGGATGCAGAACCATGAGCTAAATCAACTTGTATTCTTTATAAATAGCACAGTCAAATGTATTTTGTTTGTTACAGCAACAGAAAATGTAAAGTAAATAGATCATTCTTTCTTGCTGAAGAGTTGGAATCCACTCTAATAGACACGATCCCAAAACATGCTTTAAGTGTCTTTAAGGCACCATTAAATAGTGCTTTCTTTTTTTAAAGAAAGCTTTTCAAAAATTTTTTGAAAGGCAAAGTAACAGAGACATCTTCTATACACTGGTTCACTTCTCAAATGGCCACAATGGCCAGAACTGTGTCATGTTCAGGTGCCACTTGGGTCATTTTCTGCTGCTTTTCCAGGCACATTAGCATGGAGCTGAACCAGAAGTGGAACAATCTGGGCTCAAATTTAAGCTTTGATATCAGATTCTGCTGTTGTAGCTTACCCTGCTGTGCCAAAACACCAGCCCCAACAGTTCTTTCTTCTAACATTTTTGTCCTTCCCTTGTCTCCTATGATGCCACACTATACAACTGGACAAAGATCATTGAGCTGTACTTGGAATTGACCCTCCTGCCCAAAATACAGCAATACATTCTGGGTCAAATGTGTTATAACTACTCCATGTTCTCATAGTTGCTCTATCCATACCTAATACAGTGGGGAAGGAGCTGGACTGCCTATATGTTGTCTGGTGAGGCTGTACCCTGGTTGGGAATGTGATTTGATCCTTCAGATGTGTTGGAATAGAAAATGGTTGATCTACACTAGATTCTATGACACTTAGTGTTGTACTGTCCAATGTGATGATGACTGACCCCACACAGCTGTCAAATATATGAAATGTGCTTCATCTAAACTAAGATGTGATATGAGTATAAACTACACAGAGGATCCAAATCCATCTTCCAAAATGAGTGGAAAATAAGTCATTAATTTCTGTAATATGGATAGCATGTTGAAACATTTCATATCTATTTGGTCAAATCAGAACTATTAAAATCTAGTATTTATTTTTTACTTTGCTTTTTAAAAATATTTATTTAATTATTCAAAAGGCATAGTTACAGAGAAATAGGAGAGACAGAGAGATATTCCATCTGCTGGTTCTCTCCCCAAATGGCTGCAATGGCTGAAGTTGGGCCAGGCTGATGTCAGGAGCCAGGAGTTTCATCCAGATCTCTCATATGTGTGCAGGAGCCCAAGCACTTGGGCCATCATCCACTGCTTTCCCAAGTGCATTAGCAGAGAGCTGGATTGGAAGTGGAGCAACCAGAATTTGAACTGGTGCCCATATGGGATACTGGCACTGCAGACTGTGGCTTAACTTGCTGCACCATAGCAACATCCTCTATTTTATACTTTCTCTCATTAAATATGCAAATACTTGGGGTGGGGATTAGAAAGAGGCTGAGGAACAGGCACCAGTCAGAGAGAAATAACAATCCTGAATGTTCCATAACACAGTGCAGGTGGCTATGGTTCACAACTATGGGTCATATTGTTGAAGGAGTCTAGTTCCAGAAATTCAGGTGGGTGTCCCATGACCTAGAATATTGAGGAAGACAAAGGAGAGTGAGCAAAATGTAAATGTTTATTAAGCAAAAAGAATTAAAAAAAAAACAAAGTTTTATTGAAGTAAAGGAAAGTTCCACAGTTGCCTTCATATTTATATCCTTTTGACTAGAAGAAGTTTGTGCAGGGGTTTGCAGACATAACCATTGCTGGTGACCTCCTCATTGCTAAGGAATTAGTATCTGGAGGTAGATGGGTCCAGCTATAACTATATTGTCGGAAAACAGGTGAGATGAGTCCAGGTTTGTGTCCTGGTGTCGATGACAATTTGTAAGACCAGGCATAATGGTGAGAGTAGAAATGAAGCTTTATTTAAGAACAAAATAGGGTCTGAACAAATGCAATGACTGGTAGAAAGAGAAATCAATCCACAGGGGCTTGCACTCTAGGGGTATTTGTATGTCTTTAGCATGTTATCTCCAAGGAACAATTGTTCTGGTTATACATGAGCTACTCTGAACACAGGTGCAATTTTAGTGGTGCCCTTTCTAACTTGTCTTTTTTTTCAAAACCTAAATCTTCTTCAAAGGCAAATATTTGTACAAAGGGGATTCTATCCTATTTTGTGTAGCATGTATGTGCTGGTAAGAAGCAGCAGTGTACATGCCATCAAGGAGCTTCCTGGATGGAGCAGTCTGCCCTGCTTCCAGTCCCAGGCCCCTTCATTCCCACTTCTGCTTATAGAAACCCTGGGACCAACAGGGGTTAGGGTGATGACTGCTCCAGCTTTTTTAAGCCAAGTAGGGGCAAAATAGGGTCCTTCAGTCAGACTAGGGCTCCAGAAGAATGTGGCCTTTCCAGAGCACCTCAGAACCAATGTGCAGAACCGATGTGTTTCCATTTGGGTTTCCATTTGCATAAATGTCTGGTCTTTGCTTCAAGTCTGGAAGAAACAAATCTAACAAGCAGGTTAAAATGCAGGACTCAAAAATGAGAGTAAGCATTATCATAGACAATGAGCCCAGTAGAGAAGTATCCACATCATGGATGGCAACCAAGATTATTTTTCCTAGAATTGACCAGTAATTTTTTCTACACATAGTTTTGTTAACCACATGGTCTTTTGTAGGATTTGACTTATTTGGATTTCTACAGTTCCTGAGTCACTGATAGAGAAGCAGCAAGAGGTGTTTGCCTCTGTACATACTCTTCTTTGTTCAGCTACCATATATACCAAAGCAAGTCTGTGGTCTAAGACTATCTGTATTAGTGAGTTGAGATTTTTGTATGTCTTTGAAGTTAAGGCCATCTTTCTGAGCTATGTCACCCACAGTTTTGGTGATGTTAGAGAATTGTAGATGAGTACTAACTACTCCATATGTTACCCCAGCCAGGGATGTCACTAGGGCATGGACATCCAGTGTAATCAAGATTACTATTTTTTGTTTTGTTTTGACTTTATGGTCAGTTGTTGAGGGGGCCTGGCATGTCTTCTCTCAATCAATGTCTAGTTGGAAAAGAAGATTCTTTCAGACCTGGAACCAATTGGCCCAGTGTTGAACATCCTCAGATTTTAACTGAATGGAGGTATCTTATATCCCATGCCTTTTTAGAGTGGTTATTGTAACCTATAAAGAGCATCCCTCATGGAAGACAAAGAAGCCTTTTTGTGGCCATACTGTTAAATTTAAATCTCCAGTAATGTTAAGGACTTGAGTAACATTGTTATTTAGTGGTGAATTATGTCCTAGAGTGTTTTTAAGATTTTGGATACCTTGGGTTTTCTTGACCTTACCTTTATTCATTTTAACCTCACTCTCTTATAGTATGGTTTATCATGCCAACAGATAGAGTAATATGAGTCTTATTTTCACAGACGCTCTTGCAGACTGAGCCCAAGTCAAGAATTGAAGTGTAGCAATAAAATCCTCCATCATTTACATAAAAAGTTACCTGACCCTCTCATGAGAGTTGATCTATGGGTATTGTAGAGTTAGAGAAGGATTGGTTTGATCCTGTTACTATTGCTGTCAACCCATTTTTAATTTGGATGTTAAACCACTGAGGTTCAGTGGCTGTTTTTAAAGAGAAAAAACACATCCAGTAATTGTTTAAGTTGGTGATTACATTTGCCAGGAGGACAAGGGAGTTGTGTTTAAATCTGTTAATGTGAAAAGAACCAATTTCTGAGCCCATCAATGTTATACACAACAAGGAAAAAATACCAAATGGAAGAAAAGCAGAACTATTAAGATCCATTTGTCAGCTGTCTAATCAGAAGGGGATGTTACTCCCAGTTTCACCAACAGAGTCAACACTGTCACTCTTGTTAGTAATATTAGCAGAGGAAGACACTGGTCTTGACTGATCATCAGATGTAATTTTTTTGAAGAGGAATTGGGTCCTCAATGGGCTCAAGGGTGTAGGTGTCTGGGTGGGTTTTCTTTTCTTCATCTGGCTTTTTGTGTTGAGACATCCATGTTTGATTCTGGAGTGGTAGGTCCAGGAGTTGGTCCCATTCACCTTGACAATGTGGGTAAAGACAGGATCATGATATATGGTCCCTTTCAGATCAGTTTTAAGGAAGGGGATACAGAGGGCAAAGTCTTCCCCAGTACATTATTTCCTGGGTTAAAGAGTGGATTTTTTTGAGGCTTAGAGTTAGTTGTTTGGATAGTTTCTTGGAATGTGGTGAGGGAAACAATGTCAGAGACGAAATAAGGTTTTTTTTTAATCAATGAGGAGGTTATTGCTAAGGAAAGACCACCCATATATCGTCTCATCAGGGCTTAGCCCTATATTTTGGGGAGTATTTTTAAACAAAGCCATAGGAAGAGGAGAAGTCCAAGAAAATTGTACTTCCTGGGTGAATTTTTTGAGCTGTCTCTTAAATATATTATCTGTGGCTTCAATGAGCTGTGGAAGTGATATTAAATTTTCAAGACTTTAGACAATCCTTGTGTAACAGCAGCCTTAAATGAGGAATTATTTTTACTTTGTAAAGTTCTGGGGAGTCTAAATCTAGAAATAATCTTTTCGGTAAGGGTTTTGGATACTTCTATAGCTCACTCAATTTTGCAAGGGAATGCCTTTACCCAGTTAGTGAAGGTATCCACCCTTACCAGTAATAAATGGTATCCTTTGCACTTAGGCATGTGGGAGAGGTCAAGTTGCCAATCTTCTCCAAGATAGCCTCTCTTTCTCTGGGGCTCAGAGGGAGCTATTCTCCTGTTGGGAGGGTTGCTGTATTGACAGACTTCACAGGTGTAAACTATTTATTTGATGGGCTTTGATAAGTTAGGGCTAGCAACAACCTTTGGGCCCACTGGTGGTTTTTTTTTGGTTGCAAGGTGTAAAGCTTTAAGCACTTTCCAAGAGTCATTTTTTGGAAGTAGTAACCTGTCATTTTGCATCCATCCAGAGGGCTTTAGAGAGAATCCCTCTGTTAGTGCCTCATCTCTTTCCCTAGACCCATAATGGGGTCTTCACCTTTTATATTTGAAGAGGGGCTACTGTACTGGGTTTTCTCTAGCTGTCTTTCTAGCCACTTGATCAGCTGTCTTATTTTCATGAGCAAACTCATCATGTCCCTTTTGATATCCCTGACAGTGATGACAGCCACCTCTGAAGGGAGTTGAACAGCTAAAAGCAGTTGGTCAATTTCCTTGTTATATGTAATGGGTGACTCTTTGGCTGTCAAAAAATGTCTTTCCTTCCAAATGTCTGCATGTACCAGAAAAACATACTTCAAGTCCATATATATGCTTACTTCCTTATTCTTACTGATCTTCAGAACCTCAGTTAAGGCAATTAGTTCCACCAGCTGAGTTTTGATGTCCCAAAAGAGATAAACTCAGTAAGATCTCCAAAGGGGAGGTCAATGCATAGCAGCATGACTTGCCCTGGGAATCCCATTTTACAAAATAAGTACCATCAGTAAGTAACATTAGGTCAGGATTGAGGAGTAGGGAATTTTTTTTTAAGTTTTTTATTTTTCAGTTGCATAGGTATGTATTACCACCTGTTTACAGTCATGTTTTACTACTTTTTAAAAGGCACTAACAGCACTCTGGCCTCATAATCAGCCCTTAAGGCATGCAGATCCGGCTGAAAAGCCCATGAGAGTATTTCAGGCATGGAAAGCCAAGACACTCTGGGGGAAAAAAAAACCTAAATGAAAGATCTCCATGAGTGAGATCCCAGTGGAAAGAATGGGTCATCAAAGAAGGAGGTACCTTTCTCTGAAGGGAGGAGAGAACTTCCACTTTGACCATGGCCTTGTCTAAATATGATCAGAGTCAGTGAACTCAGGGGGCTTCCATAGCCTTGGCAGCTCATGACAAGAGCCTAGGGTGATTAATGATGCCATAAATAAGAGTGTCAATTTGTTAAGTCAACAACAGGAGTCACTGTGCACTTACTCCTCATGTAGGATCTTTGTCCTTAGTGTGCTGTACATTGTGATTTAATGCTCTAACTAGTACTCAACCAGTATTTTTCACTTTATGTTTTTGTGTGGGAGCAAACTGTTGAAATCTTTACTTAATATATGCTAAACTGATCTTCTGTATATAAAGAGAATAGAAAATAAATCTTGATGTGAATGGAAGGGGAGAGGGAGTGAGAAAGGGGAGGGTTGTGGGTTGGAGGGACGTTATGGGGGGGAAGCCATTGTAATCCATATTCTGTACTTTGGAAATTTATATTCATATTCTGTCTTTGCTACTTGCAAATAAAGAAGTCAAAAAATCTCAAACAAAAAAAGGCAAGTAGGTAGCAGGGTTTAACATGGAGCAGGTTTTATGGTGGATAACAGGTCCTTCTAATAATAGCGTTTTGTATCTGAGGAGCCTATTATCAAAGATTGAAAGGCTTCCCTTAGCTGTGAGGAGACTTGATACATTGCATGGAGAGTGTACAATTAGTTCCTTTCCCAGAGTTATAAAGTCATCCCATTTTTTATGTATATATAGGTTACAGGTTTTTCCAGTCAGAGTTTGTAACATAACCTGTTTTAAGGACTCACATGCATATTGTATCTTAGCACCCAGACCACATGAATTGTCCCAGTCATTCAGACATCTTTAATGGATTGACATAGTTGTTTGCCCAGTTCTCTGTAATATGAAATCCAGAGTCTACAAAATCTAATAATCTGTCTGAGGATCCTCAATCTCAGAAAAGAGGATGGGCTTTAGTCTCCTTTTCCAGGGAACAGGTTTCCTTGTTAAGATTGATGCCTAGGTACTTACTAACCAGTCTTTGGCTAAGTTGAGCTTTTGATCTAGATTCTTTATATCCCTTGGATGACACAAACTTAAGCATAGCAGAGGTTCATTTTTGTAAGTTTTTCTTCATTGGGGAGCATATAAAAAAGTCATCCACATATTGGATAACCTTAATATAAAGAAATGTAAAGAGGCTTAGGTCCTTGGATATAGCCTGTCCAAACAGGTGTGGACTGTCTTGAAACAATTGTGGGAGGACTAAGTGACTTGGGAGGACTGGATGGTCAGATCCTGAAAAGCAAATAAAAACAGATCTTTCAGTGTAAAGGAATATAGGAGAAAGGTTTTTTTAAAGTAGAGACAGTAAACCAGTTTGACTTTTCGGGATTTTAGACAGTAGAGTATAGAGATTGAGCATCATAGGATGTGTAAGAATGACTATCTCATTTATTTTTTTAAAGATTTATTTATTTATTTTAAAGGTAGAGTTATAGAGTTACACACAGAGAAAAGGAGAGGCAGAGAGAGAGAGAGAGAGAAAGAGAGAGGTCTTCCATCTGCTGGTTCACTCCACAATTGGCTGCAATGGCTACTGCTGAGCTGATCTGAAGCCAGGAGTCAGGAGCTTCCTCCAGGTCTCCCATGTGGGTGCAGGAGCCCAGAGACTTGGGCCATCTTCTATTGCTTTCCCAGGCCATAGCAGAGAGCTGTATTGGAAGAGGAGCAGCCAGCACTTGAACTGGTGCCTATATGGGATGCAGGCACTGCAGGCAGTGGCTTTATCCAATACATCACAGAGCCAGCCCCTATCTCATTTATTAATCATAGGCCCTGTAACCAGTCTCTAGTCTCCATTAGGCATTTGGACTCCCATGATAGAAGTGTTATAGGGACTAATACAGGGGATTAAAAGGCCTTGACATTTTAAGTTTTTTACAATGACTTGTAGCTCCTGTCTAGTTTTGAGTCTTAAGAGATATTGTCTTTGGTTGGGAAACCCTAAGGAAAGTCTTAAGTGAATCTTTATAGGCTCTTATTCAATTGTACACTCAGTTTGTTCTTGTTTAGTCCATAGTGATGGGTTAATGTCTGTTTCCACCAGGGGAGGATTAAAGTCTGGCCAGGCCCCACTAGGACACATGTGCACAGGTGGTATAAAATGCCTCTTTCCAATAAGTAGATTGGGCCTTCAGGAATGACCAGGAAAGAATGGGAGAATAAGACTTCACCTATTTGCATTAGAGTGGGGGCATGAAGCAGCAGTAAGGGCCTGACCTGAGACCCCTTTAACAGTTACTGAATGGGATTGGAAAAGTCCATGGCAGGAGATGAGGACTGAATATGCTGCCCCTGCATCTAAAAAGAAGTTGACTCTTTCCCTTCAACCATCAGGGCCACCAGAGGTGCCCCTTAAGAGATAGTTGTCTGATAAGAGGGTCTTTAGTCTCCTTTAATCCTGTTGTTGCAAGGCCATCTGTCATGACCCGTGCCCAGGACATTTGTCTCCACACACAGTCTGTCTTTTAGTGGTCTCCTTGGCACACAGGGTTGAGTGGTCTCTTTCTTTGAGGACAGTTCTTTTTAAAGTATCCCTCCTGCAGAAGTAGCATATAGCACTAGTTCTTTCTTTTGTTCTTTCAACATGGCCTCCCTACCCTCTGTTACTAGGGCAATGGTCTTTTTTTTTTAAATTTAGATTTTTTAAATTTATATTTCTCCTCTTCTTTATTGTATAAATTTTAGTGGCCATACAAACAAGGTTATCTAGGGTGTCTTTTGGCCCTCAAAAGTCTGGAGACTTTTGTAATTTTTTTCTTTTTTTATCATTAAGAATTAATTTGTCTCTGTAAATGTCAGAGTCTAAGATGGTACGTTTGGAGAGACCCTCTCTGAATTGCTCTAGAAACTCAAAAGGGAACTCTTCACCTCTGTTTTCTGTGACAGAGGAACATAGTTAAGAGGCTTCTTGCATGAACGCTTTAAGCCTTCAATGATGCATAATAAAAATATTGGGCTCTCCACTGCCTCTTTTTTTGGACATAGAAGACCATCCAGTGTCCCAAGTAGTACCTCTGATTCCCAGTGGGGTAAGGAAATAGAGCTCCAGGTCCCCAGTCCTCAAGCCCCCATTTCCTCTACTTTCTCATTATGTCAGAAGAGTCTGCAGCTCTTGCAGTTTTGCCTCTGGCTTTCTGTCTTTTCCTGTGAGTGGGGCAGGTCAGATTTCTGGGCTGTGGCTCATCTGTTTTCCTCTAGTGTAGGCTGTATTATTCACCTCCATAGGCTACAGCTGCCTTTATGACTGCCTTCTTCTCTGAGGCTGTCAGAGTCTGTTTAAGAAGGAACATTATATCTTTTCAAGTGAGGTTGAACACCTGGCTAACTTTCATAAAAGTTTCAATATACTTATCTGGTTCATCAAGAATTTTCCCATGTCTATTTTGATTTAAGTCTTGGAGAGAGAAAGGGTAGTAGACCCTGATAGGATTTCCACTTGCAGGTGTCCCCTCCTTCCTCAATGGGGTGGTGCATTGGGGTGGCAGCAGGAGAGGTAGGTTTAGGAACTAAGAAAAATGGGGCAATTTGGCTTTTTAGAATTTTTGAAGGTATATTTACCAATTTTCATTTTCTTTTTAAAGATTTATTTACTTGAAATCAGAGTTACAGAGAGAGAGAAGGGAGTGATGAAAGGGAGAGAGAGAGAGAGAGATCTGCTATCTGCTGGTTCACTCCCCAAATGACAACAAAGACCAAGGTTGGGCCAGGCTAAAATCAGGTGATAGGAACTTCTTCTAGGTCCCCCATGTGGATGACCAAGACCAAAACACTTGGGCCATCTTTTGCTGCTTTCTCAAGCAAATATTCAGGGAGCAGGATTGGAAGTAGATCACCCGGGACTCAAACCAGAAGCAATATGTAATGCTGACACTGCAGGCTGCAGCTTTTTCCCATCATGCCACTGTATTAACCCCCCTCCTTTTTTCTTGCCTTTGAACCACTGTCAGGAGAGATGAGTCTCATAAGTATTGTTTTCATAGAGTCTCATTAGTGCAAAGAAAGCCTGAACATATGGGATCTCTGACCACTTGCCCTCCCATTTACAAAAAATATCTAGTGATGAATAGTATTAACATTTATATTCTCTCTCTTTTAAGCCACTGCTCCCCATCTTTTAGTGGGTAGTTGGGCCAGGCTCAGGTGCCAAAGAAGACTCGCTTCTTCCTTTTCAAGTTCTGTGGATCAAATTTTGATCAGTTGTTGAGAATGCATTCCAACAGAGTTAGAATAGTTGAGGAAATGTTTCCCATCTACAAGACAAGAAAGACCAGCTCTAGGCATCTTCAGGTTTTCCCTCAGTCTGTAGAGGGTCAACAGGATGTCTCCCACTATCCTGAGACTTCCAGATGGGACACCTCACAAAAACTGGTGCCTTTCCATAATCTCCTGAACTTGTCTTGCCCTTTATTAACCTGATGAAGTGTTGCACTTGTAAATGTCACACTCAGTCAGTACCAGGTCTCTGTAGTTTCCATTGGACCCACAACAGAATCTACTGAAGCCACCCAAGAAGAACAAAGGTCTGAAAGGGGCTCTTTTGGGGGTTTAAAGGCAAAGGGGAGGAGACTCCAAGGTGGCAGAATAGTGACAGGGCAGTCTGATCTAGGTTAAGCAAAATTGGTAGGGGAAAAGTAGAGAAAGTACACTCCCAAGGTAAATTTGCAGGGGGAACTGCAGTAGGAGGTCCCATGAAAGTAGTGGAAACAGCCTGGACCTGTGTGGATGGTGCAGACACACAACAATGAGTAAGGACACAACAAAGGGCCCAGCAGTTGGATCTAGAAAAATACCTACTGACTGCAGAAGCCCAGGCCACTGTTGATACAGCTACAGGGAAAGCCTAGTGGACTACACCATCTTTGAGTCCAGCCCAAAAAATTGAGGGGAACAGGGCAACTGCTCACCCAGAGAGGAGGAAAAAAAGCAGCACATCTCTCTCTCCCCATCTCCCTCCTACACATAAAACAGAGACCTGTAGCAAGCTGTAGTAGGGCTGGAATCATTTTTGGACATAAGCAGGTAGCAGATGCTCCAGATCTTGTGTGCACACAGAGCTCCTAGTGGGGATACTCTAACCAATCAACAGTTCAAGAGCAACTGCTGGAGATGGCCTCCACCCTGCCAGCTGCAACTACCTGGCAATGGGTAGGGAGGCTGAGCCATCCTGATGGAAAGGAAGTGCCACCTGTGGGGACTAAAAATAAATGCAAAAATTACATAAACAAAAATAATAAAGACACCATGATCCCCCCAAAGGAGCACAACAACATTTCAATATTAGAATCCAAAGATAAATAAATTGAGTAAATGCTGGAAACAGAATTCAAAAACTTAATCATAGGATTACTCAAAAGTAATCATAAGCCAATCCATGAACTAAAGAAAACCATACATTATATGATTGAAAATTTTTCCCATGAAATTGATATTTTGAAGAGAAATTGAAATGAAATATTAGAAATTAAGAATTCAATAGATCAAATAAAAACAGACTCAGTAAGGCAGAAGGAAGAATTTCTAAGCTGGAAGAAAACTATCTGGAAATTTTACAGTCAGACCAAAAAAAAGAGGAAATTAGAAAAATTAAAAACAACATTGGATATTTATGGATACTATACAAATGACCCAATATACAGGTCTTAGGAGTTTCTGAAGGTGTGGAAAGAGAGAATGGATTAGAAGGCCTATTCAGTAAAATAATTGCACAAAACTTTCCTAATTTGGAGAAAGTAAAGGAAACACATAGAACTCCTAACAAAGATAACCAGAAAAGATCTTCACCACGACACACTGTAGTCAAACTTTCCACAGTAAAACATAAAACATAAAGAAAATATTCTAAAATGTTCATGAGAGAAACATCAAATTACTTTCAGAGGATCTCCAATTAGAATCTCAGCTGACTTCTCATCAAAAACCCTACAGGCTAGAAGAGAATGGCAAGATATAGTCCAAAACTTAAGAGAAAAAAACCTGTCAACCCAGAATTCAAAGATTTCATCTATGAATGAAGGTAAAATGAAGACCTTCCATAACAAACAGAAATGGAATTAATTTGTCACCAGTCAATCAGCCTTACAAAAGATGCTAAAGGATGTGCCACAAAGAAAAACACAGAGAGAAAGCCATCATTGGGGCCAGAACTTGTGGCACAGTAGGTTAATCCTTTGCCTGCAGCGCATTATCCCATATGGACACCAGTTCTAGACCTGGCTATTTCTCTTCCAATCCAGTTCTCTGTTATGGTCTTGGAAACAGTAGAAAATGGCCCAAATGCTTGGGATCCTACACCCATGTGGGAGACCAGAAAGAAGTTCCTAGCTCCTGGCTTCAGATTAGAACAGCTCCAGTCATTGCAGCCATTGCAGCCATTTGGGGAGTGAACCAGCAGAAGGAAGACCTTTCTCTCTGTCTCTCCCTCTGTCTATAACTCTGCCTCTCAAATAAATAAATACAACCTTTTTTAAAAAAAAAAGCCATCATCATGAAAGAATATGAAGGCATAAAATATCCCAGTAATAATACAAAATAAAGCCAAAGTTAACAATAGGGATATTCATAGAAAAAATGGCAGAGCCAAGTCATTACTTATCAATAGTCACCTTGAATGTAAATGACCTCAATTCTGCAGCTAAAAGATACAGACTGGTCAAATGGATTAAAAAACAAGACCCATCTATTTGCTGCCTACAACTAAAACATCTCACCAACAAAGATACACAAAGACTAAAAGGATGGAAAATAATATTCCACTCTAGTGGAAAGCATTAAAAAAAAGGGCAGGTGTAGCCTTCCTAATATCAGATAAAATAGACTTTAACACAAATACTGTAAAAGAGACAGAGAAAGGCACTATGTAATGACTAAGGATCAATTCAGCAGGAAGATGTGTCTATAATAAATGTATATGTACCCAATTACAAGGCACCTGGGTATTTAAAAGGACTGTTAATTGATCTAAAGGGAGACATAGACTCCAATACAATAGTAGTGGGGGTGGGTGGCACTGTTGCACAGCACACTAAAACCCTGGCCTGCAGTGCCAGCATCCCATATGGGCACTGGTTTAAGTCCCAGCTCCTCTGCTTCTGACCTAGCTCCCTGCTGATGCACTTGGAAAATTCAGCAGAGGATGGCCCAAGTCCTTGGACCCCTGCACCTTCATGAGAGACATGAAAGAAGTTCCTGGCTCCTGGCTTTGGATTGGCTTAGCTCCAGCCATTGCAGCTACTTGGAGAGTGAACCAGTGGATGGAAGACCCCACCTCTCTCTGTGTGTGTCTCTACTTCTTTCTGTAACTCTTTCAAACAAGTAAAATAAATTTTTTTTAAAAAAAGCAAGACTTCTTTACCTGTCTCTCCCTCTGTAATTCTGCCTCTGAAATAAATGAATCTTTTTAAAAAATGATGGGGACTTCAACACCCTACTTTTAGCAATAGATAGATCAACCAGACAGAAAATCAACAAAGAAACAATAGAGCTAAGCAAAACTATAGACCAAATGGATTTAACCAATCTCTACAGATTCTTTCACCTCAGAGTTGCCGAATACACATTCTACTCATCATTGCATGGGACTTTCTCTAGGATATACCATATACCATGCCATAAAGCAAGTCTCAGTAAACTCAAAAAAATCAAAATTATGCCATGTGTCTTCTCTGATCATAATGGATTGAAGCTGAAAATCAACAAATCAAGAACCTCTAGAACATATGGAAGCACATGGAGAGTAAAAAACCTGCTCCCAAATGAACAGTAGGCCAGAGAAATCAAAAGAGAAATTTAAAAATTCCTGAAAATGAATGAAAATGACAATAACAGCATATCAAAACTTATGGGACGGGGCCAGTGCTATGGCATAGCAGGTAAAGCTGCCGCCTGCAGTGCCAGCATCCCATATGTGTTCCAGTTCTGGTCCCAGCTGCTCTACATCCTATCCAGCTCTCTGTTGTGGCCTGGATGGGCAGTGGAAGATGGCCCAAGTCCTTGGGCCCCTGCACCTGCATGGGAGACCTAGAAGAAGTTCCTGGCTTCAGATCGGTGCAGCGCCAGCCACTGCAGCCAATTGGGGAGTGAACCAGTGGATGGAAGACCTCTCTCTCTCTCTCTCTCTCTCTCTGCCTTTCCTTCTCTCTATGCATAGCTTTTACTTTCAAATAAATAAATCTTTTTAAAAAACTTATTGGATACAGCAAAAGCAGTGTTAAGAGAGAAGTTTATAGTAATTGGTCCCTACATAAAGAAACTGTAAAGTCACCAAGTAAATGAGATGAGTTATTAATGCAGGGCCTCTTTGATATGGCAGCCCACCTTCAGCTGTACTGCATTACATCCTCTAATTTCAGGCAGTTTTACCTTCCATAAGCACCCTGAAACCACATGTAGTCAGAGTATTCTCTTGCTTATGTCAAAGAAAAACCCAGTTATTCCTTATATATAGAAAGCCTCTGGGCAATATTACATAAATACAACAAGATTCAAATATAGCAATAACAGTACTTGTAAAACCATTTTCCACACTTGAAATGTAGTCATCACTTGAAACAACTTTTGGATCATACAAACTCAAAGATGAAAATTAAGATTTATTTGGGTAAACTGATAGTGAGCAGCCAAAGTCACAGTGAAATAGTTTTCATAGAAGGCCAGCATTGTGGTGAAGCATGCTAAGCTACCACCTGCAATGCTGGCATCCCATGTGAGTGCTAGTTTGAGTCCTGTCTACTCCAATTCCAATCCAGCTCCTTGCTGATGCATCTGGAAAGCAGCAAATTTTCCAGGTGCTTGGACACCTGCTGCCCATATGGGAGACCAAGACTGAGTTTCAGGATCTTTATTTCAGTTTGACTATTGCAGCCATTTGGAGAGTGAAGCAGCAGATGGAAGATCTCTTTCTATCTCCAATCTCTCTCTCTCTCTCTCTCTCTCTCTCTCTCTCTATATATATATATATATATATATATATAATCTTCTTATCCCTCTCCCTCTCTCTCTCACTGTGACTCTGTCTTTCAAATAAATCTTTAAAAAATACTTTTTATGGATGGACATAAAATACCTCCATAGAAAATGAGAGAGAAATATAAATGTACCTTCAGCTCTACAATATAGTAAAACATCAAAGTTAACTCACAGAAAGTAGAACAGAGTACTTGCTATGATTTGGATATAGTCTGAGTGCCCCCTAGGACTTCATGTGTTGAGATTTCATTCCCATTATGAGACACAAAGAGGGTGAAAACCTAATCCAATTATGGTGTGCAGAGGGGTGGCCTTTGGGAAGTGATGAGGATTTGATAAAGGTATCAGGGAGGAACCTAAAGGTGGAATCTTGGTGGCTTCATATGAAGACAGGAGAGACAAGACATAGACATGCACACACCCTCCTCCTGCCATTGGTGTTCTTTGCCACTCAGGACTTCTGCAAGCACAAAGGCCACCTGCTATGAGATGACATCCCAGGAAGGCACTGGCAAGAGCCTGTAGCAGTCTACTTGAATATTAAGACTTGAAAACTGTAAGCTAGATGAGCCTCTCTTCTTTATAAAGCTGTGTATTTTACTATAGTAACAAAGCATCAATACAGTAATAAAGGCAAAAATAAAACTATAGAATTGATTAATAAAAACAGAGTTTATGCCTTAAAATGTACTTATGTCTGGAAACTTGTACATTAAAAAGAAGAAAGTATAAATACACAGGAAGGAGCATAAGTAAGGAAATAAGCAAATATGTGTATGATCATAAACAACAGTCCATTTTCATTGAGTGCTTTCTATGATTCAGGCACTGTTGAAATAAATTGTAGTTAAATAGTAGAATATTGCACAACTATTGAATGAAGGAAGGTAAATTTACACAAACATCATAGAAACTTAATTACAACAAACTGTCAAGTGAAAAGGCAATATAAAATTGAATGGGGAAAAGCACTGTGGTGCTGTGAGGTAAGCTGCCACTTGGACATCTTAATCCCATATCAGAGTGCCTGAGTTTGATTCCTGCCTCTGATTCTTATGCAGATTCCCCTGTAAAAGGTCTTGACCAGTTGGCTGGGTACCCAGGCCTGTTTTATATTGTATCCTTCTCTTATCTTTCTCAATCCTGATCTCAGGTCTGACTAGCTCTAGCTTCTGGCATAACCATTGTATTCATGGCATTTCTGTTGACAATTTTTTTTTCTTTGACAGGCAGAGTAGACAGTGAGAGAGAGAGACAGAGAGAAAGGTCTTCCTTTGCCGTTGGTTCACCCTCCCATGGCCGCAACGGCTGGTGCGCTGTGGCCGGCACACCGCACTGATTCGATGGCAGGAGCCAGGTGCTTCTCCTGGTCTCCCATGGGGTGCAGGGCCCAAGCACTTGGGCCATCCTCCACTGCACTCCCAGGCCACAGCAGAGAGCTGGCCTGGAAGAGGGGCAACCGGGACAGAATCCGGCGCCCTGACCGGGACTAGAACCCGGTGTGCCGGCACCACAAGGCGGAGGATTAGCCTAGTGAGCCGCGGCACCGGCCTTCTGTTGACAATTTTAAAAGATGTCTTGGTAATGATTTGCAATTCTTTCTGGCTGGTAGAGGCAACTTTGGATGCCACTAGTAACCTGTTCCTTTACAGATGAAAATGGAGGTCACTATTGGCTATCCTGCTTCCTGAGTGGCTGACTGATGGAGAATATGGTGCTGAAAAGGAGCTCTGAAAATAAATCATTAAACAGAACTTGCTGAGTTTCTGTTAGGCTCTGGTTCTCATTTTCCTTTGGTGTTGAATGTCACCAGTAAGGAAGGTCAAGGTCAGTGTGAATTAGGGCCAGGGTTGGTTAAACAGAGTGTGGGCCACACTGGAGCTTCTGATTAATCTCCAAAAGACTGAGCTTAGCCTCAATATTTGCATTTTCCCACAAGTATTTATTCATCTTTGATTAACATAATACATGTATATTTTTATGGAGAAGAGTACAATGTTTCAACACATGTCTTCACTGTAAACTAATCAAATCAGGGAATGGGCATCTCCATTTCCTCAACATTTATTTCTGTTTAGAGCCTACGAGAGCCCCTCTTCTAGTTGTCCATGCTGGACAGCTGAAGTCTGAATTAGGTAGCCAGGGACAAGAGGCTGAAGTAATCCAAGTCTGATGTGCAAAAGAAAACTCAAGCTTGATGGGTAAATCTGACATACAGAGAAACACACCTGGAATAAAATGTCCCCACTATACAAAAACAAAATAAAAAAACAGGCTGTGTTTGAGGGAGCCCCGGACTAGAAGTACACTAGATGGTGTCCATCCTGCAGGTCCTTACCAGCATGTATGTTGCTGCTCCTTAATAGCTTGTACACACTAAACAAACAAAAAAATGGAAACCCTTTGTACAAATATTTGCCAGCATACAATGAGATCTAGGTTTTGACACAAACAAGTTACAAATGGCTCCATTGAAACTGCCCCTGCCTTCCTAGATCTTGTATAACCACCACACTTGGTCCTTGGAGATAATGTACTAAAAACACAAACACCCCTAGATTGTGAGCCCCTGTGGCTTGGTGTCTCTTTCTGCCAGTCCCTCCATTTGTTTGCACCCTCTCTTTATCTTAAGTAAAACTTCACTTCTACTCTCACCATTGTGTCCTGACTCATAAGTTGTCATTGACACTGGGACATGAACCCAGTGAGAACTAATCTCACTAGTTCTGCTACAACATTATTGGGGACCTGTTAGGCTTTCCTCTCCAAGTGGTAAATAAGAGATCACCTATGGCCTATCACTCCTACTTTCTCCTTCCTATCATCTTCATTTTCCTTTCTGAGATGATGACAAGGGTGCATGTGATTGGAGGTAACCTGGTGGAGGACTGATGGTCTCTGACTGAGGCTACTTCTTTATATGACCAAAACTCCCCAGATGAATTCTAGTCTCAAAATGCCCAATATCTGAGCACTGATTTCCTCTTTACTTTCATTTCTTATTGGACAATTCTACTTAGTGGAGGAAAGGTGAGATTCCTGAACTCCCTTTGAGTATCTTCCTTGGAGTTTTCCCCTTGAAGTGATTCATGCATATCTTTGGAAGACTACACTCCCAAGTGAGTTGAGAAAAGCAGCAGCCTTTTTACTCTGACTCCTTATCTTAGAGTTCTGTCTCCTAAATGACCTCTTGACTCTATTTTCCTGCATGTGTTCCAACACACATTAATTTCTTTTCTGGAGTCTATCATAGTGTCCTTGGGTATCATTGTCAAGAAACTTATCTCACCTATTTTGTGAGCCACAAGGGTCCCTTAGTTATAAGTGTTTAACTATTGTTGAAGCTTTCAATTCCTGGTGGAGGAGAGTTTTATCAGGCAGCTGTTGCCCCAATTGTTGTAATATTGCTTGGAGATTTCTAGGCAAAAATCCAGGCCCAATAACTTCAAGTGCTTTTAAATTTATATGGACTAATCCATAGGATGAAGTCTTGGACTTCTTGAGACACTTGCTAACCTAAATCCTTATTCCCAGACTTTTTTAACTGACTGTACCATGATTAGAACTTCTAGTATTGGCTTTTAGTCTAGGGGTATAAGATTACTGTCCCTTTTCTGGATCTCTGGTCTTTCTCTTGCTAGTCTTCCTCTTTATGGGCTCTTACAGGAGCCTGCTTATAGGTCATTATCTCTGACCTTTAAATTTAACAGTCCTTAGGGACCTATGGGACCCCTCCATCACATAATTTCCTCTATTATGCCTTTAAACCTCCTCCATAACCTTCTGACTTCTGACTGGCCACCTTGTGAATTTTCCACTGGGATGTGTCCATTCCAACAAAGGGCAAGGTGAGTCCATATTGGGGTCCCTGCTACATCAGATGTTTTTATGTAAGCCCTAAGGAAAAAGTCAATCTCCAAACAGATTTGTTCACACTAAATGCTTTTAACAATAGAAGCTATGGAAAAAGAGACAGGATGGAGGGAGACAGAAGCTTTTACATGCACTGTGCTGCTAGTGAATGTTGCTCTGCATACAACAGGTGTTAATTAATTAGTCAACAGGTGTTAATTTTAGAAAATTAGTTTAGAAAGAAAAGTAAATTTTAAAGGTGCGTTTATTTGAAAGTTATTTATATAGAGAGACAGAGATCTTCCATCTGCTTGTTTACTCCCCAAAATGGCTGCTGTGACTGAGGCTGAGTCAAGCCAAAGCCAGGGGCAAAGAACTTGATCTGGGTCTTCCATGTAGCTGGCAGGGGCCCAAGAACTTGGACCATCTTCTGCTGTTTTCCCAGGTCCATTAACAGAGAGTTGGATTGTAAGCATAGCAGCAACAGCAGCTGGGAATGAAACTAGCCCTTTGATTTTCAATATCAGTATCAGAGGAGGCAGCTTAATCCACTGTACCACAATGCCAAGTGCAAGAAAGGTAACTTTTTGAACCCAAGTGTTTTCAGAATATTTTACACAATTCAATATTGAGGTCTTTGTTTAATACTCCAAGGGCCTAATTGGAGTAGTCACTTGGCCTAATGGCTAAGCTACCAGTTAAGAATTGTGTATCAGCTCTGGCCTCAGAATCAGCCCTAAAGGCATTCGGATCTGGCTGAAAAGCCCATGAGAGTATTTCAGGCATGGAAAGCCAAGACACTCTGGAAAAAGATCTCTGTGAGTGAGATCCCAGTGGAAAGAACAGGTCATCAAAGAAGGAGGTACCTTTCTCTGAAGGAGGAGAGAACCTCCACTTTGACTATGACCTTGTCTAAACAAGATAAGAGTCGGAGAACTCAGAGGGCTTCCATAGCCTTGGAAACTCATTACTGGTGCATAGGGAGATTACTGATGCCATAGACAGGAGTGTCAATTGGTAAAGTCAACCACAGGAGTCACTGTGCACTTACTCCTCTTGTCCTTAATGTGCTGTGCATTGAGATTTAATGCTATAATGAGTACTCAAACAATATAATTCACTTTGTGTTTCTATGGGGGTGCAAACTGTTGAAATCTTTACTTAATGCATACTAAACTGATCCTCTGTAAAAAAAAAAAAAAAGAAATTATCAATTCCCAACTTGACTCTCACTGGGATTAAACATGACAATAGGTCTGCTCTGATTTCATCATCATTTAAAAAAAATCATCTATTATTTTTCACTTTATGTTTCTGTGTGGGAGCAAACTGTTGAAATCCTTACTTAATGTATACTAAGCTGATCTTCTGTATATTAAGATAATCAAAAATGAATCTTGATGTGAATGGAAGGGGAGAGGGAGTGGGAAAGGGGAGGGTTGTGGGTGGGAGGGACGGTATGGGGGGGAAGCCATTGTAATCCATAAGTCGTACTTTGGAAATTTATATTCATTAAATAAAAGTTTAAAAAATTTTGATTAATATACACACACAAAAAAAAGAATTGTGTATCAGGGCTGGTACTGTGGCTTAGTAGGCTAATCCACCACTTGTGATGTTGGCATCCGATATGGGTGCTGATTCATGTCTAAGCTGTTCCTCTTCAAATCCAGCTCTCTGCTATGGCCTAGGAAGGAAGTAGAAGATGGCCCAAGTGCTTGGGCCACTGTACCCATGTGGGAGACCCAGAAGAAGCTCCTGACTCCTGATTCCAGATCAGCCTGGCTCCAGCTATTGTGGCCATGCCGTTTGGGAAGTGAACCAGTAGACAGAAAACCTTTCTCTGTCTCTGTCTCTCTCTCGGTTTGTAACTCTACATCTCACATAAACAAATAAATCTTGAGGGAAAAAAATCCAGACACATGTATCTCACATCAGAGTGACTAGATTAGGTCCCTGGCTCTGTCCTAATTTCAGCTTCCTGAAGAAACAGACCCTGGGAGAAAGAGGGTAATGGCTCAAATAGTTAGGTTCCTATCCATGCCACGTGGATTGGATTCTCAATTCCCGACATCAAATCTGGTCATTACATGTGTTTAGGGGACTCAATCAGATAGGGGCTTCTTCAGTCCAATAAATAAATAATATTTTTAAATGGATAATTGAAATTAATATTAAAAATAAGAAGTCAATTTTATGCATTGATTAAGCATGAATATGAAAATGAAGTGTTCTGTTGGTCAAAGGGCAGAAATTTTAAGATGTATACATGCTGGGGGTCTAATGGCACAGTGAGTGCAGTGAACTGGGCTGCGTTGTCTGCCAGTTTGCTAAGAGAGTGATCTTAAGTGTCCTAAGTGTCCCACTACACACACCCTACCTATGGCAGAAGGTGGATGTGTGAATTCCCTCATAGGTGGTAGTCATTTCACAGTATATACATCATCACTTTTTACTTTATCAATATATGCCATTTTACTTGCCAAAATAGCACAACAAACCTTGAAAGAAATGAAATTTTAGGATTTTCAAAACCTCTGTATCAAAACTGCTGGAGAAACACATTCTTTCCCATGATAACAGGGGGAACAGAGGGCACAGGACATGAGCAGGTCAGGAACCTGGGCTCAGGCCTCTGCTCTCTGACACTAACATGCCCATGGGCTACTGGGCAAACCTCAAAGTATCTGAGCCTTCTTTTCTTCATCAGAGTGCCATGGATCCAAATAAGCTAGTATATTTGAAAAGGTTTTGTACCTGCTAAAACTCTGCAAGTGGGAGGTAGAGTTATTTTGAAAGTACTCACTGTGTGGCATGCTAAGTAGAACAGCTGAGCCACACCGAGCATGTGGCAAACATCCAGATGTTTTCATGATGATGTGAGAAAGGTGTGCTTTTTGGTAAGTCCTAGCAGTGGCAAATCAACCCTGAGGGAAGTGGTGCTCCCATAATGCTCTCTGGTTTGGATTGCGGGCACTTCCTCTCTCCACCTCTGTTCCGGGGAGAAAAGTCTAAGATGCTGAACAGCTCCATTTCTCTCCACACACTTCTGGGATCCACACTCTAGTCCTTTCAGTTCTCTGGGAATAATTTGTCTCTTTCAAATCCAAGGACAAGAGCATTCACCAGCTTCTTAAAGTTCAAGCCATAGCTACTTCTTATCACTTCAATGAAATCTCAGGGGACCAAGGGTACCAACTCAAAATAAGTCACTTAATCTTGAGGCCACAGCCTGTTTAACAGAAAAATGATGGCTCATATTCAAAGGGTCCTATGAGTTTGCAAGGTACAAGCAGAGTGTCCATCTCTCTCTCTCACTATCACTCTCTACTTTCTGGTTGGTTGTATGTCTATCCCTAGACCCAGTCTAGGGGTAGACACCTATTGTCAGTGTCCTTGGGTTTTGAACAAGACAGAGCCTGACTTTGATTTCTCAGGTGTCAAAGCCTGCTCTCCTCCTCTCCTCCTTTCTCTGGCCTACCTGACCAACCTGGGCCCTCAAACAGCTGTTGTTTATTAAATTTCTGATAAGCAAAGAGACAAAAGAAAGAATGCACAAATGATGGGTTAACAGTAAACTCAATCAACAGTACTTACTGTGTATTTTATGTGATGGATTGGGTTCCAAATTCCACCTGTTAGTGGAGTTGTGGGAGTTGGGAGTGAAGTTTGTCTGAGATACAAAGACAAGGAGATCACTTGAAAGAAGAGGATCAGTCAAGAAAGCTGGCTTAAGATCATGCCATGGAAAGCAAGGGTGAAATGAGAAGATGAAGGAGTGAATGAATACCAAGAGTAGGCCAATGAATGGGCAGTGTGGCCTCACACTTTGTCATTGCCCATACCTCACACTGGATTTCTTTTTGGATTACTGCATCCCTGTTGCCAGACACATGTTGGTTATATTGGATGCATCTACAGAGCATGTATGAGTCATGGAAACTTACCACTGTGGTGAGACAAGAGTTTTCTATTTCTTTTAGAAACAGCTCCTCACTTGGCACTTCACAGCCAGTACACACTATCCAGATGGAGAGCAAAGAGGTCTCAGACATTTATCACTACATAGAAACTATTCTTTTCAGCTTTTCACAAGCTTACCCCTAAATTTTCTAATGATTAGCTTCTATTTCAGCCCTCCCCAGTCTCAAAAAAAGAGCGACCTCCCCAAATGAGCTCTTACTTTTTTTTTTATTTGAGATTTATTTATTTTAAAGGCAGAGTTACAGAGAAAGGAGAAACACAAAAGGAAAGAAATCTTTCATCCATTGGCTCACTCCCCAAATGGCTATAGCAACCAGGGTTGGGCCAGGTCACATTGGAGCCTGAAGGTCCATCTGGATCTCCCATATGGGTACCAAGGACCCAAGAACTTAGATCATCATCCACTGCTTTCCCAGATACATCAGCAGGGATCTGAACTGGAGTGGAGCAGCCTGTACATGAACTGGTGCTCTGATATTGGACGCCTGCATTGCAAATGGGGGACTTAACCTGCTGTGCAATAACAGATCCCCAATACAACTGTAAATGTGCATACCATTACTCTCAAGAATCCCACTTTTGAATATTTGTCTCACGGATATAATGTAGAGACAAAATAGTTATCAAAAAGAGGAACAAATTACACTAGTTATGGTAACTTCCTACATAGGAATGTTATGTAATTCCTTTAAGGGATCAGGAAAATCTATACAGACTAATAGGGTAAAACTGTCCATTAATGGGCCAACATTGTGGTGCGGTGAGTTAAGCTTCTGCCTGTAATATTGGCATCCCATATGAGTCCTGGTTTGAGCTCTGGCTGCTCCATTCCAATTCAGCTCCCTGTGAATATGCCTGGGAAAAGCAGTAGATGATATAAGTACTTGGGTTCCTGCTACCCACATGGGAGACCTGATAGAGTTCTAGGCTCCTGGCTTTGGCCTGGCCCAACCTCATGCCCAGCCATTGTTCCCATTTGGGGAGTGACCCTGTCTCTCTCACTCTGTTAGTCTGCCTTTCAAATAAATAAATCATTTTTAAAACCTGTCCATAAATATAGTTTTATTAAATTGTAGTTAACAGTCATATATGCACTGAGTTTAAAAGTTAAATTATATTACCACTGAAATACAAAGGATAAAAGGAAACTACTGTGAAGAACTATATGCTAATAAACTAGGAAACTTTGAAGAATAGATAAATTCCTGGATTTGTATAACCTACCAAGATTAAATCAAGGTTCTGATCCTGTGGCATAGTGGGTAAAGTGGCTGCATGCAGTGCCAGTATCCCATATGGGCACTGGTTCAAGTCCTGGGTGCTCCACTTATGATCCAGCTCTCTGTTATGGCCTTTGAAAGCAGTGGAGACAGCTGAAGTCCTTGGGCCCCTGCACCCATGAGGGGGACACAGAAGAAGTTCCTGGTTCGTGGCTTCAAATCAGCTCAGCTCTGGCCATTGTGGTAATTTGGGGAGTGAACCAGCAAATAGAAGATATCTCCCTCTCTCTGTAACTCTACCTTTCAAATAAAATAAATAAATCTTTAGAAAATTAAATCAAGAATGCATAGAAAACCTAAACAGATCCATAACAAGCAAAGAGATTGGAGCAGTAATCAAAAGTCTTCCATCAAGAAAAACTCTAAGACCTGATTGTTTTACTACAAAACATTCAAAGAGGAAATAACCCCAATATCTTCAAACTATTACAAAATATTAAACAGGATGGAACTCTGTCAGACTCTTTTTATGAGACCAACATTACTTTGATACCAAAACCAAAGACACAGCATGGAAACTACAGCCCTATATCCTTAATGAATATAGATGCCAAAATTCTCAACAAAATAGTAGTAAATCAAATCCAAAGTCATATAAAAATCACGCATCATGATCAAGTTGGATTTACTTCATAAATGCAAAGGTGTTTCAACATTTGCAAATCCATAAATGTAATAAGTCACATCAATAAACAAAAACCACATGGTTATCGCTATAGAAGCAGAAAAGGCAATTAATAAGATCCAATACCCCTTCATGATAAAAACCCTCCACAAACCAAATCATAAAGGTTATGTATCAAACCAACAACCAATATTGTACTGAATGTGGGAAAGCTGAAAGCATTTCCCCTCAGATCTGGAAGACAAGGTTGTCCACTTTCACCACTTTTATTCAATATAATACTGGAAGTTTTAGCAAGAGTAATTAGGGAGAAGAAATTATAAAGGACACCAAAATAGAAAAGAAGAAATCAGATTATCCATGTTTGTAAATGACACAGTGTTGCACAAGGAAAAATCTAAACATTCCACCAAAAAGCTGTTAGAACTGATAAACCAGTTCAATAAAATTGCAGGTTACAAAATCAACACACAAAAACAGTAGATTTTTAATACACTAATGATGAACTCAGAGAAAGAGAAATTAAAGAAATCCCATTCACAATAGACACACACACAAAAATTGGGGAATATTTTAACAAAGAAGTGAAAGATCTCTACAATGAAATTATCAAACATTGATGATGGGGCTGGCAGTGTGGGGTAGCAGATAAAGCTGCCTCCTGCAGTGCTGGCATCCTATATAGGCACCAATTCAAGTCCTAGCTGCTGCCCTTCTGATCCAGATCTCTGTTATGCCTTGAGAAAGCAGTAGAAAATAGCCAAAATCCTTGGGCCACTGCACCCACATAGAAGACCTGAAGAAGCTTCAGGTATCTGGCTTCAGATCAGCTCATCTCTGGCTGTTGTGGCCATTTGGGAAATGAACCAGTGGGTGGAAGATCTCTCTCTCTCTCTCTCTCTCTCTCTCTCTCTCTCTCTCTTTCTCTGTTTCTGCCTCTGCCTCTCTGTAACTCTGCCTTTCAAATAAATAAATCTTTTTAAAAATTGATGAAAGAAATAATCAATGTCACAAAAAAATGGAAAGATATTTTTGCTCATGGAATGAAAGAATCAATATCATTAAAATGTCTATACCACCTAAACCAATCTACAGAAAAAGACCCAGAATAGTCAAAGTAATCCTGACCAAGAAAAATCAAGCTGAAGGCATTACAATGCCTGACTTCAAAGCATATTACAGGGGCTGGTGCTGTGGTGTAGTGGGTAAGGCCACCACCTGCAGTGCTGGAATCCCAAGTGGGTGCTGGCTCAAGTCCTGGCTGCTCCACTTCTGATCCAGCTCTCTGCTGTGGCCTGGGAAAGCAGTGGAGGATGGCTGAAGTCTGTGGGCCCCTGCACCCACATGGGAGATCTGGAAGAAGCCCCTGGCTCCTGGCTTCAGATCAGTGCAGCTCTGGCCATTGTGGCCAGTTGGGGCATGAACCAGTGGATGGAGGACCTCTCTCTGCCTCTCCTTCTCTCTCTGTGTAACTCTTCCAAATAAATAAATAAATATTTTTAAAAGCATACTACAAAGTTATAGTCATTAAAATGGCATTGTATTGGCACAAAAACTGATACATAGATCATCAGAACAGAATGGGAAGCCCAGAATTTAATCCAAATACATACAGCCAATTGATTTTTGATAAAAAGCACTCAGAATATATAGTGGAGTAAAGGTAATTTTTTCAACAAATGCTACTGGCAAAACTGGATATATATATACGTAGAATAATGAAATTAGATCCATATCTCTCACCATATACAAAAATCAACTCAAGATGCATCAGAGACCTACACTTAAGAGCTGAGACTTTTAAGCTGCTAGAAGAAAATGTAGGGGAAACACTCCAAGGTTTAGGGGATGACTTGGACAAGAGCCCTGAAGCACAAGCAACAAAAGAAAAACTAAACAAATGGGACATATCAAACCTAGAAACTTTTGCACAGCAAAGGAAAAAATCAATAAAATGAAGACACCAAAAAAAATCAGAAAAAGTATTTGCAAGGCAGCTGTCTGACAAATGATTACTACCTCAAATATATCAGTAACTTTAAAAACTCAACAAAAAAATTACCAACACAGTTGAGAAATGGGAGAAGGACTTCAATAAACAATTTTCAAAACAAGAAGTACAAATGGCCAAGAAATATATGAAAAAAATTCTTAACATCACTAGCCACCATGGAAACACAAATCAAAACCACAATGAAATATCACCTTACCTCTGACAGAATGGCTTTTATCCAAAACATAGAGCATAACAAATGCTGGCAAGGATGTGGAGAAAGGGAAACAATTATACACTATTGGTGGAAATATAAATTAGTGCCTCCACTATGGAAAATTGTGTGAAGATTTATTTAGAAGCTAGAAATAGATTGCCATATGATACAGCAATCACACTACTGGGTATATACCCAAAAAACATGAACACAACATAGCAAAGAGATACCTGCACCACTAAGTTTATAACAGCACTGTTCACAATAGCCAAAATTTGGAATCGATCAAGGTGTCCATCATTAAATGAATGAAGAAATGTGGTATAAATATACAATGCAATGTTTTCATCTATAAAAAAGAATGAGATTCTACCATTTACAGCAAAATTGACACAACTGAAAGACACCATGTTGAAATAAGCCATACCCAGAAAGACATATACTGTTTGATCTTTCATCTATGTGGAAGCTAAAAATAAAAAATTAAAATAAAACAAAAACAAAAAAGGAAGAGATGCTTGTGTGTGTCTGTATTACTGCAATTATAGTTTTGTCAAACTTTTTTTATAACTTTGTCAAATCAGTGGTTAACAATGTTATGTTTCTAAAATTTTAATGATATATGATTACTTTAAAATGTACTGTATGGGAAAACGGTCATTTTTACATATTTTGCATTCAATTATGGTTATAGTCATTGTCTATATTACTGTTAACTAGGGTCTTTTTGCTTTTTACTTAGTAAACTTCTTTTTTATTTAAATTATACAAGTTTCTTCTATTTCCTCTCTTCCTCCTGCCCATGCTACAACACTCTTCTTTTACTTCTCCCATTCTCACTCTTAATTTCTACAATGATCTATTTTCAGTTTACTAAATGATCATAAAGTTAACCTTACACTAACCAACAAGTAGTATTCAGTGTAGTATTAAGCCTTTTTACTGTAATGTAAATTTTAAATATGCTGTTTAAAAAATTAAAAATAGGAAATGAAGGAAGAGGATGAGAGGGAGAGAGTGAAAGGCAGGAAGGAAGGGATTATCATTATGTTCTTAGAATGTATCTACAAACACATTGAATCTGTTTAAAAATAATTAAGGACTAGTGCTGTGGTGTGGTAGATTAAGCCTCCACCTGTGTGGCCCCAGAGTTCCATATGGGTGCCAGTTCATGTCTTGGCAGTTCTCTTCTGATCCAACTCTCTGCTGATCACATGGGAAAGCAATGGAAGATGGCCCAATTGCTTAAGCCCCTGCACCCATGTGGGAGGCCAGGAAGAAGCTCCTGACTCCTGGCTTCTGATTGGCCCAGCTCTGGCCATTGTGGCCATGTGGAAGTGAACCAGTAGATGGAAGAGTATTTTCTGTCTCTCTCAATCTCTTCCTGCAACTCTCTCAAATACTCTTTAGAAAACTAATTAAAATTAAAAGATTAAATGATATTAAAAGGCTTAGGTTCCCTGTTCTACCCCTCCAAATCCCCAGTCCTCGTCAAGAAACAAGCACATCTTACTATCATAGCTGTCCCTTCCCACATATACATGTTACTTTACTTATAAATCAACACTGTTCTTTCTGTGGGTCTATTTCTTGGAATGACTTATTTATTATATACAAAATACAGAAACATAAGGTAAACCACAATATAACTTTAAATTGTCTAGTGGCCACCTTTTAAAAATTAAAATAAGCAGGTAACATGAATTTTAATAGTATCTTTTATTTAACCACAAATTTTAACAATATATGCAATCAGTATGAACATAAGTAATAAGATGGTGTATGTTTGGAAAGTTCCCTTCAAAAGTCACATTGAAATTTAATTGCCAGTGCCACAGTTGTTTGGGAGGTGGGATCTGTGTAAAGTGATCAGGTCCTGGGGGCACAACTCTCATTTGTGGATTAAGGCTGTTATCCTATGAATGGGTTAATGAAAAAAGAAGATGTTTTGACGGTTTATATTTTCTGCCCCCCTCCTTCTCTTTCATTGCCATGTGACATGCTCTGCCATGTTATGAGACGGCAAGAAAACCATTTCTAGATGCAGTTCTTACAACTTGGACTTTGTAGCTTCAAGAACAATAAGTTAAATAAACTTATTTTGTTCATAATTTACTCAGTTTGTGATATCCTAAGTAGCAGCAGAAAATAATTGAAAACAGACATTTCACAGTTTTTACTACACCTTCAAAATCCATAGTGTAGTTTACACTAATAATGCATCTTAATTTGATCCAGCTACATTTAAATTTCTCAATAGTCATATGGGACTAGTCACTACCATATTAGATATAATATCTCTAATTGAAGTATACATCTATTTTTTGATTGGTGATTGACTTTCTCTGAAGTGATACCTTGAAAGCAGGGACTCGGCCGGCGCCGCGGCTCACTAGGCTAATCCTCCACCTTGCAGCGCCAGCACACCGGGTTCTAGTCCCGGTCGGGGTGCCAGATTCTGTCCCGGTTGCCCCTCTTCCAGGCCAGCTCTCTGCTGTGGCCAGGGAGTGCAGTGGAGGATGGCCCAAGTCCTTGGGCCCTGCACCCCATGGGAGACCAGGAGAAGTACCTGGCTCCTGCCATTGGATCAGCGCGGTGCGCCGGCCGCAGCGCGCTGGCCGCGGCGGCCATTGGAGGGTGAACCAACGGCAAAAGGAAGACCTTTCTCTCTCTCTCTCTCACTGTCCACTCTGCCTGTCAAAAAAAAAAAAAAAAAGAAAAAAAAGAAAGCAGGGACTCAATTTTAGAGCAACTGAGACTCTATCTTGAGAAAGCACCCCCCCCCCACCATGAGACTATGATCTGAAACTAACTATGGTCTACAACTTAGAGTACAGGCCAGCACCATGGCTCACTAGGCTAATCCTCTGCCTGTGGTGCCGGCACTCTGGGTTCTAGTCCCGGTTGGAGCACCAGGTTCTAGTCCCAGTGGCTCCTCTTTCAGGCCAGCTCTCTGCTATGGACCCAGAAGGCAATGGAGGATGGCCCAAGTGCTTGGGTCCTGCACCCGCATGGGAGACCAGGAGGAAGCACCTGGCTCCTGGCTTCGGATTGGTGCAGTGCACCAGCCATAGCAGCCATTTGGGGGTGAACCAATGGAAGGAAGACTTTTCTCTCTGTCTCTCTCTCACTGTCTAACTCTGCCTGTAAAAAAAAAAAAAAAAGCATACACTGCATCCCACTTGGCAGAACATGAAAACTCCCTAGCATGATTGTCAAGCTTAAAACAGATAGACTACTCCTGGATTAATGTTTTTTTTTAAAAGATTTATTTATTTATTTGAAAGTCAGAGTTACACAGAGAGAGGAAAGCAGAGAGAGAGAGATAGGTCTTCCATCTGATGGTCCATTTCCCAAGTGGCCACAATGGCTGGAGCTGCACTGATCTGAAGCCATGAGCCAGGAGCTTCTTCTAGGTCTCCCACATGTGTGCAGGGGCCCAAGGACTTGGGCCATCTTCTACTGCTTTCCCAGGCCATAGCAGAGAGCTGGATCAGAAGTGGAGCTGCTGGGTCTCAAAGCGGCACCCATATGGGATGCTGGGGCTTCAGGCCAGGGCATTAACTTGCTGTGCCACAGCTCTGGCCTCTGGATTGTTAGGATTGTAATTTGTCTATATCCCAAATAGGATTTAGGTCAATACCTGGACTAATGTTAAGACTGTATTTAGTATTGTTAAGATTGTAGTTGGTATTCTCATGATTGTAATTGATATTAGTTTTGCATAGGCCTTAGGTCAGCTTGACCCTAGCAACTATGTATTCTCCCCAACCATTAACAACCATGTATTCCCTCTCCCCTCCTTGTGGTTTTTGCTTTTATAAACCCTGTTGCTTTGAGATTAGTGGTCCAAAGTTCTTTAGTGCAGAGCCTATTCTCAGCCACTGGCAATAAAGGACTCCAAAGTTTATCAGTTTTTGGTGCTCCTCTGTCAACATGTGTTCAGGCACAACAACTCTTACAGGTAAATAAACATTTAGCTTTCCTAACACTGAACTTTCTTTCATTTTTTTATAAGATTTATATACTTGTGATTCAATATTCAACATTTATGTCATATGCATGTGTCCATAAAAATGTAGCTAATTATGCATTTTGTTATGGCAGTGCTTCCTCTCTATTTTCCTTATATATAACCCAAATGTTATAATTGTATTCTTTTTATTAATTTCAGAGTCATTGTGTATTTTAATCTAACTCTTTCTTATCTTCCAATGGCCTTCTGAAGTAGCACCTTGACAGTAGGGACTCCATTTTGGAGCACTTGAGACTCCATTCTGGGAAAGCACCCCCCACCATGACACTCTGGTCTGCAACTATGATCTCAAATAGTCAGACAATAGCAGTACACTACATCACCCTTGGCAAAAACCCTTTAGCATGATTGCTCTAGCTTGAAAGTAGAAAGGTTGCACCTGGGTTAATGATAAAGATGTGATTTGTCTATGTCTTACATATAATTTGGATTAATGTCAAGATCATAATTAATAATTGTAAAATTGTAACTGGTATTGTTAAGATTATAATGCATATTAATTTCACTTAGGTCTTGGGTTATGTTGACTCTCCTTTGATCTTAGCAACCGTGTATAGCAACCGTGCATTCCCCCCTCCCAATTTTGTGGTTTTTGCCTTTATAAACCCTATACTTTAGTTCCTTGGGGCTGCTCTGTTCTGGCATGTTCAGAGAGCCCCAGCATGCTGGATCAATAAATCCTTAACCCTTTGCTGATTGCATGAGAGAGTCTCTTGGAGTTGTTCTTGGGGGTGGCAGACTTTTTTTTTTAACTCTAATACTTCCAGTATAGTGCTCTGCTGGTCAGCTCCATCATAGAATCCTCAGTTTGCATTGGTCTCCCATATCTCACTTGCTTGTTTCATTTGTTCATTTTGGTCAGATTCATAATTTGGTAATGTTATACTTGTGAGAAAAAAAAGCCTGGTATAGTGTCCACATTATCAAAGTGAATTACAGACTCAATACATCCTATCAAAATCTCTGAGTTTTTTTTTTTTTTTTGCAGAAACAGAAAAACCTTTCCAAAATTCATACAGAACCTCAAGAGACTCCAAATGTCCAATGCAATTTTGAAAAAAATAAATTTGTGAGTATCACATTTCTTGATTTAGAAACATTATTGATCTGATGCTGTGGCATGGTAGGCTAAACCTCTGACTGCAGCACTAGCATCCCATATGGGTGTTAGTTTGGGTTCCAACTGCTCCTATTCTGATCCAGTTCTCTGCTAATGGCCTGGGAAAACAATTGAAGATGGTCCAAGTGCTTGGGCCCCTGCACTCCTGTGGGAGACCCTGAAGAACATCCTGGCTCCTGGCTTTGAATTGGCTCAGCTCTGGCCATTGCTGCCATTTGGGGAATTGACCAGCAGATGAGTGACCTTTCTCTTTGTCTCTTCCTCTATCTGTAACTTTACCTTTCAAATAAAAAAATAGAAAAAAAAATTTTAAAAATTACACACGTACAATTCTCAAACCACTAGGGCCCTGGCATCAAAGCAAATACACAGAACAATAAAATAGAATTTAAAAAATTGTATTGGTGAGATTGCCAAGACCATTCAGTGCAGAAAAATAGTCTCTTCAACAAATGATGCTGGGAAAACAATATACTCACATGCAAAAGATTGATGTTATAACTTTTTTTTTTGTTTTTGAGAGGCAGAGTTACAGAGAGAGAGAGGGAGAGACAGAGAGAAAGATCTTCCATCCACTGGTGCATTCCCCATATGATCACAATGTGCGGAGTCACACACTTCCCACCTATACTGATTGACATTTACTTTGGAGGTAAAATTGTTATCCTTGTGTCCCTTTGTATCACTCTCCAGGAAATCCTCTCCCTTCCTACAGGGTCCTCTATCCCAGTCTTTCTCTGCATTGGCTTCTCCACTCATCTGTATGGAGTATATCCTCCAGGAACTGTCTAAGAAGGCAAATTTCTGAAATCTTATTTAGATTTGCCTGCCTGAGAGTGTCTATTTTTCATCAAACTTGATTCATAGCTTGGGTTGCTATAGAAATCAATGTTCTTTTACTTTTAGAGGTTTTTCCATTGTCTTCTAGCTTTTAGTACTGCCATTAGGAAGTTGCTGATCCTTTCTGTGTGAACTGTTTTATTTTCTGGGAGTTTATGGACTCTTCCTAATTCTAAATATAATGCAACTTCACAATTATGCTGGAAGTTTTTGTTTTGTCCTTTTCATTGGACTATGATTGAGTCCCTTTCATCCCAAAATACATATCCTTTGGTTCTAAAAAGTGTTCTGTCATCCATGTTCTCTTTTGCTTCTTGAGATTTAATTGTTGGGTTGTTAAACCTCCTGGATCCAAATTCTAATTTTCCTCTGTTTTCCTTCCTACTTTCTACTCTTGTTTTGCTCTACTTTTGGGAAATTTTTCATTCAATTTTTCTTTTGAATTTTTCATTTCTGCTACATTTCTAATACCCAAGGACTATTTTTTGCTCCCAGAGATTTTTATGGCATACTGCTGTTCTTTCACAGTGCAAACATTTTCCCGGAGGCTATTAATGTCAGATTTTGTTGCACCTGCATGCTTCCCACAAGTTTCTTTTCTGTTTGATTTTAGCTTTCTCATTTAGAAGCTATCCTATCATAGCTGGCTTGTTGCTCATGATTAAAGGGTGTATACTAGATTGGAAGTGAAAATTGAGGGTGGGGCTCACTGACTTGGCTTTCACTATACAGTAAAGACCACTGTACAGTGTTCATATCTTTATGCTCTGTGCTTATACAGATCAGATTCCCCAGAGTGTGTTCTTCTAGCCTCTACATGGAGGGTGAAGTCCTGACTGCTGAATGCAGTTCCTTGGGGAAATCTTCAACATGTGTGTGTTCATCAATCCACTTCTCAGCACAAACCCTTGCATTGTTAGGCTGGAGACTTGGTTGCCTTCATCTCCCATTCCCCTGTATCCCTTCCCCAAGGCACATAGTTCCAATGAAGAACTGTTGAGCTTCTGAACATCTTGAGGCAGAGCATGTTATTTTCAGTTATCTCCTTGGCCAGTGTAGGGTCCAACTTTTCTGGGTCTACTGACTATACAGTCACCTTCTGCTTCCACAGTTTTCCACACTTTTTCTTCCTCTGACTCCATTTTTCAAATTTAATCGTTTAAAAAATTCTTGCATATTTTTCATGAAGTTTGTGGCATACAGCAAAATTATGTGATCAAGCTACCGTGTTACCCCCAAAATCACTCTCCCCAAATAGACACATGGTTTTTGTTTTGGTCTATGTAACGTTATTGAAGAAAATAAATTAATTACTAGAAGACTTGTTAGTTGATACTCATCCATTGACAACTTGCATCATTCATTCAGTGCTGTCTTAAACAATGTATTGGAAGATAGATTAACTAATAGTTCCAAGCCTCCTAACAATTTAAATGAAAATCACAAATTGTTGGAGACCCTATTTTGGAATACAAAGGGTGTTTGACTTGCAATTTCTATTCCCTGTAGAACAAAAACAGGTCATTCCTTTACTTGTATGCATAAAATACACCACATTTTTTGTTCTGCTGATACTATAAATTCAATATCAATTCTCCAGCTGCATCAGTGATGAGCATAAAGTACATCATTTAACCTCATATTTCTAACAGTGGAAGGCTTAAATAAGAATGGATGCTGCTATAATAATGCTGCTCCCTTTGATGTGACAACTGAGCATCTGTCTCCACCCTCTCAGATTTCTTCAGCATGTTAGAGTAGTGAAGAATGATTTTAGACTCATAACCAAGTTAGAGTGAAGACATTTGCCACATAATACACATGCTTCACTTTTTAAAATAAATTCTGAATCTTGGGAATCTGTTCAGTTGCAACTACCTTGCAGTTTATTTTTTTTAAGATTTATTTATTTATTTGAAAGTCAGAATTACACAAAGATAAAGAGAGACACAGAGAGAGAAATCTTCCATCCACTGGTTCACTCCCCAATTGGCTGCAATAGCTGGACTGCTTTCCCAGGCTATACCAGAGAGCTGGATCAAAAGTGGAGTGGCCAGGAGTTGAACAGCACCCATATGGTGCCAGCACTGCAGGCGATGGCTTTACCTACTATGCCACAGTGCCAGCCCCTACCTTACAGTTTCAAAAGCAGCTATTGTCCAAAGCTGGAAGAACAAAGTATTCTCAGATGAACATGTCAATGAATGAAGGGAGTTAAAAAAATTTTTTAGAAGGTGAGATCTGATAGGGAAGCCACCAGATGAGAAAATCAAAAAAGAAACAGTAATTTAAAGTTTACTTCAGCTATATGCAGATTATTCTGAATTTAAGGTAGCATCAGATGGCATACTTCTGAGTCCATTCCCAAGGTATTCTGTTGTATTTATCTCTGTTTTATAGATTTGTGCAATCTCTAGCACTAGGGGTTTGTCTGGATTTGGATCACATAGCAGTGAACAAATGGATAAAAGAACTTTAGAAATTATTAAAGCATTAGACCACTGTGATCTTAGACTATCGAGACAAATGCTGCCATTACTGTTAACATTTGGATAATAAATTCTTGTTGTAAATGCAACATTAAGTGATTTGAAGGGGGTAGTCTGTAGGAAAATGAATTGCCAAAAAGAATACACTGTCATGATATGAGCTGTCCCATAATTGTGACTTGCTAGTGAAGCACATCATCCCAAACTGGACCTGCAGAACATCGTGCCAGAAGGTCATGGGCCAAATCACTGAATTCCTTATTAATCCATTTCAGTGCTATAGTCTGTGCTTTCAGTCTGGTTCCTCTCTCTCAGTGTGTGCTCAGAAGTCTGGCTAAAACTTTTGATTATCCAGGCAGCAGGGAAGGATTGTCTCTTGGTCTCACATTGGCTCTGCCAAACACAGGCGTCTCTTCACTGCTGTGTATCAGTCCACTAACGAGGCTGTCACAAGCATGGGACGAAGCTAAGGATAGCAGGGGACACTTTATTGCCCACATGCAGGGCTTAGCAAATCTGAGCCACCCCCCAATGCATTTTTTTAAAAATATTCAGGATATATAAGTCTGTTTCCATTTATGTGAGAAAAAGATGAATCCATACAGAGATGGAGACATAGAAACAAGGCTGCTTTTACTTTTCATTTTTTATACTTTCATACTAATTGGTTTTTAATTTAAAAGTCATAGCTGTGAATAATTTGTAAAGACCTTGTCTAAAATGAAATCTTTTAAAGATCCAGTTTAGAGATTAGCATTGTAGTGTAGCAGGTTAAGCCTTTTCCTGTGATGCTGACACTTCATATGAGCACCAGTTCAAATCCCAGATGCTCCACTTCCAACCTGGTCCCCTACTAATGCACATGGAAAAGCACCAAAGGATGGCCCAAGTGCTCATACCCTTGTGACTTATAGGGGAGATACAGATGGAATTCCATGCTCCTGGCTTTTTCCTGGTCCATGTTCAGTCATTGCAGTCACTTGAGAAGTGAACCAGCAGATGGAAAAACTCTCTCTCTCTCTGCAATTCTACCTTTCAAATATATACACATATATCTTTTAAAATATCCGGTTTAAAAATATTTTAAAAGAGAGCATGGTACAGCTGAAATGAACCTCTTGGAATCTGTTACCCTCTCTAACTCCTCTCAGTGGCACCAGAGGCCCCACTACTACAATTTGGAAGTTCACAGCTGCATATGTGGCTTCAGAGCCCTTAGAAGTCCTCCATGCACCTAGGCCATAGGCCGTCTACTGCTGCGGAGAGATCCCACCTAGATCTTAATTGCTCATCCAGAGAAAAAGAATCAGATAAGTGTTAACAGTCACAGAGGGGAGGGTGGTTGCAGGAGCGAATTTTGAGAATTGTTTTCCACAGGTTAGTATCGAAATAAAAAGCTAGGCAACAATTTACTAAGAGGCAGAAACATTTATTTGACAAAAGCATCTGGTCCAAGAGAAGACGAGGCAGAGTGCCTGAGCAGGACACTGGCTTTCAGGAAGTGCCCAGGGTTTTAAGGCATTACTTTTTTTTTTCCAATTGGATCATTCTGGGAAGTGTCCATTGGTCAGGGGTTTCACATATGAATGTTGATTAGCTTGGGGCTCACAGAGATTGTGTGGGTCTCCTGGAGACAGGCTGTGTTCTCCTTAGAAGCTCAAACCCCTCTTCTGCTAGCTCGGGGTGAAAGATTGCAACCACACTGAAAGTGTGATTTAAAGCTGCAAGGTCACACATGCATCATGAGAAGCTATTAGTGGGGGAGATGCCAGCTGGTCTGGAAACAAGCTTTCCAGTGACAGATGGCAGTCCACTTGTGAAGGAATTCTACCTACATCTGAGGGACTCACAGACCCCCAAGCCCCACTGGACAGCCTCAATAAAGCCCCATTTGTTCTTAAATTGCCTCTGACCAGACAACCTACTTCCACTTAGCACAGCCTCCCCTGTCTGCCTTCTCACCTCTCCTCATTTCCCCTAGTTTAGACACACAATTATGAGACATTCTGGCTCACTGAAGCCTTGAACATGTCTGTTTGGCTGACTCATGTGTCATATAACCAAAGCTGCTCTGATCCTGGTCCTGTGGAGCATCATTTCCTTGACCAAACATTTGTATGTGGCAGAAGAATCCAATCATTCAAGTAATTAGGCTCCAATTCTGACCCACTAATGACTAGCAAATTACTTGAATGATGTACCTCAGCTTCCTTATTTACAAAGTGGGGTGAGAATGGTAAATGCTTTCTAGCCTTCCGAGAGGACTGGGGAGGTGATATATGTAAGTGTCTGCTGAGCATCTATGTTATATCACAATTTTAGGTCTGATAGAAATAGAAGGCATCAAAGTCAGGATGCCTTCTGTCATGGAGTTTGAGGTTTAGTGAGAAAGACACAATTCAGTTTTCTGAAAAGAAATGTCAACCAACAAAGGGTAAGAAATAACAAATGATTGCACACTTGGTTCAGTGTGTGACAAGTAAATATTTGGTGCATTTTCAAACTAAGATATGCACCTGAAAGTTCTTAGGCAAACAGGAGGTTAGTAGCCAAAACAGCTGAAGCAAATGCTAGGAAGATTGTAATCCTGTAGTTACTCAGCCAAGGAGGAACCGGAGTAAGAACCTGCATGCTAGGAAACAAATAGCTTGCTGTAAAACACGCTGAGTGTGCTGTCCCACCAGGCACCCCATCTTGCAAGACCATTCATAGTCTCCCCTCTCAATGCACTTCCTGTGTCTTGAGTGGAAAGGTGAGGCTGTTTCTCACAACTTGAGGGCTCATCTGGGATCTCTGTGCCTGCATGGAGTGGGGGCTCTAATAGAAGGGGAGACACATCCCATCCAATTGCATGTGGCCTACTCTATCTGGGTGCCCCATCTCACTCCAGAAGCCTGAGACTTGTTATTTGAAGGACAGCAGAGGTGCCACAGAAAACAAAAAGCAGGTACTGCAGCAACCAAACAACCTCACATGTGAGCCGAGTAGGAAAAATTAGAGTATAAGTATTGCATTGGTAGTTGGGCATTTTTGGAGGTCAAGCATATGTCACTGACACATATCCCAAGTATGAGGCAAGTGTGGAGTCCCGTTCTACAGTTTCATTCTCCTTCAAGGAAAACAGCTGGACATGGGCCAGTTGGATCCCAAGATGTGAAGGAAACCTCCACTACAGAGGTTTGAGCTCAAGAAAAATTTGGAGTGGTGTTCAAGAAAGCTCCCTTAAGGGAGACTGAATACACATGTCCAAGGAATCTCCATTATGGGACATTGGGCACACAGGAAAACTCAGACACAGAGATCAAACTGGGAAATAAAAATTCCAGGTCTAGGGAAAGGAGAACTAAGGAGGCTCCCTCTGACATTTCCCTGGATAGTCTACTGGGGAGAATTTTGGAGTCCAGGGGGAACACCTCTCAGACCAGGAACAAAGAAAAGCAAAACAACGATTAAGTGTTGATGTTTTATTTGACTTAAAGATCCAATTTATGAACTCTCAGTCTTTTGGTCCAAGTTTGGCTCAGATGAAGATTAAATATACCAAGCCCTAGTATTCTTAATTTTGTAATTAAGAGCTGGCTTGATAGGCCAAAGAAATGCAAAAGATAAAGAGAAGCACAGAAATTTTTCAAAAGAGTAAAAATAAAAGGCAAAATTCATGATTTGCACTGTAGAAGAGACAGTTAAAAAGAGAGATTAGATCAGAATACTCCTTGCAAAAGATGGGGAAATCCCAAATTTCAACAAATAACTAGGAGTGAAATACAGAAGGGAATTCCTAAAACTGTAAATGGATGTTATAGAACCAGGAGTAACAGAAGGAGGGATTCCAGATTCCAATATTTACCATGAAGCTTTACTGAAGCCTCAAATCTATTTGGCCAGGTGTTAGGAAAGTTCTGGGGGAGTTCCAACCTTCCACAGAGACTCAATTGCTACAATATGTAGATGATCTTCTTTTTAAAGATTTATTTATTTATTTATTGGAAAGTCAGAGTTACACAGGAGAGGAAGAGACAGAGATCTTCCATCCATTGGCTCACTCCCTGAATAGCTTTAATGGCCAGGGCTGGGCTAGGTGCAAGGAACTTCTTGATTTCCCACATGAGTGTAGAGCAGCTGGGACCCACACAGGTATCCATTTGGGATGCTGGTATTTCAGGTGGCAGCCTAATCCATTATACCACAATTCCAGCCCTGAATGCTTCCTTTCTCAAAGGTGTGACAGACCATTGGATTATTCTAATTAATAAGTAGACAGAATCCAGTGTGTACATTAATCAGAGAAAAAGAGAACTTGGCAGATTGCTTCTTTCCAATTATTAAACCACAAATATGTATAGCATCTCCACAGTAAGGATGTCTTATATTTACTAAGCATTAGATGTTCAGTCACTGCATGCCATATCTTGACTAGTCCCCAGTTAAAGCTTTCTGGTTCTTGTGGATGCTCCCAGCTATCCCTAGAAAGATCTCAAAACCTTCCCACTCACCTTTATCTCAGGCCAATAGCTTTCTTGGCCTATTCAACATGAACATATTAAATGCCCTATACTATGGAATTCAACATCTACTGATTAAGGGATGGCATTGTGCTTTATCAGGTAAAGTCACTGCCAGTGACACTAGCATCCCATATAGGTGCTGGTTGAAGTCTTGACTGTGCCATTTCTGACCCAGCTCCTTGCTAATGCTCCCAGGGAAGCAATGGAAGATGACCCAAGTGCTTGGACCCATGTGGGATACCCAGAAGAAGCTCCTGTCTCCTGGCTTCAGTGTGACCAGCCCTGGCCATCATCTCTGCCTTTCAAACAAAACAAATCTTCTTTAAAATTTACCAATTTTAGACTTTTACTAATTATAGGTTATAGTGTGAAGCAATTTACTGTTATGATTTATAGTAGTATGAAATCTGTGAAATGATCAGCCCAAAGATCTCGGGGAACACTTTGATGCTAAAATTATCGTGGGTGAATAAAGGAATTCAATGGACTACAAATAACTGTAGATTATCATTTTATTTTTCTAAGTTATTTAGAGTCAACCCTCTGTGAAAACCATGAAACAGCCTATAACTTCTAGTCTAAATCTATCTCTCTGGCATTCATGATCAGAGGGAGTTCCCCAGAAGTTCTGCAAAGGAGAAAAGATGGTTAATTTATTAAGCTCTTCTCATTCTTTTTTTTTTTTTTTGACAGGCAGAGTTAGACAGAGAGGGAGACAGAGAGACAGAGAGAAAGGTCTTCCTTCCGTTGGTTCACCCCCCAAATGGCCACTATGGTTGGTGCACTGTGCTGATCCGAAGCCAGGAGCCAGGTGCTTCCTCCTGGTCTCCCATGCAGGTGCAGGGCCCAAGCACTTGGGCCATCCTCCACTGCCTTCCCAGGCCACAGCAGAGAGCTGGACCAGAAGAGGAGCAACTGGGACAGAACTGGTGCCCCAACTGGGACTAGAACCTGGAGTGCCAGCACCACAGGTGGAGGATTAGGCTAGTGAGCCATGGCACCAGTCACTTCTCATTCTTAAAGTCATAAGGCCCTTGCTATTTCCTATATGATGCAGTCACATTAGAAAGTATCAAGGGGGGTTGGTGCCATAGCTCACTTGGTTAATCCTCCACCTGCAGTGCCAGCATCCCATATGGGCTCTGAGTTCTAGTCCTGGTTGCTCCTCTTCCTGTCCAGCTCTCTGTTGTGGCCCAGGAGGGCAATGGAGGATGGCCCATGTGCTTGGGCCCCTGCAACCGCATGGGAGAACGGGAGAACAGGAAGAAGCACCTGGCTCCTGGCTACAGATTGGCACTGCGCCAGCCATGGTGGCCATTTGGGGAGTGAACCAATGGAAGGAAGACCTCTCTCTCTCTCTCTCTCCCTCTCTCTCTCTCTCCCTCTCTCTCTCTCTCTCTCTCACTTTCTATAACTCTACCTGTCAAATAAATTAAAAAAAATAAGAAAGTATCAAGGAAGGTGGCCAAGATGTAATAGATAAGATACCTTATGATAAAAAAGTAAGAAAACATATGAGGCAACTTCAAAAATCACATACAAATATAAATGTTATTTGTTTACATAAGCTCCATGAAGTTCCAGACATTTTTAAAACAATGATACTTGGCATTTAGTTCATTTGCAAACAATTGTGTCTCCTAGTAATTTGACCATGTCAATGCAGGGTTTTACATTATTAACTAAAGAAAACTGAAAGTTCTTTAAAGATTTTTAAGATTCTAGTACAGGGGCTGGTGCTGTGGTGCAGTGGGTTAAAGCCCTGGCCTGCAGTGCCAGTATCCCATATGGGTGCCATTTCAAGTCCTAGCTCCTTGCTCTGCTTCTGATCCAGCTCCCTGCTAATGTGCCTGAGAAAGTATCAGAGTGCTTAAGACCCTGACCCCATTTTGGAGACACAGAAGAAGCTCCTGGTTCCTGGCTTTGGCCTACTCATCCCCGGTCATTGCAATTATTTTGGGAGTGACCCAATGGATGAAAGACCTCACTCTCTCTCTCTGTCTCTCTCTCTCTCCCTCTCCTTCTCTCTCTCTCTCTGTGTGTATGTGTCTGCCTTTCTCTGTAAATCATTCAAATAAATAAAGTGAATCTTTACAAAAAAGATTATAGAACAAAAATAAGTCAGAATAGGCCAAATGAGGTGTGTAATATAGATGCATAACTACTTCCTGTAGAAATAGTTACAAAATTGTTCTTGTTTGATGAAAGAAATGAAGAAACATTGTCATGATGAAGGACTGCCTAGTGAAGATTGCCTACATGTTTTCCTGCTAAAGCTTTGGCTGACTTTCTTGAAGCTCTTTCCAAGTAAGTGATGTAAGCATGCTCAATGATCATTCTCCAGAAATACAACAAGCAAAACTCCTTGAGCATCTGAAAAACCATTTTCATGACATTTACTCTTGATAAATCTGTTTTGTCTAAACCATTTCCCACTCTGGTTAGCCATTTTTTCATTGGGTTTTGTCTTCCGGATCATTTTGCTAAGTCTATATTTCATCTCCTCTTAAAAATTCTTCCAAGAAATACTTCAGGGACTACTGAAAATTTCCATAGAAAATTCTACTGTTGTCTGAAGTTGATCTAGGTGCATCAAGTTTAGAACTCATCAAAGAGTGTTTGCTCCATTTGAGCTTTTTTTTTAAACTTTTATCGAATAAATATAAATTTCAAAAGTAAAACTTTTGTCTTTTTGGTTTTTTTCAACTTTTAATAAATATAAATTTCCAAAGTACATCCTTTGAATTATAGCGGCTTTTCCCCCATAACCTCCCTCCCACCCACAACCATCCTATCTCCCACTCCCTCTCCCATCCCATCCTTAATCAAGATTCATTTTCAATTATCTGTATATACCGAAGATCAACTTAGTATATACTAGGTAAAGATTGCAACAGTTTGCATCCACATAGATACACAAAGTATAAAGTACTGTTTAAGTACTAGTTTTACCATTAATTCACATAGTACAACACATTAAGGACAGAGATCCTACAAGGTAAGTGTACAGTGACTCCTGTTGTTGATTTAACAATTGACACTCTTATTTATGACATCAGTAATTACTTGAGGCTCTTGTCATGAGCTGCCAAGGCTATGGAAGCCTCTTGAGTTCACAAACTCCAACTTTATGTAGACAAGGCCATAATCAAAGTGGAAGTTCCTTCCCTCCCTTCAGAGAAAGGCATCTCTTTCTTTGATGGCCTGTTCTTTACACAGGAATCTCACTCACAGAGATCTTTCATTTAGGTCATTTTTTCCACAGTGTCTTGGCTTTCCAGTGTCTTGGCCTGAGAAATTCTAATGGGCTTTTTAGCCAGATCTGAGTGCCTTAAGGGCTGATTCAGAGGCCAGAGTGTTGTTTAGGGCATTTGCCATTCTATGAGTCTGCTATGTATCTCACTTCCCATGTTGGATCATTTTCTCCTGTTTAATTTTATCAGCTATTATTAGTAGACATTAGTCTTGTTTATGTGATCCCTTTGACACTTAATCCTATCTTTATGATCAATTATGAACTTAAACTGATCACTTTGACAAGTAAGATGGCATTGGTACATGCCACCTTGATGAGATTGATTTGGAATCCCCTGGCACATTTCTAGCTCTACCATTAGGGACAAGTCCGAGTGAGCATGTGCTGAACTGTACATCTCCTCCCTCTCTTATTCCCACTCTTATATTTAACAGGGATCACTTTTCAGTTAAATTTAAATACCTAAGAATAATTGTGTATTAATTAAGGAGTTCAACCAATGATATTAAGTAGAACAAAAAATACTAAAAGGAATAAAATAGTAAGTTGTTTCTTGACAGGACAAGGACTGATCAAGTCATTGTTTCTCATAGTGTCCATTTCACTTCAACAGGTTTCCTTTTAGGTGCTCAGTTGTCACTGATCAGGGAGAACATATGATATTTGTCCCTTTGGGACTGGTTTATTTCACTCAGCATGATGTTTTCCAGATTCCTCCATTTTGTTGCAAATGACCAGATTTCATTTTTTTTACTGTTGTATAGTATTCTATAGAGTACATATCCTGTAATTTCTTTATCCAGTCTTCTGTTGATGAGCATTTAGATTGATTCCATGTCTATTGTGTATTGAGCTGCAATAAACATTGAGGTGCAGACAGCTCTTTTATTTGCCAATTAAATTTCCTTTGGGTAAATTCCAAGGAGTGGGATGGCTGGGTCATGTGGTAAGGCTATATTCAGGTTTCTGAGGAATCTTCTATTTGAGCTTTTGAGCCAGAATTGTGAAACATGAATCAGATATCTGCAGTGTTGGCCATTGTTTCTTTTTTTCTTTTTTCTTTTTTTTTATTTTTTGCCAGGCAGAGTTAGACAGTGAGAGAGAGAGAAACAGAGAGAGAGTTATAGACAGGGAGAGAGGTCTTCCTTCCATCGGTTCACTCCCCTAATGGCCACTATGGCTGGCGCTGTGCCGATCTGAAGCCAGAAACCAGGTACTTCCTCCTGGTCTCCCATGTGGGTGCAGGGACCCAAGCACTTGGGCCATCCTTTGTTGCCCTCCTGGGCCATAGCTGAGAGCTGGACTGGAAGAAGAACAACCAGGACTAGTACCCGGTGCCCCAATCAGGACTAGAACCTGGGGTGCTGACACCACAGATGGAGAATTAGCCAAGTGAGCCATGGCCCTGGCTGGCCATTTTTTCTAATGTTGATCATCAGTACCCTTTGATTAAGTCATAATGAAGGTGAAGTTTTTCCACAAATTGATATAGATGATCTGACATTGTAGGGTTCACATTCAACATTGTCTTTTTCCTTCTTAAAACAATTAATTCTTTTGTAAATTGCTGATTCCTTTGAGGTATTGTCCCCATACACTTTTTTTTTTAACAAATGATCAGTGATTTCACCATTCTTAAACCCAAGATTTACCATCAATTTGATATTTATTTTTGCTCAAGCTTAGCAGAATTTGTGTTGCTCTGATAGGGGCTTTTTCCTAATTGATGTCTATTCTTGTTAGTGCTTCAAACTATATCCTTTTAAGACATATCATAACAAGGTAGGGTAGACACCAAAACATCTTCAAACAGAGGCACTCACAGGACCCTGGCAGTTTATGAAATAGAAAAGTTCTAAAACCAAGTCTAAAATTTATTTTTGAAATCCATCAGAAGAATCAAATCTCCTTCAACTGTACAATGACACTATTTTAACGTAAATAGCAGTAACCTTTACTTAAAATATTTTAGTATGTTGACTCTAGAGAAACCATAAGACATGCAATTAAACTTTTAAAACATAAGGTTGACATCTCAACCCATCATAGAACATATTGTTGCTTTCAATAAAGCCATGTGAAATTAAAGAGAGCTCTTCAAAGCACTAAACATCTAAATACACATGTATTTTTTGGAACTGATTTTTGAAATTATTCACATCAATTATTCTCATAAATATTCTACAAAGTGTGTCTGGACTTATAGAACATGTACAGTTTGTGAAGGATGGATGTTATTTGAAGATTTCTGATGGGCATGTTGTATTTTCCCAACTAGACAGAAATAAAGTTTAATACCTCCTCTTATGTGCTCATCAGTTCCACTATTTGTTAAGCATCTGGCACAGTACTAGATACATAATAATGGTGCTAAAAATGTACATTTTTCATTACTAAATACTGTACAAGTGTTTTATTTACCTTCACAGCTGTTCACATGAATGAGGAAACCGGCCATACAGCCAGCAAATGGCAGAGCTAGAATTCCCACACAGTTTATGTGATTCCCAAGCCCTTGAGCCCATGCCCACATTGCACTGGTGCCCAGTAAGTGACTCACCTCCTTCCAATTTCCTCCTCTCTATCTTCAAAATGGATTCTTATGTTCTGGTCATCACTGACATAGTTATCCAAACTAATGCTGAAAGGGCATCCTGTGACTTCATGTCAAAATGAAATAGATAAACACTTTTATAGTCAATCTTCAATTCTCATAACAGTTTTCCAACAGTCCCACTTCTAGAGATGTAGCTAAAGTATATACTCACACAAAAATAAAAAATAATGCTCAAACTGTACTTAGTAATGCCTACTACAGCATTGCTTGCAAAGAAAATGACTGGAAATGACCTAAATGCCCATGACTAAGAGACTGGCAAAATATTTTTTCAATGCAAAACTATGTGGTCCTAGAAAATAATAAGATAGAGATGTGTGTGTGGCTGTGGTAACAACTGTAACAAATATTGCATCAAAAAGAAAAGAATATTATATGGAATACAACATCACTATTGATTAGTTAAGCTACGTAAAATCTATACAGTAAATTTTATAGATAAAATCTGTAACAGTAAGTCATTTTGAATGTATTTCCCAATTTATCTTCCTTTACCAATAAAACTGCTTCTGTCTCTGAACTTGTACTCAGCACTTAGATTAAGACCTAGCAGCAAAGTTGAGACGGGGAAGATTAGCCATAGTAGAAATCCATAGCAGACAGGAAGGAAATGAAAGCCTCACCTCAGGGTTGAGGGACTGTGGGAGGAAGAGAGAGCTGTTGAGTTGGCAGAGGGTTGGATGTGTATGATGAAAACTCTGCCTCCCAGGAGGCTCTTGCTCCTTTTCTGACTGACTTGAAGACACTGTCTCTCATGGCCTGTGGCACACTGCACATACGAGGTGTGCTGAGACAAACAGCCCAGTTTGGTGGGCAAGTTCTCCCAAGCCGCAGGATGGCAAGGGGGTGTTTAGGTCCCTATGTCTCTTGAGTGCTCAGTTTCTCAGGGCATCTTCCAAGGATGGGGTGTGGGGAAAGATGAGGCAAAGGATCATCCAGCCCTGTCACAGGGAACTGCAGCTGAGCCAGGCTAGACCCAGCCAGGGGAGCACAGCCTCAGGTATACTGGCATCAGGCTTTAAAAGCAGACACCGGTAGGCTGACCAAAGGCACAAAATATGGCCATACCCATCCCACAGGCACAACTAAGAGCCAGGTTAAGTTCCTCATGGGGCTGTATTGAGAAGGAGTGCTAAAGGATGGAGCCGTCTCTGGAAAGGCATTGAGTCAAAGTGCCTAGTGAGGGAGCACTAACAAGAAAAAAGACAGCCTATCAGAGTAAACAGAGAGCTGCAGTTTGTATATCCATATGTAGGGAATGAGTCAATCTGTGGCCCACTACCCACAAGTACCTTGAACAAAATTTCAAGAATACTTAGGTCACTTCTAGGAAGTGGAACTGGAGGTCAAAAGATGTGAAAGGAGGGAAATTTAAGCACATTAGCAGAGAATTTTTAAAAAGAGATTTGTTTATTTATTTGAAAAGCAAAGGTACAGAGAGGGAGAGATATCTACCAGCCAGGGTTCACACTCCAAATGGTCATAATGGCTGCAGCTGGGCCTGTCCAAAGCCAGGATCCAGGTGTCCCACATGCATGCAGGGGCCCAAGTACTTGGAACATCTGCTGTTTTCCCAGGTGCATTAGCAGGGGCCTTGATAGGAAGTAGAATAGCCAGTACTGGAACCAGATCCCATACAGAATACCAGCATCACAGATGGCCGTTCTACCCACTACTTTACAATGCTGGATCCAGCAGAGAATTTTTAAGCATTTTAAATAATAAAACATCCCTAAAGTTGTACTGATGAAACTTGTATTCCTTAAAATAAATTTTAAAAATCAACAAAAAAGAAGATAAACAAACATCACCAGAAAATGTGGCAAGTTCCACTTCCACTTTATGCTCTATTTCTGAATAAACAAATTAAAATAGATCTTTGCTATAAACCAATGACTTCCTATATTTAGTTGATCATTGATGAACTCCAGAGTCATTTCCAAATGAAAAGGGATTCAAATTTGTGAGTTCATCACATTTACAGCTCACTGAATCAGTAGTGTCAGATTAACTCTTGTATTGCACATCTCTGAAGGAATTCCCAATATTAATGGATTAGCCTTATTAAATATCAATGTCTTCATTTATTCCATAAGTATTTTTGAAATTTATTACATAGCGGGTACTTTGATAGAAACTGATATATAGTGCTGAATAAACAAAATCCACATTCCCAGGAATTTCCATCCTAGTGGGAGAGAAAATGAACACACAGGCAAATTGCAACTACTGTAATCTCAGTAAGTGGGACATGTGATGATAAAAATCAATCAGTAAATTAGAGATGGGGCTTGAGCACCTCCTTGACTTGCATCCTCTGGTCTGCTTTAAGAAAAACCAGGAGGAAAAGAAAGCTAGGCATCAGAAGCAATGTAAAGATAGGTGGCAGGCCTATTAAAGGTTGCTCTGTACAGCGATCTGCCCTCAAAGAGACCCAGCAGGCCAGTCCGCTACAGTGGCTTTCAATGTGGTAATCCTGGGATTCAGCAGAAATCCACTTATGAAGAGCCCTGGCAGCTCTGCCAGCCAAGAGTTGGATCACTGGAAATGGAACTGCCCTGGAGTCGAAGGATGCCCAGTTCAGAGCCACAGATCTTGCAAGCTACAAGCTGAAAAGCCCTTCACTTGGCCAAGTTTCCAAAGTGACCACCACTGCTGAGGGTACAGCCACGCAGAGTCAGTAACGTTGCAGGCAGAAGATGCCACTTGCCTTAACCTGACCACCTCTCCTCCCAAGCCAGCTAGGTAATGGAAGTCAACAGGCTGCCTTCCCCAAGGAGGTTCACACCTCCTTTAGGCTGTACCCCATGTGAAGAGATAGATAGGTCTGGGCCTCATAACTTACAAGGCCTTAAAGCTCACCAGATTATTATCAGGCCCCTTCTGTCAGTTCTTTCCTTTTTTTAAAGATTTATTTTATTTACTTGAAAGTCAGAGTTACACAGAGAGACAAGAGGCAGAGAGAGAGAGAGAGAGAGATCGATCCCCCATCCGATGGTTTACTCCCCAATTGGCCACAATGGCCAGACTGTCAATTTCTATTTGGCTTACACAGCACCTTTCTTAGGTCCTCTAATGATGACTCTGTCCTTTGTATCTAGTCCACTTAGGGCCTCATTCCTTTGTAATCATAGCCTCTACTCTAATATCAAGGGTTCTACTCCCCACCTGTGTGTATTGATGGTCCTTTCCCCTACTTAATGTTGTATTGTTGTTCAGAATTTCTCTACAGACAAACCCCTCTACCTGAAAAAGTTGAGTGGCCTTTCTCCTGATGTTGGTTGGGATCAGCTTTAAACCACATTTATCACGCAGTCCTCACAAGGGTCCAGAGACCCCCCCCATCATTTCCTCTCCTCTATGAAATCCTCTCATTACCTGGTTAATGCCACTCTCAGGATCATTGGTTGCTATTCTCACCCTGTCTTTTATACTACAGTGTCTGTTTAAGTGTTTACAGCAGTTGATAATGGAATGAACCAAGGCATTCAGCAACCAGGCGGTCAACCAAATGCTGTTGCTGCTACAGGGATATACTTGGCTCCCTGCCCAGGAGACAGTGGCTTGAGACATTGCTCCATGACAGTGAAGAGTATCTCATTGCCCTGTTCCAGCAGGAAGTAGCTTTAAAGACAGATCATCGTCCCTCTAACCCTCCTGGACTTTTGGGACTAATGTATTCCCATACAATTCCTGCTTCATAAAAAACTAAAAGGGGGGATGTTAGTAAAATGGTACAATCTTATCTATGGTGTGAACTACACCCTGACACCATCCTAGGCTCTAGCCCCCACTGCCATTGCTGGAGGCCAGGTGGTCACATGGCTCAACCATTGGTGTCAAGCTCCACTCCCATCCTAATGGGATTTGCTGCTCCTACTTCCCTGCCTGCCCCCTGGCAAAGTTTTAAAAGGACCTCTCTCTTTCTCTCCATCTCCTGATCTCTGTCTCTCTTATGCTCTTCTTCTCCCTCTTTTCCTTCTTTTCCCCTTCCCACTGGTATGTTGGGTTTCCCCCAATAAACTCTTTCCCTTAAAAAATCAATCAGTAGGGGCTGGCACTGTGGCACAGTGGGTTAATGTCCTGGCTGGAAGTACCAGCATCCCATATGGGCACTTGTTCGAGATCCAGCTGTTCCACTTGCAATATAGCTGTCTGCTATGGCCTGGGATAGCAGTAGAAGATGGCCCAAGTCCTTGGGCCCCTGCACCTGCGTGGGAGACCCAGAAGAAGCTCCTGGCTTCTGGCTTTGGATCAGTGCAGTTTCCAGCTGTTGTGGCCATCTGGGGGTGAACCATTGGATGGAAGACCCCCCACCTCTGCTCTCTCTGTGTAACTCTGACTTTCAAATAAATAAATGAATCTTTTAAAAAATCAATCAGTAGGGTGGCACTGTGGCTCACTTGGCTAATCCTTCACCTGCGGCACTGGCACCCCAGGGTTCTAGTCCCAGTCAGGGAGACAGATTCTGTCCCAGTTGCTCCTCTTCCTGTCCAGCTCTCTGCTGTGGCCTGGGAGGGCAGTGGAGGATTGCCCAGGTGCTTGGGCCCTTCACCTGCATGGGAGACCAGGAGGAAGCACCTGGATCCTGGCTTTGGATCAGCACAGCACGCCGGCCCTTGGTGGCCATTTTGGGGGGGTGAACCAATGGAAGGAGGACCCTTCTCTCTGTCTCTCTCTCTCACTGTCTAACTCTGCCTGTTAAAAAATCAATCAGTAAAGAAAATAAAGTTAGTAGGTGTAGGGATTTTATTGAACTGTATTCTTACTGGACTTCAAGGAAGTAGTTGTCCTTTAATAACATACTTTGAAGGAAAAATAAATCCAATGTTGGTCTCTGATTCTTTAAAGACTTATTTATTTAAAAGGAAGACTTACAGTGGAGATGGTGGGGAGTGAGAAAGGAAGACAGAGAGGGAGAGGGAGAAATGCTTTTAGCTACTGGTTCACTCCCAAAATGACTACAGCTGCCAGGCTGGTCCTTGCTGAAGCCAAGGAGCCAAGAACTCCATACAGGTGGCAGAGGCCCTAGCACTTGGGTCATCATCCCCTGCATTCCTGGGCACATTAACAGGGAGCTGGATCAGTAGCAGAGCAGCCAGGACTCAAACTGGTATTGTATGGGTTGCTGGCATTAGGCTGTGGCTTAACCTGTTGTGACACAATGCTAGCCCCTTTTAATAACATTTTAACAACATAAAACAGCACTATAGAAGGAATGCTACTGCAAGTCTGCCTGCCGCAAAACATGATAAGATAGAACAAATTATGGGAGTATGAGGAAGGTAGAGCATTTATCTGAAGTTTCTTGCATTTGGAACATTATAGGGCATGAAATTAGCATGTAAATGTGTGAAAGTAGAGGTTTTATTTATTTATCTATTTTAACTTTTTATTTACTTATCTGAGAGCAGAGACACACAGAGAGGAATAAAGAGAAAGAAAGAGCTCCCATCCTTACCAGAAAGAGAGAAGTCTTCCATCCATTGGTTCACTCCCCAGATGATCACAATAGCCAGAATTGTGCTGATACAAAGCCAAGAGCCAGGAGTTTCTTCAGGGTCTCCCATGCAGGTGCAGGGGCCTAAGGACTTGGGCCACCTTCCACTGCTTTCCCAAGCCATAGCAGAGAGCTGCATTGGAAGTGGAGTAGCCAGGACTCAAGCCAGTGCCATAGAGGGTTGCTGGCACTGTAGGTGGCAGGTTTACCTGATTTGCTACAGTACTGGCCCCAAGATCTAAGAATATTAACTTATAAAACCTCTCCTAAAATTGTAGATTAGGATATCTGACAAATGTGTATCTGAATTGTGCTTTACTTACCTTCTAGCCATGTGAATTGATTGACTTCTCTACCCTTTAGTTTCCCCATACATAAAATGTAGATTAGGGGCGAGCATTGTGGCGGATCAGGTTAAGTTGTCACTTGCAATACTGGCATCCCCATATCAGAGTGCTGGTTCAAGTCCAGGTGCTCTGCTTCTGATTCAACTTCCTACTAATACACCTGAGAAGGCAGTGGAAGATGACTCAAGTACTGAGTTCCTGCTACTCACATTGGAGATCGGGGTGAAATTTCAGGAGCCTGGCTTTGACCTAGCATTTGCTGCCATATGGGGGAGTGAATCAGTGGATGAAAGAAAGATCTCTCTCTCTCTCTCTTTGTAACTCTGCCTTTCAATAAATAATAAACCTTTTAGAAACTTGGATCAGGGCCAGTGCCATGGCTCATTTGGTTAATCCTCTGCCTGTGGCACCAGCATCTCATATGGGCACCAGGTTCTAGTACCAGTTGCTCCTCTTCCAGTCCAGCTCTCTGCTGTGGCCCGAGAAGGCAGTGGAAGATGGCCCAGGTGCTTGGGCCCCTGCACCCACATGGCAGACCAGAGGGAGGCACTTGGCTCCTGGCTTCAGATCGGCATAGCTCTGGCTGTAGCAGCCATTTGGGGGGGTGAACCAACAGAAGGAAGACCTTTCTTTCTGTCTCTCTCACACACTGTCTAACTCTGTCAAATAAGAAAAAAAAATAAACTTGGATCACTCAGAAATGTGGATGAATAGATTTGTTTAACTGACTTTCTTGACTATTTGTCATGTGGGTGACACTGCCAGATTCCAGAGACATAAAAATGAATACTATAAAAGACTTCACCCTCACAAAATGCACACTCTAGTGGGTGAGAGCCACCTACACCATCCTTCTAACACTGCACAGTAATCCCTCTAAACAGAAGCGGTTGCTGGCATCACACCTGTGGTAGAGATTGCAGGCACTCTTCTATGTCCACTTCTCCTTTCTTCTGGCTTTGTACTTGCATCAGACCTTAGACCTCTGAAATCAGGGCCATGTACCAGTGCTAGTAGAAGTCTGAGAGTACAGGTATCAGGGGCACTTTGAAACCAATACGTCTCATGGCCAGAAAGTCACCCATTTATATTCTCTTCTACTGCCTCAATAGCCAAGGAAGTCAAGTGCTCTGGATAGTACAATTACAGGATGGAAGAGACTCCATGAACTCCATCAGCAGAGCTTTTAGAGGATCTGCCCAAGAGAATGACCTAGACCTGCAGCCAAATTTGACTGGCTAAGCAACAAACTTCTGTTAATTTACCAAGAGTTACTGGTTGTAAATGACTACAGCATGCTCTTGTTTCACTAATTCACAAACCGCCCTGCAAAAGACATTCTGAAAAAGCCAAAGAGCAGTGAGTACTCACTGGTGAGTGGAATAACAGCCAGAAGAAGAGGTGAAGAAGGACCATGAGAACAGAAGGAGGCAGTACAAGGGCCCTGAGGATTGACAGGGCCTGGAAATTGGGGAAACTGTAGGTCGTTCAGGTGAGCTGGGATACAAAGAGAAAGGATGGGGATATGGGAAGACAGAAGAGGGAAGTTAGAGCAAACTGGAAGGCCTGTGGGCCAGGTTAGTAGCTTGTATTACTAATCAGTTAGTACTGTATCATGGAGAACATGGGAACCATGGGGCTGGGGGGAGGAGACTTTGAGCAAAGGCTGACATGCTCCTCTGTGTTTAGAGAAGGGATTGAGGCAGGACTAGAAATAGGCAACCAAGATCAAAGTATACCGCTTATGGAAAGTACCTCCTATAGTATCTGGCAGACAGAAATATGTGGCTCCCCTTTTCCCTTCTTCTTCTCATTTATTAAGGTAATTGGAAAAACTAGTCCTCTCTGTAACTCAGAAATCTTAGTGATGGAAAGAAATGCTTCTTCAAAAATAAATGCTTTATTATATAAAAAAGATATACACAAAATGTTCATTAAAAATGGAATTGAAAAATTAAATTTAAATTTGAAAAGTTTACTTCTTCACATTTCAGTGAAGATCAAGACACTTTTGTGAATCAAGATACTTTGCCATTTAATTCACCCCTAAGAACTGAGGTTTCTGGGAATTTAAACATGGTATTGCTGGATTTTTACATTAGTAACTAAAGAAAACTGCATGTCTTTAAAAAAAAGTTTTAAGATTATAAAACATAAAGAAGTCATAGGGAGCCCAAACAGAATTATGGTATAGATGCCTAGCTATACCCCATGGAAACTCTCACAAAATTACCCCTTTTTGATGAGATAAATGAACCAATGCATTGCTGTAGTGCAGAGATACTCCTTGGTGAAGCTTTTCCAGGTGTTTTTCTGCTGGAGCTTTCAGATGTGATCATTCTCTGTTTCTACTTTGACTGGACCACTTCCACCTCTTGGTAGCCATTGTCTTGACTGTGCTTTGACTTAGGAATCATACTGGTAAATTCATGTTTCATCTTGTATTGTTGCAGGATGATGAAAGCCATCTCAGTTCTTACCTCACATTAAAGAAGAATTTCCATGCAGACAGGGACAGTGAGCAAAGCAAAATTTATTGAAAGTGAGAATCCCCTTGTTGCAGCAGTGAGGAGTGGGGTTCCAAGAGAGCATCTCTCAGTTAAGCCTGTGAGGGCTAGCCATTTTATACATACAGTTGCTCTCTCTGGTTGCTTTCTGAAAACCATTCCTAGATTTAACCAATCAGGGAGGATTAGACTAACAGCCAATCACAAAGCAGGGATAAAAAGCAATCAGAAGGGTAGAATAGCAACCAGAGGGGGAGGGTAACAATTAGAAGACTAGAATAACCAACCAATCAGGAGCAAGGCCTACAATGCTGTGTAGTCTTCTCTTGGCATAAAACTAAGTGTGGTTAAGACAGCTTCCAGGGAGAAGCAAGCACTTTGTCCACTCTTCAAGGGCTTTTGTCCCTTTCTCACTCTGATAGGGAAATGACCTAATGAGTTACCTAGTGTAACTCCTCATATTATTGCAGTGTTTGCAAGAGGTGCTTTTAGTTAAAAATCTTTCTATTGAAAACAATATTTCTATAGCTGTTCTGGGAACAACAGTTTTTGCACACCCACTGAACAAGAATGTTAGTCTTTGGTTTTTCTAGTCAGAATTATGTAAGCTGAACAGTGGAGATGTCTGTACTGTTGGCTCTTGTTTCTGTTGCTATTCATCAGTCCTCTTCAATTAGGGTATGAACAAGCCTAATGTTATCCTTGCAGATTGATGTGGATGGTCTGCCACTGTGGGCTTCATCTTTAACATCACCTCAGCCCTTCTTAAATAAATTTACCCCTCATAAATTGCTGATTTCCTTGCGGTCTTGTCCACATACAATTGCCACAAGGCATCCATGGGGTTGCCATTTTCCCATCCATGCTGCACCATCAAGGTAGTGTTCATTTTCCTTCTCCTGCAGAATTCCTGTTGCTCTGATAAGGGCTTTTTCAAATTGATGTCTTAACCTTCTTAGTGCCCCAAACTAGATCCTGGGCAAACAGATTGTGACAAATTACTATTTTATTTTGATGCAGATTTTTTAAATCTACACATACTTTTTCATAGTGTGCATTTCAATGAACTTCCTGAGGAGTAGCTCATATTATAAGTTATTTACAAAATGGAAGGCTATGTTACCTGACTGAGGAGCTGTCCGTATTATAGCATTAAGTGAGAAAAGCAAGTTGCAGAGTAATATACATTGCATAGTTCCATTACTGAAGACATAAATAAATAAGCAAACACATAGTTCAACCTGTTATAGTTCTATTACTGAAGACATAAAATAAATAAGAAAATAGATAATTCAACACTATTCATGTATGAAACCTATTGGTATCCAGTTTTTGAGCCTGTAGCAGCATAAGAAATGCACTGTGGGCTATTAATAACAGTCACTTCTAGGGGTTTGTAGTATTGTCATAGTTCCAATAAGCATATGTTACTTTTATATATTTTAATTAATGGAAACCTTAAAAGAAAAGCATCATTCTAAAGAACTGAAAATGGCAATGCATGTCCTATAGAGATTGTCAATTTCAATCTTAAAACCCAACCTGTTGGTGCAAAGATTTCTCTTTTCAGTCCAAGTTTCCTTTACTTGCTTGAATTGAACTGCTTTAAATCTAATGTGCTACCTTGAGTTCTCTGTGATTATTAATTCCAATGGATTAAAGACTCTAAGGGGATTTACATAGATTCAGACTTTCAGTGATGATTGCTCTCTGAGAAGAATCCCTGCTCACTTTTAGGAAATATTCTCATCATGAATATAAATTACAGTACTTTGAACTTGTGGGATAAAGGTAATCACCTTCCAAAGGACTTGTTGACCTTAAAAGAACAATGACATGCAAATAAAGCTGAATCAATGAAAATTCTCTCAGGTCAGGTACCAGGGTCTGTAGGAGGTGCTGGTGAATCAAACCTAAGTCACTGAAGAAAGGCACCAACCTTAGGTAGAGAACCTGAATTTAAGTGTCCCATGCTGTCAATTTCCAACCTTTTCTACCAAGAATTATGAGAAACAGCAGTCTGATCTTTCCAGTATATGATATAATCATGCTAAATTCCATCCAAATGGAAATGTCCACTAGATTGTTTCTAATTCAGAGGCTACAGCCATAAATTTGTGAGTCATCTATAGAAAGAGAGTAAAAAAAAGTCACACATGGGGAGCTGGCCCACGGAAGACACATTGAGAGGAGTATCTGACTCAGCATTTTGATTAATATCTCAAAGTCCCTAAGTTCAAATCTTTTTTAAAAAGTTTATTTGAAAGACATAGTGGCAGAATGAGAGGGAGAGATTTATCTCACCCACTGGTTCACTCACCAGATGGCTGTAACAGCTGGGACTTGGCCAGGCCAAAACCAGGGGCCAGTATGTGTGTTTATATCAGGGTAGGACAAAAGTAATTCATCGTGTCACATGAATCATAGTCTGTGTTTGCCGATATTTTAAAACCTATTGTTTCCTACTTGAAAAATCATTAACATGTCTGTGTAGGCTAAATAAGCCCCTTTCACTTTTTTAAGATTTATTTTTGTTTATTTGAAAGAGTACAGAGTGAGAGGAAAAGACACAGAGGAGAAGTCTTCCATCTGCTGAGTCACACCCCAAATGGCTATGACCAGAACTAGGCCCAGCAGAAGTCAGGAGCCATGAGTGTCATCCAGATCACTTGCATGGGTGGTGGGGCCCAAGTACTTTGACAACCTTCTGCTTCTTTTCTAGGTGCATTAGCAGGGAGCTGGATCAGAAATAGAGCAGACTCAGAGTCAACATTGTGGCATAGTGGGTAAAGTCACCCACTTTTATTGGCAGCACCCCACATGGGCATTACCTCTTGTTCTGGCTGCTTCACTTGGATAAAGCTTCTGGCTTTGGTTTTGGCATGGCCCAGCACTGGCCTTTGAAGAAATCTGGAGAGTGAACCAGTGGATGGAAGATCTCTCTCTCTCTCTCTCTCTCTCCCTCCCTCCCTCCCTCCATCTCCCTCTTTCTCTCTCTTTCTTGCTTTTTCTCTCCCTCTCTCTCTCCCTCTCCCTCTACTCTCTCACTCTCTCTCCCCCATCTCTCCCTCTCTGTAACTTTGAGTTTCAAATAAACAAATAAATCTTTTTTTAAGAAGGTATATCAATCCGATTATCATGTTTTTTTTTACAGGCAGAGTTAGACAGTGAGAGAGAGAGAGACAGAGAGAAAGGTCTTCCTTCTGTTGGTTCACCCCTCAAGTAGCCACTACGGCTGGTGCGATGCACTGATATGAAGCCAGGAGCCAGGTGCTTCCTCCTGGTCTCCCATGTGGGTGCAGGACCCAAGCACTTGGGCCATCCTCCACTGCCTTCCCTGGCCACAGCAGAGAGCTGGGCTGGAAGAGGAGCAACTGGGACAGAATCTGGTGCCCCATCTGAGACTAGAACCCAGGGTGCCAGCACCACAGGTGGAGGATTAGCCAACTGAGCCATGGCACCAGCTCAAATAAATAAATAAATGTTAAAAAAAAAAGTTAAAAAAAAAAGTTGTGTGTCTGTGTCAGACTTGGCTGCAAGTGGTTTGCTGAGCCTATTAGTACCCTGAGCAAGATTCACGCCACTACCTGTGCCCTGCAAACACATCTCTGTCAGGAACGTAGTGGACAACACCAGGTCTGAAGACTTATGGTGAAAATTTTGTTGTTATGATCCTAAAGTTCATGTGTATGTTCCACTTGATTTCTACATTCACCATCCAAGAGGATTTGCTTACATTCAATTTGAGGATGCTCATGATTCCAAAAATGCTTTACATAACTTGGACAGAAAATAGATTTGTGGGCATCAAAAATACAATTTGCACAGGGCAATCAGAAGACACCAAATCAGAAGGAAGCCAAGGAAGGGAGGAATGTGTATAGTTCTTTATGTCATGATGATTTGACAAATATTGATGTTCTAGAATCTAATGTTATGAAGGGAGAGCAAGAAGTCAGTCTTTTAATTACAAGTATAAATCTTATAGCCCTAGAAACAGTAGACTGATTAGAAGACTTCACGGTAGCAGAAGCCATTCCAACATTGTTAGATTCAAACACCAAAGATCGTGATATCCCAGCCCAATAAATAATTGGAGACTAAATCACATTCTAGATCTGCATCTCACAAAAAAATTAAAGGCACCCCTAAAACAGGTTCCAAAACACATTATAAGTCTGGCTCAAGTGATGAAAAGGAACCAGGGAGAAAAGGACTACCTAAATCCAAAGTTCAGTCAAGATCACAGTCTAGGTCTAGGTCAAAATTTAGATCAAGATCTTAGACTAGTCCTAAGTCCAGTGGCTACTGATAACATAAACCATGATAATCTTTAGGCATATATCATTATTTTACTCATAGTGTGGTTTACTTAAATTATCAGAAGTACAATGTTGTAATGATACTTTAGAAATACTTGTTAGCCTTCCATGTATCCAGTTATAATTAAAATGACATGTTATTTAGAAGCCACTCTGAAGAGTCCAATTTACTTAATGTCATGGGCAGGTACAAATTTGTGGGGTCGGCCGGTGCCACGGCTCACTAGGCTAATCCTCCATTTTGCGGCGCCGGCACACCGGGTTCTAGTCCTGGTCGAGGTGCCGGATTCTGTCCCGGTTGCCCCTCTTCCAGGCCAGCTCTCTGCTGTGGCCAGGGAGTGCAGTGGAGGATGGCCCAAGTCCTTGGGCCCTGCACCCCACGGGAGACCAGGAAAAGCACCTGGCTCCTGCCATCGGATCGGCGCGGTGCGCCAGCTGCAGTGCGCTGGCCATGGTGGCCATTGGAGGGTGAACCAACGGCGAAAGGAAGACCTTTCTCTCTGTCTCTCTCTCTCACTGTCCACTCTGCCTGTCAAAAAATTAAAAAAAAATAAAAACAAATCTGTGGGATCTGCAATTTTCTCAAAGATTCTCATTATGCTTGAAGTATTCATTGAAAAGATGTTGATTGACTAGAATTTGCAACATTGTCTTACTAAAAATGAAATTTCATCTCCATATTTCATAGAACTGGAAACCTAGAGCTGTAACTTGCTAATAAGATAGATTAATTTCTTCTTCTTTTTTTTTTACAGAAGATCAGTTTAGTATACATTAAGTAAAGATTTCAACAGTTTGCACACCCATAGAAACACAAAGTGAAATATACTGTTTGAGTACTGGTTATAGCATTAAGTCTCAATGTACAGCACATTAAGGACAGAGATCCTACATGAGGAGTAAGTGCACAGTGACTCCTGTTGTTGACTTTACAAATTGACACTCCTGTTTATGGCATCAGTAATCTCCCTATGCACCAGTCATGAGTTTCCAAGGCTATGGAAGCCCCTTGAGTTCTCTGACTCTTTTCTTGTTTAGACAAGGGCATAGTCAAAGTGGAGGTTCTCTCCTCCCTTCAGAGAAAGGTACCTCCTTCTTTGAAGACCTGTTCTTTCCACTGGGATCTCACTCATGGAGATCTTTCATTTAGGTTTTTTTTTTTTTTTTCCAGAGTGTCTTGGCTTTCCATGCCTGAAATACTCTCATGGGCTTTTCAGCCCGATCGGAATGCCTTAAGGGCTGATTCTGAGGCCAAAGTGCTGTTTAGGACATCTGCCATTCTATGAGTCTGCTGAGTATCTCGCTTCCCATGTTGGATCACTCTCCCCTTTATTTATGGGATTAAACATGACAATAGGTCTGATCTGATTTCATCATCATTTAAAAAATCATCTATTATTTTTCACTTTATGTTTCTGTGTGGGAGCAAACTGTTGAAATCTTTACTTAATGCATGCTAAACTGATCTTCTGTATATAAAGAGAAATGAAAATGAATCCTCATGTGAATGGAAGGGGAGAGGGAGTGGGAAAGGGGAGGGTTACGGGTGGGAGGGACATTATGGGGGGGGAAGCCATTGTAATCCATAATCCGTACTTTGGAAATTTATATTCGTTAAATAAAAGTTAAAAAAAAGATAGATTAATACAAAAATGAAGCAGCCACAGTATAACACTGACTGTTCAAACACAGTAGGTTCATGGTGAACTTTTAGGTCTTGTTAAGATGTCTAGTCCCCTGTTAATATTTTATTTATGGAGCTGGCACTGTGGTGTAATGGGTTAAGCCACTGCCTGCAGTGCTGGCATCCCATATGAGTGCCAGTTCCAGACCTGGCTGCTCCACTTCCAAGCCAGCTCTCTGCTATGGCCTGGGAAAGCAGTAGAAGATAGCCCACATCCTTGGGCCCCTGCACCTGCTTGGGAGACCCAGAAGAAGCTCCTGGCTTCAGATTGGTGCAGCTCTGGCCACTGTAGCCAATTGGGGAGTGAAGACCTCTCTCTCTACCTCTCCTTCTCTCTCTGTGTAACTCTGACTTTCAAATAAATCTTTCAAAAAGTTTATGTATGACACAGTTTAGAATAGTTCTTTTGTTAACCCCAGTACTTGTAGGACTGCCCCGCCCCCCGGCTGGGTTAAACAACATTTTCAGGGTGATTGAGATTTTGGCTGAAACACAGAGCCTTCACTGCTTTTATTCTGGCTTCTGTACAGATTTGGAATATACAAAAATCTCACCTTAGAAGTTGAGCAGATCATTGATGGCAGAAACAATTTGAAGGGGGAAAGAATGTTCTCACATAATTACTCTGAAGTTTAATGAGAATTGCTGACTAATTATCTTAGTGCCATTAGAAGTAAGTTGTTTCAAAGTAAGTTTTGTTTGTGTGAGTGTGCATTGTGTAAACTAAATGGTGATGCTTATAGCACTTAGAGTGTGTATTTGTATCAAAATGTGCCTACCTATTTATGAGGGAGGCTTGCTTTTCACACTTCAGTTTTATTTAATGCGTGGCAAGCTGAGAGACAACACTCCCATTTTAGGTGAGGTTGTGTTGTGAAGTTTAAAATATTTCAGGAAAAGGATCAGTTCTAAGCAAGAGTCATCTCTCAGCTTTAGTTATCAATGTAGCTGACTAAAAATGAGGAAATAAAATCCTTAACCATCTATAATTTCTGTAATTTCTCTGAAAGATTTCTTTGAGGAACTAAAAGTGACTTGACATATCCAAACTGATTTCAGAGTAAGAAGCTAACATCTTTTTAAAATCTCAGATTGTTTACTTGTAGATCTAGGTAATATTGTGGGGAAAAAATTTCTTTCAGAGGAGTACTCTTTCCAATTTTGGTTTTGGAAACCTAGGTTTTGCCTGTGAAGAACAAGACAATGGTTTTTAGATACTGCTTGTGGATTGTGTTTGAGGGATTGATTCTAGGATTGCTATATATTGGATAGTATTTCTAGCTTTCATTTATTTACTGTTTGCAGTTAATGTTCATGTTTTGCTATAAAATCATGCTATGCACATTTGTTTAATTTTTTAAGATTTTTCTGGATGTATAAACAACAAAGTCAATTTTTTATTAAACTGTTACACACTATTAACACCTGCACTTCAAGTTTGGAAATGCACATTTGCAAGCAGCCATGCAAAAGTGTCCATGAATAATTCATAATCTATGAAAATTATTAAAACATCCTTGCTACTAATACATTCCTAAGTACAAAAGTGACTACCATATTTGTTACTTCTGGGTAGTGAGAGAAACTCATTTGCAAAACAGATAAAATTCAATCTTTAGGCTTTTTTTTTTTTAATTTCTTAGTCCTTTGGGATCATTAAGCATGCAAAAGCATTGCACAGGAAAGTCCACAAAGGAACTAAGGTTGTTAGGACATTCCATTAAGCCATAGCTAGAAATGCCTCTGGATCATTCATATCAGAAACAGAAACACTTGACTTAGTCCTGCTGGACTAGGTCATCCATCATGACATCCATCATGCCCATGTCTACCTCTGCCCTCTTCTACCACCATATTCTAGGTGGCCTAAGTCTCCAAAGTTGATCTCTAGCTAAGATGTTATATCATTTGCTGGTTTCCAAAAATGATAGGCCATAATAGAATCTTCAGCATGAGCCTCTTCACACCTTGATTTATGAAAAACAAATCCTTTCATTGCCAATCAGCACCTTGATTTGATTTTCAGATATTAAATTCTAGTTTTATCCTGTCTTTATGAATTGTCTTCCACTCATCCAAAGTAATCTCTTTTGTACTCTCTTTTACCTCTTGCATTCACATTTCCCCATTTTCCATGTTGGCCACTAGATGTTCTTCACCTTCAAGTGTTTCCTGAGTCACATTTTGATGAATCAAAGTCAGTTAATTCATCTTTGACAGTTTCCCATTTGTGAGACCCACAACCTCCACATTTGTCTACCTGCTTTAGACCACTGTAATGTGATAAAGATCTATTGCTTTTACTGTGTCTATCAAATTCACATTTGCCATGAGAACCAAATCCATCTCCTAGGCCCATTCCACATCCATGGCCTCCTGACCTCTTCTAAGACCACCACTACCTCAGGTCAGTCAATTATAAATGTATCAACAGAAAACTCACCTCTCATCTGCTAATATCCATGCCCCTCTGAAGCAGACCTGAGGCAGCCTTGAGCCAACAGTTGTGCCTCAACTTCCACCTGTAGACCTGATGTTGGGAAGCACTCTTTGCCAGAGAATGACATTTTATTTTTTTTTTATTTTTATTTTTTTATTTTTTTTTGACAGGCAGAGTGGACAGTGAGAGAGAGAGACAGAGAGAAAGGTCTTCCTTTGCCGTTGGTTCACCCTCCAATGGCCGCCGCGGCTGGCGCGCTGCGGCCGGCGCACCGCGCTGATCCGATGGCAGGAGCCAGGAGCCAGGTGCTTTTCCTGGTCTCCCATGGGGTGCAGGGCCCAAGCACCTGGGCCATCCTCCACTGCACTCCCTGGCCACAGCAGAGAGCTGGCCTGGAAGAGGGGCAACCGGGACAGAATCCGGCGCCCCAACCGGGACTAGAACCCGGTGTGCCGGCACCGCTAGGCGGAGGATTAGCCTAGTGAGCCGCGGCGCCGGCCAGAGAATGACATTTTAGTTTTATGCTCCCAATTAAAACTTTCCCCTATTTTTATAAATTGTTAATTTCTTGCATACTTTACAAAATGACTATAACTATGCTAAACAAAGTACCATTTTTTTTTGTCTTGTGCCATGTTGAGATAGTGTGATGACCCTGACAGACCCTTATGATGATGTTGGTTCCCTTTTCCGTTTTTTTTTTTTTTTTTGTATTTTTTGTATGACTTTTTATCCTCTTTCCAGTTGTTAGGTTAGGTTTTATGATCTGAGAAAAAGAATTACTGGAGCCTGAGAATAGAGGAAAAGGGATTTTTCCTGGGCCTTTTAGGATAATTTCCCCTCAGATAATTTAGAAAATTATCTAAATTGCATTCAAACTTTGAACTACTTCAAGAAGAGGAATCTAATGCAACCAAGTCTGCAATGCTCCCAAAACATTACAGAAATGGATATTCTGTGAATAAGTCAGAAGATGATTAAAATATCCTAGGTTAGGTTTGTAATATTCCAGGGGGTCATTAAGTTGATGCTGGCTTCTATTTGTGGTGTGTTTGTGTTTTTGCATAGTATTTGCTTTCATTAGGAGAGGATGTAGCAGGAACAGTAAGATGCTGGGTTTTGACAAGCTTTGCAGAAGTGAATCAATGGAAGTAACAGAGCAGATCCTGTTCTTGCAGGGAAGGGATAGTAGCAGGGATTAAAGCTTACTCTAATGGCCCTTCAGTTTGTTTTCTTTGCTTGTGTTTGTGTTTCACTTTTTTGGAGCAGACAGTTCCATTAATAAAGTTTTGGTTTGTGGATTTAATTGCAAGGGGGTAGGGCTTTGGAATGTGGACTGGATCCCAGGGTGATCCTCAGCCTCAGAGCTTCCCCAAACAGCTGAGGAGTCTCTGTGCTAGGAGAGACATCTTCCCTCTCTTGTTGAATGACATTTTCCTTTATATGATGCATATAATCTGTTAGTGGATTACGTCCTTCCTCCCAAAACATGTGTTGAACTGCCTTCTGAGCAGTTAGTACTTTTGTGGGTCTGAGTCTCAGCTGTTTTGTTCTCCCTGGCCTTTAAACACTCCTTGATGTTCCCCACCTGGTTTGCTGCCATTTCCCCTGCCACCCAGGGTGCAGGACTTTCACCTCTTTCCTTGTCCTTGACTTGTTCACCCTGGAAGGTTAAGAATTTGAATCAGTCCCTGTGGGTCAATCCTTCAAGACCTATTAGAGTTAGGTATTAGTCCTTTGACTAGGAAGAAACCATATGTCATCTATCATTGATACGTGGTACTCATTACTCATTTTTCTGTTGTGGGTAGCGTTTAGCCCCCAGCACTGATTCTCAGCCTGAAGCCAGTGAATCCCTTCAGTTACAGTTAAACAAAGTTTTTATAAGTCATTTTTGCTCACACTATAAGAAGGTTTACCCAGTCATCTCAAGCTAATTAGAAGCTCTGATTGGCAGCTTTAAATTTGATTAAAAACTTAAAAGTATTAGTCTTTTAATAAAAAAGGTGCTCTTAATGAAAAGAATGAGAATGATGCTACTTGGTGCTTAACGAAAATATTTTGATTTAATGTATGTACCAGCTATTGCCATTTCTTTATTGTATTGAAAAGTTTCCTTTTAAATAAATAGCAGTTTTTCAGTGTTTAAAAGAAAAGAAAACCTGCTTCTTCACCCTTCTTCACCACCATTCAAGAGGTGGTCACCTTTTTGGTCCTCTATCAATGATTTTTCCTTCACCCTGAAGTTGTTGATCAGTCTTCTTCCAACATGTCTTATTCCTTCTTTCTTGAATGCCACAGGTGGCTGCACCTCCTCTTTCTTGTCAACCAGGCCAATCTGGCAGTGAGTTTATTGGTCTTTCTGGGACTCTTTCCATGGCTGTTTGCCTGCTGCTTTGGAGTTGGTCTGGGCCTCTGCCTGAGCTGCATTATTGGCCATGGGGACTCCAATGCACCCCACCCCCAGCCCCCCTTCTGCCGGCTTCTTTTTTCTTGGTCTCTGCTCCTTCAGCATCTGGAATGGATCGGATTCAATGTCAAATAACTGGTTTACTTGGTTGGTAACCACGCAGAGAAGCCTTCCTGTAGGTGCCCAGCCCTGATTGTGGCTTGGCGGTGCTTTTCTCCACAGATTGCCGTGGGCCACCTTGAGTTAAGAGCTCCTGCTTCAGTACTTCCCACAAGATGATCCAGCTCAGGGGGAAGGAGTCTACTTAACACTGTAGTTTTAGGGTCCGGCGCTGTGGCACAGTGGGGTAATGCCCTGGCCTGAAGCACTGGCATCCCATATGGGTGCTGGTTTGAGACCCGGCTGCTCCACTTCCAATCCAGCTTTCTGCTATGGCCTGGGAAAGCAGTAGAAGATGGCACAAAATGCTTGGGCCCCTGCACCCATGTGGGAGACCTGGAGGAAGCTCCTGGCCTCAAATCAGCACAGCTCCAGTCATCGCAGCCAACTGGAGAGTGAACCATCAGATGGAAGACTTCTCTGTCTCTCTTTGTCTCTCTCTCTCTATTTCTTAAAACTGTAGTTTTAAAAATAAAACTACTAGCAGTAGTTTTGCAGTTCTGAAAAAGGAAAAGTTGTGGGGTTAAAAGTTGTATTTTCTTTCTTATGGAAACTTCTAATATTGTATTTTTATATGTCCTTTTTAAAAATATTGTGTACAACCTTTAAAACATCAATGTTTGGATCAAAAGAAGACCCAGCCTATTTTCTGCTTGCTGTAAATTAAGCAAACATGTTTTAATAAAAACAAAATGAAGGAAAGAAAATTGAAGCAGCCAGAACATGAACCAGTGCCCAAATGGTGAGCCTGTTCAGTTGGGCTGGGCATCTGTGGGCCTCTCAGGCTTTAGCAGAATGTCTTTAGCATGCAGGCTGTAGGCTGTGACAGTGTGGTTTTCTCTGAGACTTGCTCATACCTCTCCCCATTGTAGCATCCTGTGCTACAGCCTGTGATTTTGGCAAAGTCTTCAAACTAGTTGCAATTTTTCACTCAGAACTAGCAGAGAGAGGGCTGAGGCCACCAAAAGAGTAAGTTAGCATTTAGAAATTCCCATTCAGACTGTCACCAACAAAAATCCCACTATTACTATGGGCCCCAAGCCAATGAGCATACAGTATGTGAAACCCCTATCCAATGGGAAAGCCCATAAGATGACCCAATAAGAAAATAGTAAATTCTTAAAAACCCAGTGCACTTGTGGAAAAGCCAGTGTCCCACTCTGGCACTCCATCTCACCTCTCAGATGAGCTGCTCACTTTCACTTGCAAAACAAATAAGCAATAAAGTTTCCACTCACTTGCCATTGTTTCCAGGCTTTTTTTCTTTACTGGGCTAAGGAAAGGAACCCACTGAATTCACTCCAGTAACTACCCTCCCCTCTGTGACTGGGAACATACTAGATGCTGGCTTTGTGGGTAGTAGCTTGGTCTGCTTGCCACAATATGGCCCATAAATAAACCTTTACAAAGGAAGTCATAAAATCTAGAAGACACAAAAGAAATAAAATAAAATCTGAGTCACATAAATCAAAACTTTCTTCAAGGCAAAAACACCATAAACCAAACATTAAGAATCTATAGGAGATTAGAAATTCCTGTGAAAAGCATAAGTTTGCATTTTCAAGTCTATCAAGAATATCTTCATATCAGGGAAAGTGAAATAAAAGTGATTCTCAAATGTTTGACTCAGCTGCAGCCATTGCAAATATTTGGGGAATGAACCAGTTTATGGGAGCACTCTCTCTCTGTTTCTCAAAAACAGTTTTGAAAATCACACACACACAAATTGTATGAATTAAGCTTTTTTTTTAACTTTGATGATTATTTCTGAGATATCAATTGCAAGGAGTTCCCATCTGTCACTCATACATCAATGCTGAATTCCAACCAAGTGCTTGAAATATGCTATATCTTGATATGAAAAAGGCAAAGTTCTCAATACATTCTAAGTCCACTATGCAGAGAGAAACCATAATAATAAAAGGGGTCTTCAGAACATTGGTGGGAAATGCATACTACAAAAACAGTGCATAAATTTTGATATTTTTGCCTTAAAATAAACTCATATTAACTTATTACAACATATCTGAACAGGATGTAGTTTGAGGTGCTAGGATGTATAAGGCAACAATTTCAAAAGAGCTCGTAATGCAACATGAATTCTGAAAATACAGAGAAAACTCCACATTGATGGTACAACTCAAGTGGAAGAATGGTGAAATAATTGGTGCCATATGGAAAATGTATGGCAACAGCAATTCAAAAGAATCAGTGGTGTATGAATAGATAACTCTTTTTAAAAATTAACTTGAAGGACAGGCAACAAATTTCATGTTTTTCATATATATGGTTTTAAGAGCGAATGATACTTCCATCCACACTCCCCCTTCATATTCCTTTCATATTTTAAGGTTTGCTATGACAAACTTTCAATTTACTTTATAATCACAAGCTTAATCATCCACTAAATAAAAGGCTCAACAAGTAGTAAGCAGAATAACCACTGTTCCTCAGGAGTATAGACAAGGAATATAGGACTATAAATAATAATCAAATCTATGAGGGCCAGGATTGTGGCATAGAAGGCTAAGCTGCTGCTTGCAGTGCCAGCATCCCATATGGGTACCAGTTCAAACCCTGGCTGCTCTACTACTGATCTAGCTCCTTGATGATGTGCTTGGGAGGGCAGTGGATGGCTGAGTTCTTGGGCCTCTGCCACCCATGTGGGAGACCCAGAAGAAGCTCCAGACTCCTAGCTTTGGCCTGTTCCAACCCCTGCTGTTGCAACCATTTGGGGAGTGAACCAGTGGATGGAAGGTTCTCTCTCTTACTCACTCTTTCCCTCTCTTTCTCTCCCCCTCTCCCTCTCTCCTCTCTGTATCTCTGCCTTTCAAATAAATCTTTTTTAAAAATCAAATCCTAAAATGCCAACATTACTCATATACATTATATTGTTTTGTACTCTGTATATTAATTACCAGAAATCAGGAAAAATCTGATATTTGTCTTTTGAGGACTTGCTTATTTTACTAAGTATAATGATCTCCACTTGCATTTATGGTTCAAAAGTCCTGGCTAATCCGACTCCACTTCAACATCCTGCTAATGTGCATGTTGGGAGGCAGCAAATGATGACTCCATTCCTACCACCCACATAGCATACCCAGGTGGAGTTCCATGCTTCTGGATTTAGCCTGGTCCAGCCCTGGATTTTGTGGGTATTTGTGGATAACCCAGCAGATAAAAATTTCTGTCTCTGCCTTTAAAATAAAATAAAAATATTTTTTAAAAAGGTTAGGCTGTGTCAGTAAAGCTTCTGCCAGTGACACCAGCATCCCATATGGGTGCCAGTTCAAGTCCCAGATGCTCCACTTCTGATCCAGGTCCCTGTTAATGTACATGAGAAAGCGATAGAGGATGGCCCAAGTACTGCACCCATGAGGGAGACCCAGAAGAAGCTCCTGGCTTCTGGCTTTTGACTGGCCCAGCTCCAGCCATTGAGACCATTTGGATAGTAAACCAGCAGGTAAAGATTGCTTCTCTCTCTCTCTCTCTCTCTCTCTCTGTGTGTGTGTGTGTGTGTGTGTGTGTGTGTAACTCTGCCTTTCAGATAAAAAATGAATAACCTCAGGATCATTGTGTGTAGCAAGTCCAAGACCCACTGAGCATTCAGGCTTGGAGGGGATTTAGAGAGCATCACAGTAATAGAATTCTGAGATGGGAGATTATCTTGCCCCAAATCTTCCAGTTTTTCTTTGTCACATAGCTCGTATCTGTCAACACTCACAAAATACGAGAAACCAAAGATGCTACTAAAATTAAAAGTCTACTTCAGATGTTGCTGTGGATTATTTCTGAGAGGAGGAGTGCAGTGGGGGTAAGAGGCACAGAGTTACCACACAGACTTCAGGAGTCAGGTGAAAGCTGGCCAGAGGTGAGCAGCCCACAGACTCATTTATTTCAGTTAGTACAGTAGCTTATATAGCTGAGGCAGACAATCCAGTCAAGGGGTGGTTTATGCCCTAACCAATCACAGCCTGTTGAGTGGCAGGCTCCATTGCCAGGTGGGTTTTGAAATCATTCTTGAGTAACTGATGCTCACTTGCCTGTGGCCATCTTGGCATGGCCTTATTCCACCACATTTCCCCCTTTTCATTTATTTTTGAGCAACAGGAGGCATGATCCTTTGTCATATCATTGTTGACTCTGTTTCCATGTGGTCTCTGTATGTGGCTGTGCCTGTCTTAGGTTGTCCCCCAGGGGATCTTACCCATAATTGACTAACCAGCCCTCAAAATGGGAGACCACAGGAGTGCTTGCTCATATGGGAGTAGGAATGAGGAACAATGGTAATCAGGAACAGAGTGACTGCACACAGGCTGTGGGCCATTTGAGTGGCTGACCAGAGTTAGTAGAGTATAAAGCAGTAGAGAATGTGGCTATGGGCAGTTCCTCAGGGTAGGATGATAGAGTGGCAGCTTGACAATTGGTAGTAGGTGCATCCACTAACAAGACAGACTCTCAATTTTGTTCAGCTGGTTCTGGTTGACTGTGAGTTGCAGGCTTGATGTTTCTGGCTGGTACCCAAATGTGCTGTCCCACATTCTCTGGAAAGACACAAGCATATCCTAGGCCCTTGGTTAGCAGAGAGTGTGGTCTCTTCCATTCTCTTATCAGGGGATCTTTCCACCTAAACATAGGGGCTGGGATCTGGGATGGAAAGGATCTCCAGTGTTTATAAGCTGGGCTGACACTTTGGGAACCAAAAGTAAGAAAATTGATAGTGAAAAGAACCTCAGTCAAAGCAAACGGTGTGTCTGGGGGCATAAGATTGTTTTTCTGTCTTTGTAAGAGATATTTAATAGTCCTATGAGTTGTTTCAATGATGCCTGTCCCTGTGGGTTGTATGGGATACCTGTGGCACTGTATGTTCCAGGACCTCAGGAAGGAATTAAATTCCTGTGATGTATATGGTGACCCATTATGTCTTTATGGTCCAAGGGATACTGAAGACCCACATGGCTGACTTGAGAGCCTTTATCACATTACTAGCCTTTTCTCCAGATTGGGCTGTTGCAAATACAACCTTTGAATAAGTATCTACCACCACATGGACAAACTTAAGTTTAACAAAGGAGTTAATGTGGGTGATGTCCACTTGCCAGAGCTTATTAGGAGCAAGGCCTTGAGAGTTCACCCTGCTTGTTGCAGTGGGCCTAACGGGGTGAGGAGGATACAATTCTTGCAAGAGCGCACTAGGTGTTTGCATTGGATCATTGTTAGCTCTGGAAAAAGCAATTTTATGTTGCTTGCTGACATATGAAATTTTTGGTGTAGAATATGGGCTTGTTGTAGGTATCCAATGGAAGCCGTATTGCAGGAGATAAGATGATCAACCTTTTCATTGCCTTGGAAAATCATGTCAGGTAACCCAGTATCTAATGGGGCCTTGAGGGTAGATACGATTATGGCAAATAGAGGCACCCAAGGTTCATATCTAAGGGTTTTTAAATTTGACAACTGAGTGTTGATCTTTTCTATAGTGGATTTGGCTGCTGATGTCAATGTGATTTTTGAGGGAGGGCTGTTTCCCTTAGTAAGTCAAATAGTGATTTAAGCTCTGCGGGTGTTAAGGGAAGGAAGGGCTTCAACTAATTGAGTTGGCCGCATAGTTGCTGAAGTTCATTAAGTGAATATTTATGCTTGACTTTTAGATTTGGACCCATTGGAAATATATGGGAGGAGATTTGATAACCCAGGAATTGAAAAGGAGGAAAATATTGTACCTTTTCTGTGGCAATAGACAAACCCAGGAATTGTAAATTTCTTACTGTCTGACTTAGGCCTTCAGAGTCATCACATTCTCCTGAGCAAGTAAGATATCATCCTGATAATGTATGACCAAGAACTGACCTTTAGGTGTGCTAGTTGCATGAGAAACATATTTTTGACAAATGGCAGGGCAATTTTTCATGCCTTGTGGGAGTACTGTCTACTGAAATCCTTTTGTGAGGAGCTAGAAATTGGGCTCCCATACTGTAAAGGCAAAGCAGGCCATATCCTCCTCTGCGATGGGAATGGAAAAAGCAATCTTTAATATCAATGGTAACAATGTGGAATCTGTTAGGAATGGCCCCTGGATGGGGAATGCCAGCCTGGAATGTTCCCATCTTTTTTATGATTTTGTTGATGGCTCTCAAATCCTATAGTAGCCTATATTTTCCCTGTTTCTTTGCTATCACAAAAATGGGTGTGTTGTGAGGGCTAGTGGAGGGCTCTATGTGTCCCTTTTCCAATTGTTCCTGTACCAATTCCAATACCTACAGATTTGGGTTGTAATATTGGCCACTGCTCTCTCTACCCAGATGTTTCCTGTTCTTTCACATTTAATGGGGATTGGGCCTGGTTTTTGTATGAGGTGAGCAGTGGCCCCTAGAATTGGGGGTGAATCTTACTTGTAGGCTCTCCATTAAAGCTGTTGGCTTGTGGAGATTTGTGATCTGTAGTAAGGACCACTTGCATTTGTGAGAGCACATGTCTCCCCTGAAAGCTCGTGGAAACCTCAGCAGTTAGTAGAAAGATGGTTCCTGTATGGAACCATCTCACCACACTGTGTCATCTCACCACATTACTGGCTTGATGACCTGATCAGCTGATTTTATCCTCCAATGCCTTGGAGGTCAGGCCCAGGTGCTGTCTTCCAATGTTGCATTTTTCTTATGTCCCTAGCTTTTAAGATAGTGGCATCCACCCCCATATCAAACCCACAAAAGCAATGTAATCTAAGTATAGGGTCCATTTTGGCCTCAAATTGAAGATAGGCATTGACCAGTTAATGGTGGTGGGACTCCCTCTTACTTGTTGGGCTGAGGGCCACCCCACTGGGAGTTTAAAGGCTTGGTTTTGCAATCATTTGCCCAATGAAAGCCTTTTTTACATCTGGGACACAGCATTTTGGGCTTGCCCCATCTGTCAGTGTTTGGGCAGTTTTGCCATAGGTGTCCTGTTTCCTGACATCCCCAACAAACTGGAGGGTCATTAGACTTCCTTGTGTTCAGTTTGTTAATGGCCACATTTAAGGCCTGTATTGATGTATCAGCAGGGTTTACCTCCTTTGTAGCTACTATCCATTTAGAAAGGTCTTCATTATGGACTGGGGCAATTGGAGCTTTTGCCTCTTTGGTAGCACTTCCCCAAGCTAATTGTTTGACCAGATTTTCTTGATTGGGTCCAAGCAGTAATCTTTTCTCTACTGCTTCCAATACTCTGGAAAGGAAATCGGGGAACCATTCACCTGGGCCTTGAACTAGGTTTCTAAAGAGCTGACTATATTTAGGAGGATTTATATTTTTTAAGGCTCTAAGTGCCAAATCTCTGACCTGATCAAAATAGGTAACTACTCCAATGCAGGCCTGTTCATGAGAATATTTTTAGGTGCCATGGCCTCTAAGCATATCAAAGGTTACTGCTATTCCATAGGCAGCATTATTCCTCACCACGGTTTCATCCTCTTCCTCATAGGAGGCTTTCCACAGTAAGAACTGAACTGTGGTCTTGACAAATATGCTTTGAGCAGTGTAATCCACTCAAAATGAGTTTGAAGATTCGCTGCCCATTGTGTGAGCACCTGTTCAAAGCAGGGAGAGTCAGGATCTTACTCTTGAGAAGCCTTTTTTAGCATAGTAAGGTCATCTGTAGGTATTGGAATCCAAGGCCTGAATTCTGCATGCACTCCTACATTAATGGAAAACATGTGGGTGGGAAAGGGTCTAGCGGCTGCCCTGAGAGCCTGGGGTACCCGGGGACTGCCACAAATGTGAGGGTCCTCACTAGGTGCAGATGGGATGACCTCACATGGGTTATTGCCTCAAGGTCATCTAAGTTCATTCCATGGATATTTGGGGAGTTGCTGACTAGGCATTGTTGCGTTGTCTGCTGTCATGTCATTTTCACTATGGGAGCTCTCTCTCCCTAAGTCATCAACTCTTGCCTGTGAGGCAGAGGCCTGGAGTGACAGGCTCTTATCACTCACAGATTCATTATGTTTGGTAATCTGTGTGGGTTTCTGAGAGGGTGATATGTTTCCCATGTTTGAGCACTTAATAGCGGCAACCACACCGATTCTAGCCAAAAGAAAGACACCCACAGCACTGCTGCCATAACAAAACTAATTCCTAGCACCTCAGTGGCTGATGGCATTACGCAAGGGGTTCCCTACGTTAGACGAACAGACAGTGGTGTATCAGATCGTAAGTATGGCCTGTGCTAAGTGGAAGACTTCCTTGATTCATTAGGTCAAGGCCGTATGCCCACACAGTGTCTCCGGAGCATCACCTCTCTCAAGTGAGGGAAGATGACTTGGTTTCCAATTCTGGGATAATCAGTCCCTTACGTAAATTTGCCAGATGAACCGAAAGTAAAAGGAGGAGCAGAGAAGTGGCATTATGCTTCTGGGCAGTGTGTGCCTAACCTGGGGTCACTTAGACCAAGGACAATGATAAGGAAAGGGGTACAGGAGGGGGTTCTGTGCTCACCCTCACAGAACCAAACAGCACACAAAACACAGAGGGGCCTACTTGCCGAAATCAAGGGGGGACCTCACCAAGTCCAACACGCTGTCTCTCTCAGTCACATTGGGGGCCAAATGTTGCTGTGGATTTGTTCTGAGAGGAGGAGCGCAGTGGGGGTAAGAGGCACAGAGTCACCACACAGACCCTGAGAGCTGGGTGAAAGTGGGCCAGAGGCGATCATCCTGTAGACTCCTTTATTTCAGTTGGTAAAGTAGCTTATATAGCCAAGGCAGACAATCTGGTCAAGGGGCGGTTTATGCCCTAACCAATCACAGCCTGTTGTGAGGCAAGTTCTGTTGCCAGGTGGGTTTTGAAATCATTCTTGAGTTAATGATGCTCACTTGCCTGTGGCCATCTTGGCATGGCCTTCTCATTCCACCACATTCAGAGAAACCCTACATCCAGCCAATGATTCTGTTAGATGTCATAAAACCCAAGCCTCTTCCTCTTTTTTAAAGATTATTTATTTGGATTGCAGAATTACAGAGGGGGGTTGGTGACAGGGAGACAGAAAGGGATCTTCCTTCTACTGGTTCACTTCCCAAATGGCTGCACCAGCTTCACCCAGAACTTCCACATGGGTGGTAGGGGCCCAAGGATTTGGGCCATCTTCTGCTGCTTTCCCAGGTGTATTAGCAGGGAGCTGGACCAGCAGTGGGGCAACTAACATTCAAACTGGCACCCACTTGGGATGCCAACATTGCAGGCATCAGTTTAACCTACTATGCCACAGTGCCAGTCCTTCAAGCCCTTTCTTAACCTTTCAATAAGATCAGTGGGACCTGAGAATGGACTGATTGAGTGGTAATGCAATACCAGACAGAAACAGCCCTGAATCCAAATGTCCTCATGACAACTGAGCTGCCCCAGACTACACAGCTGGCATTTTCACTAGTCTCCTTGGACAAACTATGAGGAAACTTAACATGGAGAAGGAGTTTGTATGATGGCTTCTTTGTTGGAAGAGTCTGGGGCAGATTGCAGCAACTGTTCAGGCACCAAGTCTCTGAGGAACCCTTTGGGGATAAGAAACCATTTCCATTCATCTTGATCCCTTGCCAAGCTGCAGCTAGTGAAGCCAGCCATGTCTTCTCTCCTGTCTCCACCTTTCATGCTCCCCCATCTCACCCACAGGAAAGCAGCACTCAAGAATCATGATCCTAGTGAGTGATCACACCCTAGTGAGTGATCAGAGGCCTCATTCCATAGTCCCTGGGGTCACAATACTGCAGCTTAGACATGGAGCACTGTGGAGACCTAGCAGCGCAGGAGGAACTAGAGGCCTGGCAGAAACGTGACAACATGGCCAGTCCAGGCTTCCTGGTTGATCAAGACCCTAAAGGTCACCCTTGCACTAAGAGAGAATCACCTTTTGGGAACTGTTCATGAAAGGGCTATGAGTCAAGGACTCTGTAATGTGTCACACACAAACACAAAAATAAATAGTTACACATGGATTCACTATTTTGAAGAAACAACCTTTGTTCTTTGACAACCTACATCCATCTCGATTCTTTCATAGCATTTTATATCAGACCAGGTGGAGTCTTCTTCAGGAATAAAAACTCTCAATGTCTCAGAATTATAGAGTGCTCAACATGTTAAAAGAATTTCGAGGCTGGGGAAGGAGAGCCGAGGGACGGCGGCCTCGGCATTGGAGCCGCTACTTCCCTCCTTCCTGAGGCTACAGCACCGCCACCAGCGCGCGGGCCAAGGCCAGGGCGAGCCGGGCTGGTGGCGCTCCGGGAGGATAGAGGAAGGGAGGAGGGTGGGCGAAGGGGCGGGAGGGCGTGCGGGGAGGGTCTCGCTCTCCCGACGACCAGAACCCGAGAGGGAGACCCTGGCGGCGGCGCCTGCCACTCGGCGCCTCCTGTCGTGCAGGAGGGCGGCTTGTGCGAGGCTGGCGGGGCCAGGCCCGGGCCGCTGTTCCCGCAGTCCCCTGCGCCGCCGCCCGCGCCGCCGCAGGGCTCCTCGGGTGCTACCGCCGCTCGCTCGGGCTCCTGAGGTCCGGCTACAGCTGTGGCTGCGGCTGGCACGGCCCAAGAACCGGAAGGCCGTGGACGGCTCAGATCGCCCTGAAAAAGGCACAGCTGCATTCCGCTCCGCGGGCGAAGAAACTGGAGAAACTTGGAGTGTACTCCTCCTGCAAGGCTGAGGCGTCCTGTAAATGTAATGGCTGGGGGCGGAGGCGATGTCACCCGTGCTGTATGACAAAGTCACAGCTGCAGGAGGCAGAACTCAGCAAAGCAGGAAGGCCCTGACTGAACTGAAGCCATCTTCTCTGTTGTTTTTATTAGGCTTAATAGTGATGTAATCATTGGGTTTGGGTGTGAGAATAAAGGATATCAATGTAAGCAAAATTGTTGTTTCTTGTAAAAAAATGAGTTACAGGAGGTGACTGGAGTAATGAGGGGAATCCCCTAAAATTTGTATAGAGTAAAATATTAGCAACATTAGTAATGAGTTTTATGAGAAAATAGAACAGAAAGAGCATGCAGGTGCTTGTTCCCACAGACCTCCCCTTTGCCTTACACAGGAGTATATGATGAGACTGGGAGGTACGTAGTTAATAATACAGCAAATGGAATGATGAACAAGCACTACTATTCTTACAAAGGTTACGACCTTATGCCCCTGCTTGGAAATGTAGAACAAAGGAACAAGGAACACTTACATTAGGCAATGGAGTAGGTTTTATAAAAAACAGTTGTTGGAGGTGTGGTTTACCTTTAGAAAAATAGGATATAATCATTAGAACTTTCTCTATACAGTTTTAACCCTTTAAAATAAATCGATTAACATAAAATCTTAGACATTTTGTCTAGCACCTTTAGATAAGTTAAGCAAGTTTCATATAGCTAATGTATCCACTATGAATAGAGAAAAAGTTAGTGGAAAGGTTACGATGAGGCCATGAAAGGAAAATGAAACAAAACAAGATTAATAGAGAAAGGTATGCATACATGATCACTTGTGGTGTGTTCTTTCCCGAAAGAAGAGAGATTTGGGAGGAAGAAGGCTTAATAAAAGTATATGTAAAAAGAGTATAAGATAAAGCAATAAGAAGGAACGGCAAAATGATGCCTTCCCTTGCCACCTAAACCTCATCCCTTCATTTCCTTTCTTTGCCAATGCCTCCCCTCCTTCAGAATCCCCTGGACCTGCGGAGGCTGGACCCCGGCAGGCTGGAAAAACCCCAACCCCTCTCCCACTCCCCTCAGAGCCCATCTGCAGGAAATAATCATCAGTCTAATGGAATCCTGTCAGGGTTGTAGCCATGGCCTAGCTGCTCATGTTTCTCACCTGGAGAATGTGTCAGAGGAAGAAATGAACAGACTCCCGGGAATAATGTTGGATGTGGAGCATCTCTTTACATGTGTCCAGAAGGAGGAAGATGCAGATACCATGCAAGGTTATTTCTACCTATTTAAGCTCCTGAGACAGTTTATTTTACAAAGAGGAAAGCCTGTGGCTGAAGGCTCCTTGGAGAAGAAACCCTTATTTGAAAAGCCTAGTATTGAACAGGCTGTGAATACCTTTGTACAATATAAATTTAGTCACCTGCCATCAAAAGAAAGACAAACAATAGTTGAGTTGGCAAAAATGTTCCTAAACCACATCAACAATTGGCATTTGTGGCACTGTCTCAATGAAGACTGTGATTTCCCAATGTTGATATTTCTGGATATGAAGAGAACTGCACAAGGTGGCTGTGTTACCACAATGTGCCACAGTTCTGTGACAGTCTACCTCGGTATGAAACTACCCACGTGTTTGGGAGAATATTGCTTTCCTCAGTCTTCACTGTTATGAGGAGACAACTCCTGGAACAAGCAAGACAAGAAAAAGACAAACTGCCTCCTGAGAAACAAACTCTGATCCTCACTGATTTCCCAAAATTTCTGTCCATGTTAGAAGAAATTTATAGACAAAACTCTCCCATCTGGGATCAGGATTTTCTCTCAGCCTCTTCCAGAATCCAAACAGTTATCAACCCACCTCCTGTGGCCAGGACAGTTTCCTACAATTCAAACTCATCTTCATTTGAGCAGCCAAATGGAGGGAGTAGCAGTCCTGCCTGCAAAGCTTCTTCTGGGCTAGAGGCAAGCCCAGGAGAAAAGAGGAAAATGAATGACTCTTATGTTCTGGAGAAGGCCAAGAAACTCCGAGTAATGGGGGATATTCCAATGGAATTAATCCATGAGGTGATGTCCACCATCATGGACCCTGCAGCAATGCTTGGACCAGAGACCAGTTTTCTGTCAGCCCATTCAGCCAGGGATGAGGCAGCAAGGCTGGAAGAGCACAGGGACAGGATTGAATTTCACCTGCTGGGCAATTCCCTGAACCAAAAATCAAACAAGAGGATCCTGATGTGGCTGATAGGCCAGCAGAATGTGTTCTTCCATCAGCTGCCCCAAATGCCAAAAGAGTATATCATGTGACTTGTCTGTGACCGGAAACACAAAACCCTCACTTTAATTAAAGATGGCTATGTTATTGGTGGTATATGTTTCCATATGTTCCCAACCCAAGGATTCACAGAGATTGTTTTCTGTGCTGTAACTTCAAATGAATAAGTCAAGGATTATGGAATACATGTGATGAATCATTTGAAAGAATATCATATAAAACATTACATCCTGAACTTCTTCACATATGCAAATGAATATGCAGTTGGGTACTTTAAGAAATACGGTTTCTCCAAAGAAATTAAAATACCTAAAGCTAAACATGTTGGCTATATTAAGGATTACGAAGGAGCCACTTTAATGGAATGTGAGCTAAATTCTCAGATACCATATGCAGAATTTTCTGTCATCATTAAAAAGTAGAAAGAGATCATTAAAAAGCTGATAGATGGGGCTGGCACTATGGTGCAGTAGGTTAATTCTCTACCTGCGGCACCGGCATTCCATATGGGTGCTGGTTCTAGTCCTCTTCCAATACAGCTCTCTGTTGTGGCCTGGGAAAGCAGTAAAAGATGGCCTAAGTGCTTGGGCCCCTGCACCCACATGAGACACTGGGAAGAAGCACCTGGCTCCTGGCTTTGGATTGGCGCAGCTCTGACTGTCGCAGCCATTGGAGAGTGAACCAATGGACAGAAGACCTTTCTCTCTGTTTCTCCCTCTCACTGTCTGTAATTCTACCTTTCAAATAAATAAATAAAAATATTTTAAAAAAAAAGATGATAGAAAGCAGGCCCAGATTCAGAAAGTTTACCCCGGACTTTCATGTTTTAAAGATAGAGTTTGGCAAATTCCTATAGAAAGCATTCCTGGAATTAGAGAGACAGGCTGGACACCAAGTGGAAAGGATAAACGTAAGGAACCCAAAAACCCTGAACAGCTTTACAGCATGCTGAAGAACATCCTTCAGCAGGTGAAGAGCCATCAAAGCACTTGGCCCTTCATGGAACCGGTGAAGAGAACAGAAGCTCTGAAATATCATGAAGTTATAAGGTTTCCCATGGATCTGAAAATCATGAGTGAATGCCTCAAGAATGGGTACCACATATCTAAGAAATTATTCATGGCAGACTTACAGTGAGTCTTTACCAATTGTAAAGAGTACAACCCCCCTGAGAGTGAACACTGCAAATGTGTCAATATTCTAGAGAAATTCTTCTTCAGTAAAATTAAGGAAGCTGGATTAATTGACAAGCAATGTTTCCCTCTCTGCTTCTTAGAAATTCATCAAGCAGTGTGCCTAATGCAAGGTGGTTAAGTTGTGCAAAGAACTGGACAAATTGTGATGAAGAGACTTGTAATAATTAGCACTTTTGAAAAAGAAAAAACCCTCCTTTTAGCTTTATATGTATATATATATAAATTGACATAGAACATATATACATATATATATAAATAATTCCTGTATATGAGGAAATTGCACATTTTCTGAAGATTTGGGGAGTCTAGAAAATTTCAGACCATGAATGTTTCCACATTTTTCTAATGAAATGTGAGAATTTATTTTTATTTTTTATTCTGAAGAACCTTAAAGAAAGGATATATGATTTTTACAAACCCCAAAAATGTGAAATACATTTGAAGTCTCATTGTAGACTTTATATATATTTTTAAACACTCATTTAAATGAGATATTTTGAGCAGTTCTGAAAAATGCAGCTCTGCAAAAGCAACTGCTTTGATTTCTAAGAAAAATTTAAATAATGTAACATTTTATAAGCAGTTTCCTCATATGTGCAATTTCCTCATATGTAGGTTTTGAGGAGACACTTGACCATTTATCTTGTTATGGTTGTCTAATGGACATCCCATAGAAAATTTACATTAATAGCACTAAATAGATTAAAATATATCCCATAAGGCTGGTGCTGTGGCTCACTAGGCTAATCCTCCGCCTTGCGGTGCCGGCACACCGGGTTCTAGTCCCGGTCGGGGCGCCGGATTCTGTCCCGGTTGCCCCTCTTCCAGGCCAGCTCTCTGCTGTGGCCCGGGAGTGCAGTGGAGGATGGCCCAAGTGCTTGGGCCCTGCACCCACATGGGAAACCAGGAGAAGCACCTGGCTCCTGCCATGGGATCAGAGCGGTGCTCTGGCCGCAGCGCGCTGGCCGTGGCGGCCATTGGAGGGTGAACCAACGGCAAGGGAAGACCTTTCTCTCTCTCTCTCTCTCTCACTATCCACTCTGCCTGTCAAAAAAAGAAAAATCTATTCCATAAAATAGATTCTATGTTCTATGTCAAATGTTCTATGTCTGGAGTTTTGATAATTCTGTCTACCTACCACAAACTTGTGAGTTCATACCACTATTTTAATAATTCTTTTCTCTACATAAAAGTTTGATATAATATTTGACTTTGCTTATGCAAGCCATAAGTATCAAAAGGTAATTTCCCAGGCCACAAAGGCATAAACTTGAAAACACTTAAGATTTAATCCGTGTATTTTAATAGGAAAAGATTTATAGTTTACACATATATCAATATGGTGAATCCTTTTCTAAAATAAAGATTTATTTCTTTGGTATACAGAACACCATTTATAAAGTATATGAGGATTTTTTATTTTTCATCTCTCAATTTTGTTTGTTGTCAGTGGTGAACTAAATTCCAACCAAGATTTTCTGTCAGTTGCCAGTCTGCCATTGCCAGTGATAGTCTGTGTGAAGTAAAAAAACAAAACAAAACAAAACAAAACACAACTGCAAATGGCTATTAAGTTGAATTGAAAATGTTGTTTTTGATACAAATGAGATATTCAGAATGCTCACATGGAAAAATGCCTCATCTTTTTTTTAAAGATTTATTTATTTATTTGAAAGTCAGAGTTACACAGAGAAAGGAGAAGCAGAGAGAGAGAGGTCTTCCATCTGATAGTTCACTCCCCAGAAGGCTGCAATGGCTGGAGCTACGCTGATCTGAAGCCAGGAGCCAGGAGCCAGGAGACACAATCAGGCCTACACAGGCAGGACAAGAAGCAAAGCTGCCACAGTTTTTCTTGCTCCTCTGCATACACTGCCTTTCATCTGCCTCTCCCATTTGTAGCAGGTTCACCAGACGTTACAGCCTGTGTTCTCCTGTAAGCCCTCCAGTGGACTACTGCTGAGGTGGCACAAACCACAGTGTGTGTGGATGTGTGTGTGTGAATGTTTGTGCACACACACTCAACAGAGCTGGGTACCTGGGTTGCCAAGAAAACTCCTAGACTCTAACAAAGGTGCCATTGAGAATAGCGGGGAGCCGGTGCACACTTTCCACTGAAAAGATAAAGCTGTATGATGCACTGAGTCACCAAGTTCAAGTATTAAAATTTTTTGAAGCCAGTTTCCAAAAAGCAAAAGCAACCCCAGATTATAGAGGCTTATCCTGGTGATGTGTGGGAGTGGGTTTATTAAGTTCAGGACAGAGAGCTCCACCTAGAGGATCTATGCTGCTCAACACCCAAGGTCAATAAAAGCAAAACCATCAGTCAACTGCTATTTACAATGTCAAATTAAAAGCCCCCTGTCCCCCAGAGGACTTCAACTTCTGCTTGAGAAACAGTGAGAGAATGCAAGGCCTCACATTCCCCAAAAGTTGAGTCCTAATTCTATGCACAAAGTCAGAATACAGAGATGCCCCATACCATAGCTGCTCTAGCAGAGGTCATTGTTAGAGCTATCTTTTAGGAATCTTCTGCAAAGTGGAGCTACACCCATGAAGGGGTGTTGAATCTTATCAAATGCTTTCTCTACCTTGACTGAGATGACTATATGGTTTTTGTTCTTTTTTCTGTTAATATGACTTATGACATCTATTGATTTGTAAATATTGAACCAACTTTGCATTGCTGAGATAAATCCCACTTGATCATGTTGTATGATCTTTTTGATGTTACTCTGCTAGGGTTGTTTTTTTTTTTTTTTGAGAATTTTTAAATCTATGTTCATCAAAGATCTAGTATACTTTTCATTTCATATTTTGTTTTTGGTTTGAGTATCAGAGTGATGTTGACCTCATAGAAAAAAATTTGGCAGAGTTCTGTCCTGTTCAATATTTTGGAATAGTTTGAAGACAATTGGAGTTAGTTCATTTTTAAATGTTTTGTAGAATTCAGTAGTAAATCCACCAGATTCTGCAATTTTCCCTCATGGAAAACTTTTAATTAATGCTTTATCTCATTGATTGTTATGGTTCTGCTTGTATTATCAGTATCTTAATGACTTAATCTTGGTATAAGTCATGTGTATCTAGGAATTTATCCATTTATTTGAAGTTTTCCAGTTTATGAACATAGTTTTTATAGTAGTTTCTTAAAATCCTTTGTATTTTAGTGGTGTCAGTTGTAATATCTCCATTTTTATCTCTAATTTTATTTATTTGAGTTTTCTCTCTCTTTTTTCTTCATTATTCTGGTGAAAGGTTTGTCTATTTCATTTATCTTCTCAAAAAACCAACTTCTCATTTTGTTTATTGTATTGTTTTCTTAGTTTCAATTTCATTTGTTTCTGCCCTATCTCTTATTATTTCTTACCTACTGCTGATTTGGAGTGTAATTTGTTTTTGTTTTTCTAATTTTTAAATATTTATTAGGGCCAGTACTGTGGCATAACAGCTAAGGCCACCGCCTGCAGTACCGGCATCCCATATGGGTGCTGGTTCGAGTCCTAGCTGCTCCACTTCTGAACCAGCTCTCTGCTATGGCCTGGGAAAGCAGTGGAGAATGGCCCAAGTCCTTGGGCCCCTGCACGCATGTGGGAGAATCAGATGAGGCTCCTGGCTCCTGGCTTTAGATAGGTGCATCTTCAGCCATTGTGGCCAGATAGGGAGTGAACCAATGGATGGAAGACCTCTCTCTCTCTCTCTGCCTCTCCTCTCTCTATGTAACTCTGACTTTCAAATAGACAAATACTTTTTTTAAGATTTAAATATTTATTCATTTATTTGAAAGAGATACAGAGATAAAGGGAAGGAGAGAGACAGAGAGAGAGAAAGAAAAAGGGAGAGAGAGGGAGAGAGATCTTCTACCCACTGTTTCATTTGCCACATTCCCAAAATGACCACAAAGCCTGGGCTGTGGCCAGGCTGAAGCCAGGAGCTAGGAGCTCCATCCATATCTCCCACATGAGTGCACAAACCAAGGACTTGGGCTATCTTCTGGTGCTTTCCTGGGGCATTAGCAGGGAGTCTGATCAGAAGTGGAGCAGGGGCCGGCGCTGTGGAGGAAAGGGTTAATGCCCTGGCCTAAAGCACTGGCATCTCATATGGGCACCAATTCAAGACCTGGCTGCTCCACTTCTGATTCAGCTCTCTGCTATGGCCTGGGAAAGCAGTAAGAAGATGGTCCAAGTCCTTGGGCCCCTGCACCTTTGTGGGAGACCTGGAAGAAGCTCCTGGCTCCTGGCTTTGGATGGGCACAGCTCCAGACATTGTGGCCAACTGGGGAGTGAACCATCCGATGGAAGACCTCTCTCTCTCTCTCTCTTTTGACAGGCAGAGTGGACAGTGAAAGAGAGAGAGACAGAGAGAAAGGTCTTCCTTTTCCTTTGGTTCACCCCCCAATGGCCACTGCAGCCAGCACGCTGTGGCCAGTGCTCTGTGCTGATCTGAAGCCAGGAGCCAGGTGCTTTTCCTGGTCTCCCATGTGGGTGCAGGGCCCAAGGACTTGGGCCATAGCAGAGAGTTGGACTGGAAGAGGGGCAACCAGGACAGAATCTGGTGCCCTGACCAGGACTAGAACCTGGTGTGCTGGTGCCACAGGCGGAGGATTAGCCTATTGAGCCACGGCACCAGCCCTCTTTCTTTATCTCTGCTTCTCCTTTCTCTGTGTAACTCTTTCAAATAAATAAATAAATCTTAAAAAAAAGAAGTGGAGCAGCCATGACTCAAACTGGCATCTATATAGATGCCCACATTGCAAGCAGCAGCTTAAGCTTCTATGCCACAATGCCAGCCCCTCTAAATCTTTGAGATGTATCATTAGGTCGCTTATTTGAGACTTTCTCTTTTAAATGTAAGGGCTTGACATTATAAACTTCCCTCTTAAAACTTCTTTTGCTTTATCTCACAGATTTTGATACAGTGTGTTTTCATTTTAATTTATTTCAAGAAAGTTTTATATTTTCTTTTTAACTTCTTCAATGACTCATTGATCATTCAAAATGTTTTATTTACGTGTCTTTTTGAGTGCTGCATCTTCTTGTTGGTTTCTAATTTTTATTCCTTTGTGGTCTGAGGTGATTCATGGTATGATTTCAGTCTTTTTAAATTACTGAATCTTTACTTGTAGCCTAATAGATGGTCTAGCTCAGACAATACTCAATGTGCTAATGAAAAGAAGGTTATTCTATAGTTGGTGGGTGAAATGTCCTGTAAATGTCTGTTATGTCCACTTGCTCAACAGTACGTTTCAACTCTGATTTATCTTTATTGATTTTCTGTCTGCTTGATTTGTCCACTGAAGAGAGTGGGGTGTTGTAATCACCCACTATTATTGTGTTGGGGTCTCTTTCCTTTAAGTCTAATGTTATTTGCTGTATATATCTGGGTGGTCTTGTTTTGGATGCAAAAATATTTATGATTGCTCTATCTTCTTGCTGACTCAAGCCTCCTATCAAAATACAATGTCCTTCTTTGTCTCTTTTTACCATTTTTTACTTAAAGTCTGTTTTATCTAATATGAATGTAGCCACTCCTGTTCATTTTTTGTATCCATTTTCCTGGTGTATCTTTTTCTAGTCCTTCACTTTCAGTCTATGTGTATCTTTATTTGTGACGTGAGTTTCTGGTAGCCAACATGTAGTGGGGTCTTGATTTTTTTTTAACTATCCAGCCAACCTAAGTCCTTTGGTTGTTGAATTTAATCCATCTATATTAAATGATAGTATTGATGAATAAGAATTAACACCTGTCATTTGGTTGATTGGGTACTGATTTTACCTGCTCTGTTAGTGAATTTGGTGGTGTCATATGTTTTCAGGATGTTTACTTCTAATGCAGGACTCATTTCAGAATTTCTTATAAGACTTGTCTGGTAGTGGTGATTTCCCTCAGTTTTTCTTATTTGAAAAATAGCTTATTTCTCCCTCCATTTTAAGGATACCATCTCTCAATACAATCTTCCTGGTGGAAAGTTCTTTTCCTTGAAGACATTGAATATATCATCCCACTCTTTTCTCACCTGTTTGATTTCTGATGAAAAGTCTGATGTCAACCAAATTAGTTTTTATTTATATATAACTTGATACATTTATTTTAACCTTATTGCTTTAGTATTTTCTCCTCATCCTTAACTTTTGTCAGTTTGACAACAATATGCCTTGTAGATGATATTTTTTGGTTCAGTCTGCTTGCAGTTCTTTGAGCTTCTTTTATCTGGATAGCCACATTTCTTTCTCTTTTTTAAGATTTATTTATTTGAGAAGCAGAGTTACAGACAGAGAGAGAAAGAGACAGAAAGAGAGGTCTTAAATCTGCTAGTTCACTCCCCAAATGGCCACAAAAGTTAGAGTTCAACAGATCCAAAGCCAAGGATAAGGAGCTTCTTCCAGCTATTTCAGGAGCCCAAGCACTTGGGCCATCTTCTACTGCTTTTCCAGGCCATTAGAAGGGAGCTGTATCAGAAGTGAAGCAGCCTATACCTGAACTGGTACCCATATGGGATGCTGGCACTGTAGGCGGAGGTTTAGCCTACTACATCACAGTGCTGGCTTTGATGTCTCAAGACCTGGAAAATTTTCAATTATTGTTTGATTTAGAAGGCCTTAAACATCTTTTCTCTTCCCTTCTGCTTCAGGAATACCTATAATAAAAATATCCAGTCATTTAATCATATCACAAGTTTCACATAGAATTTCTTCATTCTTTTTCATTTGTTTTATTGTCTGATTAGGTTGTTTCAAAAGTCTTGTCTGCCAGATCAGAAATTCCTTCATTCATTTGGTCTATTCCTTTGTTAAAACTATCAGTTATATTTTTTATCTCACTGACTGAAGATTTTATTTTCAAAATTTCCATTTGGTTCTTCTTAATTATTTCTGTCTGCTTACTAATATTTTCATTCATGTCACTCATTGATTTACTCACTTATTTAATCTGTCTATATGTATTCTCCTGATTGTATTAAGTTTCCTTACAATCACTATTTTGAATTCTATTTCCAGAATTTCATAGTTTCCTTCCAATCAGGATCTAAATCTGAAGAATTATTGTGTTGTTTTGGAGATGTCATGCTAGCTTGCTCCGTCATGTTTCCTGTGTCCCTACATTGACATCTGTACATCTGATATAGTAATTCCTTCTTCTTTATGAAGTAGGTTTTCTTAAAAAAGAGCTTAAGGTTTGGATGAAATGCAACATATCATTTCGCTGGTTCTTTTGGCTTTGGTTCTAGGTAATTCCAGAAGTTCAGTCTCTCAGTTATATCTTTTGTTTTAATCAATGTCATCCTGTCTATAAATGACACACTGGTCTAGTCTGCTGCAAGCCATAGGGTTACAAGCGTGACTTTGAGATGAAGGTAGGTTTCCTAGGCTATGGATCTTCAGTCCACACAATTTTGTATCAGTTACTCTGGAAGTGTGAAAGCCAGTGTCTTGGTGGTGAGTGCTGATGTCAATATAAATGACTGTTCCCTTGTCCCAAAAGCAATCCTGAGTGATTGTAGGGCTTGTGGCATGAATTTCTATGACTCTAGGATTGTGTAAAGTGTATGAACCCCTCCATTGGTCTTGCTAGGAAAGTGCAACTGGTGCTGCAGATTATAATGTCCAAAGCCCTATTTCTTGGAATGGGCAATGTGAACTGAACCCTGCTCCAGTTCCACAGGGTGACTTTAAGGCACACAGGAGACTTTTCCTGGCAGGTATGAGTCCCAAGGTGGAATGCAGGTGGGTTCTCCCCTAGGTCCATTGGGTAGATTCCAGTGGGATTAAACAAAATCAAACTGATTGTTATAATCCTGGTGTTATGTGGTATAGCAGAGTCATTACCCAAATCTTCTAGATGCAAGTACATTTTGGTGCTAGTTCCCAGAAGCTAAGTGTCACCCCATTCCTACTCCCAGCTCACATACAGTGAGTGAGCATGGTTCTTGGGCTAATATTCTCAAGCTCCAATTGTTACAATATGAATGAGACATGCCCTCTACACCACAATTTGCCCCTACTCTGACTCTTTGTCTTCTGATAGCAGTGGTCCAGAGATCAGTTGTGTGATTTTTTCCAGGAGAGTCCAGCACTCCATGGGGATGAGGGATGCAAGGGAGACAATGTGAATTCATTTCTTTGATTCTAGCAATTTCTCAGACCCCATTCAGCTTCCCAGGGTAAAGTTACAGTCAGTGAGTGACTGTGGAATTCTCCCTCAGCTAAAACTGTAGGTGGCAAGATATATAGGGGTCGGCGCTGTGCCTTAGCATGTAAAGCCACAGCCTGCAGTGCTGACATCCCATATAGGTGCTGGTTTGAGTCCCAGCTGCTCCACTTCTAATCCAGCTCTCTGCTATGGCCTGGGATAGCAGTAGAAGATTTCCCAAGTGCTTGGGCCCCTGTACCCACATGGGAGACCTGGAAGAAGCTCCTGGCTCTTGGCTTTGGATCAGCACAGCTGCAGCTTCCACCACTACAGCCAATTGGGGAGTGAACCAGTGGATGGAAGACCTCTCTCTTTCTCTTCCTTTCCTTCTCTCTCTGTGTAACTCTGACTTTCAAATAACTAAATAAATCTTTTTGTAAAAAAAAATATAAAAACTTCTTCCTACTTTTACTTGGTAAGATGTCAACTTTCAGCTTGCAGCTGTCTGTGCTGTGCTGCCAATCTTAAGCATGTTTCTGTCCTCTGTCCTCACTGTTCCATGGGATATTCATTCTTCTTATTTCACCTCCACTGAATATTTCTGTCAGTCAGACCTCTGGAAATGAGATCATTTCTTTGTTTTCATATCCTAATGAAACTGCAGTCAGTATGACTTTACCCAATTCAGCCATCTTGGATCCTAGGAATCTTGGGCTGCTTCTTAGGGCTAGACTCAGGGATGATCTAAACTTCATGTTTTTCCCAAGTTGAGATTCTGATGATGCTTAAGAATGTCATGTTTAACAATATCCACCCTGAACTAACATCAAAATTGTCATTTATTAATACTATGTGTCAGGCACTTTGTATAAGCGTTAGGCAAAATGTTCACCACTAACTTGAAGGGAAATGTTAAATGACCACTTATTAGGAAATAAAGAAATTGAGTCTCAGGATAAACAGGCCTGAAATCACAGGTCTGTTTGAATTCATGTTTGATCAACTCTGCAAGATTCTTGCTTGCCATAGATACCAATGGACTGTTGACTTCATGTTTTTAAGGGATTTCCTTAGAAACACTTAAATGATTATCATTCTGGTTCTCTTTCCAAGATATGTGATGATGATTTGGGGTACATTAACAGCAAGAGAGAATCACAGAAGACAACCTGTATCTTTCAACACTGGGTGAAAAAGCTGCTTCTTGCCTGCATAGAATCAGTTATGTAAGTGTCACATTCACTGTTAGCTATTCCTTAGACAAACCCTCCCTCTAGGGGCCAGCAAAGAAGGGGATAGATGTGAAGAATATTATGTGTGTGAATTTCACAAGCCATGTTAATTTTTTGTTTTTTTTTTAAAGTTTTATTTTATTTATTTGAAAGACAGAGTTACAGAGGGAGGTAGAATGAGAGAGAGAGAGAGAGAGAAAGAGAGAGGTCTTCCATCCACTAGTTCACTTCCCAGATGGCTGCAACAGCTGGAGTTGAGCCAACCTGAAGTAAGGAGCCAGGAGCTTCTTCTGAGTCTCTCACATGGATGCAGGGATCCAAGAACTTGGACTATTTTCTACTGCTTTCCCAAGCCATAGCAGAGAGCTGGATCAGAAGTGGAGCAGCTGAGACTTGAACCAGATGCCTATATGGGATGCCTGTGCTGCAGGCCGGGGCTTGCACTGTGCCATCACTGTGCCACTGTGCTGGCCCCACCATCTTAATTCTTTGTAAAAGCCAATTTATTTTTGAACAGGCATGGCCAGAAATTATACCTGTGTTGATTGTCACAACTGTCAAATGTTAACAATTCTAGTAATTTTAGCTCATTGATCCTGGGTTAGGTAGCGCAGGGCACATTCTCCTCTTTGGATTCCCTGTGCTGAAGTCTTTCTTCACAACCTTGACCTTCCAGTGAGATAACCTGCACTGACCTCTGACTCACCCATAAAAGGAGATTCATCCCAACATTCACAAGGGAAGGGGTGAAAAGAGAGAATCTAGGGAAGAATCAGAGAAGAATCCCCTCCCCCATTGCCACCTGCTACCATCTATTGGGCTGTGGGATAGTTGATTGCTTAACTATTCAATTTTTCAGGTATCTAAAATGTGACAGTGGAAGCAGCTGATGACTTAAACACTATGTGTAAAAGGCACTTGAAATTCTTGAGAGGGGCAGACAGAACAGATGCTGAATGACTCGCAGTTTCAAGGCTTATGTTGGTTCTGTCTTCTAGACCAACAAATTTTCCTACCATCTTTGCTTTTAGGAGATTGCCTGCTAAGAACCATCACCAGTGTTTTTGGTTTTTGGAGCTTCAGCTATAGCTGGAGTATCTTCAGAATGAGGTGAGGAATAAGGATGCAAGCACCAGAGGTAATGCTATGCTGATAGACACCCTAAACTTGATCCAGGTCCTGAAGCATTGCTGACCATGAGACTGTGACACCTCTAAAAACTGGTGGATTTGGGGCTAATGCTTTAGCATAGGTTAAGCCTCTGCCTGTAGCACTAGCATCCTTTATGAGCACCAGTTCAAGCCCCAGATGCTCTATTTCTGATCTATCTTCCTGCTGATTGCCTGGAAATGCAAAATATGGCACAGTGTTTGGGTTCCTGCTTCTCACATGGGAGACCCAGAAGAAGCTCCTGGATCCTGATTTTGGATTGGCCCAGCTCTAGTCATTGTGAGCTCTCTCTTCCTTTCCTTCTCTCTCTGTGTAACTCTGACTTTCAAATAACTAAATAAATCTTTTTGTAAAAAAAAGACATATAAAAACTTCTTCCTACTTTTACTTGGTAAGATGTCAACTCTCTTAATGATTCAGTCACAACTGAATGATTCAGAGTGGATGGAAGGCCTCTTGCTGTCTCTCCTCTGTAACTCTGTCTCTTAAATAAATAAATAGTCTTTTTTTTAAAAAGAAGGAATCCTTTAAAAAAAAAAAAAAGACTGATGGATTTTTTCTTTCCTGCCAGCATGTGGAGTTCTCCAAGAAAGAAGACTTTAATATATTCATTTTGCACACTGGCTCCATGGTCCAGGATGATAACAAAGGAGGCCCCAATCAATACTTGTTGCATGAGGAAAGCACACATGGAAGTAAGGGTGATCAGATAACAGCCACCTCAATGTTTGGAGACACACGGGGTAGGGGAGCTGGCTAATGTGCACTTATGTGTCTTAAGAAAAAGAAACAGCAAGAATTGGAAACATTCTCAGTACTTCCAAAGGAAGAAATGAGCAGCCAGTGCATGTGTATCCACCTCCACTTCCTTTTCCATTGGTGATGTTTATCACCTTCCCCCATCCCTCACTGACAGTGATAGTGAGAGAGGCAGCCTAACAGCTTGACACAGTTCCTCCATTCCCACACAATATGGGGAGCTTGGGACATAGCTTTCCTTTCCAAATCAAACAACATAAAAGATCTGTTTTCTAATAAAACTTCTTCCCACCTAAACATGCAGCCTTTCTTTTCCAGGCAAGGAGTTCTGCTAGGCTGGGGAATGACAATAAAACCATAGATGAGGATGTCTAAACAGGAGGCACATATTCTGAGTTATGAAACCATGCATTATAAGTGAGCTTCCCAAAATTAAGGAGGAAAAAGAACAAAGAGAGATAGTGGTCAAGCAATGAATTATTCTTCAAACAAAAATGTATTGGACACCATGTATAAGTCAAAGAATGTTTATGATGAAGAAGTGAACAAGCCAGAAACAGGTCTTGCTTCCCTGTGGTTTATATGCTGACACAGGAAACAAACATTAAGCAAAGAATGTAAGTGTGTTGAAGTGTTTTTTTTTTTTTTGACAGGCAGAGTGGACAGTGAGAGAGAGAGACAGAGAGAAAGGTCTTCCTTTACCATTGGTTCACCCTCCAATGGCCACTGTGGCCAGCGTGCTGTGACTGGCACACCATGCTGATCCAAAGCCAGGAGCCAGATGCTTCCTCCTGGTCTCCCATGCAGGTGCAAGGCCCAAGGACTTGGGCCATTCTCCACTGCACTCCTGGGCCACAGCAGAGAGCTGGCCTGGAAGAGGGGCAACCGGGACAGAATCCAGTGCCCCAACCGGGACTAGAACCTGGTGTGCTGGTGCTGCAGGCAGAGGATTAGCCTATTGAGCTGTGGCACTGGCCATGTGTTGAAAAAAGAAAAATGTGAAATGCACTGAGAACCTATCTTGGGGATGCTAATAACAGGGGGGCTCTTACTAATTTTGAGGAAGGCAGTAATGAAATCTCACATGTGGGAGACTTGTGGCATCAACCAGGCCAAGACTGGTGGGAAGAGCATGTGAAATTAACACAAAGAACACTGCTGTTAAAACATTTAAGACTGCATGATGTCCAGTGCATAAAGAGCACTGGGGATGATTGAGATAGAAGAGAGAAGGAGGCTGGGACTAAAGAACCAAAGTGACTCCATTTTTAAACAATAATAATAAAAAAAAAAAAAAAAACAGCTTCCATTTCCCATAGCAGACCCGGGTCCTTGTAAAAGGAGGCATTCAGGCATTCTGGAGATATCAAAGCTTACCAGGGACAGCTAGCTTGGTAGACCAAGGGCAGCACAGCAGAGATCTCTCAACAAAGCAACTCCCTGTACCCAAAGCTTCCATGCTGTATGTAACTCTTTTTTCCTGCTAATGTAGCCCCTTTTTCCCTTTAAAAACTCTCCCAAAGACTGGGGCCTCACTCTTTCCTCCACTGTGCTGGTTGGTTGGATGGGGTCCCTGTTGCGGCTTATACTCCCGAATAAACCTTGCTTTTGCAGTTTGGTGTGAGCAACTCTCTGGGGGTCTCTGTGGGGATCTAACGATCTGGGCACAACAGGACCAGGTCATTCATATGAACAAATCTTCTGTCTACTGGTTCACTCCCCAAATGGATGCAGCAGCTGGAACTGAGCCAGTCTAAAGTTAGGAGCCAGGAATCTCTTTCAGGTCTCCCACAAGGGTGCACATGCCAAAGTACTGAGGCCATCCTTTGTTGTTTCCTTGGTGTATGAGCAGAGAACCAGATCAGAAGTGGTGCAGCCAGGACTCAAATGAGCACTAATGTGGGATGACAGCACTGCAGGCAGTGGCTTTACCCACTATGCCACAGTGCCAGATCCTGAAGTAAAAGTCTTGCCAACCAACTATACTCTATCCAGTAAAACTGTATTCAGAAATTAATGAAAATCAGAGTTTCCAAGACAGGCAAAAAACTAAAAAAATTAATCACCAAAAGACCATACTTACAAAAGATGCTTAAGAAAGTCCTATATAATGAAGTGAAAGAAAGTGAACTATTATTACAAAAACATGTAAACACCACTAGAAGAATAGATACACAAAAGAGAAATAGAAATGAATCTAAATGTATGAATTCAGTAAACCATCAGCCCCCCAAAATGGACATCAAAAGACAAAGAGCAGAACAAAGGTCTTTCAAAACAAACAAAATAAAAATTTTAAAAGACAAGACTAAGTCTTCATTTAATAATATTAATCTTGAATGTAAATGGACTACATTTCTAAATTAGAAGACATGGAATAGTTGTATGGATAGAAACCAAAACCCAATGATATACTGCCTAAAATAAAGCCACTTTATCAATATAGATGCACAAATTGAACCAGCATTCTGATATGAGATGGGGGTGTACTAAGGCTTCGCTTTACTTGTTACATCACAACACTTTCTCCTATAAAACTATTTGGGGTGCCAGCACTGTGGATTAAGTTACTACCTGCAATGCCAGCATCCTAAATAGGCATTTGTTGTTGGACCCTGCCACCCATATCAGAAACCTGAGTGAAGCTCCCGGTTCCTGGGTTTCACTTGGCCCACTGCTGGCTGTTGCAGCCATCTGGGGAGTGAACTAGTGAGTAAAATATTCTCTCTCTCTCTCCTCTGATTTCCCAATAAGGCAATAAATGTTTTTAAAAACTATCCTAATAAGCTGAAAGGGGAAAGAAACTGTTCAAACTCATTTTGCAAGGCTAGAATTATCCTGACACCACAGCTAGGCAAGGCCAGAGCAAAAACAGCAAAAGAAAAATATAGACCAATATTTCTGATCAATGTGAATTCAAGACTTCTCAACAAAATACTAACCAATAGAATCATACTACACATCAAAAATTTCACTCAACATGATCAAGTAGGATTGCTTTTCTAAAGGAGAGTTACCTGTATTTTTTTTTTTTGACAAAGATGAAAAATAAGCAGAGAAGACAAGGATGACTCCAAGGTTTGGGGCATGAGCAACTGGGAGGGTGAGGCTGTCACTGAATAAGGAGGAAGGAAGCATTTGAAAGAAACAAATTGCAGAGAAGTATCAGGGTTTCACTTTGAACATGGTCAGTGTGAGGTACCTGGGGGACGGCTCCATGATAATCCTGAGACACTAACTTATATTCATGTCTGTAGCTCAGTGGGCAAGAGTAGACTGCAGAAATAAATGTGAGGCTCATAGCCTGTAGATGGTAAGTGAAACCTTGAGGCATGGAGAAGCCAAGAACAAAGAACAGAAGCAAAGCAGACCAAAGACAAGGCCCTGGGCTCTCCAACACTAAGAAATAGAACAGAAAGAGGGTCAAAAAAAAAAAAAGGGAAAAAAAAAGAAATATGTAAAACTTGTATAACTTAAATAAAATTAGTAAAAAAAAAAAAAAAAAAAGATCAGAAAGAGGGAAGAATCAAAAAATCCCTAGTTGGAGCAGCTAGTGTTACTGGATGAAAGCAAGGTGTTGCATGGAAGCCCAGAGAAGAAATCCCCCAAGAATAAAGGAGTGGTGTGCTGTGCCCTGTGCTGCTGGATGACAGAGTGGGACATGATGTAAGAGATGACCCTGTGCTAGCACTGAGAAAGCATGGGTGCATTCTCACAGAAGTACTTGGAACCTCTAGGTCTTGGTTTAAAGACTACAAGCAAAAATTGAACTTAAAACACCAGAAGAGTCAATTTTTAAAAAGGGAAAATATTTTTAAAACCATAAATCAATAAAAATGAAAATGTGTCTACAGCCCTATAACAGACAGTTCCAAATGTGACTTCTATAAGTGTCAATAAATTAATTAATAAACTTCTGGCAAGACTGAACAAGAAAAAGAAAGCACATGCGATGTGATTTGAGTGGAGAAAGTGGATGTCACCCAAGTTTCAAAAACTTAAAGACTGTAAGATATTATGTCACACATAACTTTGGTTCAATAACATTTTTGGTGATTAAATGGATTTATTTTTGGAAATTACATATTACCATAATCAATTTTATGAAAAAGAACAAAAGGATATATCAACAATTATTATACAGTTTGAAAAATTTTTGAAATATGTATAATGACAAATTAAAAACAAAATGTGTACAATGTTTAAGCCCAGATGGTACTACTATTGTTGAACAGCAAATGCTGAGTGTCCTGTGTTTAACCTGGGAGGCCACCAGAGGGCACACAAACACATCTTTTTTGAAGAAAAGAAAGAAGGAAGGAAGGAAGGAAGGAAGGAAGGAAGGAAGGAAGGAAGGGAAGGAAGGAAGGACGGAAGGAAGGACGGAAGGAAGAGAGAGAGAGAGAGAGAGAGAAAGAAAGAAGGAAAGAAAGAAAGAAAGAAAGAAAGAAAGAAAGAAAGAAAGAAAGAAAGAAAGAAAGAAAGAAAGAAAGAAAGAAAGAAAGAAAGAAATTAAGACTGAAAGAACAGGCCGGCGCCGCGGCTCACTAGGCTAATCCTCCGCCTAGCGGCACCGGCACACCGGGTTCTAGTCCCGGTTGGGGCGTTGGATTCTGTCCCGGTTGCCCCTCTTCCAGGCCAGCTCTCTGCTGTGGCCAGGGAGTGCAGTGGAGGATGGTCCAGGTGCTTGGGCCCTGCACCCCATGGGAGACCAGGAAAAGCACCTGGCTCCTGGCTCCTGGCTCCTGCCATCGGATCAGCGCGGTGCACCGGCCGCAGCGCGCCGGCCGCGGCGGCCATTGGAGGGTGAACCAACGGCAAAGGAAGACCTTTCTCTCTGTCTCTCTCTCTCACTGTCCACTCTGCCTGTCAAAAAATAAATAAATAAATAAATAAAAGACTGAAAGAACATGTAATTCCTGTTACTTGTTTAAAAAAAAAAGAGAGAGGCCAGAATAATTTTGATAATGATGATTAATGAAAATAGAATGAAAAAGAGAACCATATGGTCACTTATGAATAAAGTTTAAGTCTGCTGTCATAGCCTATGGGTGAATGCATCCGATTTCATCTGAAAAAAGTTTAAATCTTAGAAAAATGAACTTAGCAGATTATTAAGTTAATGATGCATTATGAAAAAGTAATTTTCAAACCAGGAATAAAAATGTGATAAAACATTAATAACCATCCTGGTGGCAAGGGAAGTGCTAGGCACACATTTTGCAGTGATGAGTAAAGAGCCTTTCTTCATTAGCCTCCCTGCAGAGGGAGGATTCTTCAAAGTACTCAGCAGAGGAAGGCCTTGCAATAGAAAAATATAATTCAAAATATTCACTGTTTCCTCTCCAACACAGTATGTGTTCACTGATGTGTTCACTGATGTAAAATATACACAGTGATCTCTAATTAGAATTAATATACACAGAGAAGCTCCTGGGACTAATATAACGTGTTCTCCACTGTCTCTAATATGAATATGGTGTCCATGCCATAGTCCCTAGGATGAATCTCATATATACATGGCAGTCTCTTCTATGAACATGATGTCCACACTATATTCTCTGGTACTAGCAGAATGTTCTAAAATAGATGACACAGGGCTGAAGACCAGTTAAAGAACTACACTAGTGAATCTTCATACTTGTCAGAAGGCTGTAGTAATGAAGACAGTGTGATGTTGGGGAAGAAATACATGAGTGGATAAATGAAACAGAATAAATGGAATGAAAATACAGCATGTAAATTTAGTTAACTAATTTTGTCAATGGAACTAAGCCAATTCAACACAGAACATTCTGTTCCACAGATGTCAACTGAATAATTATGAGGAAAAATTAACCACATGCAAATCACATGAGAAAAAATCAACACAGACACAAATCTCATAGCTAGCCCAAAAATCCACTCACAATGGTCTATAAACTTAAATTTTCAAGTGTGAAAATTGGAAAAATTATAGAATAAAATCTATATGCTCTGTCATTTGCTGGGGAGGTTTTTAATGTATCTATTTTGCTGGAGAAGTTTTTAAATTATCTATTTATTTGTGAGTAGGGGAGGTAGAGACAGACAGAGCTCCCATGCACCGATTTATTCTGCAAATTCACAATATATCTGGGATTGGAATGGGCCAAAATAAGGATCTGGAAACTCAATACAGGTCTTTCACTTGAATGACAGAGACCCAACTCCTTGAACTATACCTGTTGCCTCCCAGGGTGTGCACCAGCAGGAAACCAAAATAAATAGGGACCAGAACTAGGACCTAAACCCAGTTTCTACAACATGGGATATGGGCATTCCAACATGATGTTCCAACTTCCAGGCCAGTCTATGGGAAAAAAATGTAAAATTGCCTGATCATGGTAGAAAACTGTCAATTGTACAAAAAGTTAAGCATAGAAGTGCCATATGGGAACCAATGTTGTATCATAGTATGTTAAGCCAACTTCTATAATGCCAGGATCTCATATGTGCATCCTCGCTGCTCCACTTCCACTGCCTGCATCCTAATGCACCTAAAACTGAGGCAGAATATGGCCCAAGTTTGGCCCCTGCCATCCTTGTGGGAGATCTGGATGGGGTTCCAGGCTCCTGGCTTCTTCCTGTTACAGCCCCTGCTATTGCAACCATTTGGGGGGGTGAACTAGTATGTCTGTGTGTCTGTGTCTGTGTGTGTCTGTGTTGTGCGTGTGTCTTCCTCTCTGCAGCTCTTTCAAAGAAATATAATAAATCTTATTTATAAGAAAGTTACCATGTGATCCATCCATTTTTCTCTTAGATACAAATAAAAAAGTGGTGAAAACAAGTATTCAAACAGAAACTAGTACACTAGTGTTTACTTGCTCCCTTGCCCTCTTGGTTAACCCTAGGTATCCTGGATAGTGTTTCTCTTGGTGCTGCATCACCATATCCCTTACTGTATAAGCCCCTGGGAGCTGAAGGTCACATGCTTATCCAGGCAACCCTGGACATTCAGGGTAGTACTATCTGAACTGGCACTCAGCATGTTCATATCTCACCAGAGGGACCTCTGGTAAATGTAGTCTTTGAGTTGCAAAGAAGAGTTTAACCAGACAGCTTCACTGTGTGCAGACACTGCCTGAAATGTCCAACATCATTTGGTTTCATCTACAGAAACTAACCACAGAAGTCCCCCATGTGTTGTTCTTGCTCAGTTTCTATGCCTCTCAAATAAAATAAGAATTTTTTTAAAGATTTATTTATTTATTTGAAAGTCAGAGTTACATAGAGAGGAGAGGCAGAGAGAGAGAAAGAGAGGTCCTCCATCCGATGGTTCACTCCCCATTTGGTTACAATGGTGGCAGCTGTGCCAATCTGAAGCCAGGAGCCAGGATTTTCTTCTGGGTCTCCCACATGGGTGCAGGGGCCCAAGGACTTGGGCCATCTTCCACTGCTTTCCCAGGCCACAACAGAGAGCTGGATCAGAAGTAGAGCAGCTGGGTCTCAAACCAGTGCCCATATGGGATGTCAGTGCTTCAGGCCAGGTTGTTAACCTGCTGTGCCACAGTGCCAGCCCCAAAATAAAAAAAATTTTTAAGGCCAGCATTGTAGCATAGTGGGTAAAACTGCCTAAAATGCTGGTATCCCCTTTGGGCACTGATTTGGTCTCAGTTGCTCCACTTCTGATTCAGCTCCCTGCTAATGGCCTTGGAAAAGCAGTGGCAGATGGCCCAAGTGTTTGTCCCCCTTCCACCCATGTGAGAAACACAGATGGTGCTGCTGACTCTTGTATTCTGCCTGGCTCAGCACTGACTATTGCGGCCATGTGGGAATATCTCTCTCTCTCCTTCTCCCTCTCCTTCTCTGTCAAAAATAATTAAAAAAAAAAAAAGAGAGAGAGAGAGAGCACAGAAGATCCCATCCACTGAATCACTGTGTGCCTACAATAGTGAGACCCAAGATCTAGGAACACAATCCAGGTCTCCCACCTTGGTGCCAGGAATGAAATTAATTGAGCCATCACCATTGTGTGTCAGGATATATATAAGCAGGAGCTTGAAAAAGGAACCAGAGCTTGGATTCAAAACCTAGATATAGGACTTGGACATCTTGACTACAGCCCACTCCAACATTGGCATTTTTGAGAGGAACCCTTCTTTTATGTTGTAGAATGTGTCTATATTTCAGTTTTTCAGATATTTCTTCAGAATGGATTCAGTTCATATATGTTTAGCAGGAATACTATGGCCATAATTTTGTGCACTCTCTGTGCAACCCACTAGATGGAAATGGAATGTTACTCCATCACTGATGATATTTACTATTTATTCAGTTAGAGTTAGGGTGAGGGGTGAGGAAAGGATTATGGTTAGAGTTTATTGTCACCATTGGGTCTTAGCTACTGTGTTAGACATATGGTGGCACTACAAAAAGTTCATGGAAGGTGGAATTAAAAGATAAGTTGATTTTTGTACCAAAATTTTTAGAATACACCCGTAGTCTTTTCAGAATGCTCGTGTTCCATGAATTCTAGATCCTCGTGTATGCAAATTAGGAGTTGTCATCTTCATTCTGGGGGACCTTCTATTCCAAGAACATGAAATTTATTTATTTATATCTTCTTTAAATTTTATTATTTTTGAGATAACATTTTAATTTACACTATAGTTGAAGACTAAGTACTCCACTAAACAAAGAATTCAACAAATAAAAATTTAAATGATCATATTTTATCAGGAAAATAGTTGATGTTTATAAATAATATTCAAATAAAAGATGCTCAAGTTTACTCATGTAAAATAAATTTTAAAATAGTCACAAAATCATTAAAACTATAGTAATATATAACAATAATATATACTCTAATACTATATGATTATTATTAATTTGATTTTTTTTATTTTTTGACAGGCAGAGTGGACAGTGAGAGAGAGACACACAGAGAAAGGTCTTCCTTTTGCCATTGGTTCACCCTCCAATGGCCGCCTCGGCTAGTGCGCTGCAGCCGGCGCACCGCACTGATCCGAAGCCAGAAGCCAGGTGCTTCTCCTGGTCTCCCATGGGGTGCAGGGCCCAAGCACCTGGACCATCCTCCACTGCACTCCCTGGCCACAGCAGAGAGCTGGCCTGGAAGAGGGGCAACCGGGACAGAATCCGGTGCCCCGATTGGGACTAGAACCCAGTGTGCCAGCACCGCAAGGTGGAGGATTAGCCTAGTGAGCCGCGGCGCCAGCTTTTATCAAGCTTTTAATAAATCAAATTAAGGCCAGCGCTATAAACATGGTTATGTAGATATCTCTTTAATACAGTGTGTTTGTGTCTTTTGGGTATATAGTGGGTAGTGGGATAACTGAATCATATAGTGAATCTATTTCCAGTTTTTTACAGAATTCTCTGTATTATTTTCCACAGTTACTGCATTAGTTAACATACCCATCTACAATGTTTAAGAGTTTCCTTTTCTTCACTTCTTCAACATCATTTATCTCTCACTGCCTTTTAGATAATAGCCATTCTAATATGGCTATTACTTGCATTTTGGCTTTGACTTGCATTTTCTTGATGCCTAGAAATATTGAGCACCATTTTCATATATTGGCTAGTTATTTCTATTTCTTCCTTTTTGAGAACAGTCTGTTGATATCCTTTGTCCATTTCCTAACTGGATTAGTTGTTTTTTGTTTGTTTGTTTGTTTGTTTGTTTAGCTTTATGAGTTGCTGATGTATTCTGGATATTAATCCTTTGTCAAATAAATATATTGCTAATATTTTTTCATTCTGCAGGTGATACCTTCACCTTATTTATTGTTTCCATTGTGGTGCAAAAGATTCTGAGTTTGATATAATCCCATTTTTTTCTGATTTTGATTTTTTTTTGCCTGTACTTTGGGGGGGTTTTCAAGAAGTCATTGCCTATACCAATGTCTTGAAGTGTTTCTTCCACATTTTTTCCAATAACTTCATAATTTTAGGTCTTAAGTTTAGGTCTTTGATCTATCTTGAATTATTTTTTATATGGTGACAGGGATCTAATTTCATTCTTCCACACATACACATCCAATTTTGCCAGCACCATTTACTGAAGAGATTATCATTTCTGTAACACATGGTCTGGGCACTTTTGTCAAAAATTGGTTGGTTGTAAGTACATGGATTAATTATGACCTCTATATTCAGTTCCATTGAACTGTGTATTGGTTATTAAATCTTTTTAATCAATATAGTATGGTTTTCCACATATAAGTCTTATGTTTTTTTTGAGAGATTTATACCAAGTATTTCATTATTTGAGCAATTGTTCAGGATATTGCATCTTTAGTTCAGTAAGCAAGTTGATTTAATTTTTTATTTATCTGAAAGGCAGTGATATAGAAACAAGGAGATCTTCTATCTGCTAGTTTGCTCCACCAAATGCCTACAATAGCTGAAGCTGAGGCAAGCAAAATTCAGGAGTCAGGCAATTAATCCAGGCCTCCTATGGTAGTGAGAGGGACCTAAATAATCAAGCTATCATCTACTTTTTCCAAGGCTGCACATTAGATGGAAGCTAGAATCTGAAACAGAGCTCAACTTTAACCTAGACATTCTAATATGGGATTTGGACATCCAAAACAATGCGTTATGTGCTGCTTTAGACATCAACCCCAGGAAAGTTGATTTTTGTATCTTTGTCTTGCATCCTATAACCTTTCTGGATTTATTTGGTAGTCTGAAGAGATATTAAACAATGAGTTTCTTAGAATTTTCTACCTAAACAGGCCAAAGTTGGACATCAGCTTCATTTCTTAATTTCTATTCAAATTCTTATATTTTTATTTTCCTGTAACATTGGCTAGAACTTCCAAGAATATGTTAAATAAGGGTGGAAAAGATATACATTCTTGCCTTGGCTCTAATCCTAAGAGAAAACACTCAGAAATTGTTCATCTTTTTAAAAAATTTGTGAATACTAACTGTTAGAATAAAAAAGGGAGAGGACGATCCAACATGGGAAGTGGGATACACAGCATACTCATAGAATGGCAGATGTCCTAATCAGCACTCTGGCCTCAGAATCAGCCCTTATGGCATTCAGATCTGGCTGAAGAGCCCATGAGAGTATTTTAGGCATGAAAGCCAAGAGACTCTGGCAAAAAAAAAAAAAAAAAAAAAAAACCTTAAATGAAAGATCTCCGCGAGTGAGATTCCAGTGGAAAGAATGGGCCATCAAAGAAGGAGGTACCTTTCTCTGAAGGGAGGAGAGAACTTCCACTTTGACTATGACCTTGTCTAAATAAGATTGAAGTCAGCAAACTCAAGAGGCTTCCATAGCCTTGGCAACTCATGACTAGAGCCTCGGGAGATTTCTGATGCCATAAACAAGAGTTTCAAATTGTTAAATCAACAACAGGAGTCACTGTGTACTTACTCCTCATGTGGGATTGTCCTTAATGTGTTGTCCAATGTGAATTAATGCTATAACTAGTACTCAAACAGTATTTTACACTTTATGTTCTGTGTGGGAGCAAACTGATGAAATTTTTACTTAATATACACTAAATCAATCTTCTGTATATAAAGATAATTGAAAATGATTCGATGTGAATGGAATGGGAGAGGGAGCAGGAGAAGGGAGGGGTGCGGGTGGGAGGTAAGTTATGGGGGAAGCCATTGTAATCTATAAACTTTACTTTGGAAATTATATTTACTAAATAAAAGTTTAAAAATAAATAAAAATAAAAAATGTGCCTTAGAGTATAGACTTTTGATGTGTATTTTGAAAACTTGTTATTCCCCAATGTAAGAGATCTTTATATTTGGTTAAGATTTTATGGCATTGGAAGTTTTGTAGGACATTGAAGAAATTCTGTTATTGGTCATGTATCAAGAGCAAAGGAATACTCAGAGACTGAGGCTTTTTTTTGGACCACGCCATGCAGATCCATATCCTTAGAAATTTGCAGTGGCCTGTTGTCTGCCATATTGTGTAATATGATTGTTGTGACTTGGTGTTTTCCTACCCTCTTGAACTTCTAGCACACAGCTTTAAGCTTTTCATAGTGTGTAATTTGATGTTGGCTGAGTTGCTATAATTTATGGCCACTGAGTCAACAGGTAAGTGGTTTTGTTTTATGCAACCAATTTTACAGATGCTGGTCTTAAGCTAATAACTATGGTATCTAGGGGACCCTGACTTAAGAATTTGAGCTGCTGCTGTTTTATTTTGAATAATAGTAGTATTTGGTAATCTGCAAGGGGTCTCAACAGATAGTGAGATATTAAGGCTTCAGCTTCTTGGTTTTAGGAGGATCAGGGTAAATTATATGCTACTTTTATTACATGACTTTTCAAGTAGGTCCTCAGGCCATGAATTCAAATTCCATTTATGAACTAGTGTAAATGGACCACCACATGTTTTGCGCCTGCACAGACGCTGGGCCAATGGAAGGGTTTCCTTTGGGAGGGATTATCCTACTCAAAAAGATTGAATGTGGACAAAGTCTGTTCAAACACCAGATACATTTTTTAAAAAGATTTATTTATTTTACTTGAAAGTCAATTACACGAAGAGAGAAGGAAAGGCAGAGAGAGAGAGAGAGAGAGAGAGGTCTTCTATCCACTGGTTTACTCCCCAACTGGCCACAATGGCTGGAGCTCTGCCAATCTGAAGCCAGGAGCCAAGATCTTCCTCTGGGTCTCCCACATGGTTCAGGGGCCCAAGGACTTGGGCCATCTTGTACAGCTTTCCCAGGCCATAGCAGAGAGATGGATCAGAAGTGCAGCAACTGGGAGCACCTGTATGGGATGCCAGCACTGCAGGCAGTGGATTTATCCATAAGCCACAGCACCGGCCCCCAGATACTTTTTACAACCCCTTCCATGTACTCCTTTCATATCTCTAACCAATTAAGGCTTCATAAACAGCAGTAAGGCAGAAAACAGTGGGGAAAATGGGTCAAAGTGCAAGGGAAAAATAAGAAAATATGCTCAGCCTGCCAAAATCATGGCCTTACTTGGTAGGGATGGAAAGAAACCTTTGAGGTAGGTTAATCAGCCAAGTCTTCCTGAAACCACCAGTAATGAGAACTTCAACAGAGATGTGCAGCATACAGCATATCTGAAAGAGAAATAATGCTCAGAGGCTATAACATCCTAAACCTAAGGAAACTTCCTGTCTAGGGGAAGCCCCACTAGGCTGCTAAGGAGACACTTCATCAAAGGCAGTTTTGCTTTCAGAACTTGAAGGTGGCTCTCTCACTGAGACAGTTGAGGAGATGACAGAGTGGGAGTCTTCCTGGGAAAGCACATGTCACAGGTTTTAGCAATTCCATACAGAGTGACAGTAGCCAGAGTGGCTTAGCTTCTGGGAGACAGTGGAGGCTGCATCACCAGATGGAGGACTGAAGTCAGTGCAGCACCAGAATGCCTGGAAGATGGCATTCAATGGGAAAATTGAAACTAAGAGGCTGTGAAGATACTGAATTGGAAGTACTACTGAGAACTTGATGACTGGAACCTGTTTCCACTGCAAATTTCAGGGAGAAAACACAAGGGATACCTCAGGTAACAGTGACTGAGAAAGGAGATAAGGGAAGCCCAGCCCCCACCCACTCTGAGCTGGGAGATTTGGTAACTCTCTTTCTTTCAAAGGATTCTTTAAAAAAAAGATTCATTGTAGGGACTCCAAGATGGTAGAATAGTGACAGGGTGGTCTGCTCTAGGCTAGGCGAAAATAGTAAAAAAAAAAAAAAAAAAAAAAAAAAAAGTGAGGCCAGCGCTGCAGCTCAATAGGCTAATCCTCTGCCTAGCGGCACTGGCACATCAGGTTCTAGTCCCTGTTGGGGCACCGGATTCTGTGATTCTGTCCCAGTTGCCCCTCTTCCAGGCCAGCTTTCTCCTATGGCCCAGGAGTGCAGTGGAGGATGGCCCAAGTGCTTGGGCCCTGCACCCACATGGGAGACCAGGAGAAGCACCTGGCTCCTGCCTTTGGATCAGTGCCATGTGCTGGCCACAGCATGCTGGCCGCGGCAGCCATTGGAGGGTGAACCAACGGCAAAGGAAGACCTTTCTCTCTGTCTCTCTCTCCCACACTGTCCACTCTGCCTGTAAAAAAAAAAAAGCGGAGAGAGTGCATTCTCAGGAGAAAGTTTCAGGAAAAGCTGCAGTGGAGATTCTGCAGAAGCAGGAGCGATGCCATGTATCTGTGTGGAAGGTGCAGAATTGCAGCAATGAGAAGACACAATAAAGGACACAGCAGCCCTGAGTTGGAGTAAACATCAGCTTTGAAAAGCAAGATGAGATCACATTGCAGTGGCCCCCATGCCACTACTGATATAGCTGGAGGGAGAGTCTAGTGAACTACACTGTCTTTGAGTAGGCAGAGAGCCCCAAAGGGAACAGGGAGCTTGCTCACCCAGAGAAAAAGAAATGGGACATGTCTCTCTCCCTATCCCCTGCCACAAATGGCACCTAACAAATGACTGTGAGAGGGTGGGAACCATTTTGCACAGAAGTAGGTAGCAACTGCTGCAGGACTTGTGTGCACACTCAGCAACTGGTGGAGATAGTTTCCATTTTGTTAACAGAGTAATCCTCAGCAGCTCTGCTGCACCCTCCTGGCAATGGGCTTGGAAAAGGAGCCATTCTGGCATTAGTACCACCTGCAGACTCTTGTATACACCCAGTATGATTGAGAAATGAGTAGGGTTGCAGCCAGCAGGTACTGTGCATACATGAGATCAAGAGATTTTACCAGGGGGAAAAAATCTTCATTCCCCACTGATTATGAGTCTGGCTGGGAGGATTGACAGGGGGCTGTCACAAACTGTGAAGTGCCCTTAACCTCTCAAGAAATCACAAGCACCAGGCTACTGGGCTCAATCTGCCTAGGCAGAGCACCCACAGGCAGCAGGCTCTGGGAAACTCTTAGACACTCTGAGGATTGGGCAGGCTAGTGGTGCAGAGTGGACTTTTGACACCTCATGATTGTGGGAGCCCTGAGTGCTGAGACTGTGAAAACACATGACTGCATGAGAGGGCACAGAGTGTAGCTGGGTATTGGGGCAATCATTGTGAGCAGCTCCACATGCTCAGAGCTCCCTGATTGCCTGGGATGGGTCACTGTAGCAGGATTTGGGCTCACACTGAGAACTGCACAGATCCTTTGTATAGTCCATGTGGAATCACAGGTGAGTAAAACAACCACTGAGGGCTAATACCTGGGCACTAACTCTCTGGGAAGAGAGGAAGTGAGGGTGTGATCTAATGAACAGAGGTGACCCTAGCCCCCCTTCTGATAACAAGAGATCTATCATGGCCAGCACTGTGGTGTAGTGGGTAAAGCTGCCGCCTGCAATGCCAGCATTCTATATGGGTGCCAGTTAGAGTCCCGTCTACTCTACTCCTGATCCAGCTCTCTGTTATGGCCTGGGAAAGCAGTAGAGGATGGCCCAAGTCCTTGGGTCCCTGCACCAATGTGGGAGACCTGGAAGAAGCTCATGGCTTCAGATTGGCACAGCTCCAGCTGTTGTGGCCATCAGGAGAATGAACCAGCAAATGGAAAGATTTATTTCTCTCTCTGCATTTGCCTCTCTGTAACTCTGACTTTCAAGTAAACAAATAAACTCTTTTTTAAAAAAATCCCAAATTAAAAAAAAAGAGAGATCTAATGCCCAACTTGGGTGTCACACTCAATGTTGCCTGTTGGCTCCCTGGCCACACCCAGCACACACTTCCTGGGTATAAAATAGCAGACATTCCACTAAGCCACAGAAGCATAATTCAAAGATAAGATCCATAAAATGGAAAAAAAAAAAAAAAGTATCTCTACAAATGCCTAAAAGTAAATGCAGAAACTCAAGAAACAACATTAAGGAAGACAACATGACTCTTCTCCCAAAGGAACACAGCAACACTTCAATATTAGAATGTGAATTTGGCCAGCGCCACAGTTCAATAGGCTAATCCTCTGCCTGTGGTGCCGGCACCCTGGGTTCAAGTCCCCGTTGGGGTGCCAGATTCTGTCTCAGTTGCTGCTCTTCCACTCCAGCTCTCTGCTGTGGCCCAGGAGTGCAGTGAAGGATGGCCCAAGTCTTGGGCCCTGCACCCACATGGGAGACTGGGAGGAAGCACCTGGCTCCTGGCTTCAGATCAGTGTGGTGTGCCGGCCACAGTGTGCCAGCTGCAGTGGCCATTAGGAGGTGAACCAATGGAAAAAAGGAAGACTTTTCTCTCTGTCTCTCTCTGTCTACTCTGCCTGTCAAAAAAAATGTGAATTTGAAGATAAAATTGATGAAATGCCTGAAATGGAATTCAAAAGATTAATCATAGGATTACTCAGCACCAGTCAGAAGCAAATCCACAAATTAAAGAAAATTACACATGACATGAATGAAAATTTTATCCCATGAAATTGGGATTTTTGGAAGAAATCAAAATGAGATATTAAAAATGAAGAATTCAATAGATCAAATAAAATTATAGTGAAAAGCCTTACCAGTAGATTTTGTGATGCAGCAGAAAGAATATCTGAGCTGGAAGACAAACCTTTGACAATTTTTCAGTCAGACCAAAGGGGAAAAAAAGAGGAAATGAGAAAAATTAACAACATTGGAGATTTATGGGATACTATCAAATGACCAGGCATATGGGTCTTAGGAGTTTCTGAAGGTGTGGAACTAGAGAATGGATTAGAAGGCCTATCTAGTGAAATATTTGTAGAAAACTTGCCTGACACCCATGTAGGAGACCTGGATTGAGTTTCTTGCTCCTCACTTGGAATCAGCCCACTCTTAGCCATTGTGGGTATTTGGGAAATAAACCAATGGATGGGGTCTCTTCCTCTCTGTGTATTCTCTCTATGTTCTCAAATAAATACAAATTTTAGAAGGCTACACTATGCAAATTCTGATCATAAAAACTCAAATGGATATCTTAGTAAGAGAAAAAACTTCAATGTGAAATACATTAAGTATGTTAAAAGAGTCTTTATATTAATAAATGTATCATATGTCAGGATGACAAAACAATTATAGATGTTACTGTACCTAAAAATGAAGCCTTAAATGACATGAAACAAAATCCATATAAGTAAATAAGGAAAAAGTAATCCACGGGGCCAGCATTTTGGCATGGTGGGTAAAGCTGCCACTTGTGATGCTAGCATCTTATGTGGACACCAGTTTGTATCCCAGCTTCTCCATTTTCAATCCAACTCCCTGATAATGGCCTGGGAAAAGCAACAGAAAATAGCCCAATGGCTTGGGCCTCTACACCCACATGGGATACCTGGATAAAGCTCCTGGTTCCTGGCTATATGTTGGCCTGCCTCAGCCATTGTGCCTATCTGGGGAATGATGAACCACCAAATGAAAGATATCTCTCTCTCTCTCTTTCTCTCTCTCTCTCTCTCCCCTCCTGTTTCCCTCCTCTACCTATAAATATTTTTAAATAAATATTTTTAAAAGTCATCAACACTTAATATTAGACAATTAATACTCCTTTAGGAATTGATGAAATGAGTAAAAACTCAGTCAAATCTAAACATTAATTACAATGTATTGATTAAGCTAATATTATAGAGCACTCTTTGGAACCCTCAGCAAGATAGTATATATACTTAACCAAAAATTAAGCATCAAGCATAAAAGCTTAAAATTTTACTAGTGAGTGCAATGAAATTAAGTTATAAGTCAATAAGAAAGAAGAGAAGATTCTTCCAATACTAAAATTCAAGTATTATACTAATCTGTGAGTGATGGAAGAAATTACAAGGTTAGAGGCCAGCGCTGTGTCAGAGTGGGTAAAACCACTGCATGCAGTGCCAGCATCCCATATAGGTGCCAGTTTGAGTCCCAGCTGCTCCACTTCCATTGCAGCTCCCCGCTGTCTGCTATAGCTTGGGAAAGTATTAGAAGATGGCCAAAGTCCTTGGGCCCCTATATCCACTTAGAAGACCCAGAGGAAGCTCCTGGCTTCAGATCGGTGCAGCTCCAGCCATTGCGGCCAATTGGGGAATGAACTAGCAGATGGAAGACCTCTCTCTCTCTCCCTCTCTCTCTCTCTGACTCTCCTTCTCTCTTTGTGTAACTCTGATTTCAAATAAATAAATAAAATCTTTTAAAAATTTAAAAAAAAGAAATTACACGATCAAATTGGAATTTGTGCTGAACAAAATGTATCATGACAATGATGTTTGTGGTAGATAAGTGGTGGCCAAATTTTTCCCTATTCCACCTGTGAGGTAGCAACGAATGCACTTTGAATGTGGGCTGACATTAGCAATTAGTCCAACACAATTTGACATATTTGGAATGCTATAAAATTCACTAGGGGAAAGCATAGCACCTAACTGGAACCATGCTAAAGTTGACTATCTGTCTTGAAATAAATAATGATCACCTCAAATTCTCTGTTGTGATCTCAAAGTTTAACTTTGAATTTAAAATGTTAAGAAAAAATATAGGGAAAAATTTTTGAGACATTGGGGTTGGCAATCATTCATTTTATATAACATTGATGTATAATAAATCAAAGAAAAATATACAAAGCAAGTACATCAAATTGAAACCATGTACATCAAATTGCATTTTTTTAAAACATCATATTTCTTTATTTGGAAGGGGGAGAGAGAGAGAGAGAGAGTCCAAATTTCATTTTCACCACTCTGACCTCAGAGTCAGCCCTTAAGGCATTTGGGTGTGGCTGGAAAGCCCATGAGAGCAATGCAGGCATGGAAAGCAAAGACACTGTGGCAAAAATATCCTACATGAAGGATCTCTGGCAAAAAAACAAAACAAACAAACAAACAAATACCCTACATGAAAGATCTCTGCGAATGAGATCCGAGTGAAAAAGACAGGTTATCGGCTGGCGCCGCGGCTCACTAGGCTAATCGTCCACCTAGCGGCACCGGGATACTGGGTTCTAGTCCTGGTTGGGGTGCCGGATTCTGTCCCAGTTGCCCCTCTTCCAGGCCAGCTCTCTGCTGTGGCCAGGGAGTGCAGTGAAGGATGGCCCAGGTGCTTGGGCCCTGCACCCCATCGGAGACCAGGAAAAGCACCTGGATCCTGGCTCCTGCCATCGGATCAGCACGGTGCGCCGGCCGCAGCGCGCCGGCCGTGGCGGCCATTGGAGGGTGAACCAACAGCAAAGGAAAACCTTTCTCTCTGTCTCTCTCTCTCTCACTGTCCACTCTGCCTGTCAAAAAAAAAAAAAAAAGACAGGTTATCAAAGAAGGAGGTACCTTTCTCTGAAGGGAGGAGAGAACTTCCACTTTGACTACGACCTTGTCTAAATATGATCAGAGTCAGTGAACTCAAAAGGCTTCCATAGCCTTGGAAACTCATGACTGGTGCATAGGGTGATTACTGATGCCATAAACAAGAGTGTCAATTTGTTAAGTCAACAACAGGAGTCACTGTGCACTTACTCCTCATGTGGGATCTCTGTCCTTAACGTGCTGTACATTGTGATTTAACGCTATAACCAGTACTCAAACAGTATTTTTCACTTTGTGTTTCTATGTGGGTGCAAACTGTTGAAATATTCACTTAATATATGCTAAACTGATCTTCTGTATATAAAGAGAATTGAAAATGAATCTTGATGTGAATGGAAGGGGGGAGGGAGAGGGAAGGGGGAGGATTGCAGGTGGGAAGGAAGTTATGGGGGGGAAGCCATTGTAATCCATAAGCTGCACTTTGGAAATTTATATTCATTAAATAAAAGTTAAAAAAAAAGGAAAAAGGAGGAAGCAACTCCAGCTTTCACAGAAGGATGAAGATAAAAACAATGTGTGGTGTATACAAATGTGTTAGTTTCTTTTCTGCTACGAATAATATAATTTCACAGACTTGGAAAGTTATAAAAAGAGTAGGTTTGTTTTGGCTCACAGTTCTTATTGAAGGGTGAAGGACTGCATTTGATGATGGTCTTATCATTGGCACAGTCCAGAGGCAGCAGAGGCCATCACATAGCAAGAGACAGGGAACATACATGACTCTTGGTCTCTCTAAATCTGTATAAGTCATCAGTATCCAATCATGAGGGACCTACTCTGGTGACTTTATCTAATCCTACTCCATTTCCAAAGGGAATGGCATTTGATGAACACAAAGTTTCACCTGAGAAAGAAAAGAAAACTCTACAGATGGATAGCATTGATAGCTGAACATTAATGCAAAAAATATTAATGCTATTAAAATGTACATTTAGACTGTCCAATGTTTATGTATTTTATTACAATAAAATGTTTTTAAATAAGTATTCACCATAGTCCTAGCCCATAATCATTATTATGGTTGATTTTCCAGCTGTGGGTGTTGAATGTGACAGATGATGAAATGAAAGTGTTCTATGCCCAGTGTAGTGCCTACATCCACAAAAGGGGTCTGGGACCCACCTTTGAGGTGTATTCACCAGAGCATAGGACTAGTGACAGATAACAGGGAAAGGAGGAGAAATGGGGCTGTATTACTGTTGTGGCAGCATGAGGAACAGGGTGAGCTCAGTTCCTGTTTCACATTGAAGACTTTCCACTGCAGACAGGGACAATGAGCAAAGTGAGATTTGTTGAAGGTGAGAAACCTCCTGCCTCAGCAGTCAGGAGGGAGCCTCTAAGGGAGAAGTTGCCAAAGAAGCTTGTCAGTGTCTGCCCTTTTTAAACATGAAGTGGCTCTCTCTGATTGGCCCGTTTCTGAAAATCAAATCCAGATTTCTGAAAATCAAATGCAATTGAGGAGGAGCAGAATAACAACTAATCAGAAGGTGGGGATTACAATCCTAACTTTGATAAAAACTAATTGCAGGGGGCCAGTCCTCTGGCACAGCAGCTTAACACCCCGGCCTGTAGCACCGACATCCCATATGGATGCTGATTTGAGATCCAGCTGTTCCACTTCCAATCCAGCTCTCTGCTATGGCCTGGGAAAGCAGTGGAAGATGGCCCAAGTCCTTGAGCCCCTGCACCCATGTGGGAGACCCAGAAGAAGCTCCTGCCTCCTGAGTTCAGATTGACACAGCTCCAGCCATTGCAGCCAACTGGGAAGTGAACCATTGGATGGAAGACCTCTCTCTCTCTTTCTCTCTCTGTCTCTCTTTCTCTCTCTCTTTTTCTTTCTCTCTGAGTAGCACTGACTTTCAAATAAATAAATAAATCTTAAAAAACTAATCACAGGCTGGCACCATGGGTCAATAGGCTAATCCTCCACCTGCAGCACTGGCACACCGGGTTCTAGTCCTGGTCGGGGCGCCAGATTCTGTCCCAGTTGTCCCTCTTCCAGGCCAGCTCTCTGCTGTGGCTCAGGAGTGCAGTGGAGGATGGCCCAAGTGCTTAGGCCCTGCACCCACATGGAGACCAGGAGAAGCACCTGGCTCCTGGCTTTGGATCAGCGTGGTGCACCGGCCACAGCGCGCTGGCCGCGGCGGCCATTGGAGGGTTAACCAACAGCAAAGGAAGACCTTTCTCTCTGTCTCTCTTTCTCACTGTCCACTCTGCCTGTCAAAAAAAAAAAAAAAAACTAATCATAGGTAACTGACCTAACTTCCTTCCAAGCAGCCTAACTGCCAATTAGCCCATCCAGCTCCTCACATCCTCATCTCTTTCCTTCCCTCCTCAGAAAAATGGGACCTAACTGATGAAAGTAGTGTGGGGTGATGACCGTTCTGGATGCTTCATGCTGAAAGGGGAAGTCATTGGGGAATAACAGGAGAGCAGTCCTCTGAGGGTCAATCTATTAGTCCCTGGTAAAATGCAGATTTTCTTAGGTGCTTCATCTGGAGTACCACCTTTCATCACTTCCATTTATTTGATCCTAGAGGACACAAAGCTTGTAAGATAGTTTATTATGCATGATAGAGGAGGTTCCCCCATGCATGCAAAAGTATGTTTGATTTAACTCATTGGAAACTAGATGAGTACACAAATTTCCAGTACATTTAACAGAGCTTGGTTTAGTGAAGAGAGTTACAGATGTATTAGTCTTTAAGTTGGTTGGTGGTGTTAGTAAGAACCCCCTTCATTACATGGCTATATGTGCCTGTGCCTTTTCTTTGACCAACGACAAGGTTAGACCAATGCCAAGGTCTTTATTGCTCCATCTGGTGTGGTCAGTTAGGTTATATCATCCAGGTTGGTGTTTGGTTGGGCTTAACACTGTTCCGTCTCTTACCCAGAGGATGTTACCTGTTAGCTTTGGATATCTATTTTGACATTATAAATCAAGAGGTTGGGCTGTATAAACCATAATTGAAGGCAAGGACTCTAAGCTACCATTCTGACAGTCTGATTTTACCAGTGAAATTTTATTCCACCTAGGCACATCAAAAGGTCTCAAAAGAACAGAGCAGCTTTCTCTGTAAATCAGGCTGGCTTTGGAAGGGACAATTGGCCAAATCAGGGTTGGGCTTGGTGCATATGGTTTGGCCTATCTCCACATCTATGTAGTATGTCACCCTGGCTACAATTGGCCTGTGAGTGCATGGCTGTAGTATGCATCATTGTTTCCCTTATTATATTTGCTCCATTACAAACTCAGTGCACTAGGTGGTGACACTGTTGCATAGCAGGTAAAGCTACCAAGTGCAGTATAGGCATCCCATATGGGTTCCAGTTTGAGTCCCAGATGTTCTATTTCTTATCCAGCTCTCTGCTAGGGCCTGAGAAAGCAGTAAAGGATGGCTCAAGTCCTTGGGACCCTGCATCCATGTGGGAGACCTAGAAGAAGCTCCCATCTTCAGATTGGCCTAGCTCTGGCCATTGTGGCTATTTAGAGAGTGGACCAAAAGATGGAAACCTCTCTCTCTCTCTCTCTCTCTCTCTCTCTCTCTCTCTCTCTCTCCCTCTGCCTCTCTGTAACTTTGCCTTTCAAATCAATAAATAAATATTTTTAAAAAACTCAGTGCACTGTGCACACCTTCCCCATTAACTTTAGTCAGAGTTGCACACATGGACCTTGCTTTGATGTTTGAACACTGTGTTGGAACCAGTTAGGGAAATGGGTTGTAAAAAGAGAAACAACTGTAGGAGGATGTTTTTAAAGTAATATATGGGGCTATTTTATGGGAAGGAATACAAGAAATAAGGATGATCAGAGAACTGAGGACAAAGAGCAGACCCAGAATTTCAGCAGCAAACAGCTGAGTTGTATTGATTACTTATCTCAAGGTGGGATCTTATCAAACAATAACTCGAGTCTTTTTGTGGCTTCCCACAAGCATTTGTCCTTGCTTGTGTTGTATCTGGGGTTGTCTTCCAGAATCTGGCCTCCTGGAGTTTCAGAGGTCCAAACTTTTACTCTAGTATGATGGGACCAGGTATCATGGCCTGAGCCCTTTACTAGTCGGCAGGTTCCATGTTCCATAAAGGAATTCCCATCTGAGAAGAGGACCTAGTCTGGATTTTCTAGGGAAGTTTCCTTAAGATCTCTGGCTGCCTATGTCTGCAAGACTACCTGTTCACAAACTTGCCTGGGACTTTCATTACCTCTCAAAGAAAAGTGGCAGGATTAAGAGAGGAGCATGTCTTGATCCAAACTGCAGGACCCTCTAGTAATAATGTCTGGTATTTCAAGAGTTATCTGCTTTTTTAAAGATTTGTTTATTTTATTTGAAAGGCAGTGTTACAGAGATGCAGAGAGAGAGAGAGGTCTTCCATCTGCTGGTTCACTCCTCAGTTGGCTGCAACAGCTGGAACTGAGCCAATCCAAGGCCAGGAGCCAGGAGTTTCCTCCAGGTCTTTCATGTGGGTGCAGTAGCCCAAGGACTTGGGCCATCTTGTACTGTTTTCCATAGCAGAGAGCTGGACAGAAAGTGGAGCAGCCAAGACTTGGACCAGTGCCCATATGGGATGCTGGCACTGAAGATGATGATTTTTACCTGCTACACCACAGTGCTGGCTCCGAGATGGTTATCTGTTAACCAGAAGCTTCCTTTTGAGGTCAGCAATCCAGTTACATTATGGGGCATATATTCTATTAAGTCCTGAGCCAGGGTAAGTTTCATGGCTTTAGGAGTCAGGAGGGTGATTGTAGCCACTGCTGAGAGGCAGGTCGGCAATCCCTTGGCCACTAATCAAGCTCCTCACTAAGATATCCCACAGATTGTTGAGCTGGTTCTCTAATTTGAGTCAATACTCCTAAAGCCATCCTTTTTTTAACCAATTGAAACACTTAGGTCAGGGGCCTCAAGTAGAGCTCATTTAGGCTGAGTGAAGTCTCATTGGTCTTCTGTGTTCCATACTAGAATATGAGTTCTGGTCATCTGGGTGTCTTTTGCCAGGATCCATCAGTCATTTCAAGTCATTTCCTAGTCCCTCACAAAGGACAGATCCACATAGTAGAGATTAGAGCAGTCTCAGCTCTAAGCAATTAATACAGCCTTAGTCAGCAAGCCTGGCCCCTGAGTCTTAAGACTGGCAGCTGCACTAACTGATTTTAACTGGCTGACAGGGAACTGGTGTTCTGAAGAGAGAGAGGGTTGCTATGAGGGACAGTGAAGCTCTGTGAAAAACAGAGGCATAAGCAGTCACTTGCTCATCCATCTGGTGCGATGATGTGAGGCTGATCAGAGTTGGATTTGAGTTAAACCTGAGTCATGACATCAAGGTATTGTGGCGGAATGAGGACAAGGGTTATCTCAGCTCTCATCTCATGTCAAAGAATTTGTATGCAAACAGGGACAGTGAGCAAAGTGAGATTTGTTGATAGCCAGCACCTCCTGCCTCAGCAGTCAGGGGGAGGGCTCCAAGGGAGGAGATGCCAAAGAAGCTTACCAGTGTCTTCCCTTTATAAACATGAAGTGGCTCTCTCCGATTGGCCTCTTTCTGAAAATCTGACCCAGACTTAACCAATCAGGGGAGGATCAAAATAACAGCTATATCAGAAGGTGGGTATTACTATCTTGTCTAGCTTTGGTAAAGCTAAGTGCAGTTAATTGGCCTAAGTGCCTTCCAAATAGGCATAACAGCCTTCCAACTAATAATATGTTATAAGCCTGTGTAACTCCTCACATCCTCATCTCTTTCATTGTGACATCCAGAATATTAGCCAGCCAACTGGCAGGAGACAGAACCCCATGGTCTTGACTGCACATGTCTGAAGTTTCCAATTCACTGAGATAGGAAATGGGTGGGAGAGCAGGTTTGCATTAAAATACCACTGAGTCTTCAGTTCTTACTGAAGCTTAGTAAATTGTCTTAATTAATGTTTTTTCATTGTTGAATGTCCTCGAGACCATTTACACAGCATTACATGGTTGGCTTTATATTTTGTTTTAAAGTAATTTTCAATAGAATGGAGATCTATAGAACTATTTATTGTCATGCCAGAAGTCTCTCCAAAAATCATTCAATTTTATAGTTAGAATGCTCAATATCCTGTAAATTATGTTTTAATTGCTGTATTTTAATGATACATCAGTTACTAAAAACAATTAAACTCAATCAGTTGTCAGTCTCCTGTGAGTGACTTATTATAATTGACGTGGTTTTGGAGGCCCTCAAGAAGCTAAAGTGACACTTATCATAATTTGACATTTTTATTTTAAATTGTGTAGCAATCATCTTCTAGTTCATTAAATAGATGAAATTAGGGCACATGCTGAAAATACCTGAGAATAAACTAGAAAACTATTTCATATTATGTAAAAGATGTCAGGAATTTTAAAATCCAGTGATCCATCATGCAGTTAATTTAGCAGATAAGGCAGAGGAGCTAAAAGGAAGGACTAATAAAAAAATTTGCTAAAGTAATATATTTATATTTGTACATAATGCATCCTTCCTATTTGTCATATAATATTAATTGATAGTTTATAGCATCCATGATTTAAAATTTGCTACATCTTTAAGAAATATCCATCATGTACACTGTGTTCCTGTAAGTACATTTTTCTTTGTAAAGATTTATTTATTTACTTGAGAGGCATAGTTGCAGATAGAGAGAGAGAAATACAGAGAGAGAGGTCTTCCTCTGCTGATTCACCCCCCAAATGGCCATAATGGCCAGAGTTGTGCTGATCCAAAGCCAGGAGACAAGAGATAGTTCCGCATCACCCACACAGGTGTAGAAGCCCAAGGACTTGGGCCATCTTCCACTGCTTTCCCAGGTCATCAGCTGGGAACTGGATTGGACGTCAAATAGCTAGGACTCAAACCAGCACCCATATGTGGTACCAGCATTGCAGGCAGATGTTTATCCTACTACACCACAGTTTTGGCCCTCCAGGTGTAGGTTTTTTTAGGGTTCTTATACAATGGTATTTATTTTTCAGGAGTTATAAAAGGTAGATACCATAATGCTCTTATGTAACTGCAGATTTTTAATCATTTCTCTATTTCTCTTCAGTTTTAATGTTTTCTAGTAATCCATCTTATGAGTTACTGTATTGATTTTACCTGTACACTGTACGGGCCAGCCACACCAATTGAACAGAACCTATGGGAGAGAGGGACCTAAAAGAGGGACAAGGGCAAAGAGAATGGAGCCAACACAACAAGGCAAATCAAGGCTCATTTATTCCAATATCTCAGTGGTATTTATACATAACCAGCACAAAGAAGCACAAAGGATTACAACATATGTAAGCAACTTATCAGGGCTCTGGTAACACAGATAATTTTAACAGAGTGTTCTTGATTAATATCCTCCTTCGGGATGGGAGTCTGTGACTTTCTTATCCCAAGAACTCCACAAGCCAAGACTGGCCTTGATTTGTCCAAAGGCTGCCTATATCTCCCCCTTTTTGATTTTATTGAGAATGGCCTCTGTCTTAGGTTGCCCTCAGTCATCTCTGTCCTTATCCATCATTGGTAACTCTGGCAGCTTGGCCTAGAGCCCTGTCTTAGGTTGGTACAGGATGCTGAGTTTCTTACCCATCTTTGAGGACCATTCCAGTTTAACATGAGGTGAGAGATGAAATATACAGCCAAATATCAATTATTTTTATTATAAAAGAGGTTTTGTACAAAGCTTTAAATGATGAACCTCAGTTCATACAGATTGCAGCAAAGTTAGCATAAATTGCAGAACACACGGAAAACATCCCATACAAAATAGGAAAAGCAGTTGCAGTCCAGCCAATAACCAATGAATCCATTGAAACCCTCCAAATGTTAGGGGGTTAGTAATAAACATGTGTTGCATTTCATTTTTGAGTTTATCAATAACAGACTCTATATATGGCATATTGTTAGTAATGTTAAAACAACATCCCCCAGGCACAGATTCACAGCTTATATGATCTTTTAACAGCAAGTAATCAATAGCTGCTCAGTTTAAGAGTACTCCTGAGTGAACTTGATCCAATTCTTCAGCTATATTGGATAGTGCAGTAGCAGTAAGATTGATTGTTTTGGTCACCAGACATGTAAGCCTTTGTAGTCCACGATTATTTCCATAAACCAATCCAGGAACTCCCACTAGCTATATAGCTATGGTAAAGGCAGGTCTCCAGTTAAGATGACAGTATCATCACAGTTCTCAGGTAATGAGTGTCGCTGTCGTGTCTTTGGAAATACAGATGTTAGCACTGGGGCCACACAGCCCAATGAGCAGTTGCGAAAATTATCAGGGGCTAACGATGTAAAAGCAAATTGGTTGCATAAAAATACCCATCCTTTAGGAGCCCATGTCCCATACTACTACCAGATCAGGTCTATTCCATTGATTGGTGATAGGATACCTCCATTTTACCATTGCTCTTTTCGTAGCTGTTTGTGGATGCCAGTGTCGATCAGCTGCAGAATAACCATCTTTATCCAATGTGAGAAAATTTAAAATGAATAAAGCATGTGAGAACCATTTGTTAGGAGAATGGGCAGAAACCCCAAACTCCCCCTTTTTTATTTTATTGGCACCCAACATGGGGCAAAAATATAAGCAGGTCCATTATCCATTTTGATTTGTTTTGGAGTTCCTAGGGAAGTAAAAACTTGCAAGCAATGAGCAATAACATGTTTTGTAACTTCACCTGTATGTAAGGAAGCAAAATTAATCCAGAACAGGTATTAATAGACACATGTATATATTTTTGTTTACCGAATTCCAGGAAGTGGGTGATATTCATTTGCCATAGTTGATTGGGGAATAAACTGCAAGGATTAATTCCATAATGAGGTACTGGTAACTGAATAGAGCAAGTAGAGCAGGATTTTGCAATTTGTTGAGCTTGTTCTCTAGTAATTTTATGTTTTAAATCTAGTGTATGAGTATTTAAATGATGTGAATCGTGATCTTTTGTTGCTGTTTCAATAGAATATACACACAGAGCAGAATCTGCCAAATGATTACCTTCTACCAAAGGTCCAGGAAGATTGGAATGTGCTCCAATATGAACGATAAAGAAAGGGCAGGTATGCTGTCAAATGACAGTGCAAATGTGAGAAAACAAAGGAGAAGTAGCAGAGGATTTAGGAAAGAATGAACAAATTTCTAATGAGGCACCAATAGGAACACATATTTACTATCAGTGTATATATTAACCGCTACATCCAAAGTAGACTGCAATGCAAGTGCAACAGCAGCTAATTCAACTAGCTGTGGAGATGAAAAAGGGGTATTAATAACTACAGTAGCCATCATGAACTACAGAAGCTTGACCAGTGTTAAAACCATCAGTACGGCCGGCGCCGCGGCTCACTAGGCTAATCCTCCGCCTAGCGGCGCCGGCACACCGGGTTCTAGTCCCGGTTGGGGCGCCGGATTCTGTCCCGGTTGCCCCTCTTCCAGGCCAGCTCTCTGCTGTGGCCAGGGAGTGCAGTGGAGGATGACCCAGGTGCTTGGGCCCTGCACCCCATGGGAGACCAGGAAAAGCACCTGGCTCCTGGCTCCTGCCATCGGATCAGCGCGGTGCGCCGGCCGCAGCGTGCCAGCCGCGGCGGCCATTGGAGGGTGAACCAACGGCAAAAGGAAGACCTTTCTCTCTGTCTCTCTCTCTCTCTCACTGTCCACTCTGTCTGTCAAAAAAAAAAAAAAAAACCATCAGTAAATATCAAGGCAGCATTTTTTAAGGGTTGAAAGTTTGTATTTTGTGGGAATACACAGGGATGTTGTCGTAAAAATTGTATTATTTTATCTGCTGGATAGTTATTATGAACTTGTCCTGAAAAAGAAGCTAATGCAAGAGGCCAGTCTTCAGTAAAAGACAGGAGCCATATTAGCTGTTTGTTAGTATATGGTTGACATATACATGTCATCTCTATTCCAAATATCTTTCTACATTCTAGTCTCCCTTTAGCTATAATCTCAGCTATTGCATTGTAATATGGTACAACATTCTTTTTAGGAGTAGCCTATAATATATCCAAAGTAAAGGAGCCTTTTGCTGCAACAGAGCGGTGGGTAAATAATCTGTAATCAAAATAATAAGAATTAAAGGTTGATTATAATCAATATAAAAAACAAAGCTCTGAGATAAGGCTTGTTGTGCCTTTTCCAAGGCCAGCCATGCTGCGCGAGTAAGCACTCATTGAGAGGTAGAGGAACTATCTCCCTTTAGGATATCAAACAAAGGTTTAAGCTCTCCTGTTGTGAGGTGGCTTTCTGTGGAAGTATTTTTTTCGTGGGTACACTTGGAAGACTAGATATTGATAAGGATATTAAAGTTGCATTTTCTCAGGGACATGATAAGACCAAAAGCAGATAACTGCTCTTTCATTACCATCAGACATTGCATCACCAAAAATACCTCGGGTCCAGCTATCAAAATATCATCCATACAGTGTATAATATATAAATTGCTATATATTTTGCGAATTTTTTGAAGGGCAACATCAACGAATTGTTGACACAAAGTAGGGCTATTAGCCATTCCTTGAGGTAAGACCCTCCATTGGTATCTTTTCATAGGTTCTTTAAAATTTACTGATGGAACAGTGAAAGCAAATCGGGGCCAATCTTCTGGATATAAAGGGATAGTATAAAAACAGTCTTTTAAATCTATTATTGCAATATAAGAGGTTTTTTTGTTTTTTTTTGAATTGCAGTAGGCAACGGTAGACCTGGTTGCAAAGCCCCCATAATTTCCATAGTAGCATTAACAGCCCTAAGGTCCTGAAGCAACTGCCATCTTTCAGATTCTTTTTGATAACAAAAATAGGACTATTCCAAGGAGAATAAGAGGAAACTATATATCCTGCTATTAATTGTTCTTCCACTAATATCTGTGTAGTTTTTATCTTTTCATGCACTAAAGGACATTGATCCACCCACATGGGATCATCTGATTTCTATTTTATTTTTTCCACATGGGGCACAGGTTGATCAGTGGCCATCTAGTGAAACCTAAGCCTTTCCAGTCATGATTAACAGTTAAAGTAATAAAAGATGTAATGCCTGTTGTTTACCTAGACCCTTACCTGGCAAATGACCCTGTTGAAGCATATTAGTGGTAACAACTTCATTTGGACTACACATTAAAGCCCCCATTTTGTGTTAAAACACTCTGCCCCCATAGGTTAATAGGCAGTCCTCCTAGAATATATGATTAAAATGTGTCTGTATTGCCTGTTTTATCTTTCCATTGTAACAACTCTGAACTTTGTTCTAGTCCCTGACTCTGACCAATACATCATAATTGAGTCATGGTAATTTCCTTTTTCCAATTTGTGGGCCAGTTTGCTGCTGAAATAATGGAAACATCAGCTCCAGTATCTAAAAGACCCTTGAATAATTTTCTATTTAATTTTAAGGAAAATTTGGGTCAGTCCTTAGTTACGGGTTGTATCCAATAAGCATCAAAAGATCCAAAACCTTTATTATCTCTGTTATTTAAAAAAGACTTACCAATTGAAGACAAGGGGAGCAGAATCAATTGAGCAATGTGGTGTCCTGGAGTTAAAGTTACAATTACATTATTGGCTTGGGCTATAAATTTTATTTCACCAGTAAAGTCAGAGTCTATAACTCCAGGAAAAACCTGTAACCCTTTCATAGTTGTACTACTTCTGCCCAGTAGGAGACCAAAAACCCAGTTGGCAAAGGACCAAAAATCCCAGTAGAGAGGGCTTGCAGGCCCATCTCAGGGGTCAATACTGTATAGGAGGTGACACTGAGGTCCAGTCCTGCACTACCCTCTGAGGCTCTGTGGAGGGAAATTTTTGGACTTAGGGTGTTCTGTTGAGGAAAAAATATCATGGCCCCCAAAATTTGTTGGTTTTGTTGGGATGGGGCCTGGGTCCAGCCCTGCTTCTAGTTTTTTGAGCTTTGTTCTTTTAATGAATTACATTTTTTTAATCAGTTTTGGAGTGACATTCATTGGCCCTATGCCTTCCCCTTTTGCACCGGGGGCAAATCCCAGAAGTCTTATTTTGATCTTTAACTTTCGGACAATTTTTTCACACATGTCCCTGCTGCCCACATTTATAGCACCCTCATTTATTGGGCATAACCCTCCTTGTTGATTTTTGTAATGACATACCAAACAGAGTGGCAGGTCCTGAATGTCTCTTTTTAAATGAATACATTTTGCTAATTCCTCATCAAAGAGACTATCACAGAACACCTCAGCCACAGTAGCCAATCAATCCATGTTCATGTTGTACTTATGTTTTGTAGAATTTACAATACTGTGGTCATCACTAGGTAATCTTTACACAGCACCAGAAAAGGATCCATATTGAGAATTATACATCATTAATAATCATCATGGGCATGTTTAACATTTAGATTGACTACGTGTTCCCCTGGGATGAAACAGCAGCAGCAGAGGCTTGCTCTGGCTCCCTCTTAAAGCCCCCAAGGACAAGGGTGGCTCATTGCCAAGATTTTAGGCAAGCAGTGCATCCCATCCCAGATCTTGGCCAGAAAGCCAAGACATGAAGCATGCCCACCTGTTTATTAGAAACATTCCTTTATCCTCCTCCCTGGGAACTGTCCAGGCTCCCAAGGAGCATGAGGTTATCTGGCAGACAAGTTACTTGTTTATCAGAGCCAAACCTAGATACAAGCCTCTCCATTTCCAAAATCTGTCCTTACATTTTGTCCTAGGGTTGCATTGAGGTGTAGGCATAAATAACATGGGCTCATTGCATCATAAGAATACAATACAGGCCAGCGCTGTGGCTCAATAGGCTAATCCTCTGCCTTGTGGCACTGGTACACCGGGTTCTAGTCCCGGTCGAGGCTCTGGATTCTGTCCTGGTTGCCCCTCTTCCAGGCCAGCTCTCTGCTGTGGCCCAGGAGTGCAGTGGAGGATGGCCCAAGTGCTTGGGCCCTGAACCCCATGGGAGACCAGGGTAGGCACCTGGCTCCTGCCTTCGGATCGGCGCGGTGCGCTGGCTGTAGCGCGCCGGCCACGGCGGCCATTGGAGGGTGAACCAATGGCAAAAGGAGGACCTTTCTCTCTGTCTCTCTCTCTCACTGTCCACTCTGCCTGTCAAAAAAAAAAAAAAAGAATACAATACAAATTTTTTATACAAGTAATCCAGTAATCAAACACAATAATATTCAACAAATTTTAAGGATAAATTGAAACGTATCTGAGGGGGAATTAGCCTCTTGGGCACCCATGTCAGGACATAAAAAACATCACCGTTCCAATATAACAACCCAAGCTGCTGCAGACAGCCTGAGGATGGGCAAGACAATCCCATGGCATGGAGATCTGAGGCATTGTTACTTGCTAAACAAACATGTTGAGGTGCACACAGTCCAATTAACAAATGCGTTAACATTTTGCATTACTCTAAAACTAGTGATTTTGTGTTTCATTAAGTTTTTGCAACATTTCTTTTTGATAAGACAACAAATTTTTCAGTGGATGGAACACGGTAGGTAACCATTTAGCCATAATGATAGTAGCCTCTTCTTATCTGTAATTGTTACATTCTTGTACTTTCATGGAATCTTAACCATTTGTGGCATATTTTGATTTACATTCTTTTTGTAAAGCAAACCAAGCATAATCTGCCCAAGCATTCCTATCAACAATAGGGGCAGAGCTAGTACATAATACAAAAACAGAATGAGTAGTCCAGACACTTTATCACCACAATTCCTCATTTCACATAGTAATATTAACTTTACAAAGGTAACATTTACTTCAACTGAAATATTTAAATGTAGAGTGGGGGGTGTCCAGTGTACACTGATTTATATTTTCCAATTCCAGAGTAAGTAGTTACATTTTCATTCACAACACCATCTTTAGCAAACCAAGGACTAACTTTTCAACAGCACTGATAAATTGCTCTATGGTTTGTTTCTTTAACCCTATTTCCTGCATCTGCAATAAAGTTTTTACAGCCTTTATGGCTTGCTTACCTTGTTTTTACAGCCTTTATCATGGCTTGCTTTGTTTCTTAAATGTGCATTTAAATCTTTTCTGAGCAAATCCCATTGTTGCTCATCCAGGACTCCTTCTTCTGCAAACCAAGGACTGACTATTCCTATGGCATCAATGAACTGTTCTATGGCTCACTTTTTTTTTTTAACCCTATCCCCTGTGCCTGTAATGGAGTCTTTATTGCCTTTATCATGGCCTGTTTACTTTGTTCTTGTCCCATAATTTCCCCTTACACACGTGATCCAGAGGCAAGCAGTATTGGGTACTTGTCTTCCTTTCATTATTCTGTTATTGCTGCAGTCTTTTTCTTGTTGGGGTGGGTGATTCTCACTTCATTTCCCTCATACTCAGATCCCTGTTTGGGCACCACTTGTGCAGGCCAGCTGCACCAGTCGAATGAAACCTAAGGTAGAGAGAGGGACCTAAAAGAGGGACAAGGGCGAAGAGAACGACAAGGCAGATCAAGGCTCATTTATTCCAATGTCTCGGTGGTATTTAAACATAACCAGCACAAAGGAGCACAAAGGATAACAACATATGTAAGCAACTTATCAGGGCTCTGGTAACACAGATAATTTTAACAGAGTGTTCTTGATTAACATCCTCCTTCAGGATGGGAGTCTGTGACTTTCTTATCCCAAGAACTCCACAAGCCAAGACTGGCCTTGATTTGTCCAAAGGCTGCCTACAGTACACAACACCAAGATATTCCTATTTTAGTTGTATATGTGTACACAGATGTGTGATGTGTGTGTGTGTGTGTGTGAGAGAGAGAGAGAGAGTGCATGTGCCCATATTAGAGAGATAGCACTGAAAATACAATGAGGATCCCCAGCCATCATTTCAAACACCACCTGTGAGCTGGCTGTCGATGAAGCAGACCACTGGTTTCTATTCCACTGTTGTGAGTTGAAAAGTTTCTCCCCCAAAATTCAAATCTTAAAGCCTTAACTCCCAATGTGACTTTATTTGGAGAAAGAGCCTTATAGGAGGTTAGTAAAGTCAAATGATATAAAAATGTGAGGTCCTAGTCTGAACTGACTTGTGTCCTTATAAGGACACATGTTGTGATGACATGCACAGAAGAAACATACCACATGAAGACACAGCAATGTGGTAGCTGAGTTGGAAAACAGGGAAGGAGGCCTCAGGAGAACCCAAGCCTGCAAGCGCCTTGACCTTGGATTTCCAGTGTATAGAACTAGGAAAACTAAATGTCTGTAACTTAAAGCACCCTATTTATGATAATATGGTGACCCTGGAAAAGAAATACAGCCTCACTTCTGCCAGATTTAACTGCAGCCACCAAGAGAGCTCACACAATGTGTTATCAGGAATACAGGCATTAAAAGTGGTGGATTCAGGAGTTATAAAGCCAAAGCCAGAAATAGAGAGAAGAAAGGCAAGAGGTCCAAAAAAATGAAAAATTATTTATAGAAACCTAGATTTAGGGGAAATTAATTATAAAACTGAATAAATTATATATTCATGTTTTTGAAAAGTCCATGATTTGATCCAAATAGAACTCTAAAATTTAATTTAAAATTATATAATCAGAAAAATAAAAAAGACCTGGCTTGACTTTTGTGTTTCTACAGCATGAGATCTAAGTCCACTTTCACAGCTTTTGAACTATTTTTCTTTCCAAAACTTTATGGGATAACCAGTAGTGTGACTGAAATCAAAGTCCTACATGTTCTTCCACTAAATTGAAGCAAGGTATTACCTATGGTCTTACGAAAGTTAGTAAAAATAAAATAGAAGAAAATTAAATGTATTTATTTGGTACTCTTTACTTAAACAACATTTTAATTTTCTATAGTCAAATATACTAATATATATATATATATATATATAGGTGGACAGAGAGGCACTAACCATAAGTAATGGATTAAAATTAAGGTAAATATTTTTTTTTGACAGGCAGAGTGGACAGTGAGAGAGAGAGACAGACAGAGAGAAAGGTCTTCTTTTTGCCATTGGTTCAGCCTCCAATAGCCACCGCGGCTGGTGCACTGCGGCCAGTGCACCGCTCTGATCCGATGGCAGGAGCCAGGTGCTTATCCTGGTCTCCCATGTGGGTGCAGGGCCCAAGCACTTGGGCCATCCTCCACTGCACTCCCTGGCCACAGCAGAGAGCTGGCTTGGAAGAGGGGCAACCGGAACAGTATCTGATGCCCCAACTGGGACTAGAACCCGGTGTGCCGGCGCCGCAAGGTGGAGGATTAGCCTAGTGAGCCATGGTGCCAGCAAGGTAAATATTTTGAAGTTACAAATTCACTAGGTAAAAGAAGCCTCCACAAACCCAGATCACAACACCCCCTACTTTGATCAACATAGGCAATGATATAATGCCCATCCAGAAAACCATCATCCCCTTCAAAAAAAAAATAAAAAGGACAGATAGAACTTTAAGCCCTCAACCTCACCACAATCAACCAACACAATGGATTGCAAATATCAGACAGCAAACTGACAAACTGACCAATTCTGAACATAATGGAAGATAGGATCCACATGGGAATTAGACAAACTAAAAAGTTCAATGAGGTTGGAGGATTTCAGACAATAATGATACTCTCATGGTGTCACTCAGGATTATTGCTTGCAAGTAACAAAATATTACTTACAATGAGTTCAGAAGGTGATTGCTTGGGGCATTAATTATCAGAACTATTGGAAAAGCAAAGACACACCACCATCTGGTTTTAAGAAATGATCTCTAGGGGCCAGCACTGTGGCACAATGGGTTTAAGCCTGATCCTGCAGAGCCAGTATCCCATATGGGCACTGGTTTGAGTCCCAGCTGCTCCATTTCTGAGCCATCTCCCTGCTAATGTGCCTGGGAATGCAGCAGAAGATGGCCCAAGTCCTTGGGCTACTGTACCCAAGTGGGAGATTTGGAAGAAGCTCCTGGATCCTGGCTTCAGATCATCTCAACTCTGGCCACTGCAGTGGCCATTTGGATGGAAGATCTCTCCCTCTCTTTCTCCTTCTCTCTCTCTCTCTCTATATATATATATATAATATATATAATTTATATATATATATAAAACTCTTTCAAATAAGTAAAATAAAGCTTTTTTTATAAAAAGAAAAAGAAATGGCCCCTAAATGCACACCACAAACCCATGTTGTTAAGAAGATGCTGTGCAATAGAAAATGGCTCAAATCCTTGGACCCCTGCACCCACATGGGAGACCTGGAAGAAGCTCCTGGCTCCTGGCTTCGGATCTGCACAGCTCTGGCCATTGCGGCCAATTGGGGAGTGAACCATCAGATGGAAGACCTCTCTCTCTCTCTCTCTCTCTGCCTTTCCTCTTTCTGTGTAACTCTTTGAATCTTTTTTTTCTTTTGACAGGTAGAGTGGACAGTGAGAAAGAAACAGAGAGAAAGGTCTTCTTTTTTCCATTAGTTCACCCCCCAGTGGCCACCACGGCTGGTGTGCGCCACACTGATCTGCAGCCAGGAGCCAGGTGCTTCCTTCTGGTCTCCCATGCAGGTGCAGGGCCCAAGGACTTGGGCCATCCTCCACTGCACTCCCAGGCCACAGCAGAGAGCTGGACTGAAAGAGGAGCAACTGGGACAGAATCTGGCACCCCGACTGGGACTAGAACCAACCCGGGGTGCCAGTGCCACAGGAGGAGGATTAACCTATTGAGCCATGGCACCAACAAACTCTTTGAATCTTTAAAAAAAGATTTAAAAATGACATCAGTCTTAAAAAAAAAAAAGAAAAAAAGAAGATGCTGTGAAGAATCACACTTAGATCTGGATCAAGAAGCTATCTGAACAATCTGAACAATCTGTTGCTCACCCAAGTAGAACTTCTGTAAAATTTCCCAGAAGATCTGATCGCTCCTTTCATAGCTACCATTTAAGACTTAGTTCATCTGCCAGACAGAACTTTTGCCACATCATGGATTCAAGTTGCAAGGATATCTGGTTTCTTATTCTATATGAAATGATCTCAGAGCCAGTGCTGTGGTGCAGCAGGTTAAAGCCCTGGCCTGAAGCGCCGGCATACCATATGGGTGCCGGTTCTAGTCCCAGCTACACCACTTCCCATCTAGCTCTCTGCTATGGCCTGGGAAAGCAGTAGAGGATGGCCCAAGTCTTTGGGCTCCTGCACCCATGTGGGAGACTGGGAAGAAGCTCCTGGCTCCTGGCTCCTGGCTTTGTATTGGCTCAGCTCTGGCCATTGCAGCCATCCAGGGAGTGAACCAGTGGATGGAAGACCTTTCTCTCTCTCTCTCTGTAACTCTTTCAAATAAATAAAACAAATCTTTATTTTTTTAAAAAGAAAGACATGATCTCAGACTTACAGGTTAAATCAAGAGAAATATGTTCTTTCACTGTATTGGAGAATGTAAATACAACATCGCTGTGATTGGGTTAAATTGCAGTATAGGGAGTACTATGCTCCAATCAGTCTCTAGGTGAGAATCTGTTCCTTGACACTTCCAGCTCTGGTAACATCTGCCATTACATGTGATCACATCACTCCCATCTTTGCCTTTACAATGATATCAAATTCTCTCTCTCTTTTTTTAAAGATTTTATTCATTTATTTGACAGGCAGAGTTACAGACAGTGAGAGAGAGAAAGACAGAGAGAAAGGTCTTCCTTTCACTGGTTCACTCCTCAAATGGCCACAACGACCGGAATTGCACCAATCTTAAGCCAGGAGCCAGGCGCTTCCTCCCAGTCTCCCACGTGAATGCAGGGGATGAAGCACTTGGGCCATCCTCCACTGCTTTACCAGGCTACAGCAGAGAACTGGACTGGAAGAGGAGCAACAGGGCTAGAAAGGGTGCCCATATGGGATGCCAGCACCACAGGTGGAAGATTAACCTAGTGTGCCATGGCACTGGCCCCTCTCCTCTTCTTAATGTGTAAATCTCCCTTTACTTTTGATTTATGAGCACATAAGTGATTATACACAGGGTTCACATGGAAAAACCTGGTTAATGTAATCTCAAAATCATTAACTTTATTTCACATTCAAAAACATCTTTCAAAATAATTCAGCATTTCTTGCTTGCATGGATTAAGAGATGTTATCTTTGGAGGCCAATATTCAGGTTTCCTCTTCTAGAAAGGATATGTTAACTTTTAAGTTTATATCATGAGGAAAGGTTTACTAGAAAGGGATTGGAATAGGTTGAAAGAGATTCATTACATATTATCTAGTAAACTTCTTGATAGGGAAATAAACTGACACATCCCATCAATGGACCAACAAGACAATAAAAAGTCAGAAACCAGCCTCAGCCTTAGCTCAGAGGCTTAGAAAATCACAAGGTTAGCTGGGAGGCTACACAATATCCTTAGCTACCTAATAATAGGGAAAATTATACCCCCATCACCTGGGAGCTTCCCCAGATGCAGAAGACAGAGTAGAAGCCCAGAAAACCAGCTAACCTAATTAAACTACCATTTCCACCAACAGATGAATGGAGTGAAAATGTGACACACATGAACTCTACTCTTCTTACAAAAGAGGAAATGATGTCACTTAGGATAACATATATGAACACAGAGAGCATTATAAGTGATGCAAGCCTGGCACAGAAAGACAAATACATGAGTTTGTTTATATGTGTATTTTGTAGAAGTAAAAATCATGTAGGTATATGGGCAAGAATATATATTAGATGGTGCAGGGTGGAAGTGGGAGTAGGGATAAGAAGAGACGGTGCTCTAGGGAAATATAATTTTCAGTAGAAGGTTAGTTTCTTTGTCCTACTGCACAAGACAGATGATTAAACTGTATTGAATTTTTCAAAACTGCTAGGAGTGGCTTTTTAAAAAAGTACATAAAGTGATAGATATGTTCAAAGCCTGATTTGATAATTCTGTGATAAAACATGTGATAAAACACATCTATCAAAACTTCAGACTTTGCTCACAAACATGCAAATATTTGTCAGTTGAAAATAAAGGTTTCAGGGACCTGAAACCTGTGTAGCAGGTTAAGCCGTTGCCTGCAGTGTTATCATCCCATATGGATGCCAGTTTGAGTCCCAGTTGATTCAGTTCTTTTTTTTTATTTTTTTAACTTTTATTTAATGAATATAAATTTCCAAAGTACAGAATATGGATTACAATGGCTTCCCCCCCATAACGTCCCTCCAATCGCAACCATCTCCTTTCCCACTCCCTCTCCCCTTCCATTCACATCAAGATTCATTTTCGATTCTCTTTATATACAGAAGATCAGTTTAGCATACATTAAGTAAAGATTTCAACAGTTTGCTCCCACACAGAAGCATAAAGTGAAAAATACTGTTTGAGTACTAGTTATAGCATTAAATCTCAATGTACAGCACACTAAGGACAAAGATCCTACATGAGGAGTAAGTGCACAGTGACTCCTATTGTTGACTTAACAAATTGACACTCTTGTTTTTGGCCTCAGTAATCACCCTAGGCTGTTGTCATGAGCTGCCAAGGCTATGGAAGCCCCCTGAGTTCACCGACTCTGATCATATTTAGACAAGGCCATGGTCAAAGTGGAAGTTCTCTCCTCCCTTCAGAGAAAGGTACTTCCTTCTTTGATGACCCATTCTTTCCACTGGGATTTCACTCATGGAGATCTTTCATTTAGGTTTTTTTTCCCCCAGAGTGTCTTGGCTTTCCATGCCTCAAATACTCTTATGGGCTTTTTAGCCAGATCCGCATGCCTTAAGGGCTGATTATGAGGCCAGAGTGCTGTTAGGACATTTGCCATTCTATGGGTCTGCTGTGTATCTCACTTCCCATGTTGGATCATTCTCTCACTTTTTGATTCTATCAGCTAGTATTTGCAGACACTGTTCTTGTTTATGTGATCCCTTTGGTTCTTAGTCCTATCATTATGATCAATTGTGAACAGAAATTGATCACTAGGACTAGTGGGATGGCATTGGTACATGCCACCTTGATGGGATTGAATTCGAATCCCCTGGTATGTTTCTAACTCCACCATTTGAGGCAAGTCAGCTTGAGCATGTCCCGAATTGCACATCTCTTCCCTCTCTTATTCCCACTCTTATATTTAACAGCGATCACTTTTCAGTTAAGTTTCAGCACTTAAGAAGAATTGTGTATTGATTACAGTATTCAACCAAAAGTATTAAGTAGAACAAACAAAAAAATACTAAGAGGGGTAACATATTAATCTGCTCACAGTTGATTCACTTCTAATTCAACTCCAACTCCAGCCACAGTGGCAATTTGGGAAGACAAACAGTGGATGGAAGATCTCTCCCTCTCCTTCTGTGTGTGTGTGTGTGTGTGTGTACCTCTGCCTTTCAAATAAATACAATAATTCTTTTTTTAAAAAAAAGAAAGAAAAAGAAAAGTTTGCTTAAAAAAGAAATAAAATAAAAATTTTAAAGGTAAAAGATCTGGGTGAGCATTGTGGTGCAGTGGGTAAAGTCACTATTTGTGATGCTGCATTTCATATCTGAATGCCTGATTTGAGTTCCCACAACTTTTCTTTTCCAACTCAGCTTCCAGATAAAGCACTTGGGTGGAGGAGGGATAATGGTAAAAGTACTAGAATGGCTATCAACTTCATGGGAGATTTAGATGGAATTCCTTGCTTTTGGATTTAGTCTGGTCTGGCCACATCTATTGTGGGTAACTGAGAAGTGAAACAGTGAGTGAAAGATCTCTTTTTCTCCCCCTCTGTTGGGGTACACAAGTAAAAGGAAAGAGAGGATACGAGGACTCTTCCTCTGAAAAGCGCTTCCAGGACAATTCAGTATCTTTTCTTTATTTATAAGAATTACAACAGCCTATTGTACAGTGCATGCATGTGTTCATATAACTAAGGTTTCTCTGAAGCATGTGCAGCAAAACATATTAGATATGTTAGAGTCCGAAACGCCCACCGCCCGAGGGACGTCTCCAAAAGACCTCTCTCATGCAAATTGCAAAGGATTTTATTTTTATTTTTCCAGCATGATGGGGCTCTCTGGTCAGACCAGAACAGAGCAGCCTCGGGGAACTACAGCATAGGGTTTGTAAAGGCAAAAACTGCAAAATCGGGAGGGAGGGAATGTACGGTTGCTATACACGGTTGCTAAGATCAAAAGAGAGTACAAAAAATCCAAAGAGAGTACATAGTTACTGGGGTCAACATAACCTAAGACCTAAGTGAAACCAATATTCATCATAATCTTGACTATACCAGTCACAATCGTACAATTATCATTTATGATCTTGACATTAATTCACATTATATGTAAGACATAGACAAATCACATCTTTATCATTAACCCAGGTACAACCTTTCTACTTTCAAGCTTGAGCAATCATGCTAGGGGGTTTTTGTGCTCTGCCAAGGGTGATGTAGTGCACTGCTATTGTCCGACTATTTGAGATCATAGTTGCAAACCAGAGTCTCATGGTGGGGGTTACTTTCCCAGAATGCAGTCTCAAGTGCTTCAAAATGGAGTCCCTACTGTCAAGGTGCTACTTCAGATACACATGTCTGGGAAATCAGCTACATGTCCTTGTGGAGACAATGTTCCACAAGGGTTCAATGCTCTTTTTGTTAGAAGGTCATAAACTACCCTTAATCAGTCCCTGTGGTCACACTCTGTCTTCTAGGAAGAAAATATCTTCACTAAGAGTGCTTTGGCAGAAAGCTTTTTTCCAGATTTCTCCCTTTTCTTGTTTTATAAATGTTTATTAGCAATATGATTTTGGCAGTAATTTTGCTTTTTGCATTCAGCTGCCACACTGTGTTCAGGATAAACATGTTCTCAACTGAGAGTGCTTTGGCAGAATTTTTGCTCTCTACATTCTGCATCCCCCCCACTTTTTTTTTTTTAATAAATGTCAGTAATATGATTGTTTAAAGCAAAGATTGCATCCTTTACAAGTATTAGTCAAAGATGGGATGCAAAGAAAGAAGCAGCATATCAGGATCAATGAGGCTATGGCAAGGCAACCATAGAAAACAATTGTTTTAACCAGATGGTGTTCTTGAATAGAGATGGAAAAAAGCAACATAAGACAGCATAATAACAACAATGAGTTCTTTTGCCAATTGAATCATTATGGCTATCAAAAGAGTGTCAGGGGTTTCTTCTTGGTGTTCTTGTTGAAGCAACCACTGAGCTGAAGCAAGTAGTGACTTGAGGTCTCCCCAGGTAACCACTTGTCTGTCAGGTCAAGGAGGTCTCCGACAGTGAGATATTGTCTCTCTTTTCTTGAACCCAAGTTGAAACTGAGGGATCAGGTCCTGAAGTCCTTGAGGCAGCTCATGATGTCATGCAGGGTGAACACAACAAGCAAGAATCCACACAGGTCCTATGGGAGAGAGAACAGAGTCACACGATCTCCCCCACATTAGTAGTGGTTTTGGTCCTTTCCATGTTGGTTCAGGAGTTTGTTTATAATCCACTAATGGACAATGGTGCAGCTTTTGAGGGGCAAAAATGTTTCCTTGCTTGGGCTTCCTCTGTTCAAAAACTGCCTGAAGGGTAAGATAAATGATTAAGTGTAAATAAAATAATAGACATTGCTTGATTAATTTGTACTGCAATGTTTACCCCTTTCTTTAATTGTTTGTGTAAAAAGGTTTTAACAGTGTGATGTGGTGGAGCGGGGAGGGGGGCGGGGAAGGAGGGGAGGGAGCCGAGGAGGAAGATGGTGGAGAGCTGGAGGCTGGCGTGCCGCGACCCGGGAGGACTAAGCGGGAGCGGGACCAGCTGTACTAGAGTGCTACTCGGACGTGTCGGTCCACGGAGGAGATGATCGCCGGTCGCGTCCGCACGGACGCCTACCGCCTGGGGATCCTGCGGAACTGGGCAGCGCTGCGAGCGAAGACGGTGCTGGATGTGAGTACGGGCACCGGCATTCTCAGCGTCTTCTGTGCCCAGGCCGGGGCCGGCGCGTGTACGCGGTGGAGGCCAGCGCCATCTGGCAACGGGCCCGCAAGGTGGTGCGGCTCAACGGGCTGGAGGACCGGGTGCTCATCCTGCTGGGGCCGGTGGAGACAGTGGAGCTGCCAGAGCAAGTGGATGCCATCGTAAGCGAATGGATGGGCTACGGACTCCTGCACGAGTCCATGCTGAGCTCCGTGCTGCACGCGCGGACCAAGTGGCTGAAGGAGGGTGGGCTTCTCCTGCCGGCCTCTGCCGAGCTCTTCGTAGCCCCCATCAGCGACCAGATGCTGGAATGGCGCCGAGGCTTCTGGAGCCAGGTGAAGCAGCACTATGGCGTGGGCATGAGCTGCCTGGAGAGCTCCGCCACGTGCTGCCTCATGGGCCACTCGGAGATCGTGGTGCAGGGCCTGTCCGGCGAGGATGTGCTGGCCCGGCCCCAGCGCTTTGCTCAGCTTGAGCTGGCCCGTGCCTGGAGCAGGAGCTGGAGGCTGGCGTTGGTGGGCGCGACGGTTCGGCGCCCCTGCACGGCTTTGCCATCTGGTTCCAGGTGATCTTCCCTGGAGGGGATTCGGAGAAACCCCTGGTGCTGTCCACCTCGCCTTTTCACCCGGCCACACACTGGAAGCAGGCGCTCCTCTAGTTGAATGAGCCGGTGCAAGTGGAGCAAGACACGGACATTTCTGGAGAGATTACTCTGCTGCCCTCCCGGGACAACCCCCGCCGCCTGCGCGTGCTGCTGCGCTACAAAGTGGGGGAACAGGAGGAAAAGACCAAAGGCTTTGCCATGGAGGACTGAGCGCCGCTTTTTCTCCCAGCGACCTCCCAAGGCGGCCTGACCTGAGGAGGAGAGGTGTAGGGAGGTTGGAGGAGAAAGGGTGATCCCACGTGCAAGTAGGGGGCAATGTCTGCTCCCTTTTCCCTCAGGGCTGCTGGGGCAGGAACCTGACTTCAGTCTCCCTTTGAGGAGATTCTTCTAACGGTTTTATTTATTTTTTTCTACAAAGTGGTCCCCTCCCCACCCTTCAACCAAGAGATACACCATGCTTGTTAGTGGACGTTTAAGCCTCAAAAGCATGTGGTACCGAGCATTTGGGTTTCCATTTCTTTTATTTCACAGGAAAAGCAAATACACGAATGTAAACGGCAGTTTATGAAGGGTCCATGCACACACCTGACACTTCTCAGAAGGGTGAAAAATTTCAGTGAAACTCATTGTCACTTTAATATCTCTAGAGCCATATTTTCTGTCTCTGAATTCCCCCTTTTCCTGGGTGCCTCTAGGCTATGATCCTTGTTTCTAATTTTTTTTTTTTTTTAATAAACGACTACTGGTACTAAAGAAAAGATGAGAAAAAAAAGAGTGTGATGTGGTGCTGGCACTGTGGCTTAGCAGGTAAAGCTGCTGTCTGCAGTGCCAGCGTCGCATATGGGTGCCTATTTGAGTCCTAATTGCTACACTTCTGATCAAGCTCTCTGCTGTGTCCTGGGAAAGTAGTACACAATGGCCCAGGTCTTGGGCCCCTGCATCCATGTAGGAGACTGGAAGAAGCCCCTGGCTCCTGGCTTTGGATTGGTGCAACTCTGATTGGCTGTTGTGGCCATCTGGGGAGTAATCCAGTGGATGGAAGACCTCTCTCTCTCTCTTTCTCTCTCTCTCTCTCTCTCTCTCCCTCTCTGCCTCTGTAACTCTTTCAAATAAATAATAAAAAATCTTTTTTTTTAAAGTGCGATTTGCATGCTCTACAATAGCTTGGCCTGTAGCATTATAGGGAATACCATGTTTTAGTTTGATGTCCCATAAACAACAACAGCTGGAAAATATATCTGAAGTGTATGTGGGAAGCATTATCAGTTTTTAATTGGCTAGGTTTATCCATGACAGCCATTGCCATGAGTAGATGTTTGATAACAAGATAAGTCGATTCACCTTTAAGGAGGTGGCCCAAATATAAACAGTATGAGTCAATGACAACATGTAGGTAAGAGAAAGGCTTAAGTAACAAACATTGAGTAAAACCCATTTGCCAAAGTTCATTAGCTTAATGTGGATAAGCTGCAGTAAAAGGAAAATAATGTTGTTTGAGCACACTGAGTACAGTTAGAGTTAATGGGGCATGCTTCTTCTGATGGGTATGTGTAACTGTTTATGAAGAGATTTTGCAGATTAAAGAAAAATTCATGACTTTGCAAAAGATCTGTAAAAAGAGCAGCAACAAGAAGAGCATGATCAGCACACTGATTACCCTCTGATAATATACTGGGGAGAGGTGAACGACTGTGAATATGTGCCATGTAGAAAGGATGATGGGGTTTAGTGAATAATGTCTGAAGTGTAGGGGGAAAATTGAGTAAATTAAGATCAAGTGTCAGGTGGAGAAATAAATTGGCAACATATTGGGAGTCAGTGATTAAATTTGAAGGTTGAGAGTTAAATAAACATACAGCCAAAACTATTGCAACTAATTCACTATGTTGTGTTTTTTTGGGGGGAATAAAGTGTATTTAACAACCCAATATTGTTTCTATTAATAAGTAATAACACCCTTATATGGAGAATCATCAGAAAATATTGTCAAGGCTTGAGGGTAGGGGTTTTAGAGATAGTGGAATGGAAAGAGGTAAAGTAGATAGAAGAGTTACATGGAGGGGGTGGGTCCTTAGGAAGGTTATGATACTGTTAGAACAATTTGATAAGTTAATTGAAATGGAGCAAATATTCATATTCCTGTTTTGAGAAGGGAACATAGATGCTAATTAGGTGAAGACTCAAAACATTAAGTGATCAATTATGAAGTTTTGCAATTAAATCAGCAATGGGTTGTATATAAGGGTAAATATTGTGAGGAGGAGTGTGAAGCAGGTAGAGCTATTCCATTAAAAATATGCTTCCAGAAGCTTGAGGTAATAAGACTCCTATGGAGTTTATATAAGTGGGAAGTAAAGCCAGTTGTAAAGCAGTATTTTCAGGAATCCAGTCAACAAAACTCTGTCATAGTTGAAATTAATTGTATCTATAGCAGACCGCATCTCAGGTGAAATGGAAATAGTGTCAGCAGAATGATTCTTACCTTTTAAGGCTTCAAGGGGAGTTTGTAGTTGTTGCATAGTTCATAAGGATGAGCACAATTAAGATGTCCTAAATATTGCTGAATTAGGTTTAAGGGGTTTGGTAGTCAAAGCTGAGGAAGATAAGGCATAGATTTTGTTATCAACAACTTGTGGCTTAAGTATAAGTAAGGGGCTTCCTTTTGTATCTTTTCAGGGGCAATATGAAGTCCATATTGTAAGAGGTAATAAATTAATCATTGAAGATGAAAAGGCAAAACCTGAGGTCCAGCCACCAAAATGTCATCCAAATAATATATGGCAAGAAGATGGGGGAATTCAAATCAAAAGGGACATAGGGGTTGATGGACATAATATTAGCATAAAGCAGAACTATTTCACATTTCCTATGGAAGAACTGTCCATTGATATCTCATAGCAAGTTAAGAATGATTTAAAACAGGCACTATAGAGGAAAATTTTTTACTATCAGTCTTAACCAAAGGAATGGTAAAAAAGCAATACTTTAAATCTACTATAAAGAGAATATTTGAGAGAAATTAAATTGGGGTTAGATAATCCACACTGAAGGGGTCTCATAGGTTGAATATGTTCATCAATCTCCCAGAGGTCATATAATAATCTCCATTTATCAGATTTCTTCTTAATAGTAAAGATAGTATTCCAAGGGCTAGTAGATTGTTCAATATGTCCTAATTATAATTGTTCTTTAATTAGGGCCTCCACTGCAGATATTTTTCTTTGGAAAGTTGCCATTGTTTTACCCATACTGGCTCTCCAGGAAGCCAGGTTAAGGGGAGAGCAGTATATTGAGGGGATGCATAAGTGGAGGCCCCTATTTTAAATTTGTATAAATTGTGGCTTGACCAGCATCACCTTAATCCCTAAACCAGAGAAAGATGCAGCACTGAAAGAAAATTATAGACCAATATCCCTGATGGACATAGACGCAAAAATCCTCAATAAAATTCTTGCCAATAGAATAAAACAACACATAAGAAAAATCATCCACCCAGACCAAGTGGGATTTATCCCTGGTATGCGGGGATGGTTCAACATTTGCAAATCAATCAATGTGATTCACCACATTAACAGACTGCAAAAGAAAAACCATATGCTTATCTCAATAGATGCAGAGAAAGCATTTGATAAAATTCAACACCCTTTCATGATGAAAACTCTAAGCAAATTGGGTATAGAAGGAACATTCCTCAATATAATCAAAGCAATTTATGAAAAACCCACAGCCAGCATCCTATTGAATGGGGAAAAGTTGGAAGCATTACCACTGAGATCTGGCACCACACAGGGATGCCCAGTCTCACCACTGCTAGTCAACATAGTTCTGGAAGTTTTAGCCAGAGCGATCAGACAAGAAAAAGAAATTAAAGGAATACAAATTGAGAAGGAAGAAGTCAAACTATCCCTCTTTGCAGATGGTATGATTCTTTACTTAGAGGATCCAAAGAACTCTACTAAGAGACTATTGGAACTCATAGAGGAGTTTGGCAAAGTGGCAGGATATAAAATCAATGCACAAAAATGAACAGCCTTTGTATACACAAGCAATGCCACGGCTGAGGAAGAACTGCTAAGATCAATCCTATTCACAATAGCTACAAAAACAATCAAATACCTTGGAATAAACTTAACCAAGGACGTTAAAGATCTCTACAATGAGAATTACAAAACCTTAAAGAAAGAAATAGAAGAGGATATCAAAAAATGGAAAAATCTTCCATGCTCATGGATTGGAAGAATCAACATCATCAAAATGTCCATTCTCCCAAAAGCAATTTATAGATTCAATGCAATACCAATCAAGATACCAAAGACATTCTTCTCAGATCTAGAAAAAATGATGCTGAAATTCATGTGGAGGCACAAGAGACCTCGAATAGCTAAAGCAATCTTGTACAACAAAAACAAAGCAGGAGGCATCACAATACCAGATTTCAGGACATACTACAGGGCAGTTGTAATCAAAACAGCATGGTACTGGTACAGAAACAGATGGATAGACCAGTGGAACAGAATTGAAACACCAGAAATCAACCCAAACATCTACAGAAAACTTATATTTGATCAAGGATCTAAAACCAATCCCTGGAGCAAGGACAGTCTATTCAATAAATGGTGCTGGGAAAACTGGATTTCCACGTGCAGAAGCATGAAGCAAGACCCCTACCTTTCACCTTACACAAAAATCCACTCAACATGGATTAAAGACCTAAATCTATGACCTGACAAAATCAAGTTATTAGAGAACATTGGAGAAACCCTGCAAGATATTGGAACAGGCAAAGAGTTTCTGGAAAAGACCCTGGAGGCACAGGCAGTCAAAGCCAAAATCAACTATTGGGATTGCATCAAATTGAGAAGTTTCAGTACTGCAAAAGAAACAGTCAGGAAAGTGAAGAGACAACTGACAGAATGGGAAAAATATTTGCAAACTATGCAACAGATAAAGGGTTAATAACCAGAATCTACAAAGAGATCAAGAAACTCCACAACAACAAAACAAACAACCCACTTAAGAGATGGGCCAAGGACCTCAATAGACATTTTTCAAAAGAGGAAATCCAAATGGCCAACAGGCACATGAAAAAATGCAAATCAAAACCACAATGAGGTTTCACCTCACCCCGGTTAGAATGGCTCACATACAGAAATCTACCAACAACAGATGCTGGTGAGGATGTGGGGAAAAAGGGACACTAACCCACTGTTGGTGGGAATGCAAACTGGTCAAGCCACTATGGAAGTCAGTCTGGAGATTCCTCAGAAACCTGAATATAACCCTACCATTCAACCCAGCCATCTCACTCCTTGGAATTTACCCAAAGGCAATTAAATTGGCAAACAAAAATGTGGTCTGCACCCTAATGTTTATTGCAGCACAATTCACAATAGCCAAGACCTGGAATCAACCTAATGCCCATCAACAAAAGACTGGATAAAGAAATTATGGGACATGTACTCTTTAGAATACTATACCGCAATAAAAAACAATGAAATCCAGTCATTTGCAACAAAATGGAGGAATCTGGAACACATCATGCTGAGTGAAATAAGCCAGTTCCAAAGGGACAAATATCATATGTTCTCCCTGATTGGTGACAACTGACTGAACACTAAAAAGGAAACCTGTTGAAGTGAAATGGACACTATGAGAAATGGTGACTTGATCAGCATAGCCCTGACTGTTAATGAACAACTTGATACATTATCCCTCTTAGTATTTTTTTTATCTGTTCTACTTAATATGACTGGTTTAATTCTGTAATTAATACACAGTTATTCTTAAGTGTTGAAATTTAACTGAAATGTGATCCCTGTTAAACATAAGAGTGGGAATAAGAGAGGGAAGAGAGGTACAATTTGGGACATGCTCAGGCTGACTTGCCCCAAATGGTAGAGTTAGAAACATACCAGGGGATTCGAATTTAATCCCATCAAGGTGGCATGTACCAATGCCATCTCACTAGCCCAGTGATCAATTTCAGTTCACAACTGATCATAATGAAAGGACTAAGAGTCAAAGGGATCACATAAACAAGTCTAGTGCCTGCTAATACTAACCGATAGAATAAAGGGGAGAGCAATCCAACATAGGATGCGAGATACACAGCAGACTCATAGAATGGCAGATGTCCTAAACAGCACTCTGGCCTCAGAATCAGCCCTAAAGGCATGCGGATCCAGCTGAAAAGCCCATGAGAGTATTTCAGGCATGGAAAGCCAAGACACTCTGGCAAAAAAAAAAAAAAAGGACCTAAATGAAAGATCTCTGTGAGTGAGATCCAAGTGGAAAGAACAGGTCTTCAAAGAAGGAGGTACCTTTCTCTGAAGGGAGGAGAGAACTTCCACTTTGACTATGACCTTGTCTAAATAAGATAAGAGTCAGAGAACTCAAAAGGCTTCCATAGCCTTGAAAACTCATGACTGGAGCATAGGGAGATTACTGATGCCATAAACAGGAGTGTCAATTTGTAAAGTCAATAGCAGGAGTCACTGTGCACTTACTCCTCATGTAGGATCTAAAATATTAAAAAAAAAATATTGTGGCTTGAAATTGCTGTAAAAGATCTCATCCCCAGATGGGAAATGGAACAGGAAGAATTAAAGGGTAAATATGAGCAACAAAGTGATGATCAGTGGGGTTGTAACAAGCCATGCACTTATGATTCTGTTGGGTTTGGGAGCTACTGCCTATTCCACACAAGGCGTCAGCAGAAACTGAAGGCCCTAAAGCAGGCCACTGTGCTGAAGGAATGACAGAGATGTCAACCTCAGTACCAACTAGTCCAGAAAACTCCTCTGAGACTCAATTTGGACAGTCATTTGAGGATGGTTATTAGAAATTTGATTAATAGAATATATGAACATAGATCCAGAGACTTGATCTCCCCACAAAACATCATTATTAGAAGTAGAAATAAATGGAAGAACAAGTAGTTCTGCTTGAGAGGAAATTTCTTGGGATAAGTTTGACCACAATTGGACATAAATAATCTCTGTATATTAACATCTATTACTCTGGGAATGAAAAAAAATGCCCTTTTTTATAGGTGTGGGACTTTGGCAAAACTAGTCCAATAGACTTTAAAAAAATATTTATTTATTTGGAAGGCAGCGTTACAGAGAGGCAGAGGCAGAGGCAGAGAGAGAGGTCTTCTATCCACTGTTTTACTCCCCAGGTGGCTGCAATGGCCAGAGTTGCTCTGATCTGAAGCCAAGAGCCAGGAACCAGGAGCTTCCTCTGGTCTCCTATGTGGTTACAGGGGCCCAAGGGCTTGGGCCATCCTCTACTGCCTTCTCAGGCCATAGCAGAGAGCTAGATAGGATGTGGAGCAGCTGGGACTTGAACCAATGCCCACATGGGATGCCAGCACTGCCCATAGACTTTTTTGGTAAGAGACCTGTTAATTGTGTGGGAACCTTATAGACAGTGCCAGGCATTTCAAGGGGGATTGGTTCCTGAATCTATTTAGGCACTATGGGCAGTAGCATGAAAGGACTGTTGGAAGGTTGATGAAGGGGATTGGGTTGTTGGACAGTCAACACCTTCTGTTGGGCCTGGGCTGAGGGCTGGCCCAACTTGAAGTTTCCTGAAAGAACAGAGTGGCACTGATTAGCTCAACGATATCCTTTATGACATCTTGAGTATTTTTTGGAAGGTCAAATAACTGATTTTGGCAGTGACAGTTTCTTTTATTTATTTTTTAATGATTTATTTATTTACTGAAAGAGTTACACAGAGAGGAGAGGCAGAGAGAGAGAGAGAGAGAGAGAGAAGTCTTCCATCTGATTGTTCACTCCCCAGTTGACCACAACAACTGGAGCTGTACTGATTGGAAGCCAGGACCAGGAGCTTCTTCTGGGTCTCTCACATGGGTGCAGGGGCCCAAGGAGTTGAGCCATCTTCTTCTGCTTTTCCAGGCTGACAGTTTCTTTTAAAAATGACCTTAATTCCCCACATCCAAAGCTTTTTTTTTAATCAGAATGTTTAAGGGCAGCAGCCAGTAAATTAGTGTTGTAAGTTTCAGTCCTTACTGAAATTGCTGCCATAGTAGTTTCAGCTTTGGAGACAACAATTCTGATTTGCATTTTCATAAGCCATTTGTTTTAATATTTTTTGTCACTTCTTGATTATCTACCTGATGTTCCATAGCTTTTTCTAACCTACCCACAAAGGATGTATAGCCCTCAGTTGGCCATTGATAGGCTGCAGAAAAGTAAGTGGAAGGGTGTTTAATATCAGGAATCTTTTTTCAAGCTTTTAATGCAATGCTAGAAATTCACACATGGGCTTCCTTTCAAGGATAAACAATTTGTTGACCAAGATATGAATACACTTTTTCTCCTAACAACTACTCCAAAATGATGGGGACATTGTTATTTAAGTTATCTATAGCTTGTACAGAAGCCAATTCTTTATATTCTCAAACCCAAACAGTGTATTGGGCTAGGGTAACTAAAATTTTAACTAGGGTTTTCCAATCCCATGGCACCATTTCATATGTCTCATATACCCCTCCAACTCCCTCCAATATGCCCACTGTATAAGAACTTTGCATCCTGTACTCTGTCAAGCTCTTTTTTTAACTCTGTAAACGTAGGGAAGATGCTCAAGCCAGGGAGAGACATTTTGAGATATAACAACAGGACAGTTAACATTGGTAATTCTCCTTGCTCCTTGGCTTCCTGAAACATACCTTGTACCACTGACACAACTGAAGGGGACTCAGACACCACTGTTACATCAGTAAGCATGGAACACAGAGGTCTCATCTTCAGGCAGTAGGGACAAGCCCATTGACTGACTCTCTTGGCCAGGGAGAGCTGCCAAGAGGTTTGTAACCTTACTACTGGCATCCCAGCAGAGATACCACACATGTAAAACTGGAATAAAGTGTAACTTTTGACTGATTTTCTGTCAATCAGTTACTTTTAAAGTGCTTCCATCAGAGTACCAAGGGCAGCAACTATTGATTTTGTTTTGTTTTGTTTTGTTTTGTTTGTTTGTTTGTTTTGACAGGCAGAGTGGACAGTGAGAGAGAGAGACAGAGAGAAAGGTCTTCCTTTTGCCGTTGGTTCACCCTCCAATGGCTGCCATGGCTGGCGGGCTGCAGCCAGTGCACCGCGCTGATCCGATGGCAGGAGCCAGGTACTTCTGGTCTCCCATGGGGTGCAGGGCCCAAGTACTTGGGCCATCCTCCACTGCACTCCCTGGCCACAGCAGAGAGCTGGCCTGGAAGAGGGGCAACCGGGACAGAATCTGGTGCCCTGACCGGGACTAGAACCCGGTGTGCCAGCGCCACAAGGCGGAGGATTAGCCTAGTGAGCCGCGGCACCGGCCAACTATTGATTTTTTTGCAGCAAGTGTCCAAGTACCTTTTCTGATAAAGACTGCCCCACATTCTTAAGAGGATAAAGCAGTTCATCCTTATGTTTCTGTTGCACTGGGGACAGGGAGTCCCCCATCTTAGTGACTCACCCAAATCTCAAAGAGATGAATGATGCATCTGTAACCATTGCTATGCAAGGTGAGCCATCCCTTGCATTTTATGCTAAGGGTCCCTGTTTGGGCACAAGATGTTGTGGTGTGCAAGTGAAAGGAGAGACAGGACATGGAAACTTTTCCTCCCAAAAGTGCCGCCAGGCCAACCCAGCGTCTTTTCCTTATTGATAAGGATTACAACAGTATATGTGCATGTTCAAATAACTCTAAGGTTTCTCTGAAAAATGTTTTGCAAGACATATTAGGTAAGCCTATCTGGGAAAGCAGCTGCATGTCCTTGTGAAGCCAACATTCCAACAAAGGCTCAGTGCTCTTGTTAGAAGGCCATAAAATATCCTTAGTCAGATCCTGTGGTCACATTCTGTGTTCTAGGAAGAAAACACTTCACTAAAAGTGCTTTTTCAGAAATCTTATTCTTCACATCCCTCTCTCTGTCACTATGTTTTAAAGGCAAGGGATAAGGCTGGCTCTGTGGTGTAGTCAGCTATGCCTCTTTCTGTAGCACCAGCATCCCTTATGATCACTGATTCTAGTCCTGGCTGTTCCTCTTCCAATCCAGCTCTTAGATATGGCCTGGGAAAGCAGTAGAAGATGGCCCAAGTGCTTGGGCCCCTGCACCTACCTGAAAGACCCATAAAAAACCCTGGATCCTGACTTTGGATTGGTTCAGCTCCAACTGTTGCAGCCATCTGGGAAGTGAATCTGTGGATGAAAGGCCTTTCTCTCTCTCTCCCTCTCTATGTAATTCTACCTCTCAAATAATTTTTTAATTATTTAAGTCTTTAAAGGCAAAGGAAGTCAGATGAGTTTAAAATAACAGATAATATCAAACAACATATTTTGTATAGAAGAAAAAAATTTAACTTAAATATATAAAAAGCTGATTAAGTACAAGAAAAAGATGCAAAAACGTAAGAAAGATGGCTACGTTGGTTAGTCATCCCACAATACAGAGAATAAATTTTAAAACAAAAGATGCTTCTAGAGACATATATGGCCTCTTCTTGTAACAAAATGTCAAATAATGTGGGTATAATGACATTTAACCTTAGATATATATTTAAGAAAAATATACAGCATTATATGTAAAAAGGATGAAGATAAAGAAAAGGATGATTGGATTGTTCAACAACAGTACATCTTGCCTCAGATTCAGGTCTTGACACTCCTGGTTTTTCACAACCAAATCATCCACTGGACAACTGGAATGAGAAAAAAACACATCAATTGAACATATATGTTTGTTTGTAATGCTCATGCAAAAGCAATGAAGTTGATTCCTGTCCTAGTGGCCTATGATTTTAACATATCAGGAAAATGTATTTATTTATGACTAGAACATTTTTTCTCTTGATATAGTAACATAAAAAATGACATCAATATATTTCCCCATTTTCAGTCATGTGGTCCTACAATCTTTAGTGTTTTCTCTAAGTGGGGTGGTGTACTATGGTACACCAGTGTTTGGGATACCTGAATCAAACCCATAGCAGTGCCAGTTTAAGTCTTGGCTAATTTGCTTCCAACACAGCTTCTTGCTAATGTACCCTGGAAATCAGCAGAGGAAAACTCAAGTGCTTGGGGTCCTCACACACTTAAGAATAACACACTTGAGAGACCTTGATGGAGTTTCAGGTTTTTGGCTTCAGCCTGGCCAGCCCTAACAGTTGCAAGCAGTTGGGGAATGAACCAGTAGATGGACGATCTTCTCAGTTCCACTGTCACTTTTTCTTTCAAGTAGAAGAAAATAACCAAATAAGCATTTTTAAAAGTGGGGAAACATTTAGTAAAAAAAATTTACTCACTGACTAAATGGAGTAATAAGCTGAGTGGTTTTGAATAGCCATTTATTTTCTCTCTTCTTTTTCTGTGTTTCTCTGAAGAGCTCTCAGCATGAATGATGGAAAAATTTTATTGTATTATTTACCTGCAGATGCAGGAGAGGAACAAGTCTGTTAAGCAGGACCACAGCTTAGGAACAGATTCTCATGCTTAGTCTTTCAGGAGGAATGGTTATCAGCATGTATGGAGTTTTTAAATAAAAAACTCTCTTCTTCCCCACACTCTGCAAAGACTACTTTCCCCATATTTCTAGAAACCCTGACATTTTCAGGATTTCAGAATGACAATAGGTACAGAAAATTCCCAATAAATCAATACAGCTGGGTATAGTGTGCTTAACACCTACACTCTGAGTAGGGCTAAAACAGATATCTTGCTTGCTAGGGACATGAGTCTATCAGTAAAAGGAAGCCACATCTTGACATGATCTACATTTCTGGAATCATTCAGAGATCCTGAATATCAGTACAAAGTGATGAATAAATGAGCCCTGAAGATTGTCTCCTGGGTATGGGATGAAGTTGAGATACACATGTCGGAAAGAGGAGTTCTAATATGCAGTGTCCATTTCCCACTCATCTCAATATTGTTTCATGTGGGAGAATAACCTATCCTCCCCAAGTCTGGAGAAACCAAGGCAGGGCCAGATGATTCTGGCCAAGAAAATGTAATTTCAGATTAATTGTGTCACTGTTTCATTCAGTGCCTATTTTGTTCTCCACTCACAAACTCTACCCATGTTCTAGTAAAGGACATTCTACCACCCTGAGAAAAATAGATTTGTTACACATTTTGAATGCAGAGCCTGTAAGTCAGTGGTTTCCTAACCATAAGCTAATTTACTACCACCTAATATTCTGAGACAGCCAGAAAAAACATTACTTAGAACAGTTCACCCTCACAGATAGATGTCACTGCAAGTCTATGGGGTGGCCCTATGGACCTTTCAATAAATGGTGTGGAAAACAGATACAGAACAAAATTAAAGATGAATTTCACACCAAGTATGTAACAGCTTGAAAATGTGCGTGGGGTTTGATTTATAATGTTGAGTAGGACAAGTCCATTCTTTATTTTTTAAGATTCGTTTCCTTCTTCTCTGAGAGAATACCAAATGGTGGGTGATGCTGATGCAGGAGGGTCTGGAGGCCCTGAGGACCTTGGAATGGAAGGCCATGGCAGCTTCTGCTGAGGTTTTGGTAGTGGCATCCATGGCTGTGTTCAAAGCCAGGGCCAGGTCCAGAGCCAAGGTCATGGAACTCGTGGAGCCTGTCACCAGGCTTGGCCACCTGTTTAAGAACATGAAGATCAAATCCTTGTAGGAGATATATCTCTTCTCCTTGCCCATCAAGGAGTCCGAGATCTTTGATGTTTCCCTGGGGACATCCCTCAGTGAGATTTTGAAGATCATGTCAGTGCAGAAGCAGGCATAGAAGCAGGTTCAAGGCATTTGTTGCCATTGAAGAACACAATGGTCATGTCAGCCTGGGTGTGAAGTGCTCCAAGGAAATAGCCACCACCATCTGAGGGGCCATCATCCTTGCTAAGCTGTCCATTTTGCCCACGTGGAGGTGCTATTGGGGAAACAAGATAGGCAAACCCCACACTGTGCCTTGCAAGGTGACCAGATGATGTGTCTCTGTGCTATTGTGCCTCAATTCTTGCTCCTAGAAGCACTGGCATTGTCTTCACCGTGTCCCCAAGAAGTTGCTGATGATAGCTGGCATTAGTGGCTGCCACACTTCAGCCAGTGGGTGCACTGCTACCCTGGGCCACAAAGGGCACCTTCTATGCTATCCCCAAGACCTACAGCAATCTGATCCCCAACCTCTGGAAAAAGAATGTATTCACCAAGTCTCCCTATCAGGAAAGCATGGACCATCTTATGAAGATTCACACCAGAGTATTTGTGCAGAGGACCCAGGCTCCAGATGTGGCTACAAAATAGGATTTTACACAAGAAAACAAAGTGAATTAAGTCTTTTAAAAAGATTTATTTATTTATTTATTATTTATTTGAAAGGCAGAGAGAGAGGGAGAGAGCGAAGGAGAGACATAGAGGAAGTAAGATATTTTCCATCTACTGCTTCACTCCCCAAATGGCCACAATGGCTGGGGCTGGACCAGGCAAGCCAGGAGACAGGAGCTTCTTCTGGGTCTCCCACATGAGTGTAGGGTCCCAAGGACTTTGGGCCATCCTCCACTGCTTTCCCAGGCACATTAGTGGGGAGCTAGATTAGAATTGGAGCAGTCAGGACTTGAATGGGATGTTGGCACTACAGGCTGTGGCTTAATTCACTATGCCACAACACCAGCAGTTGGAAAGTCCATTCTAACTGAAACTCAATATTCAGAAGCTATCTAAGCCCAAGTTGAGAAATCTGAATATATAAATATCCATATTCCTTATGACAAAATTAAAAAACACAAAACAATGTTAAAAGAAAAAAGTTACACCACAGAAAAGTTACCTTTCTAATAGCAAAAAATGACCAATCATATGAAAAAAAAATAATTGGCAAACATTTTGAAATATAAAAAATATTGAAAAAATTGGCAGGCCAGTACTGTAGCATAGCAGGTAAAGCCACCACCTGCAGTGCCAGCATCCCATATAGGTGCCTGCTTCTGATCCAGCTTCTGCTATGGCCTGGGAAAGCAATAGAAGATGGCCCAAGTTCTTGGGGCCCTGCACCTGCATGGGAGACCCATGGCTCCTGGCTTCAGATCGGTGCAGCTCTTGCCATTGTGGCCAATTGAGGAGTGAACCATCAGATGGAAGACCTCTCTCTCTCTCTCTCTCTCTTTTTCTCTGCCTCTTCTTCTCTGTGTAACTCTGACTTTATAAATAAATCTTAAGAAAAGAAAATATAGTTGGCAAAATAATTGGAAAATGTGCATAGTCCAGAAAGACACTCTTTAAAGTATAAAAAAGGTGAATATAGAGGGACAAATAATTGAGAAACACAAATTAAAATTACAAGGGAACATATTGTTCCATGTAATATATTTGATAAATTCAAAAATTTTTTGACAGGCAGAGTGAGAGAGAGAGAGAGAGAGAGAGAGAGAGAGAGAAAGCTCTTCCTTCTGTTGGTTCACCCCCCGAATAGCTGCCACGGCTGGCACACTGCACCAATCTGAAGCCAAGAGCCAGGTGCCTCCTCCTGGTCTCCCATGCAGGTGCAGGGCCCAAGCACTTGGGCCATCCTCCACTGCCTTCCTGGGCCACAGCAGAGAGCTGGACTGGAAGAGGAGCAACAAAGACAGAACTGGAACCCCAACCAGGAATAGAACTCAGAGTGCCAGTGCTGCAGGCAGAGTATTAGACTAGTGAGCCACGGCGCCAACCCAAAATGTTTTTTAAATTGAGCTAAATCTGGCTAGTTCTATTTCCATTTTACATAAATTATTCCTATTCAAGAAGGACCTGACATGCAGAGGAAAAAATCAAACTAACAACTATTTAAATCAATAGTACAATGTAGAGAAAATTTTATAACAGAAACAACTCAAAAGTATCATGTTCATGACAAAGTATTCAACAAGATGAACCCATGAAAGAAAAAAAAATATAAAATTCACAGTTTGTAGCACAACCATTTGGGAATTGGAGTGCATCACAATAAAAGGCAGATGCTGAACTGAGGGAACTGGCAGAAGAGAAAGTTATTCATTTTGTGCATTTTACCAGAGGACACTTTCCTATTTACACATAGATAAAGGGAATCAAAGTTACAGCTTTAATTAGGGTGTTTTGGTAGAAATTTCAGGCTACAAAGACAACCAAAGAATGGGAGAAAAAAATAGGCCCTGGAATAGAGAAAACCAAAGAATTTAAGTCCCTAAATTTGGATATAAAACACTACAGTACACTATATGGGACACTTCAGATTAAAAAAAGCAATAAAAAAGCAGTCACAAGAAGCTGAAAGAAATAGAGTTACCTAGTGACCATTGTAAGGAATACACTTTAGAATTTAAATCCAGCCAACTAACTGCCTTGTAAAATAGAAATAATTTTTCTGAAGAATATGAGTATCCACAATGTCTGCAACACATGGTTTACAATATTGATGATAGAAAACCTATCAGAAATGGATAGATTCCTGGACACATGCAACCTACCTAAATTGAACCAGGAAGACATTGAAAAACCTAAACAGACCCATAACTGAGACAGAAATTGAAACAGTAATAAAGGCCCTCCCAACAAAGAAAAGCCCAGGACCAGATGGATTCACTGCTGAATTCTACCAGACATTTAAAGAAGAACTAATTCCAAGTCTTCTCAAACTATTCAGAAAAATCAAAAAAGAAGGAGTCCTCCCAAATTCTTTCTATGAAGCCAGCATCACCTTAATCCCTAAGCCAGAGAAAGATGCAGCATTGAAAGAGAATTACAGACCAATATCCCTGATGAACATAGATGCAAAAATCCTCAATAAAATTCTCACCAATAGAATGCAACAACACATCAGAAAGATCATCCACCCAGACCAAGTGGGATTTATCCCTGGTATGCAGGGATGCTTTAATGTGGGCAAAACAATCAATGTGATACACCACATTAACAGACTGCAGAAGAAAAACCATATGATTATCTCAATAGAGGCCGAGAAAGCATTTGATAAAATACAACACCTGTTCATGATGAAAACTCTAAGCACTGGGTTTGGAAGGAACATTCCTCAATACAATCAAAGCAATCTATGAAAAAACCACAGCCAACATCCTATTGAATGGGGAAAAGTTGGAAGCATTTCCACTGAGATCTGGTACCAGCCAGGGATGCCCACTCTCACCATGCTATTCAATATAGTTCTGGAAGTTCTAGCCAGAGCTATTAGACAAGAAAAAGAAATTAAAGGGGTACAAATTGGGAAGGAAGAAGTCAAACTATCCCTCTTTGCAGATGATATGATTCTTTAGGGGACCCAAATAACTCTACTAAGAGACTATTGGAACTGATAGAGGAGTTTGGCAAAGTAGCAGGGTATAAAATCAATGCACAAAATCAACAGCCTTTGTATACACAGACAATGCCATTGCTGAGGAAGAACTTCTAAGATCAATCCTATTCACAATAGCTACAAAAACAATCAAATACCTTGGAATAAACTTAACCAAGGACGTTAAAGATCTCTACGATGAAAATTACAAAACCTTAAAGAAAGAAATAGAAGAGGATACCAAAAAATGGAAAAATCTTCCATGCTCATGGATTGGAAGAATCAACATCATCAAAATGTCCATTCTCCCAAAAGCAATTTATAGATTCAATGCAATACCAATCAAGATACCAAAGACATTCTTCTCAGATCTGGAAAAAATGATGCTGAAATTTATATGGAGACACAGGAGACCTCGAATAGCTAAAGCAATCTTGTACAACAAAAACAAAGCAGGAGGCATCACAATACCAGATTTCAGGACATACTACAGGGCAGTTGTAATCAAAACAGCATGGTACTGGTACAGAAACAGATGGATAGACCAATGGAACAGAATTGAAACACCAGAAATCAACCCAAACATCTACAGCCAACTTATATTTGATCAAGGATCTAAAACCAATCCCTGGAGCAAGGACAGTCTATTCAATAAATGGTGCTGGGAAAATTGGATTTCCACGTGAAGAAGCATGAAGCAAGACCCCTACCTTTCACCTTACACAAAAATCCACTCAACATGGATTAAAGACTTAAATCTACAACCTGACACCATCAAGTTATTAGAGAGCATTGGAAAAACCCTGGTACCAGCAATGACTTCTTGGAAAACACCCCAGAAGCACAGGCAGTCAAAGCCAAAATTAACATTTGGGAAAGCATCAAATTGAGAAGTTTCTGTACTGCCAAAGAAACAGTCAGGAAAGTGAAGAGACAACCGACAAAATGGGAAAATATATTTGCAAACTATGCAACTGAAAAAGGGTTGATAACCAGAATCTACAAAGAAATGAAGAAACTCCACAAGATCAAAACAAACAACCCACTTAAGAGATGGGCCAAGGACCTCAATAGACATTTTTCAAAAGAGGAAATCCAAATGGCCAACAGACACATGAAAAAATGTTCAAGATCACTTGCCATCAGGGAAATGCAAATCAAAACCACAATGAGGTTCCATCTCACCCCAGTTAGAATGGCTCACATTCAGAAATCTACCAACAACAGATGCTGGCGAGGATGTGGGGAAAAAGGGACACTAACCCACTGTTGGTGGGAATGCAAACTGGTTAAGCCACTATGGAAGTCAGTCTGGAGATTCCCCAGAAACCTGAAGATAACCCTACCATTCAACCCAGCCATCCCACTCCTTGGAATTTACCCAAAGGAAATGAAATTGGCAAACAAAAAAGAAGTCTGCACATTAATGTTTATTGCAGCTCAATTCACAATAGCTAAGACCTGGAACCAACCCAAATGCCCATCAACAGTAGACTGGATAAAGAAATTATGGGACATGTACTCTATAGAATACTATACAGCAGTCAAAAACAATGAAACCCAGTCATTTGCAACAAAATGGAGGAATCTGGAAAACATCATGCTGAGTGAATTAAGCCAGTCCCAAAGGGACAAATATCATATGTTCTCCCTGATTGCTGACAACTAACTGAGCACCAAAGGGGAAACTTGTTGAAGTGAAATGGACACTATGAGAAACAGTGACTTGATCAGCTCTTGTCCTGACGGTTGATGTACAATGTAATACTTTATCCATGTTAGTATTTTTTTGTTCTAGTACCATTGGTTGAACTCTGTAATTAACACACAATTATTCTTAGGTGTCTAAATTTTAACTGAAAAGTGATCCCTATTAGGAATTTGGAAAACATTATGCTGAGTGAAATAAGCCAATCCCAAAGGGACAAATACCACTTGTTCTCCTTGATAGGTGACAACTGAGCACCAAAAAGGAAACCTGTTAAAGTGAAATGAACACTATGAGAAATGGTGACTTGATCAGCCCACACCCTGACTGTTGATGAGCAGCTTAATATGTTATCCCTCTTAGTATTGTTTTTGTTTGTTCTACTTAATACTTTTGGTTGAATAATGTAATCAATACACAATTGTTCTTAAGTGCTGAAACTTAACTGAAAAGTGATTGCTGTTAAATATAAGAGTGGGAATAAGAGAGGGAAGAGATGTGCAATTCGGGACATGCTCAAGCTGACTTGCCTCAAATGGTGGAGTTAGAAACATACCAGGGGATTCGAATTCAATCCCATCGATGTGGCATGTATCAATGCCATCTCACTAGTCCCAGTGATCAATTTCTCTTCACAATTGATGGTAATGAAAGGACTAAGAGTCGAAGGGATCACATAAACAAGAATAGTGTCTGCAAATACTAGCTGATAGAATCAAAAAGGGAGAGAATGATCCAACATGGGAAGTGAGATACACAGCAGACCCATAGAATGGCAAATGTCCTAACAGCACTCTGGCCTCAGAATCAGCCCTTAAGGCATGCAGATCCAGCTGAAAAGCCCATGAGAGTATTTGAGGCATGGAAAGCCAAGACACTCTGGGGGAAAAAAAAGGACCTAAATGAAAGATCTCCACGAGTGAGATCCCAGTGGAAAGAATGGGTCATCAAAGAAGGAGGTACCTTTCTCTGAAGGGAGGAGAGAACTTCCACTTTGACCATGGCCTTGTCTAAATATGATCAGAGTCGGTGAACTCAGGGGGCTTCCATAGCCTTGGCAGCTCATGACAAGAGCCTAGGGTGATTACTGATGCCATAAACAAGAGTGTCAATTTAAGTCAACAGCAGGAGTCACTGTGCACTTACTCCTCATGTAGGATCTTTGTCCTTAGTGTGCTGTACATTGAGATTTAATGCTATAACTAGTACTCAAACAGTATTTTTCACTTTATGCTTCTGTGTGGGAGCAAACTGTTGAAATCTTTACTTAATGTATGCTAAACTGATCTTCTGTATATAAAGAGAATAAAAAAATTAATCTTGATGTGAATGGAAGGGGAGAGGGAGTGGATAAGGGGAGGGTTGCGGGTTTGAGGGACGTTATGGGGGGGAAGCAATTGTAATCCATATTCTGTACTTTGAAAATTTATATTCATTAAATAAAAGTTAAAAAAAGAAACAAATCTTTCTGCTTTAATAAATTATAATAATGTTAATGAAATTTGAAACTTCTTTAAGGGAGAAGGCAAAATCCAAACTGAACAATCTTAAAAAAGCTGAAATGTAAAATGTTGACTTCCACTTAGATAAAATGAATTCTTGTTCTAATCTCTGTGGCTTTATTTACCTCCTTACCTTTATTCTTTGGCTTGGTGATGACAGTGGCCCCTCAGCATTTCTAATTTCATTCTGAAGGCTGTGGTGCTGTGGAACTTCTCCACAGAGCTTGAGTAGTGGCAAAATGGGAGTACATGTTCATCGATGAGGTAAGCACTGGGTGCCAAGCAGTGTTGGTCGGAGTCTCAAGGTGGAGTTTTTCCATGATCTTCTGGTGCCCACACTCAGCAGCAGCAAGATCTCAAATAAGTATTATAAAAGTAACATAAATATAAAAACACAAATTAAATATAAAAACATGCAGAAAGATAGACTATTAGAACAATAGTCCAAAGTAACCCAAAATAGCTATATTCACTTCAGACTGAACTTAGAGGTCTCCCACATGGGTGCACCCTCTGCTGCTTTTCAAGTCACATTAGCAGGGAGCTGGATCAGAAATGGGGCAGCTGGGAATTGAACTGAGACCCATAAGGGATGTGAGTGCTGCTTAAATTACTGCAACATAGTGCCTGCCCCAGAATTTTTGGATGTCACTTCTAACACCAAAGTTTCCATGCTTCCTGAACACCAACCCAGTTCCCCAACACCTACTAATTATCAGACAGTTCAATTCTGATCCCATCTAGAGCTAGAAGAGAACTTGAAGATGCCAGACCCAAGCATGTTTGCTGTTTATGGTCTACTCTCTCCATTCTGAAGTTGTACAGTGAGCTCACAGTTATTGCCAGAAAGCTGTGTGTTATGAAGAATCAGAGCTACACCTATTACTCAGGAAATTATAAAGGCTTTAAAATCTCTGTGCTAGACAATAAGTAGAAAGCCAAATAATTTATTTCTTATAACTACATTCTCAAATAAACTCTCAAATTCATAAACCCTTTCTCAGCCAGCAAAAGCTAATCTTCCCAGGCATCCTCAATGGGCAAAAACCCTACCTGAAAAAAACTACTCTGTGATACTATTTCTTTTTTTCTTTTTTTTTCTTTTTGACAGGCAGAGTGGACAGTGAGAGAGAAAGAGACAGAAAGAAAGGTCTTCCTTTACCGTTGGTTCACCCTCCAATGGCCGCTGTGGCTGGTGCGCTGCACTGATCCAAAGTTGGGAGCCAGGTGCCCCTCCTGGTCTCCCATGTGGGTGCAGGGCCCAAGCACTTGGGCCATCCTCCACTGCACTCCCTGGCCACAGCAGAGAGCTGGCCTGGAAGAGGGGCAACCAGGACAGAATCTGGTGCCCCGATCAGGACCAGAACCTGGTGTGCCGGTGCCACAAGGTGGAGGATTATCCTATTGAGCCACAGTGCCAGCCTCTGTGATACTATTTAATAAACAAACATACGGGTTTTAGGATTTCCTAAAGGTGTGGAAAGACAGAATCAATTAAAAGGTCTATTCAGTGAGGTAATAAATGAAAACATCCTTAATTTGGAGAAAAGGGGACAATCAAGTACAGGAAGCACATAGAACTCTTAATGGACATGACCAGAAAAGATCTTCAGCATGACATATGGTGGTCAAACTTTCAACAGGAAAATATAAAAAAAGGATTTTAAAATGTACCTGAGAGAAATGCCATATTGCCTTCAGAGGATCTCCAATTAGATGGACAGTTGATTTCGAATCAGAAACCGTATAGGCTAGGAAAGAATGGAGAGTCATAGTCTAAGTCTTATAAGAAAAAAACTATCAACTCAGAATATTATACCATGCAAAGCTCTCATTTATGAGTGAAGGTGAAATAAAGACCTTTCATAACAAACAGAATTTGAAAGAATTTGTCACCACTCATCCAGATTTATAAATGATGCTTTAAAAGGATGTGCTACACAGAGAAACAGAAAGGTAGTCATCATTATGAAAGCATGTAAAGGCAGAAAATCTAGTAAAAGTACAAAGGAACTCCAAACCAAACAATAGGAATAGTTATGGGAAAATGGCAGGGCAAACTCCTTACTTATCAATAATAATTCTCCAATTAAAAGGTACAAACTGGCTGAATGGATTAAAAAAAATAAAATTCCTCTATTTGCTGCCTGTAAGAAACACACATGACCAACAACGATACAAACAGACTAAAAGTGAAAGGATGGAAAAAGGTATTCCATGCTAATGGAAAGCAAAAATTATCAGGAGTAGCACAAAAACTGTAAAAAGGCAAAGAATAGCATTATGTTATTATTAAAGGATCAATTCAATACGAAGATATGACTACAATAAATGTACATGTCCCAATACCAGTGCGTCTGGCTTTCTAAAAGCAATGTTAGTGGATCTAAAGGGAGACACAGACTCTAATACAATAATGAGACACTTCAACACACTACTTTCATCAATGGACAAATTAACTAGGCAAAAAAACAAACAAACAAATAAACAATAGAACAAATTTACACCATGGACCAAATGGACCTGTTATCTACAGAACATGTCGTCCCCAAACTGAAGAATACACATTCTTTTCATCAGTGAATGGAACTTTCTCTAGGATATATCATATCCTAGGCCATAAAGCAGGTCTCAATAAACAAAAAAATGCCTGAAATAATATCATGTATCTTTTCTGACTACAATGGAATGAAGCTGGAAATTAACTAACTAAAGAAATGTGAGAAAACATGCAAACACATGGAGGCTGAACAACATGTTCCTAAATGAACAGTAGGTCATGGAAAAGCATAGAAGAATTCAAAAAATTCTGGAAAACAAATGAAGATGACAATATAACATATCAAAAATTATGGGATACTTAAAAAGTAGTGTTTAGGGAAGTTTATAGCAATCAGTGCTTACATCAACAAGTTGGCAAGGCAAAAATTAAATGATCTAGCAATACATCTCAAGGATCTAGAGAAACAAGAACAAACCAAACCCAAAATCAGTAGGAGGACCAGAAGAAGAAAAAAAATGGAGGATTAGGGAGTGGCATGCTTCAAAGGCTAGGGAGAAACAGTAAGGAGAATAGTGTAGGAGGTACACTCTTGGTGGAGAATTGGAGAGAAAAAACACCCAGGAAGCCCCATGGGAGGAGGGGAAATGGCCTGAACCTGCATAGTGAGTGCTGATATGCAGCCAGAGAGGGTGGAGAGCCAAAGCTATGGAAAGCCAGAGCTGGCAGCATTCTTGAGATGGAGGGAGGATAGACGGTACCAACCCATGAGGTTAGAGCAGAGAGAGAATATGGTGTGTGTCCAGACTGGAGTCCAGGGTGCTGGTAGTTGCTGGCAGTTGTCAGTGGTCCTAGTGGAAGTGTAGAGGGTTGTCCAATTCCAATCAATGACTCCAAAACAGAAACTGTGATCCAGCTGAGAGAGGGCAGGTGCCATTTTAAAACAGGGCAAAACTACAGAAGCCTGCAGGTGTGCACATAACAGCTCACTGAGACAGGACACTTGAAGTTAGTGCTGGCAGCAGTGGCAGGCAGGCATTCAGCCAGTGACTCTAGGGTGTGTGTGATCCAGAACTTCAAACAGTGGGCATGGCCCACAGCCCCCACTGACTCAGAGCTTGGCTGGGAGACAGCTGGACAGCAATGAAGGACAGATGGGTGTCTGTGCCAGCAATGTCCTCTGGACTCAACAACTGTGGGAGACTTGAGTGCTGAGACCATGGGGACTCGGTGGCTACAAGTAAAGGTGTAGGGCATAGCTGGGTATTGATTTCCCCCATGCTCCTGGAACTTAGGTGTTACCCTGGAAACTTGTCCCACCATAAAGCATTGGCCAGAGCCCCTTGGCCACACTCACCATATACCTCCTGTTAGTCACTGGAAGGGCAGGCATTCCAAGAAGCCACAGAAGCATATCCCAAAGACAAAAACAAACAAAAGGAAAAATTAAAAATCAACTCCACAAATGCTGAAAAATAAGAACCAAAATGCAAGAAACTAGAATAAGGAAGTCACCATGACCCTCCCAGAGGAACACAACATTTCAACATTAGAATGCTAAAGTAGAGATCAAGGAAATGCCAGAAATGCAATTTAGAAAATTAATCATAGGATGAGTCACTCAAAAAAAAAATCAGAAGCAAATCCACAAAAGAAAATGATACATGACATGAATGAAAATTTTTTCCTAAGAAATTGAGAACTTAAAGAGAAATCAAAATGAAATTTTAGAAATGAAAATTTAAATGATCAAATAAAAAAAGTGGTGGAAATCCTTAACAGCAAACTTGATGAGGCAGAAGAAAGAATATCTGAACTAGAAGACAAACTTTCAGAAATCTTACAATCAGGCAATAAATAAATAAATAAATAAAACAAAAAGAAATTAGAAAACCTAAAAACAGTGTTGGAGATTTATGAGATACTCTCAAATGACCCAACATGTGCATCTTAGGAGTTCCTGAGCGAGTGGAAAGAGAGAAGGGAATAGAAAACCTATCTAGTGAAATAATTACAGAAAACTTCCCCAATTCGGAGAAAGAAAGAGATGTTCAAATAGAGGAAGCACATAGAACTCCTAACAGACAGGACCAGAAAAGATCTTCCCTACCACACATTGTAGTCAAACTTTCTACAGTGAAACATAAAGAAAAGATTCTAAAATGTGCACAAGAGAAACATCAGATTACCCTCAGAGGCTCGCCAATTAGACTCACAGCTGACTTCTCATCAGAAACCCTACAGGTTAAAAGGGAATGGTGAGATAGAGTCCAAATCTTAAAAGAAAAAAAAAAACTGTCAACCCAGAATATTATACCCTGAAAAGTTCGCATTTATGAATGAAGGTGAAATGAAGATCTTCCATAACAAACAGAAACTGCAAGAATTTGGCAACACTTGTCCAGCCTACAAAAGATGTTTAAGTATATGCTACACACAGAAACACAGAAAGATAGCTAGCATTATGAAAGGATGAGAAGGCAGAAATCCAAAGTCAACAATAGGAATATTTATGGAAAATGGCAGAACCAAGTTATCATTTACCAACAGTCACTTTGAATGTAAATAGCCTCAGTTCTTCAGTTAAAATATACAAACTGGCTGAATGACTGTAAAACAAGAGCCATCTATTTTCTACTTAACAAGAAAAACATCTCATCAACAAAGATACAAGCAGATTGAAACTGAAATGATGGAAAAAGATAATCGATGGTAACAGAAACCAAAAAACAGCTCGTGTTGCCATCCTAAAATCAGAGAAAATAGACTTTAACATAAAAACTGTTAAAAGAGATTAAGAAAGGCACTATGTAATAATTAAGGGATCAAACCAAGAAGAAGATGTGACTACAATAAATGTATATACACCCATTACAGGGCACCTGGCTACTTAAAAAATGTTAATAGACCTAAAGGTAGACAGACTTCAATACAATAGTAATGGGAGATTTCAATACCCCACTTTTAGCAACGGACATATAATGCAGACAGAAAATTAGCAGGGAACAATAAAGTTAATTGACACTATAGAATACATATTCTTCTCATCAGTGCATGGAACTTTCTTTAGGATAGATAATATGCTAGGCCACAAAGCAAGTCTCAGCAAATTCAAAAAAAAAAAAAAATTATTCCATGCATCTTTGACCACAATGGAATAAAACTAGAAATCAACAACTCAAGAATCTCTAGACATATATAAACACATGGAGACTGAACCACAAGCTCTTGAATGAACAGTGGGTCATTGAAGAAATCAAAAAATTTCTGGAAACAAATGAAGGTGATAATACATCATATCAAAACCTATGGGATACAGCAAAAGCAGTGTTAAGAGGGAAGTTCATAGCAATCGGTGCCACCAGGAAAAACTGAAAAGGTACCAAATAAATGAGCTATCCATGCATCTCAAGGACCTAGAATATCAACAACAAACCAAACCCAAAACAAGTAGGAGGAAAGAAATAGTTAAAATTAGAAAAGAAACAAAATTGAAACAAAAAATACAAAAAAATCAGTGAAATAAAAAGATGGTTTTTTAAAAAGATTAAAAAAAGATACATCATTGGCACAACTAACCAAAAAAAAAAAAAAAAAAGAAGAGACCCAAACCAATAAAATCAGAGATGGAAAAGGAAATATAACAGCAGATATCATAGAAATAAAAAGAATCATCAGAAACTATTAAAAGAGCAGTATGCCAACAAACCAGGTAACTTAGAAGAAATGGATATATTCCTAGAAATATACAATTTACCAAAGTTGAGTCATGAAAATATAGAAAACCTAAATAGACCAATAACCAAGATGGAAATTGAATAAGTAATAAAGACCCTCCCAACAAAGAAAAGCCTAGGACCAGACAGCTTCACTGCTGAATTCTAGCAGATATTTTAAAAAGAACTAATTCCAACAAATAGGAGGGAACCATCCCAAACTCCTTCTATGAAGCATACATCATCTTAATGCCTAAACCTGGAAAAGATGCAACAGAAAAAGAACTATAGATCAATATCCCTAATGAACATAGACACAAAAATCCTCAACAAAATAGCTGATTGAATCCAACAAAACATCAGAAAAATCATTCATCATGACCAAGTGGGATTTATCCCAGTATTCAGTGATGGTTCAACATTCACAAATCAATTAATGTGATACACCACATTAGAAAACTGAAGAAGAAAAATCATATGATTATCTCAATAGATGCAGAAAAAGCATTTGATAAAATACAATATTCTTTCATGATGAAAACCCTAAGCAAAATGGATGTAGAAGGGACATTCCTCAACACAATCAAGGCAATATATGACAAACCCATGGCCAGTATCCTATTGAAAAGGTAAAAGCTTGCAGAATTCCTCCTAAGATCTGGAACCAGACAAGAATGCCCACTCTCACCATTGTTATTTAATCTAGTCCTGAAGGTTTAGCTCTAGCTAAAACCTTAGGCAAGCCAAAGAAATCACAGAGATACAGATCAGAAAAGAGGAAGTCAAACTATTCTTATTTGCAGATGACATGAGCCTATATATAGGAGATGCAAAAGACTCCACTGAGAGACTACTGAAACTCATAAAAGAGTTTGGTAAAGTGGCAGGATATAAAATCAACAGAAAAATCTATAGCCTTTATATACACAGACAATGTCATGACTGAGGAAGAACTTTTAAGATCAGTAGCATTCACTATTTGTTAAACTCTTTACTTAGTGTAGGGTTAATCTTATGAGTATAAAGTAAAATGAAAATATATCTTTATAAAAATTAAGACTGCAAAAGGAGAGAGAGGAGGAGGGAGGGTGGGAGGAAAAGTATCAATATGTTCCTAAGTCAGTATATATGAAATACATGAAATTTGTATACCTTAAATAATTTTTTTTAAATCAGCAGTGAAGCCATTTGGTTCTGGGCTTTTCCTTGTTAAAAGGTCTTTATTACTGATTCAATCTCCATCTTGGTTATTGGCCTATTTAGGTTTTCTATGTCTTTGGGAGTCAATTTTGGCAGATTGTATGTGTCCATAAAACATTCCATTTCTTCTAGGATTTTCCAATTTATTGATGTATAGCTATTTGTAGTAGCTCTTCATGATTTTTTTAAAGATTTATTTATTTATTTATTTGAAAGGCAGAGTTGCAGAGTCAGAGAGAGAGAGAGAGAGAGAAGGTCCTGGCTGCTCCACTTCCAATCCAGCTCCCTAGTGATGAACCTGAGTAAACAGCAGAGGATGTCAAGTCCTTAGGCCCCTGTCCCACCATGAGACTTCAATGAACTCCAGACTCATGACTTCAGATTAGCCCAGCTATGGCAGTTGCTGGCCACTTGGGGAGTGAACCAGTGGATGGATGATATATGACTGAATGAACAGATACTAACATGTCTCCCAGGAATGAGAATGTTCTTGTGAGAGGAGAATCTTAATGTCCCTATGGGTTAGCTCTTTAGATCAAGGATATACCACAGCTACTTCTCAGGCTTAGGGCATAAGCTACTACCTTGCTTTCTTCCAGAAAGAATGAGCTAGGATTAAACTGCACAGTCCTAGGGACTGAGCCACTGGGAGCATCTTAGATCACCACTCACACAGTTTTGAAACTTAGGACAAGGAAAAGAGTGAAGGGAGCTTTCAGGAGACACCACCTTGTAAACTTTACAAGGGAACAAGCCAACAATTCATGATGAGATATCTGCATTTATGGTAGCTAAAAGGACATGTGCAAATATTTTTTAAAATTATTTTACTCATTTGAAATGTAGAAAAATAGACAGAAAAAGAAAGAATTTTTTTCCTCCTTCATCGATTCACTTCTCAAATGCATGCAACAAAGATGACCAGGCTGAAGCCAGAAGCCAGAAACTGAATTTGGGTCTCCCATATGGGTGATAGAGATCCAAGTATTTAGGCCATCATCCACTGCTTACAAGAGTGTGTAATAGCAGCAAAGTGGATTGGAAGGAAGGCTGATACTCTGATATGGAATATGGACATCTGAAGTGACATCTTAACACCTGTTGTAGAATCAAAATCAAAATGGAGTAAGTGTGGCTAAGATATGATTTCAGATCTCTTGCTTCTGTACATATTAGCTTTGCTTGATAATGGCTAATGGTGTGTCTTGTAAAACTATGTGGGCCAAAATTCCAAGGAAATAAGTTGAGAGAAATGTGTCCTGCACTGTTATCTTGCAACCATATTTTATAGTTGTTATTGTTCCTGGGTTTGTTATTGTTAACTGTTATCTTACAACCATATTCTGTTTTTTTTTTTATTGTTCACTGCATACCATGGGTTTGAAATTATGAGCCTTAGTGGAAGAATGACTGTAAAAAACTGTGTAACTTGCTGTTGGGGACCACACTCTGGTAAGGAGTGATGGTCCCAATCAGATGCCTTGCCTCTCATTTTCAATTAAATTCACATATGACTGTCACTTGTTTTTGTAATATTCTATTTTAGCTGATGAATGGATGCAACACTGCTCTAAACATCCACCAAAGCAGAGTTTTTACATGAGAATGATAAATAGATTTTCTCCACTGTCTTCTTATGTGAAATGTTCACAAATAGAAAACAAACCATTTTTTATTCCTGGGGGAAAATGCTGATTGTTCTTTGGAAAAATGCTGAAATACTGAAGCTGAATGAAAGGTATCATGGCAGAAAATATTTAATAGTGTTGGGAACTTCAGAGGGGAAGGTGCCATTTGACAATGTGGGGCTAAATGCAGATATTTAGGATTTATTTCCACATATAATGGTTTGTCCCCTTTGAAACCCGTGGGGAAATTTAATCCAAATTATCATAGTAAGAGATGAGATCATGTGGAACCTGAGAGGAGGTGATTAGGATCAATTCTTTCATGTGATTAATGGGTTGCAGGTTTATCTCCAGGGGTCTGTTTCAGCAGTCACTTTACATTAGCCTCTCCTATACTCAGCTTTATTGGTCCACATGGTTCTTGTGCTAGGCCTTTGCCAATAAGAAGGCCAGCACCAGATGTTGCCCCCAAACCTGGGACCTAATCCTTGAGCCAAATAAAACCATTTCTTTGTAACTTACCCAGTCTGATACTGTGTTACTAACAAGAGAATACAGATTAAGGTCCCGAGGAAGAGCCATGCTGAGAGGTCAGGGTCATGGACTAGAAATCTTGTTTCCCAACTCAGGGGGACCAGATCACCCCTGGTATGAGAGGAAGGTTTAAGGATCCTACAGATAACAGCAGATCCCCCCAGTGAATAGCATATCTGCAGGCATATTCCCTCTGAGGACCTCTCATCCTACCACACTATTTAGGGAGATGTGCGGCTATCCAGAGGGCCTCCAGCGCTGACCAGAAGTTTCTGTGTGCAGGAACAGGACAGAATGCCCAGGGGCCCAGCTACCTGCTCAATTCGAGCAAATTGGCCCAACACACTCACCATTTCCTTGCTTCCGTGATATTCAGGCGCCCTCTTGAGGGGTCTGGTGATGACCAAAATTTGCAGAGCAATGGAGCCAGCTAAGGCCTCTCTCGGGAGCAGATCCGGGGAGTTGAGTACAGCGGTGCCAAAAAATAATATCGCACGTGGTTCCCCAATGATGCCCCTGGGTGTCTTGATTGAACAATTTGCCCAACCGGCAAGAATGCACGAAGTCAGAAAAGGTGTAGCCAATCAGAATCTCGTTAAGGTTCCTTGCGACTATTCCTGGAGAGGGGAGAAGCTTGGACTTAAGCTGCCTCCTTCTCTCAGATGGCAACTCTTCTGGCAGTAGGAGGCACTTTCCCCTCTCGATGGTCCCACCTCCTTGGATCCCCCCTCTTTCTCCCTCCCTCCAGTGATCACAATCCTACTGAGATCTCGTGATCCTGCGCTTGCAGTAACCTGCTTCACATGAGCTACAATTTACAAAATGTTGGCTGGACTGTGGGCCTTTCTTTTTCTTTGTATTCATAGCTTATTTTATGAGGTTGTTTGACAATTTTTTATATTGATTTTAAGACTAAAAACATTATGTAGGTTAGTTTTTTGTTTCATTTCTCTTATAAGCATTTGATTTCTAGTCTGTGTTTTGTCCTTTAAAAAGTTTTCCATTTGTTTCTTGCTGGTACATAGTAACCCAGTTGATTTTTATGTATTTATTTTATACCTAGTAAGCTTAATTCTCTTATTAGTTTTATTTACCTAGGGATTATGTTGTATTTTCTCTGTATACAATAGTATCATCCAATATATTAACAATTTTGTTGCTTAAAAGTTTATCAAAAATTTATACCTAATATTTCCTTTTTTGTTGTTTTATTTGCCTGATTATACTTCCAAGATGAAGTTGGAAAGAAACAATGAGAAGAGATAGACTTATCTAGATCTGTTCCCAGGAAAAAAGCTTGCAATGTTCTGTAGTAATTATGCTGCCATAGGTTCATTTTATACAATCTTAGTCGGAATGTGGAAGTTGCTATTTTAATATTCTATTAGTTGTTGTGTGTTTATGGCCCAATGATGAATTTTATTACATGTTTTTTAACATTTACTCTAAATGATCACATTATTCTCTTGAATTTTTCATCCATGTGAATGTTTACTCTATTTGTTCTGGTCTGTTAACCTCCTTTGAACATTTTAGTATATTCTGTTAATTATTAATTTATTATCATTTCATATTTTTGCAGAACAACCCCCCAAACCAGTTGGAAGTGTTGTTTTAGAACCCCAAACATGGCCTACTTGTCCAACATGCCGAAAGCCAATTACTGACATCAATGTAGAAGGAAAAAGGTGTTTATTTTAAAGACAGAGCAAGAATCCATGCAGCTATTGCTTAATTCCTAGACTCCCCAAGGAGTAAGGGTTGAAGGTTTTTATAAATGAAAGCTAGGGCTGACAGGTGGAGGTTTATCTTGTGCGCAAGGCCCTGGTGTTTCAGTGGTACTCATGACCTTCCTTTGATTGGTGGCATGGTGCACTTTAGGGAATTTTTTTTACAATGGCCCAGTGGGCTTCAGTTAGTCTGGGGGACTACATATAAGTGGTGGTTGTCTTTTGCCCAGACCTGGAATTTCCATGCTGAACCCGGAATCCCCCTAAACAAACCCATCCAGGGAATATTGACCAGCAGGATTTGATCTACTACAGGAGCAAGTGCCTCCTTGTACTGTGGGAGAAGGGCATTTAATTTTAATCATATCCTTTGCCTTTTACATTAAAAGCATTCTAGGTGCAAGCACATAGGTGATGAATGATGTAATAAAGTATATTTAAAAGGTAAGAAAGCAAGCACAAACATGAGTGGGCATAATTGAAGAGTAGAGTTGGTCAGAGAGAGAATGAGTAGGAGAAAGGAAATACAGAGATGGCACCTCATCACCTCCATTAGTCTTGATCTCCAATGGAAGACAGCATAAGCACCTCCCGGCACCTCCTTTTATGAGATAATGTGGTCACTTGTGAGGTATATGGCAGCTCCATAAAATTCCAAGTGGAGCTCAATATACATATTTACATGACTTTCCCCTAGGTCCCAGATGAAAAGAAGGTTTCCTGGGAAAGGAGGTGTTCTGACAAATATTGTAGAATTACATGGGGCAGGGCTTTATGGTTTTTGACCTCCAGCTCACTTAGCTACCTTATCCCATATCACACGAGCCTGATGATTTGTCAGCACAGCTGTATCACTTCTTCAATTCAGTGAATTTCTTTTGCTAAAGGACAAGCAAGGACCTTGGTCTAGGGAAACAAATGAAATGATGGGTCCTGCCTTTACATTATAGGGGTTCAGTCACAATATGTAATTTAATATAATAATACTTTGTTTAAAATATTTGTATCTCTTATATAGAGAGATGGTCCTTAAGTTCATTTTTATTTCATGTCCTTGTCTGACTATGTCATCAATGTAATGCTGATTCACACCAAAACTATTTCCTGTTTGGTTCCACTTTGGATGAATCTGCAAAATTTAGAAATTTTTTTCTTCCTTAAAAGTTATCTCACTGTCCACTCTGCCTGTCAAAAAAAAAAAATTGGGGGCTGTTCCATAAATCTGGGACTGAAATTTTGTTTGTAGAAATGGTTTGTTGTCTCTTTTCATTTGTAAAATATTGATTCACCCTGTTTAGTTCATAAGACATTTTCCTATTTATGTTACATTCACATTTTAATATTCTGAGTTCAAAAATTTGGTGGACTTTTGTGGTGCAATGAGAAGGCTATGCCAAGATGGCTGCTGGCAATGGAAACTGCCTGGCAACAGGCTGTGATTGGATGGCTTTGGAAACCACATGGCAATGGAGCCTGCCTGACAACAGGCTATGATTGTATGGCTTTGGAAACTGCCTGCCAACAGGCTGTTATTGGTTAGGGCATAGACAGCCCCTTGACCAGATTGGCTGCCTTGGCTATTTAAGCTGCTGTACCAACTGAAATAAATAAGTCTGCGGGCTGCTTGCCTCAGGCTGACTCCCGGGGTCTGTGTGGTGGCTCTATGCCTCCTGCTCTCACAACACTCCTCCTCTCAGAATGCATCAACCTCAAAATCTGGTGCCCAATGTGACTGAGAGAGAAATAGGCTGTCAAACTCGACAAGGTCCCCCCTTGATTTTGGCAAGTAGGCCCCTCAGTGTTTTGTGTGCTGTTTGGTTCTGTAAGGGTGAGCACAGAACCCCCTCCTATGCCCCTTTCCTTCTCTTTGTCCTCAGTCTAAGTGCCCCAGGTAGGCACACATCACCCAGAAGTGTAACGCTGCTTCTCAGCTCCTCCTTTTACTTTCAGGTTGCCCGTCAAATTCACATAAGGGGCTGATCATCCCAGAATTCAGAACCAAGTCATCTTCCCTCACTTGACAGAGGTGACACTCCAGAGACACCATGTGGGCATACGGCCTTGACCTAATGAATCAAGGAAGTCCCCACTAAGCACAGGACATATGTACAATCTGATATACCACAGTCTGTCCGTCTAAGGCAGAGAACCCCTGCAGAATGCCATCAGCCACTGAGGTGCTAGCAATTTGTTTTGTTATGGCAGCAGTGCTGTGCATGTCTTTCCTTTGGCTAGAATTGGTGTGGTGCACTGCTCTTAAGTGTTCAAACATGGGAAAGATACCCCACTCTCAGAAGCACACACATATTACCAAACACAATGAATCTGTGAGTAAAAAGAGCCTGTCACTCCAGGCCTCTGCCTCACAGGCAACAGTTGATGATTTAGGGAGAGAGCGTTCCCACAGTGAAAATGACATGGCAGCAGACAACGCAACAATACCTAGTCAGCCACCCCCAAATACTCATGGAATGAACTTAGACAACCTCGAGGCAATAACCCATGCAAGATCATCCCATCCTCACCCAGTGAGGACCCCCACACTTGTGGTAGTCCTCAGGCACCTCAGGCTCTCAGGGCAGCCCCATCCATATGTTTGCCATTAATGTAGGAGCGGACACAGAATTCAGGATTGGATGACCTTACTATGCTAAAAAATAAATGATCTTGGCCAGCACCACAGCTCACTTGGCTAATCCTCCACCTGCAGTGCTGGCACTCTGGGTTCTAGTCCTGGTTGGGATGCCAGTTCTGTCCCAGTTGCTCCTCTTCCAGTCCAGCTCTCTGCTGTTGCCCGGGAAGGCAGTGGAGGATGGCCCAAGTGCTTGGGCCCTGCACCCACATGGGAGACCAGGGGGAAGTACCTGGCTCCTGGCTTTGGATCGGTGCAGCACACTGGCCATAGCGGCCATTTGGGGGGGGGGTGAACCAATGGAAGGAAGACCTTTCTCTCTGTCTCTCTCTCTCACTAACTCTGCCTGTCAAAAATAAATAAATAAATAAATAAATAAATAAATAAATAATTTTTTAAATGACCTTACTATGCTAAAAAAGGCTTCTCAAGAGTCAGGCCCTGACACTCCCTACTTTGAACAGGTGCTCACACAATGGGCAGTGAATCTTCAAACTCATTTTGAGTGGATTACACTGCTCAAAGCATATCTGTCAAGACCACAGTTCTTACAGTCGAAAGCCTCCTATGAGGAAGAGGATGAAACCATGGTGAGGAATAATGCTGCCTATGGAATTGCAGTAACCTTTGATATGCTTAGAGGCCGCGGCACCTACATATATTCTCATGAACAGGCCCTCATTGAAGTAGTTGCCTATTTTGACCAGGTCAGAGATTTGGCACTTAGAGCCTTAAAAAATATAAATCCTCCTAAATATAGTCAGCTCTTTAGAAACCTAGTTCAAGGCCCAGGTGAATGGTTCCCCGATTTCCTTTCCAGAGTATTGGAAGCAGTAGAGAAAAGATTACTGCTTGGACCCAATCAAGAAAATCTGGTCAAACAATTAGCTTGGGAAGGCGCTACTAGAGGCAAAAGCTGCAATTGCCCCAATCTGTAAAGAAGACCTTTCTAAATGGATAGTAGCTACAAAGGAGGTAAACCCTGCTGATACACCATACAAGCCATACAACCCCTAACTGCAGCCATTAACAAACTGAACACAAGGAAGTCTAATGACCCTCCAGTTTATTGGGGATGTCAGGAAACAGGACACCTACAGCAAAACTGCCCAAACACTGACAGATGGGGCAAGCCCAAAATGCTGTGTCCCAGATGTAAAAAAGGCTTTCATTGGGCAAAAGGTTGCAAGACCAAGCCTTTAAACACTCCCAGCAGGGCGGCCCTCAAACCAGCAAGTAAGATATTGACCAGTTAATGGTCAATATCTTCAATATGAGGCCAAAATGGACCCTATACTTAGATGACATTGCCTTTGTGGGTTTAATTGATATGGAGGCAGATGCCACTATCTTAAAAGCTAGGGATGCAAGAAAAATGCAACATTGGAAGACAGCACCTGGGCCCGACCTCCAAGGTGTTGGAGGATTAAAATTGGCTGATCATGTCATCATGCCTATAATGTGGTGAAATGACAGCAGAGATACAGGAACCCATCCAGGGGCCATTCCTAATGGATAGCACATAGTTACCATTGATATCAAAGATTTCTTCTTTTCCATTCCCATCATGGAGGAGGATAAGGCCTACTTTGCCTTTACAGTATGGGAGCCCAGTTTCAAGCTCCCTGCAAAAAGATTTCTCCCACAAGGCATGAAAAATTGCCCTGCCATTTACCAAAGATACATTTCTCATGCGACCAGCACACTTAAAGGTCAGTGCTTGGCCATACATTATGTGGATAATATCTTACTTGCTTACAAGAATGCAGCAACTCTGAAGGCCTGTCTAATAGAGACAGTAAGAAATTTACAATTCCGGGGCCAGTGCAGTGGTGCACTAGGTTAATCCTCCACCTGTGGCACCAGCATCCCATATGGGCACTGAGTTCTAGTCCCAGTTGCTCCTCTTCCTGTCCAGCTCTCTGCTGTGGCCCAAGAAGGCAGTGGAGGATGGCCCAAGTGCTTGGGCCCCTGCACCCACATGGGAGACTGGGAAGAAGCTCTTGGCTCCTGGTTTTGGATCAGCATAGCTCCAGCCGTTGCAGCCATCTGGGGGGTGAACCAAGGGAAGGTAGACCTTTCTCTGTCTCTCTTTCTCCCTATCTGTAACTCTACCTGTCAAATAAATAAATAATCTTAAAAAAAGAAATTTACAATTCCTGGGTTTGTCTATTGCCACAGAAAAGGTACAACATTTTCCTCCCTTTCAATTCTTGGATTATCAAATGTCCTCCCATATATCTCCAATGGGCCCAAACCTAAAAATCAAGCATAAATACTCACTTAATGAACTTCAGCAACTATGCAGCCAAATCAATTCGCTGAAGCCCTTCCTTCCCCTAACACCTGCAGAGCTTAGACTGCTATTCGATTTACTAAGGGGAACAGCCCTTCTTCAAAAATTATATTGACACCAGCAGCCAAATCCACTATAGGAAAGATCAACACCCAGTTGTCAAATTTTAAAACATTTAGATATGACTCTCAGGTGCCTCTGTTTGCCATAACCATATGTACCCTCAAGACCCCCTTAAGGAGTTATTTGGCAACAACACCGACCACTTTTTTGGGTGCACATAACCTGGAGCAAGTGTCATAAAATAGTTAACAAAGAAGATGCCATCTTTATGATGGGACTTAAATTAAGATAGTATGCCAATAAGATATTTAACACAGAACCAGACATAGTGGTCCTATCCCTATCACAATTAGAACTGTCCACATTGATGCAGAATAGCATGCTCTTTCATACTTTAATGACAAATTTCCCAGGACAGGTTGACAATCACCTGCCAGTGGACAGGCTACTCCAGATGTTACAAACCTTAGAAATAGACTATCCAAAACATGCTTTCCCTGCTAATCAACCTATACCCATGGCACCGTGTGTGTTTATGGATGCCAACACATCACTGTTTGGAATAGTGATCAAATCCTCAACAGAAAAAGATAAGATCCATGTAGAACCCCACAGGGGATCAGTACTGTTGGGAAAAATAAGAGCAATAGTCAAGGTTCTACTCCTTAGCCAGGATGGGCCAGTAAATATATTTTTGGACAGCAAATACTCAGTACAGGTAGCAAAGGTGATCCATTTTGCAGTCTTTAACCTGACCAATAAGCCAATTGACAGATGTTCACAACACTTAAAGAGCTGAGAACAGAAAACACCCATGGTATATCTCACACATAAAATCACATACTGGGTTACATGGCTTTATTTTCCAAGGCAACAAAAAGGTTGATCATCTTATCTCCTGCAACACGGCTTATATTGGACACCTAGAACAAGCCCATATTCTACACCAAAAATTTCATATGTCAGCAAGCAACATAAAATTGCTTTTCCCAGAGCTAACAATGATCCAATGCAAACACCTAGTGTGCTCTTGCAAGAATTGTGCACCCCTCATCCTGTTAGGCCCACTGCAACAAGCAGGAGTGAACTTGTGAGGCCTTGCTCCTAATAAGCTCTGGCAAGTGGACACCACTCACATTAACTTCTTTGGTAAACTTAAGTTTGCCCATGTGGTGGTAGATACTTATTCAAAGGCTGTATTTGCAACAGCCCAATCTGGAGAAAAGGCTAGTAATGTGATAAAGGCGGTCAAGTCAGCCATGCTGGTCCTTGGTGTCCCCTGGATCATAAAGACTGATAACAGGCCAGCATATACATCACAGGAATTTAATTCCTTCCTGAAATCCTGGAACATACAGTCTGCCACAGGTATCCCATTCAACCCACAGGGATAGGCAATCATAGAAACAACTCATAGGACAATTAAAGATCTCTTTCAAAAACAGAAAAACAATCATATGCCTCCAGACCCACAGCTTGCTTTGACTGAGGTCCCTTTCACTATCAATTTTCTTACTTTTGATTCCCAAGGGATAAGCCCAGCTTATAAACACTGGGGATCCTTTCCATCCCAGACCCCAGCCCCTATGGTTAGGTGGAAAGACCCCCCTGATAGGAGAATGGAAGAGACCACACCCTCTGCTAACCAAGGGTGGAGGATATGCTTGTGTCTTTCCAGAGAATGCAGGATAGCCCATTTGGGTAGCAGCCAGAAACATCAAGCCTGCAACTGACAGTCAACCAGAACCAGTTGAACAAGACTGAGAGTCCACCTTGTTAGCAGATGCACCTGCCCTATCATCCTAGCCTGAGAAACTGCCCATGGCCACATCCACTACTGCTTTATACCCCACTTAGCTCTGGTCAGCCACTCAAATAGCCCACAGCCTGTGTGTGGTCATGCCATTCCTGATTACCACTGTCCCTCATTCCTACGTCTATCTGAGCAAGCACTCCTGTGGTCTCCCATTTTGAGCACTGGTTAGTCAATAAGGGCAAGATCCCCTGGGGGACTACCTAAGACAGGCACAGCCACATATGGAGTCCACATGGAAATGGGGTCAACAATTGTATGGCCAAGAATCATGCCTCCTATTGCTCAAAAATAAGCAAAAAGGGGGAAATGTGGTGGAATGAGAAGGCCATGCCCAGATGGCTGCTGGCAACGAAAACTGCCTGGCAACAGGCTGTGATTGGTTCGGGCATAGACAGCCCCTTGACCAGATTGGCTGCCTTGGCTATTTAAGCTGCTGTACCAACTGAAATAAATGAGTGTGTGGGTTGCTCGCTTTAGGCCTGCTTTTACCCAACTCCTGGGGTCCGTGTGGTGACTCGTGCCTCTTGCCCCACCACACTCCTCCTCTCAGAATGAATCCACCTCAACAGATTTTGATCTCTTTTAAAAATTATACTCCTAATTCAGAAACTCCTCAATATTTTTAAATACTTATTTATTTATTTGAAGGCAGAGTTACAGAGGCAGAGGCAGAGAGAGAGGGAGAGGGAGAGGGAGAGAGAGAGAGAGAGAGGTCTTCCATCTGCTGGTTCACTCCCAAGATGGCCACAACAGCCAGAGCTATGCCAATTGAAATCCAGGAGCCAGGGGCTTCTTTTGGGTATCCACACAGTTGCAGGGGCCCTAGGACTCGGGCCATCTTCTATTGCTTTCCCAGGCCATAGCAGGGAGCTAGTTTGGAAGTGGAGTAGCTGGGACTTGAACCAGCACCCATATGGGATGCTAATACTGCAGGTGGTGGCTTCATGCACTACGTCACAGCGCTGGCCCCTTTAATGTGTGTGTGTGTGTTTAATGTGAGTTAGGGAAAGAGAGATATCTTTTTTCCACTGGTTCACCCCACCAAATGGCTACAATGGTCAGGGTGGGACCAGACTGAAGACAGGGGCCTGGAATTCCATCCAGGTCTCCCACATCAGTGACAGGGGCCCAAATATTTTTTCCATCTTCTGCTGCTTTCACAGGTGCTGGGACTTGAGCAGTGCCCATGTAGGATGCAGGCATCACAGGTGGAGGATTAACCTGCTTTTCCACAAAGCCAACCTCTCCTCTTAATATCTTGTTAAGATCTGTGACATCTGTAAGGCTAATTCTATTTGATTTGTGGAATTTGTTATTTGTGTTGCTTTCCTGTTTTTCTCTTAAACACTTTTATCAGATACGAATTTTGTCAATATTGTCACATCTTGGTTGGGGAGCTGCTTCCCATGGTCTATGGACTTGTTATTCAGCATAGAAATAAAGAGAAGAGGGCAGCATTGTGACATATCGGGTTAAGCTACCACCTCCGATGCCAGCACCCTATATGGGTGCCAGTTCATGTCCTGGAAGCTCCACTTCTGATTCAGCTTTCTTCTTGCTAGTGTGCCTGGGAAAGCAGGATAAGACAGCTCAAGTACTTGGCACCCTGCACACACATGGGAGATCAAGAAGCTTCTGGCTCCTGGCTTGTGCTTCACCCAGCCCTTGCTGTTGTGGCCATTTGGGGAGTGAACCAGCACATGGAAGAACTCTCTGTCTCCCTCACTCTCTCCCCATACCCAACACTAACTTTCAAATAAATAAATATCTCTTTAAAAAAAGGAATAAGGAGAAAAGTCCAAGAGAGAGTACAAGAGTGAGAGCAAGCTTATTTGCAATAAATGATAGAAGCTCGCACATGTTGGGGAAGGGACTTGGAGCTGGCAATCCATTGCCTCCAGGAGGTTGGTCTGTTTTATGCTATTTCTTTTTTCCCTCTCTTATGTGTTATGTACTAGTCCCTCACCTAGTGCATGTAGTAGAGGTCATGTTTGGGTTGGCTTCCCCGTCTCTGTCCAGGAGTACAGAAGGGATAAGTAATTGGATCCCCTTCCTCTGTGCAGGAAGTGTTGGTAATTGACTAATATTTTCCATATCCTTGTCTTAGGTGCCATATCACCCCACTTCCTCTCTTCGGTCTATTCTAAATTGTGCTTTGTTACATTTTGTTTTTCCCTGGAGAGGTAGAATTTTTCTGGAATTTTCCCAAAGCCTACTCTTTTCTCTAACCCTGCTTCAGGGTCCCTCTTGCCTTACAATATGATTTAAAACTTTTTTCTTGCTTATTAGTTTCTGTTGTACATTTTTACTACAGGTATTTCATGGATGTTTACTATTCTTTTTTTCTTTGCATTTATTCTATACTATTTTAGGATGCTCATTTTAGTTCTTAAGAAGAAAACCAAAATGAAGAGCTTTCAGTCTTCTGTTCTAACGTATTCACTTGAGGCTAAAAATTTCCTCTAAGCACTGCCTTAAATAACACCTGATATATTCCTTCTTATGTTCCAGGTCCTGTACCTGCAGACCCTGTCTGCCTCCCAGTTTCTCTATCCCCTTGTGCCTGTAGCTATGCCAACAGATTTATACATCCAACATTGTGCCTGAAATCACAATATTTGCTATCCAGTATGACCATCTCCTATAACTCTGACCCATGCTCATCCTTGCATTTTTCTTACTTTAAAATCTTGTCTGTCTATAGCCCAGGCCAGTTTTCAAAAGTTTATCAAAAGGACTCAAACCAGCACCCATATGAGATGTCAACACTGCAGGCAGTGATGTTACCTCCATGCCACCGTGCTGGCCCTGACCAAAAACTTTTAAAAGCATGATAGTCATGAGAGCCAGGAAATTCCCTTAGTTTTTTTTTTTTTTTATTGAATGTTTTGGAAGTAATAGCTCCCTTCGAGCATTTTAGCAAACTGAGAGAACTTGCTGAGATGAAGCTGTTTTCAGGCTTTCCTGTAAAATTAGCTACACCTGGGCCTGGTGCTGTGGTGTAGCAGGTAAAGCTGCCATCTGTGGTGCCGACATCTCATATGGATGCTAGTTCAAGTCCCAGCTGCTCCACTTCCAATCAGCTCTGTGCTATGGCCTGGGAAAGCAGTGGAAGATGGCCCAAGACTTTGGGCCCCACATGGGAGACCCAGAAGAAGCTCCTGGCTTCTGGCTTTAGATCAGCCCAGTTCTGACCATTGCAGCCATTTGAGGAGTGAACCAACAGATGGAAGACCTTTTTCTCTTTCTCTGACTTTCTATAACTCTACCTTCCAAATAAACAAATAAATCTTTATAAAAAAAAAGTCCTTGGGGCCAACACTGTGGCACAGCCAGTAAAGCTGCCACCTGTAGTGCTGGCATACCATATGGGTAACTGTTTTAGTCCTGGCTGCTCCACTTCTGATCCAGCTCTCTGCTATAGCCTGGGAAGCAGTAGGAAATGGGCCAAGTCTTTGGGCCCTGCACCTGAGTGGGAGACCCAGAAGAATCTCCTGAATCCTGGATTTGGATCAGCCCAACTTCAGCCACTGTAGCCATCTGGGGAGTGAACCAGCAGATGAAAGACCTCTCTTTCTGTCTCTTTGCCTCTGCCTCTCTGTAACTCTGCCTTTCAAATAAATAAATAAATATTTGTTTAAAAAGTCCTTGCTATGTTCATGGTAAGATATTGTTAGCATGCTTAGAGAGTCCTCTTCCAAATCTCAGCAATTTAAACAAAATCCAAATGTTTAAAATTGCTTCCTAGTAAGTTCATACCAGTTTGATTATTGTATTTGTTTTTAGTGGAATAAGGATGTACTGATGTCAGTTTTAAAAAACAACCTACATATTTTGGAAAATCCTACATAATGTATTTACTATTTTCAAAATAAAGAATTATTTTATATGCTAACAGACTATATTTGCTGCAAGTTAAAGTCTAGAAGCATGTATTGGTGCTGTGTTGTACTAGGTTATGCCTTCACCTGGGGCATTATCATCCCATATGGGTGCTGGTTCATGTACCAGCTGCTCTTTTTCCAATCCAGTTCTCTGCTAATGGCCTGGGAAAGCTGTGGAAAATGGTGCAAGTGCTTGGGTCCTGCACCTTCATGGGAGACCCAGAAGAAGATCCTGGATCCTGGCTTTGAAATGGCCCAGCTCCAGCTATTGAAGTTATTTGGAGAAGTGAATATACAAATTTAAAACCTTTGTCTCTCCCTCTCTCTGCCTGCAACTCTACATATGTTATAATACATAACAGCCATAAAGTGTCATGTTGTATTAAAGAGCTTAGTTAAATGTTTTTTTCTTTTTAAATCTTAGAATGAATTTTACCTATTTCACATCCAATAAGTCCTTTATTCAGGAAGAAGGGTGGAGGGCAGGAAAAATTGTGGGAATAACTTGATCCCATTCCCTGATAAGCTCCTGTATGAATATAGACTATGTACTCAGCTCTTTCCTGAGATGTCCACATGATCTATCAGGAGTATTTCAGCCCCCCTAGTTCTTTGCTGAGATGCACATCTGAGCGGTCAAGTGTGTTCTCTCCATTAAACTGTAACTTTGCTTATACCTGTCTGAATGGCTGAGTACTCTCTCAGATTCTGTCTAGAGGGGTCCATCCATTCTTACAAATTCTCTACCCATTAATTCTTGCTACCTTCCTTATCACTACTCTCTTACATCTGTTCAAAGTCCACATTATGTTTATGGGTAATGCTTTCAGTATTGTATGTAAAACTAATTTTTGTACAGAAATATTATACATTTTATTCTTACATATCTGTGCTTTCTACTTTTTTAAAATACAAGTTTATTCAGCACGTTTGTGCTTGTTTTCTAAAAATTTATTTGCTTGAAAGGCAGAGTTATACACAAAGAAAGGGGAAGAGAGAGAGAGAGAGAGAGAGACCTCTCATCTGATGATCCACTATCCAAATGGCTGCAACAGCTGGTGCTGGGCCGATCCAAAGCCAGGAGCCAAGAACCTCTTCTAGATCTCCCATGTGAGTGGCAGAGGCTCAGGGACTTGGGCCAATTTCTGCTGCTTCCCCACGTGTATTAGCAGGAAGCTGGATTGGAAATGGAGTAGCCAGGACTCAAATCAGTGTTCGTATGGGATGCCAGCACTGCAGGCACCTACTTTGACCCGCTAAACCACAGATCTGACCCCTTATTCACTAGAGTGACTTCATGTGTTATTTTCACAGTATGCATCTTTTGATTTTTCCCTTATTATCATCCATTTGCATTTTCACTATTTTTGTAGACTACATTACCTGTACCAGGCTGCCTCTGTCCCTTTGACAAAGATTAGTAAAATAATAAGTATTTGAGACCATTTATACCTTGCCACTTACCTACATGAATATTCTTTGTCCAACATTATGAGCTTTCTTTAGATTTATTTATTTGAAAAGTAGAGTTTCAGAGAGAGAAAGAGAGAGATCTTCATCCACTGGTTCACTCCCCAAATGGTTGCAATGGCCATAGCTGGGCTTATCCAAAGCCAGGATCCAGGAGCTTCTTCTGTCTCCCACCTGGGTGCAGGGACACAAGGAGTTGGGCCATCTTCCACTGGTTTCCTAGGCACATCAGCAGGGTGCTGAGCAGGTGGCCATATGGGATGCCAGCACTACAGATGGAGGCTTTACTCACTAAGCCACAGTGCTGGCCCCATCTTCTTGATGATTGTATGTTTAGATTAAAGCATAAAATTAGGAATTGTAGATTCCTCAAATTTGCTTTTATTTTTTTATTTTCCAGACTTCTCAAGGATGAAAAATAGCTTTTAATTGTCTACAGAATAGCTTACTGAGATTATTGTTGAGATTGTACTGAATCTATTGCTGAAACTTGGAAGAATTTATGTCTTAATAATATATCATTTGATCAATAAAAAGACATATATACACAAATTGATTTAAATTTTCTGTCTTTCAATAAATTTTCAAAAAATTTCCACACACATCTATATAAATTTGATGAATTGATGCTTCAATAATTCTATTATTTTTATTCTCAATTATTCTATTTTATTCTCACTTCTTTTATTATGTCTTGTTATTTTTGGTTTATTGTAAATTTTTGTATTATTTGAAATTCAAATTGTCCATGTCTGGTATATATAGTATTATTTTACTTTCTATATTGCCAGTTAAGTTGGTTTCCTGTAATTTCCATCAAGTCTCATCATATATGAAATAATGGGATGTATTTCTGTCTGAATTTCTAAAATAATGTCAGTGGATTGTCAGAAAAATGAATTTTAATGATTTAGTGAAAGAACATGAAGTGCCCATGACTGCCACTTCACCAAATCCTCTTGCTTTCCTATTCTATGTGTCACAGCTGCTAGAGGGGATGCTAACCTGCCTTTTCTGCCTGCTGTGGATGGCATGCATGCACTTGGTATGAGACAGTCATGGTATCCCTTCTTTTTGTTGAATTCTCCCTGAAGTGGATTAAGGGTTTCATCTCATTGGACACAATTCAGACATATCTAGAATGGTTGGTCTGAAATTTTGTTGGTGTATACTGATTTGTGAAAGCCACATGGGAGTTCAGGTTAAATGCAGGTGCGGTCTCCTTTCAGATATTCAAAAACAAAAATATAATATTGTGTTCAAATATCACAACTATAGAGAAAACATGTCCAGAAATAAAGAATTTAAACCTCTTATTGAGTAGCATGATCATGCAGAACAGGCAGTTTTTCCTTTTAAAAGATTTATTAATTTATTTGAAAGTCAGCATTACACAGAAAGAGAAGGAGAGGCAGAGAGAAAGAGAGGTCATTTGTTCATTTGGTTCACTCCCCCAATTGGTTGCAATGGCCAGAGCTGTGTGATCTAAAGCCAGGAGCCAGGAGCTTCCTCCAGGTCTTCCCATGTGAGTGCAGTAGCCCAAGGGCTTGGGCCATCTTCTATGCTTTCCCAAGCCATAACAAAGTGCTGGATCAAAAGCGGAGTAGCTGGGACTCAAACCAGTGCCCATATGGAATGCTGGCACTGCAGACAGTGGCTTTACCTACTACACTACTGTGCCAGCCCCAGAACAAGCATGTATAACACAGCAAGTTAGAATATTGGATTTTGAATATGAATTCACATTAGGATATGCTTTATATTGTAGGAGTTTATGGATAGAGGTTATGGGCAAACACAAGACTTGTGTAAGTAAGTTTTACATAGATACTTAGGCATGAAGACAAATTTTTCATTACCTACACAATCATATTATTGAAAAATAAAAATAGAGATAAAGGATGGAAAAAGAAAGCAGAGGAGTCATATGTGATTTTTTTTCAGGGCCCATATAAATAGTGACACTTTGGTAAGGGATTTTTCATGAGATTGTTTTAAGGAAAGAAATTTTTCTGAAAAGGAAACTCAAATGTAGCACACACTTATTTTCTATGATATTTATGTTTAAGCAAAGTGCTTATGCATGTATTACTTTCTTGTAAATTAAAAATTATCGGACAGTTCATCTGGAAAAACAACAGGAGAAAGTAAAAAAATTGATTTAGAGTTCATTTTTCTTTTACAATGTAGACTGATTGACAAAATATTTTTAAAATAAATGTAACCCTTGATATTGTAGAAATATTGCCATATTGCAAATGTGTGAAATATGGGAAATACCTATAAATAGTAAAAACACAAAAAGACACACACACACACATATAAACTGTACACATACTAGGGTCCATTCTTATCTTTAGGGGGAAAGGACTCAAAGACAAATGTCTCCCCAGTTCTTTAACTCAGAACTACTCTCAATGGTTCACACATTTTACTGATGAGTAAACTTGCTTCAAGTTTTCCATGAATAGAAATTGAGAAATTTGTCAATTGTACTCTATGGAGCATGTAAGTGACCATACCATAAACTCTCAAATGCAATGGTGTGTTGGAGTTGTTTCCTGGATATTGTTCCTGACCATGTGGGCAGTGAGAGCCATGGGAGAATTAAAGATACTTCAGCTGACAGATCTGTTACTTGGAGGCTCCACAAAGGAATCAATGACATCTTTGTGCAACTTGAGGGCTTGGCTGCTCCTCTCCTGATCCAGCTCTCTGCTATGGCCTGGGAGAGCAGTAAAAGATGGCCCAAGTCCTTGGGCCCCTGCACCCATGTGGGAGACCAGGAAGAAGCTCCTGGCTCCTGGTTCCTGGCTTCGGATTGGTGCATTTACAGCTGTTGTGGCCAATTGGGGAGTGAACCATCGGATGGAAGATCTGTCTGTCTCTCTCTCTCTCTCTGTGCCTCTCCTCTCTCTGTAATTGAGACTTTCAAATAAATAAATAAATCTTCAAAAAAAAAAAAAAACAATTGAATAACCCAGCATACAGGTCTTAAGAGTACCTGAAGATGTAGAAAGAGAGAATGGAATAGAAGGCCTATTTTGTGAAATAATCACAGAAAACTCCCCCAACTTGGAGAAAGAAAGGGATGCCAAGTACAGGAAGCACATAGAACACATATGAAACATTACCTGAAAAGATCTTCACCATGACACATTGTAGTCAAACTTTCCACAGTAAGGCATAAAGAAAACATTCTAAAATGTGCATGAGAGAAATGCCAGATTGTTTTCAGAGGATCTGCAACTACACTCACAGCTGATTTCTCATCAGAAACCCTACAGGCTAGGAGAGAATGGCAAGATATATTTCAAGTCTTAAGAGAAATAAACTGTCAAGCCAGAATATCATGCCCTGCAATGCTCTTATCTAATAATGAAGGTGAAATCAAGACCTTTAATAACAAACAGAAATTGACATAATTTGTCATTTCTCAGAGCCTTACAAAATATGCTAAAGGATTTGCTACACACAGAAATACAAGAAGAAAGCCATCATCATGAATAAATGTGATGGCAGAAAATTCCCCAATAAAAGTATGAAAGAAATCCAAAGCAAATGATAGGAATATTCATGGAAAATGGCAGGGACAACAAGTTACTTATAAATAGTTACTTTGGATGTAAAGGACTCCACTCTCCAGTTAAACGATACAGGCTGGCTAAATGGATTTTTTTTTTTAAAAAAAAAGACCAATCTATTTTCTGCCTACAAGAAAGACATCTCACTAACAAAGATACATGAAGACCAAAAGGATGGAAAAAGATATCCCATGCTAATGAAAAGCAAAATAGGCAGATGTAACCATCTAATATCAGAGAAAATAACCTTTAACAGAAAAACAGTTAAAAGAGACAAAGAAGGGCACTATGTAATGATTAAGAGGGAAGTTCATAGCAATTGGTGCCTACATCAAGAAACTGGGAAGTCGCCAAATAAATGAGCTGTGGATGCATCTCAAGGACCTAGAAAAACAACAAATTAAAGTCCAATTTAGTAGGAAGAAATAAATAGCTAAAGAAGAAATAAACAAAATTAAAACCAAAAAAAAACACAAAAGATTAAGGAAATTAAGAACTGTTTTTTTGAACAAATAAATAAAATTGACCTACCATTGGCCCATATAACCAAAGAAAAGAGGGAGAGGACTCAGATAAATAAAATCAGCCATGAAAAAGAAAATGTAGATATGGTCACCCTATAAATAAAAAGAGTGATCAGGAGTTATTACAATGAGTTATATACAAACAAATGAGGAAACCAAAAAGAATAGGCCCAAGTCTAGGAGAAGACAGTTTAAAAATGAAGTGGAAAGAGTGCAGTCTCAGGGAAGAGTTAGGGAGAGAACAGCAGAGGAAACTACACAAATTGGAGGAACATAATGAAACTACTTAGAGGGCAAGGACATGCACAACTTAGGAGTCCAGCAGCAGAAAGCCTCTGCACCAGTGTTGGAGAGTGAAGTAAGACCAGACTTCAGCAGCACAAACCACTGGCAAAAAAGCTGTAGGAAAAGCCTAGAAGGAATTCAGCTTGGAGCCTTGTGGGGGATAGTGTACCTGTCATACCAGAGAAAAAAAGACAAGGGGGGGGCATGTTTTCTCTCTCCCTGATCATGCTGCAAAGGCGTATAAAAAGCTGACACCAAGAAAGTGCCATTTTGGACATATGTAACACCTGTGCCAGCTTGTGTCCACTCCCAGGAACCAGCCAAGCAGACTCCTGAGTGTGGTGGGGAGAACAGACAGGGAGCTGGGTGCTCATGACCATGGGAGGCTTGTGCATGTGGACTGTGAAAACACTGAGGCTTCATGGGAGGACTCAGGGTGTGGCTGAGGCAAGAGCAGTCACTTGTGGGAGGCTCCACATGATCAGGGCTCCCTGGTTACCTGGCAAAGAACATTGCTGGGGAATCTGAGCTTACACTGAAGACTGTCCAGATCCTTTGGGTGGTTCTTGTGGCAGAATGGACAAATAATATACTCATTGGGGCTAGCACCCAGGCACTGGCCTCTTTCTAGGTGAGGAGCTCGGCTAAGTCTATGCAAACAGACAAGAAGAAACCTCCCCTCTGATTAAAAATGAAAAGGAGATTTACCACACCAAACCTGGATGTGTCACCTCAGACACACCCTTCACCCTGGAGTACATACCCACCAGACACCTCTAGATATTCCCTGAAAGCAGACACTAGTCACTCAGACACAGCTCAAAGACAAAAGCCACCACACCAAAAAAAAGAAAAAAAAAAAAGAAAGAAAGAAAAGAAAAGAAAACAACAAGTATCTCCACAAATGCCAAAAATAAATGCACCAATTCAAGAAACAAGAATAAGGAAGGCAATATGACACCCCCCAAAGAATACAACACCTCAAACCTAGATTGTAAAGATGATGAGATTGAAGAAATGCCAGAAATGCAATTCAAACAATTAATCATAGGATTACTTAGGAGTAATCAAAAGCAAATTCATGAACTAATGAAATCCATACATGATATGAAATAACATTTCTGTCACAAAATTGGGATTCTAAAGAGAAATCAAAATGAAATTTTAAAAGTGAAGATTTCAATAGAACAGATAATACTTACAGTGGAAATCATTAACAGAATTGGGGAAACAGAAGAAAGAATATCCAACTTAGAAAACAAAGAACAGGAAATTATATAATCAGACCAAACACAAGAAGAAGAAATTAGAAAACTAAAAAATACAATTGGAAATCTACAGGATACAATCAAATGACCCAACATATGGATTCTAAGAGTTCCTGAAGGTGTGGAAAAAGAGAAAGTATTAGAAGGCCTTTTTGGGGCCAGTGCTGTGGCACTGTGGGTTAAATCCCCAGCCTGCTGTGCCAGCATCCCATATGGGCACTGGCTTGAGTCCCAGCTGGTCCTCTTCTGATCCAGCTCTCTTCAATGGCCTGGGAAATCAATAGAAGATGGCCCAAGTGCTTGGGCCCCTGCATCCATGTGGGAGACCCAGAAGAAGCTCCTGGCTCCTGTTTCCTGGCTCCTGGCTTTGGATCAGCTCAGCTCTGCCCATTGCAGTCATCTGGTGAGTGAACCAGTGGAATGGAAGACTTCTTTTTCTCTGGCTCTACCTCTCTCTCTGTAACTCTGTCTTTCAAACAAATAAAGTAAATCTTTAAAAAAAAAAAAAACCCAAGTCCCAAAGGGACAAATGCCATATGTTCTCTCTGATTTGTGAGAACTAATAGAGCACCTAACAGGAAATCTGTAGAAGTGAAATTGACACTTTGAGAAGTGATGACTTGAACAGTTCTTGTCTTCACTGTTGAGGAACGAGTTTTTTTCCTTAATAGAGAATGGGACTGGGAAGGAAAAGGGAGGAGAAGGTGGGGTGGGAGTGTGAGTGGTAGGGGCTATGGTGGGAAGAATCACTATATTCCTAAAGTTGTACTTATGAAATTTGTATTCATGAAATAAAAGGTTCCTTTGGGAAAAAAAAAAGATTCAAGATTCCTGGACACAATCTACCAAAATTGAGTCATGAAGACATAGAACACATAAACACACCAATAACCAGGATGGAGATTGAATCAGTAGTAAAGACCCTTCCAACAAAGAAAAGCCAGACATTTAAAGAAGAACTAATTCCAACTCTTCTCAATCTATTCAAAACAATTGAAAGGGAGAGTATTCTTCCAAACACTTTCCATGAAGCTGGCATTACCTTAATTCCTAATTCAGAAAAAAAGAATAATAGACCAATTTCCCTGATGAGCATAGATACTAAAATCCTTAGCAAAATACCAGCCAATTGAATACATCAGAAAGATCATTGACCCAGACCAAGTGGGATTTATCCCCGGTATGCAGGGATGGTTCAACATCTGAAAATCAATAAATATGATACATCATATTAACAAACTGAAGAACAAAACCATATAATTATTTCAATAGATGTAGATAAAGCATTTGATAAAATTCAACATCCTTTTATAATGAAAATGTTAAGCAATTTGGGTACAGAAGGAATATTCCTCAACATAAGGCAAAATTATGACAAACACACAGCCAGCAACCTATTGAATGGGGAAAAATGGAGGTATTTCAGTTAAGATCCAGAACCAGACAAGCATGCCTACTCTCACTGTTGCTATTTAATATTGTCCTGGAAGTTCTAACCAGTGCCATTAAGCAAGAAAAAGAAAGAAAAATGATAAAAATTGGGAAGGAAGAAGTCAAACTATCACCATTTGATGATGGCATGATTCTATATATAGGGAACCCAAAAGACTCCATGAATAGACTATTGGAACTCATAAAAAGGGTTTAGTAAAATAATAGGATCTAAAATCAATAGCCTTTATATACACAAACAATGCCATAGCTGAGAAAGAACTTCTAAGATTAATTCCATTCACAAAGTTACAAAAAAATTTAAATAATTTGGAATAAATTTAACCAAGGATGTCAAAATCTCTACAAAGAAAATCAAAAAAATTAAAAAACAAAATAGAAGAAGACATAAAATGTGGAAAAATCTTCCATGTTCATGGATTGGGAAAATCAGCATCATCAAAATGTCTAAACTACCAAAAGCAATTATAGATTCAATGCCATCCTAATAAATATAACATTCTTCTCAGATCTAAAAAGCATGATGCTAAAATTTATATGGAAACACAGAGATCCTGAATAGCTAAAGCAATCTTAAACAACAAAAATAAAGTTGGAGGCTTCACAATACCAGATCTGAAAGCATACTACCAGGCAGTTATACTCAAAACAGCCTGGTAGTGGCAAAAAAAAAAAAAAAAAAAAAAAAAAAAAAAAAAAAAAAAAAAAAAAAAAAAAAAAGACATGTAGACCACTGGAACAGAAAAGAAACTCCAGAAATCAATCTATGTATCTACAACCAATTGAAATTTTACAAAGGAGCAAAAATCAATCCCTGGAGCCATGACAGTCTCCTCAACAGTTTGATGCTGGGAAAACTGGACCTCTGCAGAAGTATGCAATAAAATCCCTACTTTACACCTTACAAAAAACTCCACTCAAAGGCCAGCGCCATGGCTCAATAGGCTAATCCTCCACCTTGCGGCACTGGGACACCAGGTTCTAGTCCCAGGCAGGGTGCCGGATTCTGTCCCGGTTGCTCCTCTTCCAGGCCCGCTCTCTGCTATGGCCCGGGAGTGCAGTGGAGGATGGCCCACGTGCTTGGGCCCTGCAACTGCATGGGAGACCAGGAGAAGCACCTGGCTCCTGCCTTCGGATCAGCATGGTGCGCTGGCTGCTGCGGCCATTGGAGGCTGAACCAATGGCAACGGAAGACCTTTCTCTCTGTCTCTCTCACTGTCCACTCTGCCTGTAAAAAAAAATAGCCAAAGGAGCTGAACAAACATTTTTTAGAAGATTTATTATTTATTTATTTGAAAGAAGAGTTACAGAGAAGCGGAGGCAGAGAAAGAGAGAGAGAGAGAGAGAGAGAAGCCTTCCAGCCACTGGTTCATTCCCCCAAATGACCACAATGGCCAGAGCTGAGCTGATCAGAAGCCAGGAGCCAGGAGCTTCTTCTGGGTCTCCCACATGGGTGCAGGGGCCCAAGGACTTGGGCCACCTTCTACTGCTTTCCCAGGCCATAGCAGAGAGCTGGATTGGAAGTGGAGCAGCCAAGACTTAAACCAGCATCCATATGGGATGCTGGCACTGCAGACAACAGCTTTACTCATTACACCACAATACCAGCCTCTGAACACTCATTTATTTATTTGAAAGTCAGAGTTAACACACACAGAGAAGGAAAGGCAGAGAAAGAGAGGGATCTTCCATCCTCTGGTTTAGTCCCCAATTGGCTGCAACAGCTGGAGCTGTGCCAATCCAAAGTGAGAAGCCAGGAGCTTCTTTCCAGGTCTTCTATGCTTTCCCAGGCATGGCAGGAGCTAGATATGAAGTGGAGCAGCTGGGACTCAAATCAGCATCTATATAGGAAGCTGGCACTGCAGGCAGTGGCTTTATCTGGTATGCCACAGCACCGACCCAAACACATTTTTCAAGAGAGGAAATTGAAATGGCCAACAGACATATGAAGAAAAGATTTCTATATTAAAATTGAATTTAAGGATCATTTAGAATAACTCCATTTATTTATATTTGATTTTGTTTTTTTTCTGTCCAATTTCATAACTATCTATATGCATTTTGGTAGATTAATGCTTTTTTTTGAATGGTTAATATTGAATTAATTGATTTATTCATCATATTTAGAGCTTAAAATGCAGAAGGTGAGGATTATTTTCCCTCCCATTTTCTTTTTTTTTTTTTTTTTGCTTTCAAACTTTTATTTAATGAATATAAATTTCCAAAATACTACTTATGGATTACAATGGCTTCCCCCCCATAACGTCCCTCCCACCCGCAACCCTCCCCTTTCCCACTCCCTCTCCCCTTCCATTCACATCAAGATTCATTTTCAATTCTCTTTATATACACAAGATGAGTTTAGCATACATTAAGTAAAGATTTCAACAGTTTGCTCCCACACAGAAACATAAAGTGAAAAATACTGTTTGAGTACTAGTTATAGCAGATTAATGCTTTTTTTAAAAGATTCATTTATTTATTTCAAATTCAGAGCCTCATAGAGAGAGAAGGAGAGGCAGAGACAAGTCTTCCATCTGCTGATTCACTCCTCAGTTGGCTGCATTGGATGGAGCTGTGCTGATCTGAAGCCAGGAGCCAGGAGCTTCTTCCAGGTCTTCCCATGCAGGTGCAGTGGCCCAAGGACTTGGGCCATCTTCCGCTGCTTTCCCAGGCCATACTAGAGAGCTATATCAGAAGTAGAGCAGCCGGCCGGTGCTGTGGCTCAATAGGCTAATCCTCTGCCTTGCAGCGCCAGCACACCGGGTTCTAGTCCCAGTTGGGGCACTGGATTCTGTCCCGGTTGCCCCTCTTCCAGGCCAGCTCTCTGCTGTGGCCCAGGAGTGCAGAGGAGGATGGCCCAAGTCCTTGGGCCCTGCACCCCATGGGTGACCAGGAGAAGCACCTGGCTCCTGCCTTTGGATCAGCGCGGTGCACCAGCTGCAGCGCGCTGGCCGTGGCAGCCATTGGAGGCTGAACCAATGGCAAAAGGAAGACCTTTCTCTCTCTCTCTCTCTCTTTCACTGTGCACTCTGTCTGTCAAAAAACAAAGTAGAGCAACCAGGACTCAAACTGGACCTGTATGAGATGCCAGCACCACAGGTGACAGCTTTACCAGCTACACCACAATTCTGGCCCCAGATTAATACTTATTTTTAGGGGTATTGCAAATGGCATATTTTTAACATTTGAATCCCAACTGTTCATTTTGATATAAAGAAATTTCTTACAATAGTTCATATACTAATTTTGTATGTTTCTCCCTGTATCCATCTACAATCACCAACAGTTAAGATATTGCACTTTTTAATATTTATTTATGTATTTATTTGAAAGGCAGAGTTAGAGAGAATGAGAGACAGAGGGAGAAATCTTCCATCTGCTGGTTCAGTTCCCAAATGGCTGCAATAACTGGGGGCTGAGTAAAGCTGAAACAAAGAGCCAGGAGCTTCTTCTGGGTCCCCATCGGTGCAGTGGCCAAAACATTTGGGCCATCCTCCATTGCCTTTCTCGGTGCATTAGCAGGGTGCTGTATTGGAAGTGGGGCAGCCAGGACTTGAACTATCACCCATATGAGATGCCAATACTGCAGGCCATGGCTTTAACCCACTGTGCCACAGTGCTGGACCCAATACTGCACTTTCAAATGCTAACATTAAAATTTTGAACACATTTGAGTGATTCAGTCTGAGATCCAATAGAAGCAGTGGGGAACCACCAAATTGCTCTGAGCATTTTGTGCTCAAATGCCTGTTCCTGTAATTGATATTATACAACTCTCCTTATAGAGAGCTAGTCTGAAGTTCATGGCCTTAGAGCACATTGGTAACTTAAACTTATTTAAAGATAATGATCGATGCTCTTGCAGAAAATTCTCTGAAATGCTGACCAGAAGAGGCCCACAACCACACAGTGGGGGAGTCTGTGCACAGTCATGGTGGTTTTTGATAGAAGTTTAGAACTTTGACAGGACAGGAGCTGGCATGTAGTATAGTGGGATAAGCCACAACCTGTGATGCTGAGATAAGCTACAACCTGTGATGCTGGTTCAAGTCCTGGCTGCTCCACTTCCAATCCAGCTCCCTAGAAATGTACCTGGGAAAGCAGTGGCAGATAACAAAGTACCTGGGACCTTGTGATCCATGGGGAAGACCTGGATAAATCTCTTGGTTCCTGGATTGAGTATAACCTAGCCCTGGCCATTGCAGACATTTGGGGAGTGACCTGGAAAATGAAAGTGCTCTCTTTTTCTCCCTGTCTCCCCCATCTCTTTTTTAAAAAGATGTATGTATGTATGTATGTATGTATGTAATTATTTGAAAGGCAGAGTTAGAGAGAGAGATGGACAGAGAGAAGTCCTCCATCAGCTGGTTCACTGCCTGAATGAACACAGCAGTCAGAGATGAGCCTGTCCAAAGCCAGGAGCCAGGAACTCCCTCTAGGTGCAGGGGTCCAAGCACCTGGGCCATCCTCTGCTGCCTTCTCAGACACACATTCAGGGAGCTGGATCAGAAGTGGAGCAGTTGGGATTCAAACCATTGCCCATATGGGATGCTGGCACTGTAGTCAGAAGCTTAACATGCTATGCCACAATAAGTTTTATTGTAGTTGAGTCCCTTCAGGTCTTTATAGATATTGGATATTAACCCTTTATCAATTATATAGAGTACAACTATATTCTTCAGTTCTGTACGTTCACTTTGCTGCTGAGTGTTTTCTTTGCAACACAGAAGCTTCTTTGCTTTTGGCTCTTTCTTCTTTCATTGCCTGTGCTTCTGGGGTCTTTTCCAAGACATCTTTGCCTATGCCAATGTCTTGCAGAGTTTCCCCAATGGTTTCCTCTAGTAATTTGATAATATCAGGTCATAGATGTAGATCCTTGATCAATTGTGAGTTGATTTTGTATAGGGTGCTAATACGGGTCTTATTTCATACTTCTGAATATAGAGGTCCAATTTCTCCAGCACCATTTGTTAAAGAGATAATCCTTTCTTCAGAGATTGATTTTCAGTTCATTGGTTGATTGTGGGTGCATGGATTAACTTCTGTGGTTTATATTTTGTTTCTTTGGTGTACATGTCTATTTTTGTGCCACTTCTAGGCTGTTTTGTTTATAACTGCCCTGGCCCTGTAGTAATTCTTGAAATCTAGTATTGTGATGATTCTGACTTTATTTTCCTTGTTTAAAGTTGCTTCAGCTAGTTGGGGTCTCTAGTGTTTCCATACAAATCTGAGAACAATGTCCTTGGTATTTTTACTGGGATTTCATTGAATCTATAAATTGCTTTGGATAGTTTGAACATTTTTATGATATTAATTCTTCCAATCCACAAACATGGAAGATTTTTCCATTTTCTTGTGTGTTCTTCTGTTTTTTTTTTCTTTAATGTTTTATAATTTCCATTGTGGAGATCTTTCACATCTTTAGTTAAATTTTTTCCAAGATATTTAATTTTTGGGTAAACATGTTTATAGCATCAACTTCCCAAGTGTTTTGAGGATTATTTTTTGATACAATATTAAAATTATAAAAGGCATTGTTAAATACCCATCCCAGATAATAATTCCTGTCAAATCATGTGGAAGTAGATATAATTATAGATGTGAATTTTAATTACAAATATAGATATTGATGAATCCCTCAAAATTCACTATGGTGTTTTTGTTTAAATTTTAAGTCATTCCTGAATATAAACTCATGAGTATCATAAAATTTGTGGCAGTGAAGAGTGTTCATAACTTACATTCCTACTTTCTCTGAATTCTGAATGATTTAAAGCTAGACATGGAAGGAAATGTGAGCTTTATAGCCCACAGAGTTGTTAGTCTTGGTGCTTAGCAAAAAAGACTCCCTTCTGTTGCCCCAGTACCTTGTATCCTTACCTAGTCACTTGCAGTGCACAGATTATGTTCTAAATTTACAGTATAAATGAGGGCAGACAAGAACTCATGTTCATTTGTAGGCATCCTAAAACATCCTAAGTACAACACAAGGAAGTATGGTAGCTCATTTACTGCTTCCCATATCTCCAATCATGTAAGTCATTAAGAAATCCCATATAGAAGAACAACTGAGGAGGGGTCAGGAGCAATGTTCTAATATTTAGGCATTTTTCTTTGTGCAGTGGGCTGAATCCTTGTCAGTCTAAATTCAAACACTCTGCCCCCCCCCAATAAAAAAGAAGGCTAGAAAAGTGATCATACCCAAATTTCTTCTTTTAATTGTAGAGAATCACTTGTGTGGGGCCAGCATTGTGGCACAGCAGGTAAAGCTGTTGCCTGCAGTACTGGCATCCCACATGGGTGGTGGTTTGAGACCTGGCTGCTCCCCTTCCAATCCATGTCTCTGCTATGGCCTGGGAAAGCAGTAGAAGATGGTCCAAGTCCTTGGGCCTGTGCACCCACATGGGAGACCTGGAAGAAGCTCCTGGATCTTGGCTTCAGATCAGTGCAGCTCCCACTGTTGCAGCCATTTGGGGAGTGAACCAGCATATAGAAGACCTCTCTCTGACCACTTCTGCCTCTGCCTCTCTGTAACTCTGACTTTCAAATAAATAAATATTAAAAAAGAGAATTTCTTGTGCCAACTACAGTCACCATATTAAATACTGATAAGAATGTAAAATTTTGAATTTGAGCAAGGAATTCCTCTCATGTGACATGGGTATGAATCTATTGTAAGAACAATATGTATGGGTACATGTTTATAGAATATTCCTGCAGTTGTTTTAGAGTTCTGTGGACTTCAATTTTGTAAAACGATACCAAATTATTTTTACTTGTTTTCTCAAGAGATATATCAATTATTTTTCTTTGAAGTGAAGAGAGAGGTTTGCACAGTGGCAGTATCATAGCCAATGAGGTTTATCCAAGGTGCGATTATTGTTAATTGAAGTCAAGAAACAAATTGTAAATGGTTGGAAGCAATTAATTCTGGTAGGTGGTAGTTTGCAATAACCAGTAAGGATGAATGAAAATACTTATATATAGATAATGTTACAACTTTAAAATGCAAATGAAGTAAAAATGCATTTCAAAATGAACATTTTATAAATAGTTCAAAAATGAACATTATAAATTCTCTCCTTAAAATGTATTTCACTTTATAAACTCTCACTTCTTATTCTCAAGACATTAAACTGTGACATGCTTTTATTGGGAAGCAAAGAAAAATGTTCCATTTCACAATATTGAAAACATACAATTTTAAGTTTTGTTAAATAGTTTGTAATAGTTGTACTTAAATTTTTAGGCATAAATATATTTTCTTCATGATGCACTATGATAGATATATTATTTTAAAGGTAGTGGAATATCTGGGGTAAGTGATCTAACAGATTTGTTTTCATTAGAGCAAGCAACTTGCCCCTGTGTATCTAAACTTAGACTGAGTTTCATATCACAACATAATTTACCTTCTGTGCAGGAAAAGTAAAAGATGTTAGATTTCAAATCACAAAATAAGACAGTCCAATTTACTTCTGGTTCTCAGTGATATATTTAGTGTGGTTTATAACACCATGCATTCATGAAAGCTAGATGTTTATTCAAAAGTTCACATTTGTACCTTTTTTTTTCTTTAGCTCTATAGGTCTAAAATTTCCCTAAAGGACAAGTTTTTTTAAATATATGTGTTTTCTGCTGTAATCAATTTCTAAAATGTATACACTGACAAGAAGAACTGCACAAAGTGCGGTCATTGAACAAGGTATATCTCCTGAGAGGGGCTCCAGGAGGCTCAGCCAGTGCTACTGTTTGTGTTTCCCACACCGCAGGAGCCCTCAGGAGGACGCTAGGACTCCGGTATGCAGTGGGCTGGCTGTCAGGACCATGGGGTGGTGTGCAGTCCCCGCCTGCAGCTTCTTTGAACCCTGGGTCATCAGCTTTCCAATTTCTGTGTGGTGAGGGAGAACTTGAACTTCCTGTATGACCCGATTTCCTTGAGTGAGGCAGCAGATCTCAAGCAGTCCTCTCGGCATAGGGGTCTGGGTCAGTTTTCTTGTTGCTAATCGTGCAGCAGCACAGGCTCGGTGCGTGAGAAGGAAGCGGTATTATTGACCTCACGGTTTTGGTGCAGGGTCTAGGGGCAGCGTCTGGTGATGGTCTTCTTGTTGGTAGAGGCCTGGGGTGGCACAGAGACCAGTGGACAGAAAGAAGGGGTGCAGAGGGGGCCAATCCAAAGTGGTCTATGTTGCAGTCCCCTAGGGATAAGGCATTAATCCATGAACACATGAATGGATTTATCCTGATCACTTCCTACAGGGCCTCACCTGTTCTCACTGCTGAATTTCTCATCACTGGATTAACCGTGCCCATGAGTTTCAGAGGGGATAAACCATGTTTAATACAGAGCATGCAGGCTGGCAGGAGGTCCCTAAATTTCCAGGTCTCCTCCCACCTAGTTTTGAGATTTAGCCCTTCTGCCCCTCATGTGGAAGAAGGCACCCTTTCTTAGGGCTTTCAAGGAAAGAAGGAAGGGACTTCAAGCTTTTTTTTCCTACTAGGATCACCTATTATTTTCATTGCTTGCAACCTCATCAGATTTTCTGAATCACAAACATGCATATTGCCTGAGTATTACCAAGAAAATCTTACAAGTTGTCATATGACATGCTAGAAAGGACCCGTGTGTGTTAAATGTCCTTATGTACTTCTGGTGTCATGTCAGGGATTTTGTGCTTCAAAATGTTCCCAAGGTCATATGTTTATATTTGTTTTTGACAGGCAGAGTTAGACAGTGAGAGACAGAGAGAAAGGTCTTCCTTCCATTGGTTCACCCCCCAAATGGCTGCTATGGCTGGCGTGCTGCACTGATCCAAAGCCAGGAGCCAGGTGCTTCCTCCTGGTCTCCCATGCAGGTGCAGGGCCCAAGCACTTGAGCCATCCTCCTGCCTTCCTGGGCAGCAGCAGAGAGCTGGACTGGAAGAGGAGCAACTGGGAATAGAACTCGGGGCCCCAACCGGGACTAGAACCCAGGGTACTGGTGTTGCAGGCAGAGGATCAGCCAAGTGAGTCATGGTGCCAGCCTATGTACTTTTTTTAAGCAGTTCATAGTGAACAACATTTTCATTATTTTCAGTTCAGGAGAGCCAAAGTGTTATCTTGTAGTTTTTTTTTTTTTTAAGAATAAGCTAAGAAAAATACTGTAGTACTTATAATATACAAATGAACTAAACTATTAGATATAAATTAAATGTTATATTTTTATGAAGATAAATGCCTAGTAATAAAATCAAATTTTAAGTTTATTAATTTATAGAATTTCTCTTTTGGAAGGGAATCTTCGATATGAGCCAGTTTCATTCAAATTATAGTACTTTTTCACTTTTAAGCAATCTCTGGTGTTATTAAGATTTCTTCACTAAACTTACACATTAATAGAATTATCTTAAAATACATTATTAATTACTTAAATACATTAATATAACACATCGGAAAACAAGTCTTACTACCTGCTATTGATTATAGTTATCAGAAGTATTAAGATGTTGTCACAAATTTGAAACAAAAAATTGTTTTGTCTCTGAAGTGATTTTTCAGGAATAATGAATAATGGAAATCTATAAGAGATGTTTGGATAACATTTACCTCATGGACAATTCATAAAAATATAATTATTTATCTCTATTTGTAGGCTTAATTTTGAAGTTATCATTTTTATGGCGATTGTGATAATACAAATGACCACAAACCAAATAATAAAATAATTGAAATTCCTATACTTTGAGAAAATGGATAGCTTCTCTGTTAATGTACCAAGCATAATTTTTCTATACTAATTTATTAGAAACATTTCAAAAATATTTCTTTCAATTTGGGGAGAGGTAACGTAATGAAAAAATCAAAATTTCTGAAAATTAAAGTATTTGCATTTAATTTGTTCATTTTCTGCCTCATCACCAATGTAGTTCTTTAATTGGATAGAAAAAAAGTAGATTCAGAATCTACATTTGTTGACCACTAATAACAGAGTAGGGCAGTGAAGCATCATTAGCCCAATGAAACTTACAGGATTTCAGTGGTGGGGAAATCAGGACTCTTTCTGAATTTTGTTAGGTAAATGTGTTCTCATTTTATGTGGAGCTGTCCACTTTTGGTATTTTTATTTTAATATATATTTTAAAGTTTCAGCAGAACTCAGCACTAGGAGTGTCTACCTTATTTTTTTTGGGAAAAATCTGACTAATTTTTAAGAATGGGGCATCAATATTGTTTCATTTTCTCAGTTTTGAATATAGTGTGTCATTCTGTGAAAACCACCTTGCCAGTGTGCTTTTTGTTTAGTTTGGTTTTTAAGTGCAAACTTGAAAGTTTTACTTTTAAAAAGTGACCTTTATGTTTTTCCATATGATTGACAGAGCTTTTACCTAGTTATCTTCATTGTATGACAATAAATCTATCCAATAAAGATTAACAAATGCATTAAAAGTGCAAATAATCACTATGGTATGCTTGCTGGTTTTATTTATGATGATGTATTGATCATCTCTGTCAGGTACTGTGATAGATATGTCTATTGGAAAATATAATTTCATTTCCCAAAAAGGCAAGCAAGTTAAAACCCTTCTGCAATTATGAAGTCATCCTCTGATAACTTACTGATTCATTTCTTGGTGTCAAAATCAAGAAACCAATTATCTGTTTGACTTGGAGATATTAGGTCCCTGTGGTACTATGAAGAAAATTATTTAGTGCCTTTCAGCTAGTGAAATGATGATTGGTGGGTCTGCTTGTTGAACAAACGGGGGGGGGGAGGGGAAGAGCACACATTAGCTATAAGGTTGTAGCTATCTCAGTGGAGGTAATCATTTCAGTCTTTGGAATTAATTCTAGAATTTAATGATAACTTTAAGTTTGTGTAAAAAGTGGTTAGTAAAAAAATTATTTACCTTGTTATATAAACATAAGACTATGTTTTAAAACCTTCTTTCCCAGCCAAGATACTCATTTTAATGCAAAATGGGAAAATATTCAATACAGTGTCTCCTTTTGGAGGCTTTCTACAAGTGAAAGCAGATTTGTGGGGGATGATTGGGTTTTGAGCAACTTCCTTGCTTCCAAGACAAAACCCACATTGCCTTCGTCTGTCCCTAAAGTGCCAGACCCAAGCTACTTTTAAGAAGCTACTGTACTCCACCTGCCTTGGATGAATCAAGCAGCCCCTTTGCTACCAGAATTCCCCAGAAACAGCATGGGCATTTTCCATGGTAGAGAGCAGCCCTTGTGAATTCTGCAACTGCAGGAGCTCTGGAGCTCTACTTGCTTGCTCTGTATGATATAGAGAAATTCTCATGGCCTCATATGGCTAGTAACCAGTAGCATCTCATACAGAATTCCAGAGTACCAGAACTAAAGAGGCCTCTTCTGAAACTCTTGGCACGTGGTGCTGGAAGGCAGGACAGTGCATCATTTTTGCATGCCTTGTAGGCACAAAGGAAAGTTCTCTCCAATATCTGAAGCTCTAGGATTGCTGCTGCTGGTGTTATAAACCCTGGAATAACACTCATCTGTGGGAGTTATACAGTCCTATCTTTGCATGCTTCAGGCTGGAATTCAATCCCTGGAATAATTGGCAGTCAACCTGAGAGACCTGGATAAGGACCCCACTGTATCCTGTATCTCCAGGGCTGTCACTCTGTGTACTGTATTTCAGAGAGTCATGTAAATACACCTAGACCCTAGGGAATGGAACCTATAAGCATTACAGTGCTCCAGACCCAGACCTGCTGATACACAACCCTCAGCATAAACTGTATTCACCCTGTAGGACTCAGGGAATGTCTCCTTAACATTTCCAAGACTTGGGACTTGAACTCATTATGCTAAATTTCTGGATATTAGTCAGGCTAACATATCAGGACCTGGGGAATGTCTTATCCACATAGTATAGTAAAAAGGCCATAAATTTTGCTGCCACAAGCACCAGAAATATTCATATTTGCCTGGTAGAAAAGGGTAGCATGACCAGAAATGTGGATACAGACATCACAAACCCCAGTATGACTGACAACTCTAGGGACTAAGAACCTGTATGGAAGCTCATGCCACTTCAAAGTCATACTGTAACATCCACAAAAGGCTGAAGAACAGAAACCTGTGGCACATGTAGACAATGCTGACACTGATTACTAATGAAGAAATCAAGTCTCAAAAACTTCAAAAGATTGAAATCATACCATGTACCTACCTTCTCAGACTGAAATCGATCAAACTAGACATCAATAATAATAAAAAAAAAGGGCACTGGAAAGTTCACAGGTACATGAAAATTAAACAACATGATGACCAATGTATCATTTTAAAAAATTAAAAAAAGGTCAGAAAATTTCTTAAATGAATATGAAAACACAACATATCAAAGCATAGAACACAGCAAAAGCAGTATTAAGAGGAAATTTTATAATGACAAGTGTTTACACTTAAATTTGAAAGATCTTAAATAAATGGTCTAATGCTGCATCTCAAAAACCCAGAAAAAGTGGCCAGCACTGTGGTGCAGTGGTTTAACACCCTGGCCTGAAGTGCTGGCATCCCATATGGGCACTGGTTGGAGACCCAGCTGCTCCACTTTCTATCCAGCTCTTCTTCTTCTTCTTCTTCTTCTTCTTCTTCTTCTTCTTCTTCTTCTTCTTCTTCTTGACAGGCAGAGTTAGACAGTGAGAGAGAGAGAGACAGAGACAGTTATAGACAGTGAGAGAGAGACAGAAAGGTCTTCCTTCTGTTGGTTCACTCCCCTATTGGCTGCCACAACTGGCACTGTGCCAATCTGAAGCCAGGAACCAGGTGCTTCCTCCTGGTCTCCCATGCAGGTGCAGGGACCCAAGCACTTGGGTCATCCTCCATTACCTTCCCAGGCCACAGCAGAGAGCTGGACTGGAAGAGGAGCAACTTGGACTAGTACCCGGTGCCCCAACCGGGACTAGAACCTGAGGTGCCAGCACTGCAGGTGGAGGATTAGCCAAGTGAGCCATGGTGCTGGCCTCGATCCAGCTCTTTGCTATGGCCTGAGAAAGCAGTAGAAGATGGCCCAAGTCCTTGGTAACCTGCACCTATGTGGGAGACCTGGAAGAAGCTCCTGGCTTCAGATCGGCACAGCGCTGGTCGTTATGGCCAACTGGGGAGTGAACCAGTGAATGGAAGACCTCTCTCTCTGCCTCTTCTCTCTGACTTTCAAAAAAAAAAATCTCTGACTTTCAAAAAAAATATAAATCTTTAAAAAAAAACACAGATAAAGAAAAACAAGCCATAGGCAAAAATTAGCAGGGCACAAGAAAAAATAAATATAAGAACAGTCATAAATGAAATTGAAACTAAAAGAATATTAGAGATATAAAACAAATAGCTGGTTCTTTAAGAAGATAAAGAAAATAGAAAAGCCTTTATCCAGAGTAACAAAAGAAAGAAGAAAAAACCTCAATAAATAAAATTTGAGAAGAAAAGTAGACATTACAATTGATACTACAGAATATGATGGGTCATAAAAAGCTGCTATGAACTGTGTGTTAACAAATTAAAAGCCTCAAATAAATTCCTGAATATGTGTAACATATTAAGATTAAACAAGGAAGATATAGAAAATATAAGTAGGCCATAGGAAGAAATACTACTGAAGTAGTAATTAATAAAAGTTTCCCAACAAAGAAAACCCTAAATTCTATAAAACATTTAAAAAGGAATAACTCAAATACTCTTCAAATTATTGCAAAATATTTTAGAGTATACAAAACTGTAAGGGGCCAGCACTGTGGCAGAAGCAGGTAAAGCCCCGGCCTGAATGCCAGCATCCCACGTGGGTGCCAATTTGAAAATTTGGAGCCTGGCAGCTCCACTTCAGATCCAGCTCTCTTCTAATGGCCTTGGAAAGCAGTAGAAGATGGTCCAAGTCCTTGGACCCCTGCACCCATGAGGAAAACCCAGAAGAAGCTCCTGGCTCCTGTCTTAGGATTGGCTCATCCCTGGCCTTTGCAGCCATTTGGGAAGTAAACCAATGGATGAAAGACTCTTTCTCTCTTGCTCACTCTTGCTTTTGCTGTTTCTCTTACCCCTCCTCCACGTCTGTGTAACTGCCTTTCAAGTAAATAAATATTTTTTAAAAAGAAAACTATAAAATACTTTTCAGAAAGCTGGCATTACCAATACCAAAACCAAAGACACAACACAAAAAATAAAACTACAGACCAGTATGCTTCATGAACATAAATGCAGAAGTTTTCAACAAAACATTAGTAAACCAAATCCAAAGCTACACCAGTGATTATACATAACAGTAAGTTTGGTTTCATCTAAAGATGCAAGGGTGATTCAACATTTGAAAATCAAAAACCTCATAAATCACATCAACAGAATGAGGGAAAAATCATGTAAGCATTTTAACAGACACAGAAAGCAATTGATAAAATCGAATATCTCTATAATAAAAAAATCCTCTACAAATTAGATTAAAAAGAACACATCTCAAAATTATAAAGCCTTTATAAGACAGACCAACAGCTACTTTTATACTGAAAAGTATAAAGCAGAAATCACTCTTTTCAAATATGGAATAGTAGAAAAATGTCCATTTTTCACCATTCTTATTCAGTATATTGTTGGAAGTACTCGCAAGAACATTTTGGGAGGGAAAATAAATAAGGTAATTAAAATTGCAAAGTAGTAATTCAAAATAGCCATATTTGGGACCAGCTCTGTGGCATCATGGGTAAAGCCACCGCCTGCAGCATGAGTATCCCATATGGTCACCAGTTGGATTCTTGGATACTCCACTCATGATCCACCTCTCTACTGATGCACCTGGGAAAGCAGCAGAGGACGGACCAAGTGCTTGGGCCCCTGAACCTATGTGGGAGACTTGGATAAATCTCTAGCTCCTGGCTTCAGACTGACCCAGGCCTGGTTGTTGCAGCCATTTGGGGAGTGAACAAATAGATGGAATATTTCTCTTTCTATGCCTTGCCCTCTCTGTAATTGCCTTTCAAATAAACTTTTAAAATTAACATTTGCAAATTTCATGATGTTGTACCTGGATGAAAACCAAGCACTACAGCAAAAAGCTGTTACAATTCATAAATCAGTTCAGTGAAATCAGTTACAAAGGGAGCAAACCAAAACAGTAGGATTTTTATGTACCAACAATGATAATGAAAGAGACGGGACATGCTCAAGCTGACTTACCTCAAACGGTAGAGTTAGAAACATACCAGGGGATTCCAATTCAATCCCATCAAGGTGGCATGTACCAATGCCATCTCACTAGTCCCAGTGATCAATTTATGTGCACAATTGATCATAATGATAGGACTAAGAACCAAAGGGATCACATAAACAAGAATAGTGTCTGCAAATACTAGCTGATAGAATCAAAAAGGGAGAGAATGATCCAACATGGGAAGTGAGATACACAGCAGACCCATAGAATGGCAGATGTCCTAAACAGCACTCTAGCCTCAGAATCAGCCCTTAAGGCATGCGGATCCAGCTGAAAAGCCCATGAGAGTATTTCAGGCATGGAAAGCCAAGACACTCTGGGGAAAAAAAAATGAAAGATCTCCACGAGTGAGATCCCAGTGGAAAGAACGGGTCATCAAAGAAGGAGGTACCTTTCTCTGAAGGGAGGAGAGAACTTCCACTTTGACCATGGCCTTGTCTAAATATTATCAGAGTCAGTGAACTCAGGGGGCTTCCATAGCCTTGGAAACTCATGACAAGAGCCTAGGGTGATTACTGATGCCATAAACAAGAGTGTCAATTTGTTAAGTCAACAACAGGAGTCACTGTGTACTTACTCCTCATGTAGGATCTTTGTCCTTAGTGGGCTGTACATTGAGATTTAATGCTATAACTAGTACTCAAATAGTATTTTTCACTTTATGTTTCTGTGTGGGAGCAAACTGTTGAAATCTTTACTTAATGTATGCTAAACTGATCTTCTGTATATAAAGAGAATCGAAAATGAATCTTGATGTGAATGGAAGGGGAAAGGGAGTGGGAAAGGGGAGGGTTGCGGGTGGGAGGGACGTTATGGGGGGCAAGCCATTGTAATCCATAAGCTGTACTTTGGAAATTTATATTCATTAAATAAAAGTTAAAAAAAAAAATTTGTTAAGTCAAAAAAAAAAAAAAAAAGAAATCCCATTCACAATATCACAAACACAATCCAATATTTAGGAATAAATTTAACCAAAGAAATGAAAGATCTCTACAATAAAATTTATAAAATATCGATGAAAGAAATCATCAAGGACATAAAAATGTGAAGATATTTCTTGCTCATGGATTGTAAGATTATCATTAAGAATCTATAGTATCTTAAGTATGCATTCAGTGTAATCCCAGTCAATATACCAATGACATTCTTTATAGAAGTAGAAAAACAATCCAAAAATATGTATGAAAAAATACCCAGAATAGCAAAGTAAACTTGAGCAAAAAAGCAAAAACAAAAACATGCTAGACAGACACAGAAAGACTAATACCACGGGTTCTCCTTTTTATGTGGGAGCTAAAATCACCAAAAAGAAATGCCTGTATCAATTTTGATGAAAATACAATGTTTTCTCAAACTTTGTTTAAAATCTTTGTCAAACAAACTGATAGGAATTATGTACTACTGTATATTTTTTTAAATAACACTTGAAGATATTACATAGATTAGTCCTTCCTTGTTTCATTTCTCATATGGGTATTCATTTTCTAGTCTGTCTGTGTCCTTTAAAATTGTTTCCTATTTGTGTCTTCTTTGTACATAGCAATTCTGTTGATTAGATGGATAGATATGTCTCATTTAAAATAATTTTTAATTTTTTCTATTAATTTGAAAAGCAGAGTTACAGAGAGAGAGAGAAAGAGGAGAGAGAGAGAGAGAGAGAGAGAGAGAGAGAATCTTCCATCTACTGCTTCACTCTCCAAATGGCTACAACAACTAAACTAGGCCAGGCCAGAGCCAGCCAGAAACCAGGAACTTCTTCTGGTCTCCCACATGGGTTCAGGGGTCCAAGAACATGGGGCATCTTCCACAGCTTTCCCAGGCTATTAGCAGGGAGCTGGATCAGAAATGGAGATACCAGGACTCAAACTGGTACCCATTTGGAATGCTGGCTTTGTAGGCAGTAGCTTTACATGCTATGCCATAATGCCAAGCCCTATATTGATCTTGTACCTAGCAATCTGTGTCATTTCATTTTTCAATAAAGGTCGAGGCATCATAGTACCTGATTCAAAGCATATTACAAAGTTTCAGTAATAACATAAAATTGTCAAATAGACCAATGGAAGAAAATAAAATGTCCAGAAATCACTTCATGTGCATTCAGGCAACTGATTTTTGACCAAAGTTCCATAGAATGTACATTTAAAAAGGGGTAGTCTTTTCAATAAACAGTTCTTCAAAACTAAAGTGTGTGTGTGTGTGGTATTAACCTCTCATTATATATAAAATCTACTCAAGGTGGATCAAAAACCTAAATTTAAGATTTTAATCTCTGGCTCTGAACTTTCTGAAAGAAAATATAGGGGGAAACTCTCCAAGATATTTGTGTAACATGATGACTTCTTGGATAAGACCCCAAAAACACTGACACATGAAGAACTAGACAAATGAATTTATATCAAACTCAGAAGCTTCTGCACAGCAAAAGAAGCAATCAGGGAGTTAAGAGAAGTCTGAAAAATTGGGAGAAAATATTTGCAAGCTCCAACAAAGGGTTAATATGAGAGTACATATGTAACTCAAAAATCAATCCAGTTTAAAAATGAGCAAAGAGGGTCTGGCACTGTGGCAAGCAGGTTAACTCCCTGGCCTGAAGTGCCGGCATCCTATATGGATGCCAGTTCAAGACCCAGCTGCTCCATTTCCAATCCAGCTCTCTGCTATTAGCTGGGAAAGCAGTGGAAGATGACCCAAGTCCTTGGGCCCCTGCACACGTGTGAGAGACCTAGAGGAAGCTCCTGGCTCCTGGCTTTGGATTGGCACAGCTCCAGCCATTGTGGCCAATTGGGGAGTGAACCATTGGATGGAGGACCTCTCTCTCTCTGACTCCCTGCCTCTCCTCTCTCTGTGTAACTCAGACTTTCAAATAAATAAATACATATTTAAAAAATGAGCAAAGGACCTGAATAGACAGTTCTTAAAAGTGTAAATGCAAATGATCAACACACACACTCACACATACATACATATATATGCTCAATAATGTTAGCTATCAGGGAAGTGCAAATTAATATCACTTCACCCTTATCACAATGATTATTATCAAAAAGGAGAGAGCATTAATATGCTGGTGAGGATATAGAAAAAGTAGAATTTTATACACTGTTATCAGGAGTGTACTTTATACAGTCACTATTGAAAACAATATTGAGATGTCCTAGAAATCTAGAAATAGAATTTCCATATGATCCAATGATACCAACACTGAGTATTATCCAAAATATTTAAACTCATTGTATCAAAGAGATTCTGCTCCACCATGTTTATAGCAGAACTGTTCACAATAACGAAAATATGGAATCAACCAAATATGCTTAATAAGATGAATGGATAAAGAAAATGGGATATATATTCACAATGAACTATTATTCAACTATAAAAAGAATGAAGTCCTGTCATTTGTAGTAAAATGGATGCTACAAATAGAGAACATAACATTGAGTGAAATAAAACAGACTCAGAGACACAAAAACTGCTTGTTCTCCTTTGCATGTGGAAGTTAATATTAAAAGAAAAACTTATTCTGAACACAGAATGTTAATTGACAGACTCTGGGCTGGGTGGAAGAGATAAAAGAAATTTGGATTAAAAAGTTTAGAACTATAGCTGTGGTTCATTAATTGTGATAAGTATATAAGTATAATGATATGAGATATTATTAGGGGATAAGGGGCCAGAGGTATGGGGAAATTTGTAATGTACCACAAAAATCTTAAGGGAAAGATGTCTATATCTGGAAATATTCTATTAGAACCTTTAAAAATAAAAGATAAAGTTAAAATTCCATAAAGTCCAGAAAAAGTAAAAAAAAAAACTTGAAAATGATGAATTATCAAATGAGTCTAAGATATTTCTAAAAATATGTGTAAAATATGGTAGCCAGGAACATTTATAGTATTGTGATGGAGTTGGGGACCTCATAATAACAACCAAGATGGCCATGGGATTCTACTGCTAAGATTGACTTGCACTAGGATGTTAATATACAGGTATTAGTATTAACTACAATTTATAAAACAGATGAAAAAGCATGCAGATGATATGAAATAAATAAATGATGATCACTTTGAAAGATGTGAGCAATTTTGTAAGAGCAATATAGAGTGACCAACAGATATAAATGAAATTGCTGAAAACTAAATAATTACAATATATTAAGAAGGAATATAAATTAAAAATTTTCACAAAATTTAGAAATCCACATCAAAAACCATTATAACCATGAAGGAAAAGTGTCAGTAACTTGAATTAAACTATTGACACTTTCAGAAATCAAAGATAAATGTCATAGTTCTGGAAAAATTCATAATTGCCATCAAATATGATACTTGGAAAGGGAGAATGACCAAATTTGCCAAAGAAGTCTCTGAAAAATTGTATACATGAAAATTGTCAGAAAAACTTATGCAATTTTGTGGCCAATGAAAGTTTCTTTAAAAACAAAACACAACCCTGTTGGAATAAGATTGAAGTTGGCAAACTCAAAAGGCTTCCATAGCCTTGGCAACTCATGACTAGAGCCTAGGGAGATTACTGATGCCATAAACAAGAGTGTCAAATTGTTAAGTCAACAACAAGAGTCACTGTGTACTTACTTCTCATGTGGGATCTGTCCTTAATGTGTTGTTCAACGTGAAGTAATGCTATAACTGGTACTGAAACAATATTTTACACTGTGTGTTTCTGTGTGGGTGCAAACAGATGAAATCTTTACTTAATATATACTAAATCGATCTTCTGTATATAAAGATAATTGAAAATGAATCTTGGCTGGTGCCATGGCTCAATAGGCTAATCCTCTGCCTTGTGGCGCCAGCACACCAGGTTCTTGTCTCGGGCAGGGCACCAGATTCTGTCCCGGTTGCCCCTCTTCCAGGCCAGCTCTCTGCTATGGCCCAGGAGTGCAGTGGAGGATGGCCCAAATGCTTGGGCCCTGCACCACGTGGGAGACCAGGAGAAGCACCTGGCTCCTGCCTTCGGATCAGCCCAGTGTGCCAGCCACAGTGCGCCAGCTGCAGCAGCCATTGGAGGCTGAACCAATGGCAAAAGGAAGACCTTTCTCTCTGTCTCTCTCTCTCACTGTCCACTCTGCCTGTCAAAAAAATCAATTTCTGTTCACAATTGATCGTAATGATAGGACTAAGAACCAAAGGGATCACATAAACAAGAATAGTGTCTGCAAATACTAGCTGATAGAATCAAAAAGGGAGAGAATGATCCAACATGGGAAGTGAGATACACAGCAGACCCATAGAATGGCAGATGTCCTAAACAGCACTCTGGCCTCAGAATCAGCCCTTAAGGCATGCGGATCTGGCTGAAATGCCCAGGAGAGTATTTCAGGCATGGAAAGCCAAGACACTCTGGGGGAAAAAAAAAAAAAACCTAAATGAAAGATCTCCACGAGTGAGATCCCAGCAGAAAGAATGGGTCATCAAAGAAGGAGGTAGCTTTCTCTGAAGGGAGGAGAGAACTTCCACTTTGACTCCGACCTTGTCTAAATATGATCAGAGTTGGTGAACTCAAAAGGCTCTTCCATAGCCTTGGCAGCTCATGACAAGAGCCTAGGGTGATTACTGATGCCATAAACAAGAGTGTCAAATTGTTAAGTCAACAGCAGGAGTCACTGTGCACTTACTCCTCATGTAGGATCTCTGTCCTTAGTGTGCTGTACATTGTGATTTAATGCTATAACTAGTACTCAAACAGTATTTTTCACTTTATGTTTCTGTGTGGGAGCAAACTGTTGAAATCTTTACTTAATGTATGCTAAACTGATCTTCTGTATATAAAGAGAATTGAAAATGAATCTTGATGTGAATGGAAGGGGAGAGGGAGTAGATAAGGGGAGGGTTGCGGGTTGGAGGGACGTTATGGGGGGGAAGCCATTGTAATCCATATTCTGTACTTTGAAAATTTATATTCATTAAATAAAAGTTAAAAAACATTTAAAAAAAAAGAAAGGAAATGAATCTTGATGTGAACGGAATGGGAGAGGGAGCAGGAGATGGGAGGGGTGCAAGTGGGAGGGAAATTATGGGGGGGGGAAGCCATTGTAATCCATAAACTGTACTTTGTAAATTTATATTTACTAAATAAAAGTTTTAAAAAAAATACAACCAAGATGACCTCAAGTTCACAGTGGTTAGATTAGCTTTAAATGGGATACCAAGGATACATGTAGGTGATATAAGCTCAAACACACACACACAAAAATAAATACATAAAAAGAGGATCCTGGTGTTATGAAATAAAATAAACTGGCCGATGCCAGGGCTCACTAGGCTAATCCTCCGCCTTGCGGCACCAGCACACCGGGTTCTAGTACCGGTCTGGGTGCCGGATTCTGTCCCAGTTGCCCCTCTTCCAGGCAAGCTCTCTGCTGTGGCCCGGGAGTGCAAGTGGAGGATGGCCCAAGTGCTTGGGCCCTGCACCCCATGGGAGACCAGGATAAGTACCTGGCTCCTGCCATCGGATCAGTGCGGTGTGCCAGCTGCAGCGCGCCAGCCGCGGTGACCATTGGAGGGTGAACCAATGGCAAAGGAAGACCTTTCTGTCTCTCTCTCTCCCACTGTCCACTCTGCCTGTCAAAAAAAAAAAAAAAAAGAAAGAAAGAAAGAAAATACACTGTGACCAGGGTAAGTAACAATTATTTTCTAGAAGTATTAGCAGAATGACAAGCAAATATGAGGGAAATTACTGGAAACTGGAAATGATAACAATTACCTTAAAAAAGGAAAATGAAATTATTTTCACAAAATGTAAATCAAATGAAGATTATACACTTATCAGAGAAATCTTTAAAATAGATGGATCTTTAACTCATTCTATTGAAACTTTCATATATTAATGGGAAGTTTAGAATTTCATGAAATATAGAAAAGAACCTGAAAGGAGCCTAAAAAAGTACCTGAAAAGAGTGACTATCATGTGGGTCTAAAATGTCTTTGAAAACATGTGTGCATGACGGTTGCTAGCACAACTTATAGAATTTTGATGGAGTTAATGACCTCATAATGAACACTTAACCAACATGGCCATGAATTCACAGCGGCAGGTCTGGAATACACTGGGATATTAAAGAAAAATACAGGTGATGGTAATCTTAAAGACAGTAATAAAAACATGTTGGATTTTTATGAAATAAAGTGATTACTGTGAGTAGAAATGAGCAATTCAGTAGGAGCCATAATAGACAGGCAATGAGATAATGGGAAAGCTAGTGAAAAGTAGACTATTATAATACATTAAAAAAGAAATATTTTTTAAAAAACAATAAAATTATAAGTCAAAGATTGTGCTGCTTATTAGAATTAGTTCAAAATATGTTAACTTTTAAATCTAGTGAAATTTAAAGTTCTGTAACAATCAAGAAATGTACTAAGTATATTACCTGGTACTTGTGAATGACTACATTGGACAAAGATAGCCCTGAAAAATTTTGTATATGAACTTCATCAGAACAACTTATAGAACTCTGAGGAAGCTGATGACTCAGCTTCACAGTGTAAGTACTGCCTTCAGTTAAGATACTAAAGATGCTCATAAGTGATATGCCTAAATTCAAAGAAAAGAAAGTTTAAAAGTGATACACACCTTACAATATAAAATATATTGTCATTACTGTGAAAAGAAATCAGTAGTTTGGTCAGAACAATAATAAAATGACAGAGATAAAAGGGAAATTGCTGAGAAGTAGATCATTATAATTAGATTTAAAAAACAACCTTTTCTGTAAATGTAAATTAAAGATGGTATCAATTAAGGAAATCTGAAAATTTGCCAGTATTTGTAACTAGTCTTTCACAGCTTTTTTTTTTTTAAAGATTCATTTATTTACTTGAAAGAGTTACACAGAGAAAGAAGGAGAGTCCAAGAGAGAGAGAGAGAGAGAGGTCTTCCATCCACTGGTTAACTCCCCATTTGGCCACAATGGCCAGAGTTGCGCCAATCCGAAATGAGGAGCCAGGAACTTCTTTTGGGTTTCCCATGTGGGCCATCTTCTACTGCTTTCGCAGGCCATAGCAGAGAGCTGGATCAGAGGAGGAGTAGCCTGGACTGGAACCTGCAGCCATATGGGATGCTGGCACTGCAGGTGGTGGCTTTACCCACTATACCACAGCGCCGGCCCCTGCCACAGCTTTTAAAGCCCAAAGATGGGGCTTGGCAGTGAGGTCTTCAGCAGAGAACTCCAGACACATGAACCTTTCCTTGGCTGTGTTGGAATAGCTTTAAGGAGACATCAATGACTCTGCCAAGTATGAGATGTTTACATTTCAGAATGGAGGTGTTCAAACTTTATGCAAATACCCCGAGATTGTCCTGCAATTCAAAATGCAGCTGCTGACAGGGAGGCAAGTCCTCTGTGACTTCAGGCAGACAAAGGAGAGTGAAAACACGGTGTCCATTAAGGCTCTGAAATTCTGTCAATATCAATTATTCAACAACAGTTTCTTTTTTCCTATATAATTTGGACAGTTCTCATGCCAGCTATTACTTTTGCAAACTATCAATTTTTGACCCTCCTCCTTTTCAAGTAGAGATTCTCAGAGGAGAATATTTGCATATTTAGGAATCACAAGCTCTGTTGCCAGGTGAAGTTCTGGTTACCCATAGGATGTGCAGCTTTTGCAGTAGTCTACATTTTTGAATGCATATTTATTTTTCAGCTTACAAAAGAGAAATATCAATCAAGTGTGCATGACCCAAATAGTGAGTACGTGTTCATAGCAGCAGTGAACACAGCTAAAAAATATGCACTGACAGAACTCTCAGGCACCTGGGCATGGCACACATTGGTCGGGTCCCCTCAACTTGAAGTGAGAGTCCCTTGTTTCCTCGACTAGAGTCCGACTTGACTTGATTGGACCACATCCATCTCCTGCTCATGTTTTGTTCATTCTGTGACTCTAAAAGCCAGCAGGATTTGCACAGATTTCCTTGGTGCTGCTTCTTTCTCAGAACAAACACCTTCTTGCAACTAGCTTTATAGAAAGTCCATCTCATATGCACTCAACAAACAGACCTCACTGGGAAGAAATCCCTTTGTCTAGGCCTACTTTTAGCAATGCAGTAAAACAACTATTTTATTTTTTTCTTTAAAGCAGCCATTTTTTTTTCTTTAAAGCACATCCAGCACTGTGCTGTAGCAGATAAAGCCGCCACCTGCAATGCCAGCATCCCATATGGGTTCCGGTTCAAGTCCTGGCTGCTCCATTTCCAGTCCAGCTCTCTGCTATGGCCTGGAAAAGCAGTAGAAACTGGTTCAAGTCCTGAGCCTCTAAACCCATGTAGGAGACCTGGAAGAAGCTCCTGGATCCTGGCTTTGGATCAGCTCAGCTCTGGCTATTGCAGCCATCTGGAGAGAGAACCAGCGGATGGAAGACCTCTCTCTCTTTCTCTCTCTCTCTCTCTCTCTCTCTCTCTTTCCCTCTCTCTCTCTCTGCCTCTGCCTCTCTGTAACTCTGCCTTTCAAATAAGTAAATAAATCTTTCTTAAAAATACTATCAGGAACGTTCAGATACTTAGTAAAAATCTGATCGAGTTTTTAGGTTAATCAATTCTCCTTGATTTTGATTCCGTTACTTGAGCTCTGGGCAAAAACAGAGAGTAGGGAGATATTAAATCAAGTAAAGCTGTAGAAGGGCTTCTAAAGAAGAGAAAAGATTACATGGATAAAATAATCTAATGAAAATCTTCCTGATAACTATGATTTTTGTCTGACTTTAGTACCTTCTCACTGAAGTATGGACAGCGCCAAGAATAAAGCATTGATTTACTGGCCCTAGAGCCAGAGATAATAATCTGAGGATCAAAAGAAATTGGCAATGTTTTTTCCCAACACCAAACTTTTCTATTCTTTCAAGATCACCATTTTCCAACACACACACACATACACACACACACACACACACACACACTCATTAGGCTGAAAAAGAAAAACTTCTTTATTATAAAGAAACTTTACTGTTGACATTCAGAATGTCTTTTAATTTATTCTATGGGGCTTCCCATGTCTGTTCATGAAATTTAGGGTAGAGTTGATGTTTTTCTTCACTAACAGGTAATCAAAATACACCATTGGCACATCTAATCTTAGTAAAATAATAAAAACTTTCAATAATCAAAATTATAGCTACCTTTTTTTCCCAATTCAATCCTAATGTAGGCTGACCATTTACAGGAGAAATAGGATGTGACAGGTACCTGCAGATAATCTGATTTAGTTAAGCTCTCTCTTCACTTATTATGCTAGAAAAGATGGTAATTCACTTGACTTTTGGCATCACTGACACTTTCTAGTCAGGTATATGGGTCTAAGACAATCTGTATCATCTCTCCTGTGCACATGGACCACCTCTGTTCCATGACATAAACTTAAGCAACAATTGTTCTTACAAACTCTAAGAATACAGGTCACTTAAAAAAGCCATCTCTTTGTCATTCCACTTTCAAAACATGTGGCCAATCAGTCTTGGGCATGAGTCAGATTCAAGTCCAACATGGCAGGAGTCACTATTTATGCTCCCCAGATAATCTTCTGAAAGCCCCTCTCTCCTGATCATATGAAGGGAGTTGCATCCTGACTCCTTCCCCTTGGAAGTGTGATAGGACACTTAGCACAGTAGCTAGTCTCTGTTTCTGTTTTTGTTTTTATTGACAGGAAGACCAGTCTGTTCCCTGACTCATACACTCCCAATCCTTTATAAACTAGACATGGTTAAATATCTTGAAAATCATGTAACTCATTTCCCCCTCCTCCTCATGTAAGAACTAGATCATGTTTTATTCTCTCACCTTCAAATCCTTTGTCTAGGGCCTCAGCTAACATAAATAAGGAGTCTCATTTTAAGATTCTGTCTCATGTGGTTCCAAAACTGCCTCGAGCTTATCCTATCAGCAGATGATTTCAAGATATTTACAGCTGAAGTGAGATCACCATTTGACCTGTATTCACCTATCTCCATGCTTTTATTGGCAGCCATATGCTCATCTTTATAACAATTAAAAATGTGGTGGAGTTGATGATTTTCATGTAGCAGGGATAAAGGCTCAAATCCCAAGAAAACAGATATGCTACTCTTTTCACAAAACCAATAATCTTTCTTCCACAGAGGACTCTCCTTAGAGAATCTACAGGTCAAGAAGAACTCAAGAAGAGGGATATCTGCCTTTCTGGTAATACTATCTTAGGGAACTCATAGGCTATTAAGAAATAATTAACATCAGATAGGTCAAATAATAGATTTTCCATCAAAGAAGATAGTGGCTCCCAGAAAGCCCCAAATAAAGTGACTCTATGTAGAATGAAAATCAGGAGCTGATTTTAAATCAATGGTTTTGTAATACGGAGAAACAATCTAAAATAGAGTCTGCTGGGTTTGAAAATCTCTAGAACTCTGAATTGTGCTTAATAAGAATCAGGCTTTGACTTCCACAGCATTTGGGTTTGAAATTCCTCTTGAATATCAGAAATCTTAGTATTTCAACACGACCCATTTCCACGAGCATCAGAAACACACTAGCTACAACACTGTGGAATGTTTTCCCTGTAATTTGCTGTTTTAACATGTTTTTGCTTTACTATTTCTTTTGCCATTAACTATTTCTAGGGTAGCTTTATGAATTTAAGTTTTGGTATTTGTGCAAGATTTACCTGGTAAGAAAGAATAATTTCTAAAAATTACATTTTAATAAATCTTATCAAAGTTCAGAATATGTTAGGATGAAACCATGCACAGTTTACTTTGTGGGTGATACTTTTCCTTCATACCCACAGAAAGAACTATATAAACTACACAGATTTGCATTCAGAGGGCATGTTAAAACTAAGAGGTAGAATTGACTTAAAATTCTTGGTGGAAGTCAAACCTTTATCATGTAAACATATTTTCCTGTGTAATTTCATGAAAGCTCATTTATTTATCTTGCTAATACTACAGTCCAATATAACTTTATTTCTAAATTCATTTTTACAAGCTATAGCTTTTTGCAAAGATAATAGTAGGAAAGCATTTATAAACCATTGATTTTCATAAATTGGCCCCAATCAGATGTTTAGTAGGCATAGTATTATCTCCAGTTTTTACACTCTTTAAAAAAAAAGCACTGGAAACTTTCATTTTGTTAATATTAAAAAAGGCCAATTTATTAGATTCTGTGTCCTAAGATATTTTGGTTCTAACTTCCCTCCTTGTGTGTGTATATTTGAGTGTGTGTTCATGAGTATAAAGAAATCATTATTTTTTCAGTAAATGAATTTCTGGCCTGAATGCATTTTAGTCCACTTGCTATAATTCAATTTACTTCCTTCTAAAAATAATGCCTCAGTTGCAACCATCTCCTCCTTAAAATCTTCATGCAAGCAAGCTTAGTTAATAAATACAGATTAATATAGCTGAATACCAATTCCCACCTTAAGCCCTCTTTCTTGGAATATTATCATCAGATTGGTTTATGGAGAGAAGAAAACAACAATAAGGTTGGAAGGGTTGGAGACAGTGGTAAAATAGCAATAAAAATAATTATATAAAAATGCTAAAAATATAACATCTGTTTTTTGCTTAGCCCACTGAGCTTGACAGTTCCTGATTTATGCTATAGTCCATGTTTGAACAGATATGAAAAAGGGAAAGGTAAAAGAATGTCTATGTGAGATTATTAAATAGTGCAGGAAAAATAAGAGCCGTTATTACCCTGGCAAGAAAAAGAGAAACTCAGTGAAATTTCTTTCCACAAATTTGCCTTTGTGATCTGCAAGGTGCTGTTCCTCTGCTTACATTCTGTTACTCTGGCAATGCGCTCCTGTGAAATAAAGATTATTAAAGTGCATATGATTATTTTGCTGCTGAGTAAATAAGACAAAATGTTTCTGAAATGCCTTATCAGAGAAATTCAATTTTAGACCCAATTGTGCTTTTGCCTCCTTCTAGCTTTCTCCTCCCTCCCCTCACTTCAAATAAAGCCATCATCTCCATGGTTACTACATGATATTTTGTTACTCATTGACACCCTGAGTATTTTAAGCTTTCTTTTAATTTCATGAACCCATTTTCCCATTTTATTATAGCTTTAGTCTATTTTTCAGCTATATACTATCTGTTTGGAAATCAGTATGCAATGTGTCTTTGACTTGATTTTTATTATATAGTAGTAATAAAAGTAATGGGTTCTGAATTAAATATAAATACATATATTACCCATTGGATATGCAATATTTGAGCAAAGGATGAGACAAATAGCTTAGATATGGCATAAGGTATATAATGTGTACATTTTTTCCTGTGTAATTTTATGAAAGTTCATTTATCTTGCTAATACTACAACCCAATATTACTTTATTTCTAAGTTCCTTATCTTTTTTGCAAAGATAATGGTAGGAAAACACTTATAAAACATAGATTTTCATAAATTGGCTCCAATCATATGTTCAGTAGGCATTTTCTTATTGCCAGTTTTCACTCACTTTTAACCAATCTTTAGTCTCTTGGGTGTTCCCCATCCTGTACCACTCTAAGGTGACATTATAGAGATGGGAAGTTCTATAGTTACATTGATAGTCACACTTTTGTTGCCTGATACCTCTACATTTCTATTCAGTTATGTCAGATAGTAGAGGAAAGATTCTCGCAAGTCTTAAAATTATTTAATACCAAACTTCATGAGGTTCTCTATTATTAGCCAATTTCCTGAAGAGAGAGTGATAATAGTTTTGCTAGCATTATCTATTGATTTTACAGGAACCTATAGTTTTAGCATGTACACAGTCCAAGCAAAGGCTAAGCAAACACAAATTGGCAATGGTTAGTGTGCTTTGTTTTCATGCTATCTGCATGCTGATCTAAGTTTCTCACCTAAACTAGTTTACATCATTATTACATCTAGTTGCCTAAGCTGTATTGCACTACATGAAAGGGAAGATAAAAGAGCAGCTGAAAGAGATAGAAGGAAGAATCAAAGAACATAAAACACAAAGTCTTGTATTGAGAAGCTGCACCAATTAACTCCAAATTACTGCGGAAGTCAGAAAAGAGGAGCCTTCAAGGAAAAATATTTGTTGCTGCACTGCATCTTGTTTTAGTGGGGTGTTGTCACTCATGTAACTTGCATTTAAAGCCATCCCTTTTTAAGAACTATGTCTTTTAATCTCTGCTCTTCCCCCTATAGTTTAATTAAAAGACAATGAACCTTTTAAAGTAGTCAAATGGGAAATATAAAATAGCACCATTTTATCAAGTCTTAAGATATTCCTATTCTCAAAGCATGAGAAGAATCCAAAAAATCATACTTGGCACTTTATTATATTCCAGTTACTCTGTGCCATCTCTTCATCAGGGTTCTTGGCTGGAATAGCTAATTGAAATCATAAAGGCAATTCAATCTCAGACTGAGTCCAAAATTTTAAACACAATGGTTAAACTATACCAATCTGATGTATTATCTTGACCATAACACATGATTCTTAATTTTTAAAATGATATTTTTGTAAATCTGTATTCTTCCTATGTTGAAGTGACACAGTTCTAAAAATTAATGGACTTTCTTTTCAAGGTATTATTTACTCAAATATGTGATAGTTTTAGGGCAAGTCAGCTAAAATAAACTTAGTAAAATGTTAATGGTTGATAAGCAGGCCTAAATGCTTAGCTTTCGTCCAATTCCGTAGCCCAAATCTATTAATTTTGGCAAAGGCACCAAGAAATATCCATGCCATTTGAAATGTTACATGGGAGTCTTTAAAAATGAAGGTCTTGTCTACTCTTTATAGACATTAAAATGCTTCATCCCAAGGACCCCTTTATAGAAAATTGCAACCTGTTCTGTTTTACCTGCTTTGACAGGATGAAGGGCTGAGCTGGCCCTAGAGAAATGGGATACAGAGTCTAAGTAGCTCAAACTTGAGATTTCCAATAAACCCTCTCCACAATTAGAGGAAAGGCATAGAGGAAATTCATTTCATCAAAGAGTTGCAACCCATGAAGAATTATTCTATACTTCCTTACTTATTTCATAACTAAAAATCTAACTAAAATTGTATTCCTTCAATGTTTCACTCCAAGCCAACACAAAAGCTCATTTATAATCAGCCTAGTAAAGCACTGGCATGCACACATGTCCTTTTTATCACCTGACTGTAATACTCACTATCTTAATTCTTGATTTCTTGCAAACTTAAATAAGCACTACTCTTATACAGTCATTATTATTCTTTAAAATTTATTATTTTATTTGAAAGGCAGAGTTATAAAGAGAGATGAGGAGAGACAAAGAGTGGGAGAGGGAGAGAGATCTTCCATCCTCTGGTTCACTCCCCAGATGGTTGCAAGAGCCAGGACTGAGCCAGGCTGAAGCCAGGAACCAGAAACTTCTGGGTCTCCCATGAGGGTATAGGAACTCATGTACTTGGACCATCTTCCGCTGCTTTCCCAGGCCCATTAGCAGGGAGATGGATTGGAAGTACCACAGCTGGGACTACAACTGGCACCCATATCAGATGCTGGTGCTGCAGGCCAGATATTTAACACATTGAGGTACAGCACCTGCCCCAGTCATTATTATTCTTCAGCTATAAGTCCAATCGCCTAGTATAGGTTGAAAGCTTGCATAGCTTCCTTTTTTTCTTACTGGCCTAACAATTGCTACTAAGTAAATAATGGGCATATTTTAGTTAGTTAATAATGCAAGTAAGGCATGAGATTTAAGTTTAATAATTCACCCACAAATTCCTATATTTGGAATGTTGCTAAAACTTCTCAATATACTACTCAGTTCAGTAATGACAAATCTCACCATCTTTTACCCTTCTGTAAAGTATGTCTGTCTCATTTCTTAGAGTGATTGCATGCACAACAGATACCAAGAGTCTGAAATATTAACTTGGAAAAATTGATGCTTTCCCTTAGATTGTAAAAAGTTATTGTGATTAATCTAACATTAAAAAAAATATACCAAAGCCACAAAATCACAAGTATGCCTCTTTGTAAGTCATCTACAAATATCATATTAATAAAAATGGAAGAATGGGGAAAAACAAAGTCTCTCATCACCACCTCCTAAACATTAACAATAGCATAAATGATAATTTATTAGGAAAAATCCCAGCAATTCAGGGAATGTTCCTCAAACACATTCTGAAATCCTATATTACAGTAAACACAAGCTGAATTTCTGACAAATGGGGAAATCATGCAGTCTGTTCCCTTCTCTAATTTCTTATTTTTTGTATGAAAATATCATTAAATTGTACTAATCTGTCAGAAAGGAGATGAGAATATAATGCAAACTTCTCTCAATTAGCATAGAAAAGCATAAAAAAGTGATTTAAAGCTCAGACTCAAATAAGATATACCCACATTTGAATACTGATTCTACTGACTACTGACAAGTTCTTCAACAGTCTAAGATTCAAATTATTCTTTTATACAATGACAATCATATAAATTTTGTAGGGTTGCTGTAATTGAATAAAATAGGTAAAATGTTCAACATAGCAAATGTAATATAGCAAGTAAATATTCAACTGTTAGTTGAAACTGAAAGGATTTTCCTGTGAGTTGGGGGAAAATCCACTGGAGAAATATTCATTTTTTAAAAAAGTTTTATTTCAAGGGAAGAATAACATACAGAAAGAGAGAGAGGGAGGGAGAGAGGGAGAGAGGGAGAGAGGGAGAGAGAGAGAGAATGTCTTCCATCCTCTGGTCGCAAGAGACAGGACTGAGCTAGACTGAAGCCAGGAGCCAGGAGGTTCTTCCAGGTCTCCCATGTGCACACAGGGATCCAAGCACTTGGGCCATCCTTTGATGCTTTACCAGGCACATTAGCAGCGAGCTGGATCAGAAGTAGAGCAGCTACTCAAAACAGAAAACATTGTATATGAAATATAAAATGGAAAACAAAAAGCATAACCAGGCTCAGAGATAAGATATAAACCTCCATGACCCAACATAGAAAAAGAAATTCAAAGCAGGGTGTAGGGCTGAGGCTACTGGCATGCTGGACCCAAAGAGAAATGATGGTAGCCAGAGGTGGGGCTCCAGTGAGATAAGAACATATGTTTCATAGAAATGGGAAGGAAAGAGTACATGGGATGGCCGGCGCCGTGGCTCAACAGGCTAATCCTCCGCCTAGCGGCGCTGGCACACCAGGTTCTAGTCCCAGTCGGGGTGCCGGATTCTGTCCCGGTTGCCCCTCTTCCAGGCAAGCTCTCTGCTGTGGCCCAGGAGTGCAGTGGAGGATGGCCCAAGTCCTTGGGCCCTGCACCCCATGGGAGACCAGGAGAAGCACCTGGCTCCTGCCTTCGGATCAGCGCGGTGCGCCGGCCACAGTGTGCTGGTCGTGAAAAGAGTACATGGGACATTGAGGCTGGTTCAGGGCTCCTGCTCACCTGAAATACAATACAGTGGGGGCTGTGGTTGTGGAGCAGTGGATTAAGGCACCCCTTGCAATACTAGCATCTCATATAGGAGTGCTTGGTCAAGTCCCAAACGCTCTGCTCCAAAGTTAGCTTCCTGCCAACAGGCTAGGGTAGCAGTGGAAGATGTTTCAAGCACTTGGGTCCCAGCCACCCATGATGGAAGTCTGGATGGAGTTCCTGGATCCTGGCTTTGGTATAGCCCAAACCTGGCTACTGTGGCCATTTGGGGAATGAATCAAGAAGTGGAAGATCTTTCCCTTCCTGTCTCTGTTACCCTGTATTTCAAACAAACAAACAAAATCTTTAAAAAAGAAAGAAAATGCAGTAGCTGAATGTGTAAACCAATACCCAGTAATACTCTGGGTTGAACATCAAACTGTCATTATAAAACCTATGGACGGGAGTGTTAGGGAACCAGATGCAGGTAATTGAAAAATCATCATAGGGAGTAATGAGCAAAGTCAATAAAAAGAACACTAAGCTCATAAAACCTCCCACTCAAAATAGGCCTGCAAACCAAAATTCACAAAAATCTAATACAAACAAGGTATCAGGGCAGGTGCTGTGGCATAGTGGGTAAAGTCGCTGCTTGTAGTGCTAGCATCCCATATGGGCACCAGTTCAAGTTCCAGCTGCTCTGCTTCTGATCCAGGTCTTTGCTGTGGCCTGCAAAAGCAATGGAAGATGGCCCAAGTCCTTGGGCCCCTAAAGCCACATAGGAGACCTGGAAGAAGATCCTGGCTCTTGGCTTCAGATCGGTGCAACTCTGGTCATTGCAGCCAAATAGGGAGTGAACCAGCAAATGGAAGACCTCCCACTCTCTCTGCCTCTCCTTCTCTCTCTGTGTAACCCTGACTTTCAAATAAATAAATAAATAAATCTTTAAACAAAAAAAAGCTATCGAACAGAAAGAACAATTGACAGTCAGGAAATTCTATCATTCCATGTAAAATTAGTTTAATTGAAACAGTTTGACAGGGGTCAGTGCTGTGGTGCAGTGGGTTAAAGCCCTGGCCTGAAGTGCAGGTATCCCATATGGGTGCTGGTCTAGTTCCCCTGCTCCACTTCTGATCCAGTTCTCTGCTATGACCTAGGAAGGCAGTTGAAGATGGCCCAAGTGCTTGGGCCCCTGCACCCATGTGGGAGACCTGGAAGAAGCTCCTGGCTTGTGACTAAGGATCGGCACAGCTCTGGCTGTTGTGGCCATCTGGGGAGTGAACCATTGGATGGAAGAACTCTCTCTCTCTGTCTCTACCTCTCTCTGAAACTCTGTCTTTCAAATAAATAAAATAAATCTTAAAAAAATAAAAAATAAACCATCTGACAAAGATTTAACAGAAGTACAATTACAATGTTTGAAAATATAAATGAAGGAAGAATCTCTGGCCAAAGGCAGAAATTGTAACATCAAAAAAGAAGAATAAAATAAGAACAGGAAGATATGGGTCAAAAGACATGAAGTAGTCAATGAAATTAACTCAATAACATGGATAAACTCTGAACTTGAATTTGAATATACAAAATCCTGAGGAATCAGCCAAAATTGCTATTAGATCTATTAAATGGGGTCAACATATTGTAGAATATGAGACCAATATACTGTACAAAGATCAAATGCATATCAATATGCTACCAATATATGGGCTACAATATTTGAAAATTAAGTAAATAATTCTTTTAAAGTGGCATCAACAAAAATCAATACATAGAAATAAATGTTAAAAGAAAAAGTTATATTTCTATACCTTAAAGTAAAAATGTTAAAAAATCTTAAGAGATCAAAATAAGTGTAAAGATATCTAATGGTTTTCCAGTAAACAGAAAGACCTGTTGACAGCATTGCTCCTCAAATTAATGTATAGATTCAAAAGGATCCCTATTAAAATTCCAGATACTTTCTTTAAAAAACTGACAAACCAATCCTAAAATTTAAGTGGAAATGCAAGGGACCCAGAATACCCCAGGAAATCTTCAGAAAGATGAATAAAGTTGTAGGATTTATAGTTCCTTATTCTAAAACTTACTAAAAAGTTACAGTAATCAAGAATCTGAGGTATTTGCCTAAGGATAAACACATAGTTCAGTAAAGAGAATTTGCCCCAAATGGTGGAGTTAGAATCATGCCAGGGGATCCCAATACAATCCCATCAAGGTGGCATGTACCAATGCCATCTCACTAGTCCAAGTGATCAATTTCAGTTCACAATTGATCACACAGATAGGTCTAAGAGTCAAAGGGATCACACAAACAAGACTAGTGTCTGCTAATACTAGCTGATAGAATCAAAAAGGGAGAGAATGATCCATCGTGGGAAGCGGGATACACAGCAGACTCATAGAATGGCAGATGTCCTAAATAGCACTCTGGCCTCAGAATCAGCCCTTAAGGCATTTGGATCTGGCTGAAGAGCCCATGAGAGTATTTTAGTCATGGAAAGCCAAGACACCCTGGAAAAAAAAAAGACCTAAATGGAAGATCTCTGTGAATGAGATCCCAGTGGAAAGAATGGGGCCATCAAAGAAGGAGGTACCTTTCTCTGAAGGGAGGAGAGAACTTCCTCTTTGACTATGACCCTGTTGGAATAAGATCGAAGTCGGCGAACTCAAAAGGCTTCCATAGCCTTGGCAACTCATGGCTAGAGCCTAGGGAGATTACTGACGCCATATACAAGAGTGTCAAATTGTTAAGTCAACAACAAGAGTCACTGTGTACTTACTTCTCATGTGGGATCTGTCCTTAGTGTGTTGTCCAAAGTGAATTAATTCTATAACTAGTACTCAAATAGTATTTTTCACTTTGTGTTTCTGTGTGAGTGCAAACTGATGAAATCTTTACTTAATACATACTAAATCAATCTTCTGTATATAGAGATAATTGAAAATGAATCTTGATGTGAATGGAATGGGAGAGGGAGCGGGAGATGGGAGGGGTGTGAGTGGGAGGGAAAATAAAAGAAATACACAATTACTCTTAGGTGTTTAATTAATGCTATAACTAGTACTCAAATAGTATTTTACACTTTGTGTTTCTGTGTGTGTGCAAACTGGAAATCTTTACTTACTATATGCTAAAATGATCTTCTGTATATAAAGATAATTGAAAATTAATCTTGATGTGAATGGAAGGGGAGAGGAAGTGGGAGAGGGGAGTGTTGTGGGTGGGAGGGAAGTTATGGGGGAGGAAGCTATTGTAATCCATAAGCTGTACTTTGGAAATTTATGTTCATTAAATAAAATAAAAAAAGAAAAAAAGAGAATTAAGATCCTAAAAGCACACCCATATATTTCTGGTCAATTGAGTGTCAACAAGGGTGCCAAGATAATTTGATGGAGGAAAGAAAAATCTTTTCAACAAATATGCTGTGTTATCCACATACAAATAAATGTTGTAATCCCTTACCTCACAGCATATACAAAATTAAGTCAAAACAGATTAAAGACCTATAAAAGTGCTAAAAGAAAACAGAAGGGGGCTGGCGCTGTGGTGTAGTGGGTAAAGCTGCAGCCTGCAATGCCAGCATCCTATATGGGCGCCAGTTCGAGATTCAGATGTTCCACTTCTGATCCAGCTCTCTGCTGGGAAAAGCAGTAGAAGATGGCCCAAGTCCTTGGGCCCTCGCACCCATGTGGGAGACCCAGAAGAAGATCCTGGCTCCTGGCTTCAGATGGGTTCAGTTCCAGCTGTTGCGGGCATCTGGGGACTGAGTCAGCAAATGGAAGATCTTTCTCTCTCTCTCTCTCTCTCTCTCTCTCTCTCTCTCTCTTTCTCTCTATCTCTATCTGCCTCTGCCTCTCTGTAACTCTGCCTTCCAAATAAACAAATCTTAAAAAAAAAAGAAAGAAAACATAGGGATAGTATTCTTCACACTGGCTTAGGGTATGATACCAAAAGCACAAGCAATAAAAGGAAGACTTAATGAACAGGACTTTATCAAAGTTAAAAACTTTTGTTTTTCAAAGGACACCATCAAGCAAGTGAAAAGATAACTGATAGAAACTATTTGAAAATGATATAGCTGAAAAAGAACACATATTCAAAATATGTAAAACACACATAAAAATTAACAATGAAAAGACTAAAAATCCAGTTTTAAAAATGAGTAAAAGATCTGAACAGAATTTTCTCTAAAAAAGATACAGAAATGCCACAAATATATGGAGAGATGTTCATTAATCATTAGTTATTAAGGAGATGGAAACCAAAACTCCAAGATACCACTTCATGTATACAAGGATGTATAATAAAGATACAATAACAGATATTAGAAGGTACACAGAAACTGAAAATTTCAGATATTGCTGGGGTGATTATAAGATAGTGTAGGTATTTTTGCCATTTCCTCAAAATGTTAAATATAGTTGTCTTGATCATCCAGATCAATTCTACTCCCAGACATATACCCAAGAGAAATAAAAATATATCCATAAAAATCCTATCCATCTATATTCATAGTATGATTATTCACTCTCACCGGGAAGCAGAAATAACCCAAATAGTCATCAAATGATAACGAATAAATGAAATGTGGTAGTACTATTCCACAAAAGAAAATAATGAAACACAGGCACATGCGACAATATGAACGGACATCAGAAATATTGTGGTAAATGAAAGCAGCCAGTTTCAAGAGACAAAGTACAGCATGTTGTCTATAATACATACAAATGTTAGGAGAAGGAAATCTATGGAGATAAAAAGTACACCAGTGTACTTCAGATAAATAACCATATAATAATTTCTTAGGAATAAAAAGCACTAACTTAAGGGGCTGGGGCTATGGTATAGTAGGTTAAGCCTCTGCCTACTGTGCCATCATACCACATGGGTGCCAGTTTGAGTTTGGCTGATCCATTTTTTTTTCAAAGATTTTTTTGACAGCAGACTTAGACAGTGAGAGAGAGAGAGACAGAGAGAAAGGTCTTCCTTTTCCGTTGGTTCACCCCCCAAATGGCTGCTATGGCCAGCACGCTGCACTGATCCGAAGCCAGGAGCCAAGTGCTTCCTCCTGGTCTCCCATGTGGGAGCAGGGCCCAAGCACTTGGGCCATCCTCCACTGCCTTCCCAGGCCTCAGCAGAGAGCTGGACTGGAAGAGGAGCAACCAGGACAGAATCCGCTGCCCCAACCGGGACTAGAACCTGGGGTGCCGGTGCCACAGGAGGATTAGCCTAGTGAGCCACGGTGCTGGCAATTTTTCAAAGATTTTATTTGTTTATTTGAAAGTCAGAGATACAGAGAGGCAGAGGCAAAGGCAGAGAGAGAGATCTTCCATCTGCTGGTTCACTCCCCACATGGCCACAAAGGCTGGAGCTGCATGGATCTGAAGCCAGGAGCCAGGAGCTAGGAGCTTCTTCTGGGTCTCCCATGTGGGTGCAGGGGCACAAGGACTTGGGCCATCTTCTACTGCTTTCCCAGGCCATAGAAGAGAGCCAGATTGGAAGTGGAGCAGCCGGGACTCAAACCAGAGCCCATCTGGGATGCTGGCACTGCAAGTGGTGACTTTACCTGCTATGCCACAGTGCTGGCCCCCAGCTGCTCCACTTCTGATCCAGCTCTCTGCTAATGCCTGGGAAGGCAGTGGAGGATGGTCCAAATGTTTGGGCCCCTGCGCACATGTGAGAGACAGGGATGAAGTTCCTAGCTCCTGGCTCCAGTATGCCTCAGCTCTGGCTGTTGCATTTGGGGAGTGTACCAGTGGAAGGAAGTCTCTGTCTCTGTCTATCCCTCTGTAACTGCCTTTCGAATAAAACAAAAGATCTTTAAAAAATACTAAGTTCATGGTGTAACTGCTAAGAAAGGTGATGGGTCTGGTAATGAATTTTATCTACAGTGTAACATTATTATTATCAAAAATTCTGTAGCAATCAGAACAAAATATTAATTTATTAACTTATATAAAAGTCAAATAGGCACTGCTTTGATTAGTCTCCATCTTTCTTTTTAGAGATTAAAATATATTTTAACACACAAAAATGCCATGAACCAATAAATTTAAAGTTTCCCCAAACATCAAAGCTCAAAATGATTTTGTTGTTTTTCAATCAATATATCAAGGGCAAATACTCACTTGAGCCAATATTAGAGTACCAATAAAACTTAAAGGATTCACTTAGTCAAAATGCTACTTTTTTAAAAAAAAAGGTGAAATTACTATGCATGAATTCAAGCCCTTCAAAAATCACATGCTCTCTGGCCTTCCCAGTAAAGTGTCACCTGACAAGGAAATTATCAAAGAATGTAGTAATTATTCAGGAATGAGGGAGAACATTCAGTGAGGTATTCTCCCTACTGCTTTCTCTGTTGAAATCACAGAAATGACAACTGTAATTCAATCTTTTTTAAAAGTTACCTATGAGTTTTAAGTTGGGATGGAAATTATTTCTAACTGTATGAACTTTCACATTACACTGTACTAAAAGAAATCCTTCCAGTTTTCTTTTCAATATGACAGTTAAGTAAATAGGAAGTCTTCACTTCTGACCTTTCATAGCTATTCAAAAGAAGCAATTCTGTTTGCCACTATTCCATTTACCAAAGATAAAAATGAAGCAAGTTTAAACACTAATTCATCTCTTTTCCAAGATTTGAATGATTTAAGAAAATTATTATTACAAAAACAAGAGAGAGAGAGGGAGACAGAGGGTAATATTTAGCTCCTAAGCCACAGAAATTAACAGTTTCTTTCCTTCTGGTAACGATGATTTCAATTTCAAAAACAAAATAAAAAGGAGGATTTTTCAGGTTCAAGGGAAACATTATATAAATCTAACCATCCACAACTATTATCATTATATTAAAGTTTAACTTCTTGGCTGGTGCCGCGGCTCACTAGGCTAATCCTCCGCCTGTGGCGTCAGCACTCCGGGTTCTAGTTCCGGTTGGGGTGCTGGTTCTGTCCTGGTTACCCCTCTTCCAGTCCAGCTCTCTCCTGTGACCTGGGAAACCAGTGTAGGATGGCCCAAATGCTTGGACCCTGCACCTGCATGGGAGACCAGGAGGAAGCACCTGGCTCCTGGCTTTGGATCAGTGCAGTGTGCCGGCTGTAGCGGCCATTTGGGGGGTGAACCAATGGAAAAGGAAGACTTTTCTCTCTGTCTCTCTCTTTCACTGTCTATCTCTGCCTATCAAAAAAAAAATACTTTAACTTCTTCGGAAGTTTAAGATTTAACTTTTAATAATATAACAAAATAAACATTTATGTGCAGACTGCATTTTTGTTTGCCAATTTCATTTCCTTTGGGTAAATTCCAAGGAGTGGGATGGCTGGGTTGAATGGTAGGGTTATCTTCAGATTTCTGAGGAATCTCCAGACTGACTTCCATAGTGGCTTAACCAGTTTGCATTCCCACCAACAGTGGGTTAGTGTCCCTTTTGCCCCACATCCTCGCCAGCATCTGTTGTTGGTAGATTTCTGAATGTGAGCCATTCTAACTGGGGTGAGGTGGAACCTCATTGTGCTTTTGATTTGCATTTCCCTGATAGCTAGTGATCTTGAACATTTTTTCATGTGTCTGTTGGCCATTTGGATTTCCTCTTTTGAAAAATGTCTATTGAGGTCCTTGGCCCATCTCTTAAGTGGGTTGTTTGTTTTGATCTTGTGGAGTTTCTTGATTTCTTTGTAGATTCTGGTCATTAACCCCTAATCTGTTGCATAGTTTGCAAATATATTTTCCCATTCTGTCGGTTGCCTCTTCACTTTCCTGACTGTTTCTTTTGCAGTACAGAAGCTTCTCAATTTGATGCTATCCCAAATGTTAATTTTGGCTTTGACTGCCTGTGCTTCTGGGGTGTTTTCCAAGAAGTCATTGCCGGTACCTATATCTTGCAGGGTTTTTCCAATGCTCTCTAATAATTTGATGGTGTCAGGTCATGGATTTAAGTCTTTAATCCATGTTGAGTGGATTAAACCCAGCCATCCCACTCCTTGGAATTTACCCAAAGGAAATGAAATTGGCAAACAAAAAAGTGGTCTGCACATTAATGTTTATTGCAGCTCAATTCACAATAGCCAAGACCTGGAACCAACCCAAATGCCCATCAACAGTAGACTGGATAAAGAAATTATGGGACATGTACTCTATTGAATACTATACAGCAGTCAAAAACAATGAAACCCAGTCATTTGCAACAAGATGGAGGAATTTGGAAAACATCATGCTGAGTGAATTAAGCCAGTCCCAAAGGGACAAATATCATATGTTCTCCCTGATTGGTGACAACTAACTGAGCACCAAAGGGGAAACTTGTTGAAGTGAAATGGACACTGTGAGAAACAGTGACTTGATCAGCTCTTGTCCTGACGGTTGATGTGCAATGTAATACTTTATCCATTTTAGTATTTTTTTTTGTTCTAGTACCATTGGTTGAACTCTGTAATTAACACACAATTATTCTTAGGTGTTTAAATTTTAACTGAAAAGTGATCCCTGTTAGGAATTTGGAAAACATTATGTTGAGTGAAATAAGCCAATCCCAAAGGGACAAATACCACTTGTTGTCCTTGATAGGTGACAACTAACTGAGCACCAAAAAGGAAACCTGTTAAAGTGAAATGAACACTATGAGAAATGGTGACTTGATCAGCCCTCACCCTGACTGTTGATGAACAACATAATATGTTATCCCTCTTAGTATTGTTTTTGTTTGTTCTACTTAATACTTTTGGTTGAATACTGTAATCAATACACAATTCTTCTTAAGTGCTGAATCTTAACTGAAAAGTGATTGCTGGTAAATATAAGAGTGGGAATAAGAGAGGGAAGAGATGTGCAACTCGGGACATGCTCAAGCTGACTTGCCCCAAATGGTGGAGTTAGAAACATACCAGGGGATTCGAATTCAATCCCATCGAGGTGGCATGTACCAATGCCATCTCACTAGTCCCAGTGATCAATTTCTGTTCACAATTGATGGTAATGAAAGGACTAAGATTTGAAGGGATCACATAAACAAGAATAGTGTCTGCAAATACTAGCTGATAGAATCAAAAAGGGAGAGAATGATCCAACATGGGAAGTGAGATACACAGCAGACCCATAGAATGGCAAATGTCCTAACAGCACTCTGGCCTCAGAATCAGCCCTTAAGGCATGCGGATCAGGCTGAAATGCCCAGGAGAGTATTTCAGGCATGGAAAGCCAAGACACTCTGGAAAAAAAAATGACCTAAATGAAAGATCTCTGTGAGTGAGATCCCAGCGTAAAGAACAGGTCATCAAAGAAGGAGGTACCTTTCTCTGAAGGGAGGAGAGAACTTCCACTTTGACCATGGCCTTGTCTAAATATGATCAGTGAACTCAGGGGGCTTCCATAGCCTTGGAAACTCATGACAAGAGCCTAGGGTGATTACTGATGCCATAAACAAGAGTGTCAATTTGTTAAGTCAACAGGAGTCACTGTGCACTTACTCCTCATGTAGGATCTCTGTCCTTAGTGTGCTGTACATTGAGATTTAATGCTATAACTAGTACTCAAACAGTATTTTTCACTTTATGTTTCTGTGTGGGAGCAAACTGTTGAAATCTTTACTTAATGTATGCTAAACTGATCTTCTGTATATAAAGAGAATTGAAAATGAATCTTGATGTGAATGGAAGGGGAGAGGGAGTGGATAAGGGGAGGGTTGCGGGTTGGAGGGATGTTATGGGGGGGAAGCCATTGTAATCCATATTCTGTACTTTGGCAGTTTATATTCATTAAATAAAAGTTAAAAAAATAATATAACAAAATAAATTGCCTTTTATTGACATGCTCTCCAAGAGATATAATGAAACAAAATGTCATATTCTAAAATTTTCTAGACTTCAGTTACATTCATCTCAGGAATGACAAACAGGTCTCATGCTGGAAGGCAACTCTGAATGACTTAAAAGGACCCTGCTGGGGATACTACATCAGGAAATGTCCCTAGGGCATACAAGTTGATCAGTAAAGTGATAGACTTATTAGGGGAAAAAAAGTAGTGATATGTAGCCAAATGTTTCCCAAATTGGCTTTGTATCTATAGCTAGGGACAAGAAAAACTATCATGTTTATTCACCCATAAATATATTTAAGGATATGTACTAAAATTGGTTCCTGTCAAAATAATTTAAATAAAATTCAAATAATTGCTGATGCATAACATAAGAAACAAATAACATACTGAGGGAAAAGGTAGACTTTTTCAACCAGGAGGAATATATAGGAATTGGTAGCAGGGCTGGAGGGAACATGAGCCACAAAAGGAAGAAACTCAATGATTCAAAATATTATTGCTTAGCTGATTCTAAACATTTTATATAAGTAGAATCATACAACATGTTTTTTTGTGTGTGTGAACAGCTTCTTTCATTTAGCATAATGCTTTCAAAACACATCCATGGGGGTCAGTGCTGTGGTGCAGGGGGCTAAGCCTCTGCCTACGGTGCTGATATTCCATTAGGGGTACAGGCTTTTGTCCCAGCTGCTTCTCTTCTGATCTAGCTCTTTGCTAATGGCCTGGGAAAGCAGTAGAATACACCCTAATCCAATTGCTTGGGCCCTTGCACCTGCATGGAAGACCCAGAAGAAGCTCCTGGCTCCTGGCTTTGTACTGGCCCAGCTCCTGCAATAGTGGCCATTTAAACTAGTGGATGGAAGACCTTTCTCTCTGTTTCTCCCTCTCTCTGTAACTCTGCCTCTCAAATAAATAAATAAAATCATTAAAAAATTCATGTTGTAGCATGTATAACTTCTTCATTCCTTTTTATGGCCACATAATGTTTCATTGAACAGATATATTTGTGATTTTCCATTCATCAGTTGATGGATTTTTATGTTATTTTTAATTTTTAACATGTTTCATTGGATATGTTAAGTAATATGATTCTCATTTTGTGTTAGAATTTCAAAGCACATGACAATTGATACCCCTATAACATCTATGAAATTGCATAACAACCATATTTTATTTATTTATTTAAAAGATTTATTTTATTTTTTGAAAGAGTTTCAGAGAGTGATAGAGCCAGAGGTAGGTCTTCCATTTTCTGGTTCACTCCCCAGATGACTGCAATGGCCAGAGCAGAGCTGATCTGAGGCCAGGAGCCAGGAGCTTCTTCCAGGTCTCCCATGCAGATGCAGGGGCCCATGGACTTGGCCACCTCTTCTGCTTTCCCAGGCTATAGCAGAGTGCTGGATTGGAAGTGGAGCAGCCGAGCCTCAAACCAGCACCCATATGGGATGCCAGCACTGCAGGCCACGGCTTTAACCTGCTGTTCCACAGTACCAGCCCCACTACCATATTTTTAAAGCTGTTGAAGATGGAGAAAAACCTATTTTGATACTCAGCAATAAATCCTTACAAATCAGCAGTTACTGAAACTAAATTTACTGGCTTAAGTTGCCTCTAAAAAACAGAAAAATTATGATTTCTTAAGTACTTAATCTGTTACTGAAGAGATTTCATGTTTAGAATCTGTTCCAGTATAGAAAAAGTATAAAATAACTTGTGAAAAAGAATCATTAAAAGTATCAAGAATAGATGTATTATCCATATTATAAAAGGAAGCCCCACCTATCTCAGATCCAGAAAAATGGGTATTACCACTAGAAGAAGTTATATTCCTCTGGGATCCCATTTCCTCTCAACATATTGCCCAGCTACCCAGAACCTACCCAGAAAACAATGGCTGATTCTATCAGTTCCTAGGAAAAGTCTTGACATACCCCTAACACTCTGGCTTGTTTCCCATTTCTACCTCTAAGTAGATTTTTGTTCACCAACTACAGTGAAAAACTATGGGAAGGAATATTTGTGTAAAAGTTTTTCTGTGGACATGTTTTCATTCATCTTGGTTAGCATTGCTTAAGAATGGAATTTATTGGGTCATATGTTAACTCATTTTGGAAAACTGCTTTCCAACTTGGCTGTGCCATTTTACATTCCCACTAGCAATATATGAGGGCTCCAACTACTGCACACCATTGTCAATGCTTGCTTTGTCTTTCTTTTATTAATTGTTCAAAGATTGTTGATCATTTGTATATAAGCTTTTGAAAACTTCAAAACATTTTAGATTTAAGTACAGTGATTTGGTGCTTTTATTGCTGTGATTTTTTAAAGAATATACTCCTTTTATAGGCCACTTATGAGGTGTATAATGTATAATTAATCTCTTCAGTTCTATGGGTTGTCATTTCATTTTCTTAATGGAGTTCTTTGAAGCATAGGTTTTAATTGCGATGAAGTCCATTTTGCTATTTTTTCTTTTGTCATTTGTGCTTTTGGTGTCAAAGCTAAACACACACACACAGAGATTTATTCTTATGTTTTCTGCTAAAAAAGTTCTTTAGTACTAACCTTTAAATTTAGGAATTGGATCCACTTTGAGATATTGTTTGAGGTAGGAGACAAATTTCATCTTATGTGGATACAATGTTATTTTCCCATTGAATTATCTTGCAGGACAGCCAGCATTCAATTAACCATAAATGTAACAGTTTGTTTCTGCAATCCCATTCATTCATCTGTCTGTCCTTATGCTAGACCAGAATCTGATTACCACAGCTTTGTGATAAGCTTTGAAATTGGGACCACATTGTTAAGAACTACTTAAATTTGAATGAAATACAGTTTATTTTTAAATATTTATTTTCAATCCTGCAACAATGATGAATTGTTGGATCTAATCTTATGTGTGTGTGTGTGTATTCTTTAGCTTCCTATACAAAAACTAGTTTTCCATCTTCTTTTTCTCCCAATCTGAATGCATTTTTCTTGTTAAAATTCCCTGGCTAGAAGTTCTAGTACAATGTAAAATACTAGTATTTGAGAGTAGATATCCTCATGTTTTTCCTGATCTTCCCGAAAAGCAGTCTTTCTCCACAAAAGATGATATTAGCTGTGTGGTTTTCATAAAGGCTTTTAATCAGGTTGAGCACTTTTCTGGGTACTTCTAGTTAGTTGAGTGATTTTATCATGAAAGGAGGCTGAATTTTATCATTTATTCTACATCTATAATAATCAGGTAACTTTGTCCTTGATTCAGCTAATTTGATATATTATATTAATGGATTTTCAGATGTCAAACCAAACATATTCCTGACATGAATCCTATTTTGTCATAATATGTTTAAATTATTATTTTAATATTGCTGATTTGGTTTGATGGTATTTTATTGAAGACTTTCTCATCTATATTTAATAAAGACTACCGGTTAGGAGTATATTTTGATGTTTTTGTCTAGCTTTGGTAAAAGGGCAACACTGCCTTATAGAGTAAGTGGGGAGTGTTCCCTCCTCAGGTATTCTTGGAAGTGTTTGTGATGTTTTGATGTTACTGTTCTTTAAACATTTGCTACAATTTCTCAGTGAATCTTTCTTGGCCTGGGCTGGTAGAAAGTTTGCTAATTCAATTTCTTTACTTGTTACACAATCTATTCCGATTTTTATTTCTTCTTCATTAAGTTTTGGAATTTGCATGATTTTAATTATTTAAATTGACTGAGACTTACTTAATAACCAATTTTATAACAGGACTATTTTAGAGAATATTCCATGAACCTTTCAGAAGTCTGTATTCTGCTGGTGTTTGAAGGATTTTTTTTTTATTTTTTTAACTTTTATTTAATGAATATAAATTTCCAAAGTACAGCTTATGGATTACAATGGCTCCCCCCCATAATTTCCCTCCCACCCGCAACCCTCCCATCTCCCACTCCCTCTCCCCTTCCATTCACATCAAGATTCATTTTCAATTCTCTTATTCCTATATTTCTTTTTTTTGGTTCTCATTTTGGATTTATTGAACTTGAGGTACCATTTAGAAATCTACAAAGAAGAATTCAACAGAAAGTTGAAAGTATCCAGAGCTTGGAAAGATGCCCAAGCTAGAAAGAAACAGGAATGTAAAACAACATATGGCCAAATAAGTCATGGTGAATTAGGGGGTGGAATGAATGAGAAACTACATATAGCATTAGGATGGGTCATACAATGAAGGTCATTGAGGAGTCCATGAAAGAATCATAACACCAGTTAGTTCTTGGTAGAAACTAATGAAGAAGAATTGCCAAGAGAAAATCATGGACAGTAGTTGCAAAAATGGCAAAAAGATTTTAAAATGGGACAAACATGTAGCATAGTAGATAAGATGCTAGTTAAGCTGCCCTAGTTCCACATCAGAGAGGTTTTGTTTGATTCCCTATTCCGGCTCCTCATTACACCTTCCTGATCATGTAGACCATTGTAGTCTAGCAGAGTGTACCCCTAATTTGGGTGACTTGGGCCAGTATCCATCAAATTCTAGCTGCTCTGGGCATTTGGGGAGTGAAAGAGTAGATGAGAACTCTGTATATGCCTGTCTCTCTCACTTGGTCAATCTGTCTCTCTAGCTCTCAAATATGTAAAAAATTAAAAATACATTCAAGTACAAAGGGTAGAAAGTAGTCTTTAAATCTGACTAGAAATTAGTTATTGGTAAATTTCTTAAATGCTAAAGTGAGTCTATATTGAGTTGGTTAAAGAAAAAAAAGAAATGCAAATATTCTCTTGAAAATATAGCTTGGACAGTTGGCAGTATAACTTGCACATATGGAAATATATGGAGATTTATTTAAGGATCTGCAGTACAGCCTCCATGCATTCTCAGTTCTATCCATCAAACAAGCATTTCTCTAAATAATTATCGGCAATAATCTGGTGTGAGTTTTCAAACCACAGTATAATTATCAAAACTAAATAGAAGTAAAGTTAGTGAAAATACAAAATGTTCTTTCTATATTTGAATGTATTCATTCATAGCACATTTATTTCAAATATGAACTTACTAAACCACACATTAATAAAAAAGTTAGAATTGTCCATGAGTTCTGCTGTATCCTATCTGCTTTCCAGGAAGATGGGCTGTCTGCAAAGAAAATATAGGGATCATCCTCCTTGTTTAGTTATGGATGGCTGCAGTGCAGGAAATGTAATCTTATGCTCCCTTGATTCACCAGGTCAGGTTCATGAGAAGGACTTTCTAGGCTGCCAAAAGATATTGCAAACTTTTAACAATAAAACAAAAAGAAAATACCAAAATGTGCAATACAGAAATGTCAGATAAATTTCAAAGGATTTCCAACTAGATTCACAGGTGACTTCTCATTAGAATCTCTATGGCCTATGAGAGAATGGAGAGACATAGTGTGAGTCTTAAGAGAAAAAAAATCCGTCCACTGAGAATACTATACCCTGCAAAGTACTCATTTATGTTGAATGTGAAGTAAAGACCTATCAAACAAAAAGAAACTGAATTTGTCAACACTCACCCAGCCTTACAAAAGCTGTCAGGTGTTATGAGTTGTGATTTACAGCAAAAAGCTTTTCTGTAGTCATAACATTCATGAGGTTATTCTCCTGTGTGAATTCTCTGATGGATTTTGAGTTGTGATTTATAGCTGAAGGCTTTTCCACAGTCATTACATTCATAAGGCTTCTCCCCTGTGTGAATTCTCTGGTGCATTATGAGATGTGACTTCTTGCCAAATGTTTTCCCACAATCATTACATTCATAAGGTTTCTCCTCTGTGTGAATTCTCTGATGGATTATAAGTTGTGACTTATAGCTGAAGGGATTTCCACAGTCATTACATTTATAAGGCCTGTCCCCTGTATGAATTCTTTGATGGGTTATGAGTTGTGACTTAGAGCCAAATGCTTTTCCACAGTCATTACATTCATAAGGTTTCTCACCTGTATGAATTCTCTGATGCATTATGAGATGTGACTTCTGGCCAAAGGCTTTCCCACAATTTTGGCATTCATAAGGTCTCTCCCCTGTGTGAATTCTCTGATGGATTAAAAGTTGTGACCTATAGGAAAGGCTTTTCCACAGTCATTACATTCATAAGGTCTCTCCTCTGTGTGAATTCTCTGGTGAATTTTGAGTTGTGACTTATAGCTGAAGGCTTTTCCACAGTCATTACATTGATAAGCTTTCTCCCCTGTGTGAATTCTCTGATGTCTTCTGAGGTCTGACATTTGGACAAAGGCTTTTCTACAGTCTTTACATTCATAAGGTCTCTCCCCTGTCTGAATTTTCTGATGGATTATGAGTTGTGACTTATAGCTGAAGGCTTTGCCACAGTTATTACATTCATAAGGTTTCTTTCCTGTGTGAATTCTCTGTTGCATCATGAAATGTGACTTCTTGCCAGAGGCTTTTCCATAGTCTTTACATTCATTAGGTTTGTCCTCTGTGTGAATTTCCTGATGTCTAATGACATCTAACTTCTGGTAGGTGGCTTTTCCACATTCATTACACACATGGGAGTTTTCCTATGTGGAAGTACTGTGAATGATGGTATGGCAGGACTTAAACCTGAAGGATTTTCCACGAGGCTTACATCCATAGGGTTTTTTCTGTATATGTTGTCTCTGATTTATTGCAAGATTTGATTTGTAAATAAGAGGTTCCACATATCCCATATCTTCATAGAGTTCCTCTCCTGTGTTGATTTGTTGATGCTTACTGAGGTTAGTATTTTTATGAAGAGTCTTTTCTATTTGAGTTGTCTTTCCAACAGTGACAGTTGACTTATTACAGGAATCTCCCATATGGACCGTGCCAAATCTAAAGAATATCTTCTTCTTTTTGAAGTCTTTCCCTTGTGCACTATGTTCAAATGAAGGCTTCATAGTCTGAATCTTGTGATACTCACTAAGAGGCTCACAGCACTGGGCAGAGTTCTCAGGTACCTTAGCGGCATCAAATTTCTCTCTAGCTTACAGCTCATCATGCCCACAGTGGGGAAACACATTGTGACACACATTGCATTCCTCAGGTTTCATTGATGAATAATTTCTTTTTTTGTTAATCAGCTTTGAAACATGACTTGAACTTAAATTAAGTCTTTTTATTGACATAACTCTTTTGGGAGTTGATGTCTTGTTATTTGTAATAACATTCTGCTTAAAAATGTTTTCTTGAATTTCCTGGTTGGTTCTAATAATGTCATCACTTTTCATGGCAACTGGAAGGTTCTGATTTAGGAATTCGCTCACCATCCATGGCTCTGCTCCTTGCTCCAACTTAAAGATCAAGTCGGGTTTGGTAATGCAGTGTCCCAAGAAGAGCAGGCTGCTGTAGGTCTCCAGCATCTCATCCCTGTACAGGATTTTCTGAGCTTTGTTCATGTTCTGCCATTCCTCCCAGGTAAAGTAAACAGCCAGGTCTTCAAATGCTATCATCACCGTGGAATGTCCAGGGAGCACGTCCTCTTTCTTCCGGGCACATGAGGCGCAAAGCAGAGTGTGGGGCAGAGAAAGTCCCCAGCACATGGGACCCACAGGCAGCAAATGAAGAGGCACAGCAGCAGTGGGTGGGAGGCTCTGGGTGTGTCTCTTATTCCTATATTTCAAAAGTGCTTCACATTATTCATATTTAATGTATTATTTCATGTTTATTTACATTGTATTGGTCCTCTTTGCAATAATAGGCTAAAAGATTCACATCAGATACTGTGCATTCATAATTTCATACTACATTCAAATATTTCCATTAATGGGTTAAAAGGGTTTTTTTTAGATTTACCCATTTGAAAGGCAGAAAGAAAGAATGAGAGAAAAAGAAAGAGCATGCTCCCCTCCCCTTGTTCACTCCTCAAATGTCTGCAGTGGCTGGGAGGCCAAAACCTGGAGCCAAGAACTCAATCCAGATCTCTCAGTGGGTGGCAGGAATTCATCCTCCAGAATCTGCATTAGCAGGAGGCTGGAATGAAGAGCTAGAGCTGGGAATTAAAGTGAGTTACTCCTATATGGGATACAGGTAAGTTTTTTTAAGATTTGTTTATTTATTTGAAAGGCAGAGTTATAGAAGGAGAGAGAATGGCCAGAGCTGGGCTGATCTGAATCCAGAAGCCAGGAACTTTTTCTGGGTCTCCCATGTGGGTGGGTGACCCATGGACTTGGGCTATCCTCCACTGCTTTCCTGGGCACATTATCATGTAGCTGGATGGAAGTGGAGCAGCTAGAACTCAAAATAATGCCCATATAGGAGGCTGGTGCTGCAGGTGGTGGCTTTACCTACTACACTGCAGCAGTGACCCTGGATACAGGCATTTTAACCAGCATCTTAACTGCCAAGGCAAATGCTCACTCTAGGAAGTTAGTTTTTGAAAGCTTTATGTATTGCAAATACCCTTAGCAAATTATTATATAGGTTGCATTTTCTTCCATCTAAGATAAAGCAATACAGGCTATTGTTATCAAAAAATTATTATTCAGTTTACTTGAATGGATTAGATTCAGGAAATAAGAAAGTTCAAGGTGCTATGATAAGTGCAAAAATTTGGAGAATTTCCATAGTCACAGTAGGTATGGGAGAAAGCGTGTGGATGGTGGCAGGCTGTTAGCAAAATCTTTCTAGTAGAGGTGATATGAATGTTACTTTGCAGTAGGACTAAAAGTCAATTAAGTAAGACCTGGGGTGTAAAAGCGGGAATCAGGAGAATTAGGTTTTCCTGGAAGAGCAAATGGCATGAAAAAATAAAACAGCATGGTCTGCTTTGAGCACTAAGTGTTGTGTTGTATTGATGCAATAGAAAATAGTGCAACTGCAATGTGCTTTAAGCTGCCTCTTACATATCACTTTTTTTTTTGACAGGCAGATTTAGACAGTGAGAGAGACAGAGACAGAGAGAAAGGTCTTCCTTTTTCCATTGGTTCACCCCCCAAGTGGCCACTACGGCTGGTGCGTTGTGGCAAGCACACTGTGCTGATCTGAAGTCAGGAGCTAAGTGTTTCCTCCTGGTCTCCCATGCGGGTGCAGGGCCCAAGGACCTGGGCCATCCCCCACTGCACTTCCAGGCCACAGCAGAGAGCTGGACTGGAAGAGAAGCAACTGGGATAGAATCTGGCACCCCAACCAGAACTAGAACCTGGGGTGCCAGCACTGCAGGTGGAGGATTAGCCTAGTGAGCCATGGCACTGCACATATCACTATTAAAACTACTAGCAGGGTTGGTATTATGGCACAGCAGTGTAAGCCTTTGCCTGCAGTGCCAGCATCCCATGTGAGTGCCGGTCCCTGTCCTGGCTGTCCCTTTTCACATGCAGTTCTCTGCCTTGGCCTGGGAAAGCAGGAGAAGATGGCCCAAGTGCATGGGCCCCTTCACCCACGTTGGAGAACTGGAAGAACATCCTGGCTCCTGGCTTTGAACTGCCTCAGCTCTAGACATTGCAGCCATTTAGGGGGTGAACCAGGGTTGGAAGACCATTCTCTCTCTCTGTCTCTCTCTCTGTAACTCTACTTCTCAAATAAATAATTTTTTGAAAATAAATAAATAAAATCATTAAAAAATACCAGCATGGCTGATATCATATATAAGGTAATGAGTAGCAAAATATAAAAGTCAACATATTGTTTTACATTTCATGGAATAATTTCAGTTACCCTTAGATTCTGAAAAGCAATGTAAATTGAAAACTTGAACATTCTATTAACAGCCATAGCCCTAACAAGCATTTTACTACTGAGAATTAATGCAATTTACTTTGTAGTTTTATATGCTTAAGTTGAAATGTTCATTTGCAATCACTGAAAAGTTTAGAACACTGACAAACCTATACCATTCTGCACTGTTTTCTTAGAATGACTGCACATGCTTCTACAAGTTTGTGTCATACAATAATGCTTTTTTTAATGCCACTTAATGAAAAGTGAATATAAGAAAACTCTTAGCTTACTTCTAATTTCACTTTTTAAAAAACCACCAAAATATATGTAAAATTCCTATTACATGTTTATAAAGAGTATTCATAGATTGTTACCTCAGTTCCTTATTTTTTCTTCTATAGTTTTACCTACTTCTCTGTGGAAGACAGACTTTCAATTATCTATCACAATGTTTTTATTTATGTGTCCTGTATTCCACAATATTTCAAAAATTCTCTTTCTCACCCACCTTAAGAATAAGATAGTTCATATGAAGAGAAGTAGCTCATGTTGGTAATCCCTTTATGCAGACTTAATTCTTTTTGCTCATTCAAATAATCTTGGGCAAAGGTTTATGAACTAGAGTCACACTGAGAAAAGGTCCTCTCAGGCCTGTGAATATCCACTGCCATGGCTGTACTGGTTCTCCCCATCTGTTGGTTTCAATCCAATACATTCAATATGGCACTGATTCAGAGAGTAGGAGTGAATACTGTGTATTAGGATAGTAGCTCCATCATTGGCCACTTTTATAATTTGAATACAGTATATCATGACTACTGTGGACTAAGAAAATACAATCAAATAAGAATACATAAATATAATTAGTTTTATTGAGATGTTAAATCCATTATTTTACTACTCTCCCTGCTTTTCACTTCAATGTTCCATTTCTAAAGTGCCAAAGTATAAACACTATATTTCTTAATTTTTAGAATTATCTAGAACAAATGGTTGCTTTTTTAACTTTTATTTAATAAATATAAATTTCCAAAGTGCAGCTTATGGATTACAGTGGCTTCCCCCCATAACTTCTCTCCCATCCGCAACGCTTTCATCTCCTGCTCCCTCTCTCATTCCATTTACAGCAAGATTCATTTTCAATTCTCTTTATATACAGAAGACCAATTTAGCATATATTAAGTCAAGCTTTCAAAAGTTTGCACCCACACGGAAACACAAAGTGTAAAACACTGTTTGAGTATTAGTTATAGCATTCACCCAAACTGTACAACACATTAAGGACAGAGATCCTACATGAGGAGTAAGTGCACAGTGACTCCTTTTGTTGACTTAACAATTTGATAGTCTTGTTTATGGTGTCAGTAATCACCCTAGGCTCTTGTCATGAGATTCCAAGGCTATGGAAGCCTTTTGAGTTTGCTGACTCTGATCTTATTTAGACAAGGCCATAGTCAAAGTGGAAGTTCTCTCCTCCCTTCAGAGAAACGTTCCTCCTCCTTTGCTAACCTGTCCTTTCCACTGGGATCTCACTTGCACAGATCTTTCATTTAGGTTTGGGTTGTTTTTGTTTGTTTGTTTGTTTGTTTGTTTTTTTGCCAGAGTGACTTGGCTCTCCATACCTAAAATACTCTCATGGGCTCTTCAGCCAGATCCAAATGCCTTAAGGGCTGATTCTGAGGCCAGAGTGCTGTTTAGGACATCAGTCACTCTATGAGTCTGCTGTGTATCTCACTTCCCATGTTGGATCATTCTCTCCCTTTTTGATTCTATCAGCTAGTATTAGCAGACACTAGTCTTGTTTGTGTGATCCCTTTGACTCTTAGTCCTATCCTTATGATCAATTGTGAACAGAAATTGATCACTTGGACTAGTGAGATGGCATTGGTACATGCCACCTTGATGGGATTGAATTGGAATCCCCTGGCACATTTCTAACTCTACCGTTTGGGGCAAGTCAGCTTAAGCATGTCCCAAATTGTACATCTCCTCCCTCTCTTATTCCCACTCTTATATTTAACAGGATCACTTTTCAGTTAAATTTCAACAGCTAAGAATAATTGTGTGTTAATTACAGAGATCAACCAATAGATTTAAGTAGAACATAGGGGCGGAGCCAAGATGGCGGAACAGTGAGGGCGCGCACCGATAGTCCGGGGAAATTTAGTTTAATAAAAGGGGAGTTACGGTAGCCACAGAAAATAGAACCAAAAAAATTGCAGGGGAAACCCTTCTGGATGGAGCAGGCGTGAATCGGAGGACCTACTGGGAGAACAAGGTCGCCCACCTCGAGGAAGCCAAGTTGCGGGACCCAGCCGCAGTAGCCCCAGGGTCTGCACGACAGTGCTCCAAGGGGAGTGCATGCCACACAGACAACAGCGGGGAGACTTGGGACGCTCAGGGCTCCAAGTCCACACATCGGCGCTGGAAGGGGAGGTGAGCTCAATAACGCGAGACATTGGTGGGGAAACGGGGGTCAGAATCTAGAGGGGGGCCGGAAAGTGCAGCAAACTCACTACCGGAAAGAAGGAAAAAAAAGCTTCGGGGTTTCTCTTCCCCCTAACCTTGCAAAGGTTACAAGGCTGCAAGGCTTGAAGAATTCCCAAGAGACAAAGAGCAGGCCTCCTCTTTGGATTTACATATCAATGGGGGAGAGTTAAGGAACTGAGTCACTACAATTCAGTAGCCTAGGCAACCCAGTGGGAGTCCAGAGGAGCCAAAGACTGGAAGCTAAATACTATCAATTCTGCATAGCCCTGCCCAGTGGTGTTACTTACCCCCTGACTAAATAAAATAAATAAATAAATAAAAAGAGAGAGATTTACCACGCATAACCTGAGGGTGTCACCTTTGCACACCCTTAACCAGGAAGAACCAGGCAGAGCTCTCAGGCCGCACCCATCTCAAGCCTCCAAGGCTCCTCCAACAGCAGGCAGTCCACTTAACACGGACACAGTATAAAAAAAAAGAAAAAAGAAAAAAAAAACGCACAGTGACGCAAGAAGAATTAACTATGCCGAGTAACAAACACAGAAATAGAGGGAGCAAGATCAACGATGACACTATGATGCCTCCAAATAAGCAAAACACCCCAAGCCAAGAGTATGAAGATGATGAGATAGAAGAAATGCAAGATACGGATTTCAAAAAATTTATGATAAGAACATTTAGAAGTTTTCAAAAGCAAATCCTTGAACTACAGAAATCCTTAATGGACAAGATTGAAAATCTCTCTCGTGAAAATGAAACTTTAAGGAAGAGTCAAAATGAAACTCAGAAACTAGTAGAACAGGAAAGTGTAATAGTCAAGAGAAATCAAAATGAAATGAAGAGCTCAATAGATCAAATGACAAACACATTAGAAAGCCTTAAAAACAGAATGGGTGAAGCAGAAGAGAGAATATCGGACTTAGAAGATAGAGCACAGGAAAACATACAGTCAAACCAAAGAAAAGAAGAGGAAATTAGAAACCTAAAAAATATTGTTGGGAATCTACAGGATACTATTAAAAAAACCAACATTCGAGTTCTAGGAGTTCCTGAAGGCATGGAGAGAGAGAAAGGATTGGAAGGCCTTTTTAGTGAGATACTAGCAGAGAACTTTCCAGGTTTGGAGAAGGACAGAGATATCCTAGTACAGGAAGCTCATAGAACCCCCAATAAACATGACCAAAAGAGATCCTCACCACGACACATGGTAATTAAACTTACCACAGTGAAACATAAAGAAAAGATTCTAAAATGTGCAAGAGAGAAACGTCAGATTACTCTCAGAGGATCTCCAATCAGACTCACAGCTGACTTCTCATCAGAAACCCTACAAGCTAGGAGGGAATGGCGAGACATAGCACAGGTGCTAAGAGAGAAAAATTGCCAGCCCAGAATATTATATCCTGCCAAGCTCTCATTTGTGAATGAAGGTGAAATAAAGACCTTTCATAGCAAACAGAAATTGAAAGACTTTGCCGCCACTCGTCCGGCCCTGCAAAAGATACTTAAAGATGTGCTACACTCAGAAACACAAAAACACGGCCATCAATATGAAAGAAGGGAAAGGAAGAACACCTACCAGTAAAAGAGCATGGGAAGCTCAAAGCATATACTAGAAAATATTTCCGGGAAAATGGCAGGGCAAAGTCACTACGTATCAATTGTCACACTGAACATTAATGGTCTGAATTCTTCAGTTAAAAGACACCATTTGGCTGACTGGCTCACAGAACACAACCCAACTATTTGTTGCCTACAAGAAACACATCTCTCTAACAAAGAGGCATGCAGACTGAAAGTGAAAGGTTGGAAAAAGATATTCCATGCCAACAGAAACCAAAAAAAAAAGCAGGTGTAGCCATATTAATATCAGACAAAATAAACTTTAATACAAAAACTGTTAAGAGAGACAAAGAGGGACACTATATAATGATTAAGGGTTCAATTCAACAGGAAGATGTAACTATTATAAATGTATATGCACCTAATTACAGGGCACTGGTCTATTTAAAAGATATGTTAAGGGACTTAAAGGGAGATTTAGATTCCAATACAATAGTACTGGGGGACTTCAATACTCCACTCTCAGAAATAGACAGATCATCCGGACAGAAGATCAACAAGGAAACAGCAGATTTAATTGACACTATTGCCCAAATGGATCTAACAGATATCTACAGAACTTTCAACCCTACATCTACAGACTTCACATTCTTCTCAGCAGCGCATGGAACCTTCTCTAGGATTGATCACATACTAGGCCATAAAGCAAGTCTCAGCAAATTTAAAAGAATTAGAATCATACCATGCAGCTTCTCAGACCACAGCGGGATGAAGCTGGAAATTAGCAACTCAGGAAACCCCAGAAAGTATGCAAACACATGGAGACTGAACAACATGCTACTGAATGAACACTGGGTCATTCAAGAAATCAAAAGAGAAATCAAAAACTTTCTGGAAGTAAATGAAGACAACAACACAACATATCAAAACGTATGGGATACAGCAAAAGCAGTATTGAGAGGCAAATTTATAGCAATAGGTGCCTATATCAAGAAATTGGAAAGGTACCAAATAAATGAGCTTTCAGCGCACCTCAAGGACCTAGAAAAACTGCAGCAAACCAAACCCAAATCTAGTAGGAGAAGAGAAATAATTAAAACCAGAGAAGAAATTAACAGGATTGAATCCAAAAAAAAAATTACAAAAAATCAGCCAAGCTAGAAGCTGGTTTTTTGAAAAAATAAACAATATTGACACACCATTGGCCCAACTAACTAAAAAAAAAGAGAAAAGACCCAAATCAATAAAATCAGAGATGAAAAAGGAAACGTAACAACAGACACCACAGAAATAAAAAGAATCATCAGAAATTACTACAAGGACCTGTATGCCAGCAAACAGGAAAACCTATCAGAAATGGATAGATTCCTGGACACATGCAATCTACCAAAATTGAACCATGAAGACATCGAAAACCTAAATAGACCCATAACTGAAACAGAAATTGAAACAGTAATAAAGGCCCTCCCAACAAAGAAAAGCCCAGGACCAGATGGATTCACTGCTGAATTCTACCAGACATTTAAAGAAGAACTAATCCCATTTCTTCTCAAACTATTCAGAACAATCGAAGAAGAGGGAATCCTCCCAAATTCTTTCTATGAAGCCAGCATCACCTTAATCCCTAAGCCAGAGAAAGATGCAGCACTGAAAGAAAATTACAGACCAATATCCCTGATGAACATAGATGCAAAAATCCTCAATAAAATTCTGGCCAATAGAATACAACAACACATCAGGAAAATCATCCACCCAGACCAAATGGGATTCATCCCTGGTATGCAGGGATGGTTCAACATTCGCAAATCAATCAATGTGATTCACCACATTAACAGACTGCAGAAGAAAAACCATATGGTTATCTCAATTGATGCAGAGAAAGCATTTGATAATATTCAACACCCTTTCATGATGAAAACTCTAAGCAAATTGGGTATAGAAGGAACATTCCTCAATATAATCAAAGCAATTTATAAAAAACCCACGGCCAGCATCCTATTGAATGGGGAAACGTTGGAAGCATTTCCACTGAAATCTGGCACCAGACAGGGATGCCCACTCTCACCACTGCTATTCAACATAGTTCTGGAAGTTTTAGCCAGAGCCATCAGACAAGAAAAAGAAATCAAAGGAGTACAAATCAAGAAGGAAGAAGTCAAACTATCCCTCTTTGCAGACGACATGATTCTGTACTTAGAGGATCCAAAGAACTCTACTAAGAGACTATTGGAACTCATAGAGGAGTTTGGCAAAGTGGCAGGATATAAAATCAATGCACAAAAATCAACAGCCTTTGTATACACAAGTAATGCCATGACTGAGAAAAAACTGCTAAGATCAATCCCATTCACAATAGCTACAAAAACAATCAAATACCTTGGAATAAACTTAACCAAGGACGTTAAAGATCTCTACGATGAAAATTACAAAACCTTAAAGAAAGAAATAGAAGAGGATACCAAAAAATGGAAAAATCTTCCATGCTCATGGATTGGAAGAATCAACATCATCAAAATGTCCATTCTCCCAAAAGCAATTTATAGATTCAATGCAATCCCAATCAAGATACCAAAGACATTCTTCGCAGATCTAGAAAAAATGATGCTGAAATTCATATGGAGGCACAAGAGACCTCGAATAGCTAAAGCAATCTTGTACAACAAAAACAAAGCCGGAGGCATCACAATACCAGACTTCAGGACATACTACAGGGCAGTTGTAATCAAAACAGCATGGTACTGGTACAGAAACAGATGGATAGACCAATGGAACAGAATTGAAACACCAGAAATCAATCCAAACACCTACAGCCAACTTATATTTGATGAAGGATCTAAAACTAATTCCTGGAGCAAGGACAGTCTATTCAATAAATGGTGCTGGGAAAACTGGATTTCCACGTGCAGAAGCATGAAGCAAGACCCCTACCTTACACCTTACACAAAAATCCACACAACGTGGATTAAAGACCTAAATCTACGTCCTGACACCATTAAGTTACTAGAGAACATTGGAGAAACCCTTCAAGATATTGGCACAGGCAAAGAATTTCTGGAAAAGACCCGGGAGGCACAGACAGTCAAAGCCAAAATCAACTATTGGGATTGCATCAAATTGAGAAGTTTCTGTACTGAAAAAGAAACAGTCAGGAGAGTGAAGAGACAACTGACAGAATCGGAAAAAATATTTGCAAACTATGCAACAGATAAAGGGTTAATAACCAGAATCTACAAAGAGATCAAGAAACTCCACAAAAACAAAACCAACAACCCACTTAAGAGATGGGCCAAGGACTTCAATAGACATTTTTTCAAAAGAGGAAATCCAAATGGCCAACAGGCACATGAAAAAATGTTCAAGGTCACTAGCAATCAGGGAAATGCAAATCAAAACCACAATGAGGTTTCACCTCACCCCAGTTAGAATGGCTCACATACAGAAATCTACCAACAACAGATGCTGGTGAGGATGTGGGGAAAAAGGGACACTAACCCACTGTTGGTGGGAATGCAAACTGGTCAAGCCACTATGGAAAACAGTCTGGAGATTCCTCAGAAACCTGAATATAACCCTACCGTTCGACCCAGCCATCCCACTCCTTGGAATTTACCCAAAGGAGTTTAAATTGATAAAGAAAAAAGCGGTCTGCACCCTAATGTTTATTGCAGCACAATTCACAATAACCAAGACCTGGAACCAACCTAAATGCCCATCAACGGTAGACTGGATATAGAAATTATGGGATATGTATTCTTTAGAATACTATACCGCAGTAAGAAACAACGAAATCCAGTCATTTGCAACAAAATGGAGGAATCTGGAACACATCATGCTGAGTGAAGTAAGCCAGTCCCAAAGTGACAAATACCATATGTTCTCCCTGATCGGTGACAACTGACTGAACACCAAAAAGGAAACCTCCTGAAGTGAAATGGACACTATGAGAAATGGTGACTTGATCAGCATAGCCCTGACTGCTAATGGACAACTTAATACATTATCCCTCATAGTATTTTTTTGTCTGTTCTACTTAATATGACTGGTTTAATTCTGTAATTATCACACAGTTATTCTTAAGTGTTGAAAATTAACTGAAATGTGATCCCTGTTAAACATAAAAGTGGGAATAAGAGAGGGAAGAGATGTATAATTTGGGGCATGCTCGGGCTGACTTGCCCCAATTGGTAGAGTTGGAAACATACCAGGGGATTCCAATTCAATCCCATCAAGGTGGCATGTGCCAATGCCATCTCACTATTCCAAGTGATCTATTTCAGTTCACAATTGATCATAATGAAAGGACTAAGAGTCAAAGGGAGCACATAAACAAGTCTAGTATCTGCTAACACTAACCGATAGAATAAATAAAGGGGAGAGTGATCCAACATGGGACGTGAGATACTCAGCAGACTCATAGAATGGCGGATGTCCTAAATAGCACTCTGACCTCAGAATCAGCCCTAAAGGCACTCGGATCTGGCTGAAAAGCCCATGAGAGTATTTCAGGCATGGAAAGCCAAGACACTCTGGCAAAAAGATCTCTGTGAGTGAGATCCCAGTGGAAAGAACAGGTCTTCAAAGAGGGAGGTGCCTTTCTCTGAAGGGAGGAGAGAACCTCCACTTTGACTATGACCTTGTCTAAACAAGATAAGAGTCGGAGAACTCAAGGGGCTTCCATAGCCTTGGAAACTCATGACTGGTGCATACGGAGATTACTGATGCCATAAACAGGAGTGTCAATTTGTAAAGTCAACAACAGGAGTCACTGTGCACTTACTCCTCATGTAGGATCTCTGTCCTTAATGTGCTGTACACTGAGGCTTAATGCTATAACGAGTACTCAAACAGTATATTTCACTTTGTGTTTCTATGGGGGTGCAAACGATTGAAATCTTTACTTAATGTACACTAAACTGATCTTCTGTAAAAAAAAAAAAAAAAAAGAAATTATCAATTCCCAACTTGACTCTCACTGGGATTAAACATGACAATAGGTCTGCTCTGATTTCATCATCACTTAAAAAAAATCATCGATTATTTTTCACTTTATGTTTCTGTGTGGGAACAAACTGTTGAAATCCTTACTTAAGGTATACTAAGCTGATCTTCTGTATATTAAGATAATCGAAAATGAATCTTGATGTGAATGGAAGGGGAGAGGGAGTGGGAAAGGGGAGGGTTGTGGGTGGGAGGGACGGTATGGGGGGGAAAGCCATTGTAACCCATGAGTCGTACTTTGGAAATTTATATTCATTAAATAAAAGATAAAAAAAAAGATTTAAGTAGAACATAAAAATACTAAAAGGGATAAATTATAAGTTGTTCCTCGACAGTCAGGACAAGGGCTGATCAAGTCACTGTTTCTCAAAGTGTCCATTTCACTTCAACAGGCTTCCTTTTAGGTGCTCAGTTAGTTGTCACCAATAAGGGAGAACATATGATATTTCTCCCTTTGAGACTGGCTTATTTCACTCAGCATGATGTTTTCCAGATTCCTCCATTTTGTTGCAAATGACAAGATTTCATCATTTTTACTGCTGGATAGTATTCTATAGAATGCGTGTCCCATAATTTTGATTTTTTTAATTAAGCATTTATTTATTTATTTATTTATTAACTTTTTTTTGACAGGCAGAGTGGACAGTGAGAGAGAGAGACAGAGAGAAAGGTCTTCCTTTGCCGTTGGTTCACCCTCAAATGGCCGCCACGGCCAGCGCGCTGCGGCCGGCGCACGACGCTGATCCGATGGCAGGAGCCAAGGCCAGGTGCTTTTCCTTGTCTCCGATGGGGTGCAGGGCCCAAGCACCTGGGCCATCCTCCACTGCACTCCCTGGCCACAGCAGAGAGCTGGCCTGGAAGAGGGGCAACCGGGACAGAATCTGGCGCCCCAACCAGGACTAGAACCCGGTGTGCCGGCACCACTAGGTGGAGGATTAGCCTAGTGAGCCGCGGTGCTGGCTTATTTATTAACTTTTATTTAATGAATATAAATTTCCAAAGTACAGCTTATGGATTACAATGGCTTCCCCCACCCAGTGACTTCACTCCCACCCGCAACCCTCCCCTTTCCTGCTCTCTCTCCCCTTCCATTCATATCAAGATTCATTTTCAATTCTCTTTATATACAGAAGATCAGTTTAGTATACATTAAGTAGAGATTTCAACGGTTTGCACCCACATAGAAACACAAAGTGAAAAATACTGTTTGAGTACTGGTTATAGCATTAAATCACAATGTACAGCACATTAAGGACAGAGATCCTACATGAGGAGTAAGTGCACAGTGACTCCTGTTGTTGACTTTTAAAATTGACACTCTTGTTTATGGCCTCAGTAATCACCCTAGGCTCTTGTCATGAGCTGCCAAGGCTATGGAAGCCTTTTGAGTTCACTGACTCTTATTTAGACAAGGTTGTAGTCAAAGTGGAAGTTCTCTCCTCTTTTCAGAGAAAGGTACCTCCTTCTTTGAAGACATGTTTTTCCCACTGAGATCTCACTCACAGAGATCTTTCATTTATGTCTTTTTTTGTTTTTTTTTGCCAGAGTGTCTTGGCTTTCCATGCCTGAAATACTCTCATGGGTTCTTCAGCCAGATCCAAATGCCTTAAGGACTGATGCTGAGACCAGAGTGCTGTTTAGGACATCCGACATTCTATGAGTCTGCTGTGTATCTCGCTTCCCATGTTGGATCATTCTCTCCCTTTTTTTATTCTATCGGATAGTATTAGAAGACACTAGTCTTGTTTGTGTGATCCCTTTGACTCTTAGTCCTTTCATTATGATCAATTGTGAACAGAAATTGATCACTTGGACTAGTGAGATGGCATTGGTACATACCACCTTGATGGGATTGATTTGGAATCCCCTGGTATGTTTCTAACTCTACCGTTTGGGGCAAGTCAGCTTGAGCATGTCCCAAATTGTACATCTCTTCCCTCTCTTATTCCCACTCTTATATTTAACAGGATCACTTTTCAGTTAAATTTCAACACCTAAGGATAACTGTGTATTAATCACAGAATTAAACCAATAGTATTAAGTAGAACAGACAAAGAAAAAATACTAGGAGGGATAAAGTATTAAGTTGTTCATCAACAGTCAGGGCTATGGCTGATCACGTCACCGTTGCTCATAGTGTCCATTTCACTTCAACAGGTTTCCTTTTTGGTGCTCAGTCAGTTGTCACCGATCAGGGAGAACATATTGTCGCTCGCTCCACAGGCTCTCAGAGGAGCGGCAACGGATTTGCTGTTGTTTCTTTCCCTGGTCCTCCCTGGATTAGCTGCTGCCCCCCTGCCAATGCAGAGGGGTGGCACCCCTGCCGCTTCCCCCGCTTCCACGGAGGAGCAGCACACCACCGGCCAGCTCCCTCAGGGGTTCCTCAGGTGTTCCCCCCGCATGTTGTCTCTCCTCCTTTATAGTCCTTTCCGCCAAACTGTGCTCTGCTGGCGTTCATGCAGTCCACGTGCTGAGCATGCTGTTCTCCTCCAATCAGAGGTTGGATCGGGAATCAGCTATTGGTAAGGCAGCTGTGTAGGATTTGTTTACTCTCTCTCAGCACCATATGGTGGGAGATCAGGCGCATTGAGTTAGTCTTAGCAGTTCCAGTAGTTTAGTCTAGTCTTGGTAATCTCAGTATTTGTCCTCAGTATTATTTGTCCACAGTTTTACTACTTATTTGTCTCTCGGGCAACGGACCCTGCCATGTTATGGGAGACAGGGCCTGCTCCCCACTGGGCCCTGCTCCCCACACATATAATATTTGTCCCTTTGGGACTGGCTTATTTCACTCAGCATGATGTGTTCCAGATTCCTCCATTTTGTTGCAAATGACCAGATTTCATTGTTTTTTACTGTGGTATAGTATTCTAAAAAATACATATCCCATAATTTCTATATCCAGTCTACTGTTGATGGGCATTTAGGTTGGTTCCAGGTCTTGGCTATTGTGAATTTTACTGCAATAAACATTAGGGTGCAGACCACTTTTTTGTTTGCCAATTTTATTTCCTTTGGGTAAATTCCAAGGAGTGGGATGGCTGGGTCGAATGGTAGGGTTATATTAAGGTTTCTGAGGAATCTCGAGACTGACTTCCATAGTGGCTTGACCAGTTTGCATCCCCACCAACAGTGGGTTAGTGTCCCTTTTTCCCCACATCCTCGCCAGCATCCATTGTTGGTAGATTTCTGCATGTGAGCCATTCTAACTGGGGTGAGGTGAAACCTCATTGTGGTTTTGGTTTTCATTTCCCTGATAGCTAGTGATCTTGAACATTTTTTCATGTGCCTGTTGGCCATTTGGATTTCCTCTTTTGAAAAATGTCTATTGAGGTCCTTGGCCCATCTCTTAAGTGGGTTGTTTGTTTTCTTTTTGTGGAGTTTCTTGATGTCTTTGTAGATTCTGGTTATTAACCCCTAATCTGTTGCATAGTTTGCAAATATTTTTTCCCATTCTGTCAGTTGTCTCTTCACTCTCCTGACTGTTTCTTTTGCAGTACAGAAACTTCTCAATCTGATGCAATCCCAACAGTGGATTTTGGCTTTGACTGCCTGTGCCTCCCGGGTCTTTTCCAGAAACTCCAAGCCTGTTCCAATATCTTGAAGAGTTTCTCCAATGTTCTCTAATAACTTGATGGTGTCAGGTCATAGATTTAGGTCTTTAATCCACGTTGAGTGGATTTTTGTGTAAGGTGTAATGTAGGGGTCTTGCTTCATGCTTCTGCATGTGGAAATCCAGTTTTCCCAGCACCATTTATTGAATAGACTGTCCTTGCTCCAGGAATTGGTTTTAGATCCTTCATCAAATATAAGTTGCTGTAGATGTTTGGGTTGATTTCTGGTGTTTCAATTCTGTTCCATTGGTCTATCCATCTGTTTCTGTACCAGTACCATGCTGTTTTGATTACAACTGCCCTGTAGTATGTCCTGAAGTCTGGTATTGTGATGCCTCCGGCTTTGTTTTTGTTGTACAAGATTGCTTTAGCTATTCGAGGTCTCTTGTGCCTCCATATGAATTTCGGCATCATTTTTTCCAGATCTGAGAAGAATGTCTTTGGTATCTTGATTGGGATTGCATTGAATCTATAAATTGCTTTTGGGAGAATGGACATTTTGATGATGTTGATTCTTCCAATCCATGAGCATGGAAGATTTTTCCATTTTTTGGTATCCTCTTCTATTTCTTTCTTTAAGGTTTTGTAATTTTCATCGTAGAGATCTTTAACGTCCTTGGTTAAGTTTATTCCAAGGTATTTGATTGTTTTTGTAGCTATTGTGAATGGGATTGATCTTAGCAGTTCTTTCTCAGCCATGGCATTGCTTGTGTATACAAAGGCTGTTGATTTTTGTGCACTGATTTTATGTCCTGCCACTTTGCCAAACTCCTCTATGAGTTCCAGTAGTCTCTCAGTAGAGTTCTTTGGATCCTCTAAGTAAAGAATCATATCATCTGTAAAGAGGGATTGTTTGACTTCTTCCTTCTCAATTTGTATTCCTTTAATTTCTTTTTCTTGTCTGATGGCTCTGGCTAAAGCTTCCAGAACTATGTTAAATAGCAGTGGTGAGAGTGGGCATCCCTGTCTGGTGCCAGATCTCAGTGGAAATGCTTCCAACGTTTCCCCATTCAATAGGATGCTGGCCGTGGGTTTTTCATAAATTGCTTTGATTATATTGAGGAATGTTCCTTCTATACCCAATTTGCTTAGAGTTTTCATCATGAACGGGTGTTGAATTTTATCAAATGCTTTCTCTGCATCTATTGAGATAATCATATGGTTTTTCTTCTGCAGTCTGTTAATGTGGTGTATCACATTGATTGATTTGCGAATGTTGAACCATCCCTGCATATCAGGGATAAATCCCACTTGGTCTGGGTGGATGATTTTTCTGATGTGCTGTTGTATTCTATTGGCCAGAATTTTATTGAGGATTTTTGTGTCTATGTTCATCAGGGATATTGGTCTGTAATTTTCTTTCAGTGCTGCATCTTTCTCTGGCTTAGGGATTAAGGTGATGCTGGCTTCATAGAAAGAATTTGGGAGGATTCCATCTTTTTTGATTCTTCTGATAGTTTGAGAAGAAATGGAATTAGTTCTTTAAATGTCTGGTAGAATTCAGCAATGAATCCATCCAGTCCTGGGCTTTTCTTTGTTGGGAGGGCCTTTATTATTGTTTCAATTTCTGTCTCAGTTATAGGTCTATTTAGGTTTTCTATGTCTTCATGATTAAATTTATGTAGATTGCATATGTCCAGGAATCTATCCATTTCTGATAGATTTTCCTGTTTGCTGGCACACAACTCTTTGTATTAATTTCTGATGATTCTTTTTATTTCTGTGGTGTCTGTTGTTACATTTCCTTTTTCATCTCTGAATTTAATGATTTGGGTCTTTTCTCTCTTTTTTTTAGTTAGTTGGGCCAATGGGGTGTCGATTTTGTTTATTTTTTTTTCAAAAAAGCAGCTCTTCACTTGGCTGATTTTTTGTAATTTTTTTTGGATTCAATCCTGTTAATTTCTTCTCTGGTTTTAATTATTTCTCTTCTCCTACTAGATTTGGGTCTGGTTTGCTGCAGATTTTTCTAGGTCCTTGAGATGTGCTGAAATCTCATTTATTTGGTACCTTTCCAATTTCTTGATATAAACACTTATTGCTATAAACTTGCCTCTCAATACTGCTTTTGCCATATCCCATAAGTTTTGATATGTTGTGTTGTTATCCTCATTTACTTCCAGAAAGTGTTTGATTTCTCTTTTGACTTCTTGTATGGCCCAATGTTCATTCAGTAGCATGTTGTTCAGTCTCCATGTGTATGTATACTCTCTAGGGTTTCCTGAGTTGCTAATTTCCAGCTTCATTCTGCTGTGGTCTGAGAAGCTGCATGGTATGATTCTAATTCTTTTGAATTTGTTGAGAGTTGCTTTATGGCCTAGTATGTGATCAATCCTAGAGAAGGTTCCATGCACTGCTGAGAAGAATGTAAAGTCTTTAGATGTAGGATTGAAAGTTCTGTAGATATCTGTTAGATCCATTTGGGCAATAGTGTCGATTAAATCTGCTGTTTCCTTGTTGATCTTCTGTCCGAATGATCTGTCTATTACTGAGAGTGGCATATTGAAGTCCCCCAGTACTATTGTATTGGAATCTAAATCTCCCTTTAAGTCCCTTAACATATCTTTTAAATAGACCAGTGCCCTGTAATTAGGTGCATATACATTTATAATAGTTACATCTTCCTGTTGAATTGTTCCCTTAATCATTATATAGTGCCCCTCTTTGTCTCTTAACAGTTTTTGTGTTAAAGTTTATTTTGTCTGATATTAATATGGCTACACCTGCTTTTTTTGGTTTCTGTTGGCATGGAATATCTTTTTCCAACCTTTCACTTTCAGTCTGCATGCATCTTTGTTAGAAAGATGTGTTTCTTGTAGGCAGCAAATAGTTGGGTTTTGTTCCTTAATCCATTCAGCCAGTCTGTACCTTTTAACTTTAGAGTACAATCCATTAACGTTCAATGTGACTATTGATATGTAGTGACTTTGCCCTGCCATTTTCCCAAAGATATTTTCTAGTATATGCTTTGAGCATCCCATGCTCCTTTACTGGTAGGTTTCCTTCCTTTACCTTCTTTCATATTGATGGCCATGTTTCTGTGTTTCTGAGTGTAGCACATCTTTAAGCATCTTTTGCAGGGCTGAATGAGTGGCAGCAAACTCTTCAATTTCTGTTTGCTATGAAAGGTCTTTATTTCACCTTCATTCACAAATGAGAGCTTAGCAGGATATAATATTCTGGGCTGGCAATTTTTTCTCTTAGCACCTGGGCTATGTCTTGCCATTCCCTCCTAGCCTGTAGTGTTTCTGATGAGAAGTCTGCTGTGAGTCTAATTGGAGATCCTCAACCTAAGTATTTCTACTGACTCTCCAGCTGCTCTCAGCTGCCTTCCTACCCTCCACCACTGTTGCTCATCTAATTCATCATTTTCCACGAACCATGGTGATGCCTTGGCAATGGCCCTAGTGAATGCACATACCGTAGCCACCTTAATGGGCATCCCCATGGTCTTTAACGAGTGGCTCAGCAGCAAGCGCAACTTAGTAGTGGATGGAGTGTTACCCATTACTGCTAAAGACAACTCCCACCTTGAATCCGGCGTTCATTCACAACTTCCGCCCTGTTACTGGCGTTCTACTCCCTGCCTATTAGGGGGTCTCTTACAGCCCGCTTTGGCAGCTATATATTTTCTTTCTTCCATCTTCACCAACAGTACCACAGTCTCTGTCCTTTCCTTTTATACTGCCTGCATTCCTGTGTGTACGCACACTTACCTTCGTTTCTGCCCTATTCCTGCGATTCACGAAGCGATCCAAGTCATGGCACCACTCTTGTCGCTCCCTCGCCCGCAAAGGAATGACGCTACTCGCAGCTGATCGGTCTTACATAGACTTTTATTATGAGAGAGAAAATAGCAGGGACAGAGGTAGAGAGAAAGGAAGGAGGAAAAGAGAGAGAGAGAGAGAGAGCCTCCTTCCTCAGCATATGACTTATATACAAAATCCAACCAATCAGAAGTGGGCTAAAGTCCATGCACAGAGCACTCCAATCCGATGCCTGTTCACGCAGAATTCATGCACTCCTGGGCCAATCAAATGAGATGTCACGTGGTGGGCAGGCTCTTCGTGTGGTCCTCGGCACCATCTTGTTGTTTACAACACTCTATACCCTTTTTGGAAAGTCCCTCTTAGTCAGTTACATCCAGTGGAAAGAACTATCCCAACTGAAACTAAAAATGTCCACTTTAGCAAACGCAACATGGCTGCCAGGCCAAGCCTTAACTCAGAGGTCCCATGGTAGGCCTACCCATGGGTCCCCACATCCTTGATCAAATATAAGTTAGCTGTAGATGTTTGGGTTTCTTTCTGGTGTTTCTATTCTGTTCCATTGGTCTATCCATCTGTTTCTGTACCAGTACCATGCTGTTTTGATTACAACTGCCCTGTAGTATGTCCTGAAATCTGGTATTGTGATGCCTCCGGCTTTGTTTTTGTTGTACAAGATTGCTTTAGCTATTCGAGGTCTCCTGTGTCTCCATATGAATTTCGGCATCATTTTTTCCAGATCTGAGAAGAATGTCTTTGGTATCTTGATTGGGATTGCATTGAATCTGTAAATTGCTTTTGGGAGAATGGACATTTTGATGATGTTGATTCTTCCAATCCATGAGCCCGGAAGATTTTTCCATTTTTTGGTATCCTCTTCTATTTCTTTCTTGAAGATTTTGTAATTCTCATCATAAGGATCTCATCATAGAGATCTGTACTGCAAAAGAAACAGTCAGACGAGGCAACCGACAGAATGGGAAAAAATATTTGCAAACTATGCAACAGATTAGGGGTTAATAACCAGAATCTACAGATATCAAGAAACTCCACAACAACAAAACAAACAACCCACTTAGGAGATGGGCAAAGGACCTCAATAGACATTTTTCAAAAGAGGAAATCCAAATGGCCAACAGACACATGAAAAAATGTTCAAGATCACTAGCAATCAGGGAAATGCAAATCAAAACCACAATGAGGTTTCACCTCACCCCGGTTAGAATGCTTCACATTCAGAAATCTACCAACAACGGATGCTGGCAAGGATGTGGGGAAAAATGGACACTAATCCATTGTTGGTGGGAATGTAAACTGGTAAAGCCACTATGGAAGTCAGTCTGGAGATTCCTCAGAAACCTGAAGATAACCCTACCATTCAACCCAGCCATACCACTTCTTGGAATTTACCCAAAGAAAATTAAATTGGCAAACAAAAAAGCTGTCTGCACATTAATGTTTATTGCAGCTCAATTCACAATAGCTAAGACCTGGAACCAACCTAAATGCCCATCAACAGTAGACTGGATAAAGAAATTATGGGATATGCACTCTTTAGAATACTATACAGCAGTCAAAAAAATGAAACCCAGTCATTTGCAACAAGATGGAGGAATCTGAAACACATGCTGAGTGAAATAGCCAGTCCCAAAGGGACAAATATCATATGTTCTCCCTTATCGGTGACAACTAACTGTGCACCAAAAAGGAAACCTGTTGAAGTGAAATGGACACTGTGAGAAACAGTGACTTGATCAGCCCTTGCCCTGACTGTTGATGAACAACTTAATACTTTATCCCTCCTAGTATTTTTTTCTTGTTTGTTCTACTTAATACTTTTGGTTGAATTCTGTAATTAATACACAGTTATCCTTAGGTGTTGATACTTAACTGAAAAAATGATCCCTATTAAATATAAGAGTGGGAATAAGAGAGGGAAGAGATGTACAATTTGGGACATGCTCAAGCTGACTTGCCCCAAATTGTAGAGTTAGAAACATACCAGGGGATTCCAATTCAATCCCATCAAAGTGGCATGTACCAATGCCATCTCACTAGTCCAAGTGATCAATTTCTGTTCACAATTGATCATAATGATAGGACTAAGAGCCAAAGGGATCACATAAACAAGACTAGTGTCTGAAAATACTAACCGATAGAATAAAAAAGGGAGAGAATGACCCAACATGGGAAGCGGGATACACAACAGACTCATAGAATGGTAGATGTCCTAAACTGCACTCTGGCCTCAGAATTAGCCCTTAAGGCATTTGGATCTGGCTGAAGAGCCCATGAGAGTATTTCAGGCATGGAAAGCCAAGACACTCTGGCAAAAAAAAAAAAATGACCTAAATGAAAGATCTGTGCAAGTGAGATCCCAGTGGAAAGGACAGGTTAGCAAAGGAGGAGGAACGTTTCTCTGAAGGGAGGAGAGTACTTCCACTTTGACTACGACCTTGTCTAAATATGATCAGAGTCAGTGAACTCAAAAGGCTTCCATAGCCTTGGAAGCTCATGACAAGAGCCTAGGGTGATTACTGACACCATAAACAAGAGTGTCAATTTGTTAAGTCAACAACAGGAGTCACTGTGTACTTACTCCTCATGTAGGATCTCTGTCCTCAATGTGCTGTACATTGAGATTTAATGCTATAACGAGTACTCAAACAATATATTTCACTTTGTGTTTCTATGTTGGTGCAAACTGTTGAAATCTTTACTTAATATATACTAAACTGATCTTCTGTATATAAAGAGAATTGAAAATGAATCTTGATGTGAATGGAAGGGGAGAGGGAGTGGGAGATGGGAGGGTTGCAGGTGGGAGGGAAGTTATGGGGGGTAGCCATTGTAATCCATAAGCTGCACTTTGGAAATTTATATTCATTAAATAAAAGTTTAAAAAAAGCCAATCTGCAGGATTCCAAACATTCTGTGCAGGATAGTGGGTAACATGGCTGACTGAAAACTGTCTCATTCTTGCTAATATACATACAGCAAATTTCTCTCAGAAAACAGTAAGATATGGAATGAGCAATAACTGGGTAGTAACACAATCTATTCTGGTACTCGACAGTAATAGAGTTTAGCACAATCTATTGAAAATTGGAATTTTATGAGTTTTTATTTTTTTTTAAAAAAAGATGCCACTGCAGCATAAAGGCAATGAAAATAAAACAGTGATAAAAATGGAAAATTTAAGAAAAATCGCTGGAGACCTTAATTGTCTATAAATTTATCTTTAATTCAATGCTTATGAGATCAAAGTAATGCTAATGCTTTCTATTTATTTTTCAAGCATGCCCTAACATCCTTAAAGATTAAAAGGATCAAGAACTGTCAAGATCATTTTCAAAATGAATGAGTGTATGAAAATATCCTAGTAGCTGCTAAAGCTTCTTATGAATTTCAATGTAACTATTTATAGTAATTAGAAAAGTATGTGATGTTTGAATCACTAATGGAAAAGCCAAGTAGGCCAGAAACATATCTGTGTTAACACAGAAAACTTTACATACTAGAGTGGGAAAGAAGTATAAGTAAACACATTTTTAATGCTGAAGAAACTCTCTTTTTTGCAAAAAATGAAACTGTCAATAATACATTAAAGTACTCACAAACATGACAACCCCAAAACATAAAATTTGATTCAAAAATAATACCATATAATAATTAATATGTCAGCCTGATAACATTGCCAAACATGCAATTAATAAAGAATTATATTTAAAAATAAATTAAGAACACCCATTTTAACAAGTGAAACTGCAATAAAAGTAAAAACAAAAGCAAAATACAATATACATAATGAATGCACAAAAAAGAACAGCTGACAGTTCAAATATAAGTATACACAACGAAAGCCCCACCTCGCCTCCAGCTAAGGGAAGAGGAAAATGAATAGTAACTATGATGGTATAACTTTGGAGAATAAGTGGATAAAATAAAAAGAACTCAAAATGTTCAACAAAGTTTAGTCATTTTTTTCTTCTAACCACTTGCCATATGCAAAAACACATATTGCCGCAAAAACACATATTGCCACAGAAATAAGTAATATCGTGTGTGCACACATGCACACACACACACACATGCACACACTCAGTAGCCTAATAAGCAATAATAACAAAAACTAGAGACACTTACATTTCCCCTAAGTGAATAGGAACAGCAATTTGTTTCCTTACTAAACTATTGAGTATAGACCAGTTCAAGATGAATAACACTTGCCAAGTTGGCTATTATATCTATAGTATAACAAACTATTGTATTGAAGTTTCAAACATGTAAATTAGCTTATAAATTTGAATTGTGCATCACCATATGAAGAAGTATGAAATACACCTAGTATTAATATATACCATGTGCAAGAAGGTGATTATTTTTAGTGTTAAAAGGAAAAGTGTTAAATGTTTTTAGTGTTAAGAGGATTATTTTTAAGTGTTACAAGGAAAGCCAGCACTATTACACAGTATATTACACTGTCATCTGCAGCACCGACACCCCATATGGGCATAGGTTCAAGTCTTGGCTGCTCCATTTCTGAGCCATCTCCCTTCCCTGATAATGCATCTGGGAAGACGGAAGATGATGGCCCAAATATTTGAGACCCAAAAGAAACTCCCAGATCCTGGCTTCAGCCTGGCTAGCCCTAGCTGTTGCATCCCCTTTGAGAGTGAACAAGAGGATGGAAACTCTCTTTCTCACTGCCTTTCAAATAAATGATAAAATATCATATATTATCATAAAATTGTGGGGAGCAACTTGGACTAGACTAAGTTACTGGAATTAAGACTTATTCTATGCATCTGCTCTCCCACAATATGGTGCTGGGAGAGGAGTAAACAACTTCTACACAGCTGCCTCCAGTTCGACCAATAACCTGCAGGAGCTGATCCTGCTCCTGATTGGAGGAGAGCAGCGTGCTCGGCATGTGGGTAGCAGAGTTGGGATTGGTGGAAGAGGACTATAAAGGAGGAGAGAGACAACATGCACCAGGAACATCTAAAGGGAACATCCAGATAACATCTGAGCATCCCCCGAGAGAGCCGGCCAGCGGTGTGCAGCTCCCCCGCGGAAGTGGGGAAAGTGGCAGGGGGAGCCGCCCTTCCACGGAAGTGGAAGGATCAGCAGCCAACCCGGGAAGGACCAGCAGCAAACCCGGGAAGGGCCGAGCAGACAAAAGAACAGCGCAGGGTCTAGTGTCGTTCCTCCACGAAGAGGGGGAGCGACATAAAATAATATGATAAATTTTAGAAGTGTTGAAAACTCTGATATGTCAGTTGTATGATAATCTTTTTGCATTTTTGGAAATATAAAAAGTAGCATCAATTGGCTTATAATACAAATATCAGAAAGTAAATAATTGATTTATTAAGGTCAATTATATATGATACTCATATTCTAAATTCCTATTGCTTTTCACACCAAGAATTTTAATAATGCTATAATTGTCTATGAGTAAATAAACAAAGTTATTAGTTTTCTCCAGCATACTCTTTCAGCTGAAAGGAGAAAAAAGAATGATCATCAATGCTGAATATATCAAGGGAAATACTTCTCCATGCAGTTTTACAATATATATTGTCAACCTTTGAAAGCTCCTGATGCATTTGAACTCAAAATTCTGTTTTTTTAAAAGATTTATTTATTTATTGAAAGTCAGAGTTACACAGAGAGAGGAGAGGCAGAGAGAGAGAGAGAGAGAGGTCTTCCATCTGATGATTCACTCCCCAATTGGCCGCAATGGCTGGAGCTGTGCTGATCTGAATCCAGAAGCTAGGAGCTTCCTCTGGGTCTCCCATGCGGGTGCAGGGGCAAAAGGACTTGAGCCATCTTCTACTGCTTTCCCAGGCCATAGAAGAGAGCTGGATCAGAATTGGAACAGCTGGGTCTCAAACTGGTGCCCATAAGGGATGCCAGCACTACAGGCTGCACCACTGCACCCACCCCAAATTATATTTTTTTCAACATTTATTTAATAAATATAAACTTCCAAAGTACAACTTTTGAATTATTGCAGCTTTTCCCTCAATAACCTCCCTCCCACCTGCAACCATCCCATCCCCCACTCCCTCTCCCATCCCATTCTTCATCATGATTAATTTTCAATTATCTTTATATACAGAAGATCAACTTAGTATATACTACATAAAAATTTCAACAGACTGCACCCACAAAGACACACAAAGTACAGAGTACTGTTTGAGTAGTGGTTTTACCATTAATTTGCATATTACAACACATTAAGGGCAGAGGTCCTACATGGGGACCAGGTGCACAGTGACTCCCATTGTTGATTTAACAATTGACACTCTTATTTATGTCAGTAATCACCCAAGGCTCTTGACATGAGCTGCCAAGGCTATGGAAGCCTCTTGAGTTCACCAACTCTGATCTTATTTAGACAAGGCCATAGTCAAAGTGGAAGTTCTCTCCTCCATTCAGAGAAAGGTACTGCCTTCTTTGGTGGTCCATTCTTTCCGCTGGGATCTCACTCACAGAGATCTTTCATTTAGGTCAATTTTTTTGCCACAATGTCTTGGCTTTCCATGCCTGAGAAACTCTCATGGGATTTTTAGTCAGATCAGAATGACTTAAGGGCTGATTCCTAGACTAGAGTGATGCTTAGGGTTTTTGCCATTCTATAAGTCTGCTGTGTATCCTGCTTCCCATGTAGGATCATTCTCTCCTTTTTATTCTATCAATTATTTGCATACACTGGTCTGATTTATGTAATCCCTTTGACAATTAATCCTATCTTTTCAATCAATTATGAACTTTAACTGATCACTTTAACAAGTAAGATGGCATTGGTACATGCCACCTTGATTGGATTGAATGGGAATTCCCCTGGCACATTTCTAGCTCTATTGTGAGGGGTAATTCTAATTGAGCATGTGCCGAACTGTACATGTCCTCCCTCTCTTATTCCCACTCTTATATTTAACAGGGACCACTTTTCACTTAAATTTAAATGACTAAGAATAATTGTGTGTTAATTAAAGAGTTCAACCAAAGTATTAAGAAGAATAAAAAAAAAACACTAAAAGGAATAAAATAATAAGTTGTTCCATGACAGTCAGGACAAGGGCTGATGAAGTCACTGTTTCTCATAGTGTCCATTTCACTTCAATAGGTTTCCTTTTAGGTGCTCAGTTAGTTGTCACAGATCAGGGAGAACATATGATATTTGTCCCTTTGGGATTGACTTAGTTCACTCAACTTGTTTTCCAGATTCCTCCATTTTGTTGCAAATGACTGGATTTCTTTTTTTTACTGCTGTATAGTATTCTAGAGTACATATCCCATAATTTCTTTATCCAGTCTTCTGTTGATGGCCATTTTGTTTGATTCCATGTCTGAGCTATTGTGAATTGAGCTGCAATGAACATTGAGGTGCAGACAGCTCTTTTCTATTTGCCAATTTAATTTCCTTTTTGGGTAAATTCCAAGGAGTGAGATGGCTGGGTTGAATGGTAGGCCTATATTCAGGTTTCAGAGGAATCTCCAAACTGACTTCCATAGTGGCTTTACCAGTTTGCATTCCCAGCAACAGTGGGTTAGTGTCCCTTTTTCCCCACATCCTCACCAGCATTTGTTGTTAGTTGATTTCTTTCTGTAAGCCATTCATTATAATCAAAACAGCATTGTATTGGTGCAGAAACAGATGGATAGGCCAATAGAACAGAATAGAAACACCAGAAATCAATCCAAACATCTACAGCCAACTTATATTTGGCAAGGACCTAAAACCAATTCCTGGAGCAAGGACAGTCTCTTCAACAAATGGTCTTAGGAAAACTGGAGCTCCACATGCAGAAGCATGAAGCAAGACCCCTACCTTTCACCTTACACAAAAATTCACTCAACATGGATTAAAGATCTAAATCTATGACTTGACTACATCAAATTATTAGAGAACATCAGAGAAACCCTGTAAGATATAGGCACAAGCAAAGACTTTTTGGAAAAGACCCGAAAGGCACAGGCAGTGAAAGCCAAAATTAACATTTGGAGTTAATTGCATCAAATTGAGAAGTTTCTGTACTTCAAAGGAAACAGTCAGGAAAGTGAAGAGGCAACCAACAGAATGGGAGAAATATTTGCAAATTATGCAACCAACAAAGGATTAATAACCAGAATCTACAAAGAGATCAAGAAACTCCACAATAACAAAACAAACAACCCACTTAAGAGATGGGCCAAGGACCTAAATAAACATTTTTCTTTTTTTTAATTAATTTTTTTGACAGGCAGAGTGGACAGTGAGAGAGAGAGAGACGGAGAGAAAGGTCTTCCTTTGCCGTTGGTTTACCCTCCAATGGCCACCGCAGCCAGCGCGCTGTGGCTGGCGCATGGCACTGATCTGAAGCCAGGAGCCAGGTGCTTCACCTGGTCTCCCATGCGGGTGCAGGGCCCAAGGACCTGGGCCATTCTCCACTGCACTCCCGGGCCATAGCAGAGAGCTGACCTGGAAGAGGGGCAACCGGGACAGAATCAAGCACCCCAACCAGGACTAGAACCCAGTGTGCCAGCGCTGCAAGGTGGAGGATTAGCTTATTGAGCTGTGACGCCAGCCAATAGACATTTTTCAAAAAAGGAAATCCAAATGGCCAACAGATGCATGAAAATATGTTCAAGACCACTAGCAATCAGTGAAATTAAAATCAAATTATATTTTTAATAATTAACCTAAGGAAGCATTAAGAGCTAAAAATGCATATGTATAAATGTCTTCATTGTTTTAAAACCTCGAAATATATATTGCTGAATAGTGTGGTATGGACTGGTTAAATATTTTATGATATGTTGCAACATATTAAAATACTGTTCTCAGGGTCAGGCCTGTAGCTTAGCCATTTAGATGCCTATCTGGGTGCTTGTATCCCATGTCAGTGCGGCTGGCTTTGAGTCTCAGTTCTATTGCCATTTCAGGCTCCCTACTAGTATGCATACTTGGAGGTAGCAGGTGATAATTCAAGTAGCTGAGTTATTGCCACTCACAATGGAGACATAGGCTGGGCTCATGGCTCTGGTTTTGGTCCCAGGTCAACCCCAGAATTTGCAAGCATTTGGGGAACAAACCAGACAGTGAGAGTTCTGTCTGTCTTTATGTCATCCATCCTACCATCTCTCTGCCTGTTGAATATATAATATGAAATAAAAATACTGCTCTCATCAAATATACACTATATAAATAAACTATATGTAAACAAAAATAAAAATATCAAAAGTCTATTATATATTATATTCACACTGAAATATATATGTGTGTAAAGGCACAAAGGTTTATCTCAAATGATATAGTTTCTTTTTTAATTTTTCTGAACTTTCCAAATTTTTATATTGATAATATTTTACATATATTGGTGTGTGCATGCAGTTATATGATTAGATAAAGAATTGTCAAAAGTCACCCACAATCACTTTTAACTACATAATTTTCCACAAATACTCAAGAAGGATGTCCTTGTGCTTTTGTAGAGTTACCACATTAGTATTCATATGGCTATGCTTTAGAAGAGATTACTTTGAATTAGGTAATAATGTTGCATGAATATTAAGTTTTTTGGCTTTCATAATCATTATTATATGGATATTACTTTAAAAAGGCATATTTTTCTTAGAAACTAGGCACAGAACTACTTGATAGTAAAAGGGTAGTCTTCACTTCTCTTCAATGGTTTGGGAAAAATACATACACACATGCTGCCAAAGCTGCAAAATGGAAACAATTGACACACTTAGGTAATCATGTGTAGAGATTGCTAAGTCTATTCTTAAATTTAAAAAACCAAAACCTCAAAATAAATAGTTGCCACAAGAAAACCCCAACTCAAGGTAATAATTCAAGAATTAAATTTGCTTTGGTATCTGGCATTTCACTTGTTTCTCATATAATTAAACATTGACAATAATAATGTAGAGTGAGGGAAAGAGGAGGATGAAAGAGATGGATATATGAGGACTCAAAAATTATAGAGATTTGAGAAATCTCTATATACTTACTATATATTAAAATATATCTATATTTACAATGTGATAATTCAATACAAAACAATAAGAAAATTGACACAGTTTGAGTAGCACATATTGTGAACTATCACAGTATCTGGGACTGGCACTTTGGCACAAAAGATTAAGCCAACACCTGCAATGCAGATATCCTGTATGGGTACTTTTCTGTGGCACAGTTGCTCCACTTCAATCAAGCTCCCTGCTAATACACCTGGGAGAGAAACCAAAGGTGGCTTAAGTACTTGGGCCTTTGCATACCTTGGGAGACATGGATGGAGTTCCTGGATCCTGGCTTTAGTCTGATCCAGCCAGTTGACTACTGTGCCCATATGGGAAGTGAAACAGTGGATGGAAGATCTGTCTCTCCCTCTGTCTCTAAATTTGACTTTCAAATGAATATATATCATTAAAAAAGAAACTGTTTAAAACAATGCTATGTGTCTTCTCACTCACGTCCATAAAGCATGCTTGCAAGGCTATGTAGACCCTCAAGGAGTATGAGGTCCAACAATAATTTCAGACTGCTATATTTGATCAGGAAAAAAGGAAGATTCCAGATATTTAAAAAATTATCTGAGGGACTAGGTAAAGTCTAGGAAGCCACTTTTAGAAGCCAGATCAGGGGATCTAATGAAGAAAGTTCCTACCAATTATTGTAAACTCTGAGAGCTTCTACTCATGACTTCCTGAGAACATTTGTATTCCTCCAGATTACTGACTCCTATCATTATCCTGTTCTAATGTTAGAGTATGCATGTATGTATCTAGAAAAATAAATACATGAAGGTTTTTCCACCATATATGGTTTTGATGCATATATTATATATGAGACTAATTTTAAAAATCATGAGTAAATGAAACTAAAAGATATCTATTTTGTTGAAAACTTTGAATTCCATGCAATTTTTTCATAATAAGTATTTTTTCTGAACTTTATAAGACTTCTCATAATGCATGAATTTAATTTTTTGCAACAACTTTTATATTAATAGCCTACAGACATTTTGAAACATGTGTACATGTATGTTAGTGACTCTACAATTTTTTCTCATTTCATATTTAAAGTTGATTATACAATTTGTCTTTTTACATTATGAGAATCGTTTTACATTAAAAGAATCAAAAAGCTATTTGGTGACTAGAAGACTTATACTTTCTAAATATTCACATGATTCATATTATATAGCCCCTATGGCACTAAGTAGCTCAACTGGACAATCTTGACTTCCAGTAGAAACATCAAAATATCATATGCCTATTTCTATAAGACTGTTAAGAAATTACTTTCATGCTTTCCAAAATTTCTCATTTTGGCCTGCGCAAATGAAACCAATGTATTCTGCCTAGGTGAACTTATAAGATAGAAGCATCTTTGGTCTTGAAGTAGCATACTATAGTGAGGTGCACTACATTGGATATGAAAAGCAAATAAAATCTGTGTGTATGTAAATTTGGCTACAATTGTGAGTTTTTGGTCATTTTAAATAAAACAGGTTTAATTTATAATGGGTGTTAAAATAATTTTTGTTTTAATGACATATTTTGTGTGTTTAGTGTCTGCAAATTCTAATTATTTATAGTTCCTCTTAGAAACAGGACCATAGAAATGTTAATAAGAAGCATTTATGCATAATATGAATTATTTACCAGTTTCTTTAATATTAGCTGATTTGCAAAATCAAATGTATAATGTAATCTTATTTAGAGCAGAAATTTGTATATTCTTTATTGCTAAGCACTCTCTCTGTTCATAGTAAAGCTTGAGAGTAATATGTTCTATTGAAAGAATAAACATAAATCAAAAATAATAAATTAATAACACCATGCAATTCTGAAAAGTGGGAGAAGCCTTGACTGGATAATAGAAACTTTGATGGTAATTACTAAGATTTCATCTGAATGAACTAAATTACAAAATTGTGAACAGTATTTTTCTAAGATAAGGGATAAGCAGCAATATGTGATTTATTTCACATGCTTTTTAAAATATTTTATTTATTTATTTACTTAAAAGTCAGAGTTTACAGAGACAGAGGGACAGACAGAGATATTCAATCTGCTGGTTCACTACTCAAATAGCTGCAAGGGACAACTCTGGGACAGCCTGAAGCCAAGAAACTTGAAAAACATCTGGATTTCCCACATAGGTGGCAAGGGCCAAGCATTCAAGCTCCATTGTACTTCTTTCCCAGGTGCATCAGCAGGGAGCTGAATGAGAAGTAGAGCAGCAAGCTGACATAACCAACTGTGTCATAATGCCAGCCACTATCATGTATTTTTAGTTGTTGATTTTATATACAAAAATCAAATGTAAATTTATTTTATGTTTGATTATTATTAAGTTGGATTCAGAAGTCTTTACCTATGATATCTACTCATTGTCCAATTTGAAAAAATATCTCACATCAATCTAACAGCTACTTTACTACCTAAAAGATCCTTTGTCTTTTGTGATAAATTACTTTCATATTCATTAAGCATTCTTCAAATGTGACTTTCAGGTTTTCAAAGAATTGGAACTATTCCTAGATATGTGCTCATGTTTTTGGAAAGGACTAAAACTGAAAAGTTCTCATTTGGATATTTCTCATTTATCTTACTTTCTTCCCTAGCATCTCTTATTATGCCCTAAATACGATTTATATTCATTAATCCTTTTTGTAGAGTCTGATTCATCTCCAGCATCCAATCAGAAACTTCCTACCTTTCAAAATCATTTTTCCTTTATAATTTGTTAGTTTCTCTGCACTATGCTAGGTTTGAATATGGTTTTCTCCATAACACATGTTGAAATATGATTGTCTTTTAGATGGTATCAGGAAGTGAGGACTTTCAGGGGTCATTAGGTCATTTAGGATTCATGTTGTCCTGGCAGGACTGGGTTTCTTCTCAGAGGTGTGTGAGTTATTGCTCTTGCAACACTGGATTAGTTACTTCAAGGACAAGTTGCTTTGAAGCCTGGGAACTCTACATGCTTTGTCTCCTGTATGCATATAGTTACCTATCTGCCAGATGCTGTGGCCTTGCTCTAGAACCCACTGGCTTCCAGAATCAGCAGCCAAAATCAACCTCATTATAAATTACCCAGTTACAGCAACAGAAAATGAACTTAGTACTGTAACAACCTCCCAATTATCTCTTTCATTGGTGCAATAATATCCTCCTTGTTTTGCATAGCTGTAACTTAACCTTATGTTAAGCATTGACATTCAAATCAAAATGATCTTGTAAAAATTAACATAATTTTTATTGTACTCACCACAATGGAGAAATAAATATCTGAGTTCATGGGTGTGCTAAATATTCTGATTTGATCATTGCAAATGGTATTCATGTATTAGAACATCATATTGGGCTGGGGCCACGGCTCACTAGGTTAATCCTCCGGCTGCAATGCCAGTACCCTGGGGTTCTAGTACCGGTTTGGGAGAAGCATCTGAAAGAGCAGACAATTAACTAAGCCACAGAGGCATGGTTTAAAGATGAAATCCATCAGAGAACACCAAGTATTTTTACAAAAGACTAAAAATAAATGCAGAAAGGCAGGAAATCAGAATAAGAAAGAAAGCATGATTTCCCCAAAGAAACACGACAACATATCAATATTAGAATGTGAAGATGAAGGCCAGCACCGCGGCTCAATAGGCTAATCCTCTGGGTTCCAGTCCCAATTGGTGTGCTGGATTCCATCCTGGTTGCTCCTCTTCCAGGCCAGCTCTCTGCTGTGGCCCAGGAGTGCAGTGGAGGATGGCCCAGGCCTTTGGGCCCTGTGGCCACATGGTAGACCAGGAGAAGCACCTGGCTCCTGGCTTCAGATGAGCGTGTTGCACCAACCGCAGCCTGCCGGCCGCAGCAGCCATTGGGGGGTGAACCAACGGCAAAGGAAGACCTTTCTCTCTGTCTCTCTCACTGTCCACTCTGCCTGTCAAAAAAAATTAATTAATTAAAAAAATGTGAAGATCAAGAGATTGATGAAATGCCTGAAAAGGAATTCAAAAGAATGGAGATACCTTGGAAAGATAAAAATAGATATACTATAAGATGAGCATTCTCACTCTTGAAAATTTACCCAAGGGAAATGAAATCAGCATATGAAAAAGTTAATCTTATGAGCATAACAAAAACTGAAAATATATCATTGTAAAAATTGAGAGGGAATGAGAGAGGAAGAATGAGGAAGGATGGAGGTGTTGGTCAGAGGGAGGGTAGGGTAGAAAGTATCACTATGTCCCTAAATCTGTATATATTAAATACATTAATGTTGTTTACTTTAAATTTTAAAAAATTAGAAAAAGATAAAATCTAGGGTCCCCCTTTGCAATTAATAAGACATCTTGGAAGCTAACAAGTTCTATATCCACTTTCATTGTAACTGGTAGCAAAATAGCCAGGTTATTTAGGCAGATGCCTTTAAAATACACTTTAATTTTCATAACAATGTTGATTTTACTTATTGCATTAAGGTGATTTTTTCCTAACATAACCCTATGAAGTGAGTTGTTATTCATATTTTGTTAAGAATATTTACTGGTATCATGTATTTGGTATGTTGTAGAAGCAAGATTCAAATTACAGAAGATCAGTATCAAAAAACACAAATTAGCATTGCATAATCTTCGGAGTCATACTCACTTTTTAATGATACCTATTCATTTTAATACCAGTACATGAAATTTAATATACATAATGCCTATATTATATATTTGTTACTATCCTTTTTGTATTCATATCTATGTGTTTTCAACTGGAAAATAGGTAAACTACATGTCTGAGGGAAAAATAATGTTAGGTCCCTCTACCATGACTGATAAGACACACAGTGAAGCACACTATCTTTAATTCAGTTCTTCCCTCTGAACTCCATAGCAATCATTCCTGAGAAGTCATTACTCACAATCAACATGTTTGAACTAGTCACTACCAAACAATTAAACTTGCTTGAGGATGGAAACCCATTGCTAATATTCTATACCATTTATACTATTTATCTTCTGTTATGAGTAAATTTTTTACATATATATGTGTATCAATGTTTAATGTTTTAATTACTATTTATGCCATTAAGAGAGGTTAAATATGTTTTTGGAGCATATACAAGTTTATTTTAATATTGCATTGTTTATTTTCCTATTATAACTTAGGAGGTGATGTGATTCTTTCAACATAACATGGTATTTTTATTTTTTTTATAGTTTTTTTTTTTGACAGGCAGACTGGACAGTGAGAGAGAGAGCCAGAGAGGAAGGTCTTCCTTTGTCGTTGGTTCACCTCCAATGGCCACTGCGGCCGGCGCGCTGCAGCCAGTGCACTGCGCTGATCCAAGGACCTGGGGCATCCTCCACTGCACTCCCGGGCCACAGCAGAGAGTTGGACTGGAAGAGGAGCAACCAGGATAGAATCTGGTGCCCTGACCGGGACTATAACCCGGTGTGCTGGCACCGCAGGTGAAGGATTAGCCTGCTGAGCCACGGCGCCAGCTGGTATTTTTATTTAAAACTATGAGATAGTGGAGGTGGAGCCAAGATGGTGGAACAGTGAGGGCACGCACTGATAGTCTGGGAAAAGATAGTTTAATAAAAGTGGAGTTACTGTAGCCACAAGAAAAGGCTCAGCAAAAAAATTGCAGAGGAAACTCTTCTGGATCTAGTGGATGTGACACAGAGGACCTACGGGGAGAGCAAGGTCACCCACCACGTGGAAGCTGAGCCGCAGGAGCCACAGCACCGTGGAAGCCGTGCAGCAGAGTCTGGCAGCCAGCGCTGGAAGGGGAGGTGAGATAAAACTTCGGTAACCCAAGACATTGGCGGGGAAAGGCAGAAAGAGCCTAGAGGGAATGAAAGCCCCACTGGGAAAAGTTCATCAGGTGGACTGGAGGAGAGAAAAAATGAACTTAAGGGAAACCGGCATGGACATTAGCCTCTCTCTCCACTCACCTTACAAAGCCGAGCAAGACAAAGAGCAGGTGCCATTTTGTGTATGTAAAGCAGTGCCCGCCATTAGCCAAGCAGAAAAACCTGACTCCGGTGGGGAGAAATAACAGGAGGTTAAGACCTAGTTAGTGAAAGTGAGGAGCTAATGAACTGAGACTGTGAAAATCTGAGGGGCTGGCGAGAGAACTCGCCGAGTACACAAACTCAGTAACTTGGGCAAACTGGTGAGACTGTTGAGAAATTTGAGACAACATTGAGGGCTGCATAAACTCTGTGTGGTCCCAAGGGTAAGCAGACAAATACCCACAGGGGCCAGATTTAATACATCAACTACCCTCAATTCCACTCAGCTGTGTGGAATTACTTCCCAACTGAGTCAGAAAAAAAAGAGAGAGAGAGCAAGCAAGTGAGAGAACAATCTGGGTGAGTCACCTTTGGCACACCCTTAACCCTGAAGAACCAAACAGAGCTCTCTGGCCACACCCATCAAAGCCTCTAAGGATCCATCAAAAGCAGACAGTCCACTTAATCTAGAGTCACAGTATAACGAGAAGAAACCAAAGAATATCTCCAATATGCCAAACAACAAACGCAGAAACCGAGGTAACAAGAACAAGAAAGACACTATGACACCCCCAAATGAAATAGACACCCCAATTCAAGATTATGAAGATGATGAGATAGAAGAAATGCAAGAAGAGGATCTCAAAACATTGATAAGAACATTAAGAAGTTCTCAAAAACAAATTGTTAAACTACAGAAATCCTTAATGGACAAGATAGAAAATCTCTCTCGTGAAAATGAAATATTAAGGAGGAATCAAAATGAAATGAAACAACTAGTGGAACAAGAAACTGTGATAGTGATGAGAAATCATAATGAAATGAAGAATTCAATTGATCAAATGACAAACACATTAGAGAGCCTTCAAAACAGAATGAGTGAAGCAGAAGAGGGAATATCGGACTTGGAAGACAGAGAACAGGAAAGGATACAGTCAAATCAAAGAAAAGAAGAGGAAATTAGAAATCTAAAAAATATTGTCGGGAATCTTCAGGATACTATTAAAAAACCCAACATTCGGGTTCTAGGAGTTCCTGAAGGCATGGAGAGGGAGAAAGGATTAGAAGGCCTTTTTAGTGAGATACTAGCAGAAAATTTCCCAGGTTTGGAGAAGGACAGAGACATCCTAGTACAGGAAGCTCATAGAACCCCTAATAAACATGACCAAAAGAGATCCTCACCATGTCACGTTGTAATTAAACTCACCGCAGTGAAATATAAAGAAAAGATCCTAAAATGTGCAAGAGAGAAACGTCAGATTACTCTCAGAGGATCTCCAATTAGACTCACAGCTGACTTATCATCAGAAACCCTACAAGCTAAAAGGGAATGGCAAGACATAGCCCAGGTACTAAGAGAGAAAAATTGCCAGCCCAGAATATTATACCCTGCAAAGCTCTCATTTGTGAATGAAGGTGAAATAAAGACCTTTCACAAAACAGAAATTGAAAGAATTTGTTGCCACTCGTCCAGCCCTGCAAAAGATGCTTAAAGATGTGTTACACACAGAAACACAGAAACACGGTCATCAATATGAAAGAAGGTAAATGAAGGAAACCTCACAGCAAAAGATCACAGGAAGTTCAAAACATATCTTTGGCAAAAGGCAGGGCAAAGTTACTACTTATCAATAGTCACATTGAACATTAATGGCCTGAACTGTCCAGTTAAAAGACACCAATTGGCTGACTGGGTTAAGGAACAAAACCCATCTATTTGCTGCTTACAAGAAACACATCTTTCCAGCAAAGATGCATACAGACTGAAAGTGAAAGGATGGAAAAAGATATACCATGCCAACAGAAATGAAAAAAGAGTGGGCGTAGCCATCTTAATATCAGACAACATAAACTTTACCACAAAAACTGTTAAGAGAGAAAAAGAGGGGCACCATATAATGATCAACGGATCAATTCAACAGGAAAATATAACAATTATCAATGTATATACACCTAATTACAGGGCACCGGTTTATTTAAAAGATTTGTTAAGGGACTTAAAGGGAGACTTAGACTCCAATACAATAGTACTGGGGGATTTCAATACTGCACTCTCAGAAATAGACAGATCAACAGGACAGAAGATCAACAAGGAGACAGTAGATTTAAATGACACTATACCCCAAATGAATCTAACAGATATCTACAGAACTTTTCATCCTACACAGAAAGCATTTACATTCTTCTCAGCAGTACATGGACCCTTCTCTAGGACTGACCACATACTAGGTCATAAAGCAAGTCTCAGCAAATTCAAAAGAATTAGAATCATACCATGCAGCTTCTCAGACCATAAAGGAATGAAGGTGGAAATTAGCAACTCAGGAATCCCTAGAGCATATGCAAATACATGGAGATTGAACAACATGCTCCTGAATGAACAATGGGTCATAGAAGAAATCAAAAGAGAAATCAAAAATTTTCTGGAAGTAAATGAGGATGACAGCACAACATACCAAAACTTATGGGATACAGCAAAAGCAGTGTTAAGAGGAAAGTTTATATCAATAGGTGCCTACATCAAGAAATTGGAAAGGCACCAAATAGATGAGCTTTCAATGCATCTCAAGGATCTAGAAAACCTTCAGCAAACCAGACCCAAATCTAGTAGGAGAAGAGAAATAATTAAAACCAGAGAAGAAATTAACAGGATTGAATAAAAAAAAATTACAAAAAATCAGCCAAATGAGGAGATGGTTTTTTGAAAAAATAAACAAAATTGACAACCCATTGGCCCAACTAACTAAAAAAAGAAGAGAAAAGACCCAAATCAATAAAATCAGAGATGAAAAAGGAAACGTAACAACAGACACCACAGAAAAAAAAAGGAATCACCAGAAATTACAACAAGGACCTGTATGCCAGCAAACAAGGAAACCTATCAGAAATGGATAGATTCCTGGACTCACGCAACCTACCTAAATTAACCAGGAAGACATAGAAAACCTAAACAGACCCATAACTGAGACAGAAATTGAAACAGTAATAAAAGCCCTCCCAAAAAAGAAAAGCCCAGGACCAGATGGATTCACTGCTGAATTCTACCAGACATTTAAAGAAGAACTAACACCAAGTCTTCCAAACTATGCAGAACCATCAAAAAAGAGGGAATCCTTCCAAATTCTTTCTATGAAGCCAGCATCACCTTAATTCCTAAGCCAGAGAAAGATGCAGCACTGAAAGAAAATTACAGAACAATATCCCTGATGAACATAGATGCAAAAATCCTCAATAAAATTCTGGCCAATAGAATGCAACAACACATCAGAAAGATCATCCACCCAGACCAAGTGGGATTTATCCCTGATATGCAGGGATGGTTCAATGTGTGCAAAACAATCAATGTGATACACCACATTAACAGACTGCAGAAGAAAAACCATATGATTATCTCAATAGACGCCAAGAAAGCATTTGATAAAATACAACACCCATTCATGATGACAACTCTAAGCAAACTGGGTTTGGAAGGAACATTCCTCAATACAATCAAAACAATTTATTAAAAACCCACAGCCAACATCCTAGTGAATAGGGAAAAGTTGGAAGCATTTCCACTGAGATCTGGTACCAGACAGGGATGCCCACTCTCACCACTGCAAGTCAATATAGTTCTGGAAGTTTTAGCCAGAGCTATTAGGCAAGAAAAAGAAATTAAAGGGATACAAATTGGGAAGGAAGAACTCAAACTATCCTTCTTTGCAGATGATATGATTCTTTATTTAGCGGATCCAAAGAACTCTACTAAGAGACTATTGGAACTCATAGAAGAGTTTGGCAAAGCACCAGGATATAAAATCCATGCACAAAAATCAACAGCGTTTGCATACACAGGCAATGCCACGGCTGAGGAAGAACTGCTAAGATCAATCCCATTCACAATAGCTACAAAAACAATCAAATACCTTGGAATAAACTTAACCAAGGACGTTAAAGATCTCTACGATGAAAATTACAAAACGTTAAAGAAAGAAATAGAAGAGGATACCAAAGAATGGAAAAATCTTCCATGCGCATGGATTGGAAGAATCAACGTCATCAAAATGTCCATTCTCCCAAAAGCAATTTACAGATTCAATGCAATAGCAATCAAGATACCGAAGACCTTCTGAGATCTAGAAAAAATTATGCTGAAATTCATATGGAGACACAAGAGACCTCGAATAGCTAAAGCAATCTTGTACAACAAAAACAAAGCAGGAGGCATCACAATACCAGATTTCAGGACATACTACAGGGCAGTTGTAATAAAAACAGCAAGGTACTGGTACAGAAACAGATGCATAGACCAATGGAACAGAATTGAAACACCAGAAATCAAGCCAAACATCTACAGCCAACTTAAATTTGATCAAGGATCCAGAACCAATCCCTGGAGTAAGGAAAGTCTATTCAATAAATGGTGCTGGGAAAATTTGATTTCCACATGCACAATCACGAAGCAAGACCGCTACCTTGCACCTTACACAAAAATTCACTCCACATTGATTAAAGACTTAAATGACCCGACACCATCAAATTATTAGAGAGCATTGGAGAAACCCTGCAAGATATAGGTACTGGCAAAGACTTCTTGGAAAATACCCCAGAAGCACAGGCAGTCAAAGCCAAAATTAACATTTGGGAATTTCATCAAATTGAGAAGTTTCTGTACTTCAAAAGAAACAGTCAGGAAAGTGAAGAGACAACTGACAGAATGGGAAAATATATTTGCAAACTATGCAACAGATAAAGGGTTGATAACCAGAATCTACAATGAGATCAAGAAACTCCACAACATCAAAACAAACAACCCACTTAAGAGATGGGCCAAGGACCTCAATAGACATTTTTCAAAAGAGGAAATCCAAATGGCCAACAGACACATGAAAAAATGTTCAAGATCACTCGCCATTAGGGAAATGCAAACCAAAACCACAACGAGGTTTCACCTCACCCCGGTTAGAATGGCTCACATTCAGAAATCTACCAACAACAGATGCTGGCGAGGATGTGGGGCAAAAGGGACACTAACCCACTGTTGGTGGGAATGCAAACTGATGAAGTCACTATGGAAGTCAGCCTGGAGATTCCTCAGATATCTGAATATAACCCTACCATACAACCCAGCCATCCCAGTCCTTGGAATTTACCCAAAGGAAATTAAATTGGCAAACAAACAAGCGGTCTGCATATTAATGTTTATTGCAGCTCAATTCACAATAGCTAAGACCTGGAACCAACCCAAATGCCCATCAACAGTAGACTGGATAAAGAAATTATGGGACATGTACTCTATTGAATACTATACAGCAGTCAAAAACAATGAAACCCAGTCATTTGCAACAAGATGGAGGAGTCTGGAAAATATCATGCTGAGTGAACTAAGCCAGTCCCAAAGGGACAAATATCATATGTTCTCCCTGATTGGCGACAACTAACTAAGCACCAAAGGGGAAACCTGTTGAAGTGAAATGGACACTATGAGAAACAGTGACTTCATCAGCTCTTGTCCTGACTGTTGATGTACAATGTAATACTTTATCCATGTTAGTATTTTTTTTGTTATAGTACTATTGGTCGAACTCTGTAATTAACACACAATTATTCTTAGGTGTTTAAAGTTCAAGTGAAAAGTGATCCCTGTTAGGAATTTGGAAAACATTATGCTGAGTGAAATAAGCCAGTCACAAAGGGACAAATATCATATGTTCTCCCTGATCGGCGACAACTAACCGAGCACCAAAAAGGAAACCTGTTAAAGGGAAATGAACACTATGAGAAATGGTGACTTGATCAGCCCTCACCCTGACTGTTGATGAACAACTTAATACGTTACCCCTCTTAGTATTTTTTTGTTTGTTCTACTTAATACTTTTAGTTGAATACTGTAATCAATACACAGTTATTCTTAAGTGTTGAAACTTAACTGAAAAGTGATTGCTGGTAAATATAAGAGTGGGAATAAGAGAGGGAAGAGATGTGCAACTCGGGACATGCTCATGCTGACTTGCCCCAAACGGTAGAGTTAGAAACATACCAAGGGATTCGAATTCAATCCTATCAAGGTGGCATGTACCAATGCCATCTAACTAGTCCAAGTGATCAATTTCTGTTCACAATTGATCATAATGATAGGACTAAGAGCCAAAGGGATTACATAAACAAGACTAGTCTGCAAATACTAACTGATAGAAAAAAAAAAAGGGAGCGAACGATCCTACATGGGAAGCGAGATACACAGCAGACCCATAGAATGGCAGATGTCCTAAACAGCACTCTGGCCTCAGAATCAGCCCTTAAGGCATGCGGATCTGGCTGAAGAGCCCATGAGAGTATTTCAGGCATGGAAAGCCAAGACACTCTGGGAAAAAAATGACCTAAATGAAAGATCTCTGCGAGTGAGATCCCAGTGGAAAGAACAGGTCATCAAAGAAGGAGGTACCTTTCTCTGAAGGGAGGAGAGAACTTCCATTCTGACTATGACCTTGCCTAAATATGATCAAAGTCGGTGAACTCAAAAGGCTTCCATAGCCTTGGCAACTCATGATAAGAGTTGAGTACTGATGCCATAAACAAGAGTGTCAATTTGTTAAGTCAACAGCAGGAGTCACTGTGCACTTACTCCTCATGTAGGATCTCTGTCCTTAATGTGCTGTACAGTGTGATTTAATGCTATAACTAGTACTCAAATAGTATTTTTCACTTTGTGTTTCTATGTGGGTGCAAACTGTTGAAATCTTTACTTAATATATGCTAAACTAATCTTCTGCCTTTCCAATACATAAGAAAATCTTCAAAAAAAAATACAGAGTGACTAGATTTTCCTCCTTCAGTGTAATTCTGAAACAAAGTGACTCATAAATTATATTTAAACAAAGTGAGAAAATATGGCCTTTTTGAACAAGATGGCACCAAAACAAAGAAGCTCCTGCCCCTTCCAAAGTGGATGTCAAGGCAAATGCTGAGGACAAGAAAACAGCACTGAAAGCTATCCACAGCCACCTATAATAGAGAGACAGGGAGAGAGGGAGAGAAAGGGAGAGAGAGAGAGATAGAGGGAGGGAAGAAGGGAGAAAGAGCAAAAGAGAAGGAAGGAGAAGTAGTAGTAGCAGTAGTAGTAGTAGAAGTCGGGGTGGACAAAGAGGAAGAGGAGGATAAGGAAAAAAAATAGGGAGGGAAGAAGGAAGAAAGGAATGAAGAAAAACAAATAAAACAGTGTAACTCTGGATGAAGCCCAAAGATCCCTAAAAGTGCACCTCCAGGAGAAACAAGTTAGATTAGCATGCCATCAATTCCCCTGACAGCAGAGCTTCCATGAGGAAGATGGAAGGCCACACACACTTGCATTGCTTGAGGATGTCAAGGCCAGCTAACACCAGATCAGACAAGCTGTGAAGCAACTCCGACTTAGATGTGGCCAAGGTGAACATCCTGATCAGGCTGCTGGAGAGAAGAAAGCATTTAATGAAATGGCTCTGGATTATGCTGCTTGGATTTTATAGCAAAATTGAAATCATCTGAACTGGGTCCAGAGGACCAATTCAAAGTACCCAATTTCATCATTAGCATAAAAGCAATAAAAATACAGCAGGAAGTAAGTTTGAGAATGTCTTCTAGATCATGGTAAAGGATTTAAGTTTAGTTCTGAAATAATGGCAATCTGAGAATTCTGTAAGTGGAATGACATGCTTTAATTTCATTTGAAAGTAAATTACTCTATTTTCTAAATTAATAATAAAACCAGATAGAGAGTATTGAAAATGGAAAACTATGCAATTGAAGTAAAGACAATAGAGCTGCCTGTTTCAATAACCCATAATAAAAATGGTAATTACATGGACCAGAGTGCTAGGAAAGGATAGGGTCAAAAATTGTCATATAAGGGAAATATTTCAAAGACAGTAACAGGGAGGTTTTTATGTATTAATTAGTTTATGTGAAAGGAAAAGAGAGAGAAGATGATTGATGAGTTGATGAGCATCACTATGATTATTTGCAGTTGAACAATTGAAAATTGAAATTCTCAGCTATTGAGATGAATGTCAGATTAGAGAATGTTCTTACTAAACATTTAAATGGGTTATTGTACAGCAGATTAATAGAAGTGAGTAAAAAGAAGAGGTCCAGAATAAATATATAAATTTAGGATTCATTGGTACATAGCTAACTTTTGTTTAATTTTATTAAGTATTTATTTATATATTTATTTATTTGAAAGGCAGAGTGACAGAGAAAGAGACAGAAAATGAGGGAGAGAGAGTGAGGTCTCTTTTTAAAAGATTTATTTATTTATTTGAAAGAGTTACACAGAGAGTGAGTAGAAGGAGAGAGAAAGAGAGAGAGACAGAAGTCTTCCATCTGCTGGTTCATTCCCAATGGGCCACAATGGCTGGAGCAGTGCTCATCTGAAGCCAGGAGCCAGGAGCTTCTTCCAGGTCTCCCAAATGGGTACAGGGATCATCTTATACTGCTTTCCCAGGCCATAGCAGAGAGCTGGATCAGAAGTGGAGCAGCAGGGATTCGAACCGGAGCCCATATAGGATGCTGGCACTGCAGGCGGCAGCTTTACCTGCTACACCACAGCACCCAAACACCCTGAGAAAGGTCTTTAATCTGCTGATTTATTTCCCAAATAGCCACAAGAGTTAGGTTTGGGCTAGGCTGAAGCCAAAAGACAGGAATTGCATCCTGATGTCCCACATGCATAGTGGGGGCCCAAGAATTTGGGCCATTTTCCACTGTCTATCCAGGTGCATTAGCAGGGAGATGTGTTTGAATCAGAGCAGCAGGGATTCAAATCAGCACTCTAACATAGGATGAGGGTATTACAAATAGCAGCTTACCATATTGTGTCACAACATAACACTGGCCCCTATTTTCATTATTTAAAAAAATTAAATAAAAATTGTAAGTATCCATCAGATATATTTATTTCAACATACACGTAAATTATTTAATGCCCAATCAGGCTAAATATATCTATCTTTTTAAACATTATCATTTACTTTGATAGAAATGTTTAAAATCATTTCTTATAGTGTTTTTATAGAAAAATGTGCAGTATGGAGTCGGCACTGTGGCACAACTGGTTAATGCCCTCGCCTGAAGCGCCAGCACCCCATATGGGCACTGGTTCTAGTCTGGCTGCTCCTCTTCTGATCCAGCTCTCTGCTTTGGCCTGGGATAACAGTAGAAGATGGCCCAAGTCCTTGGGCCCCTGCTCCCACATGGGAGACCTGGAAGAAGCTCCTGGCTCCTGGCTACAGATCGGTGCACCTCTATCCATCACAGCCATCTGGGGTGTGAACCATCCAATGGAAGACCTCTCTCTCTCTGTGTCTCTCCTCTCTATGTAACTCTGACTTTTGAACAAATAAATAAATCTAAAAAAATTTTAAAAATTTTAAAAAGTGCAGTAAATAATCATTACCTAGGGTGACCTTGCTGTGCAATAGAATATCAGAACTTCTTAATCCTATCTTTGTCTTTGCATCCATTAAATAACCTTTCCTCATCTATATATATTATTTTTAAAATGCATTTATTTGAAAGGCAATGGCCAAGAAAGACATAAAGAGGGCACATCAGAGAGTGTGTCTACCTCTTGGTTCACTCACAAATGTCCACAATAGCAGTTTTAGGCCAGTAAGAAGTCAGAAGTCAAGAATTCCATCAAGGTTCTCACATGTGTAGCAGGAACCCAAACACTGGGTTGTCAACTGCAACTTTCCAGGCACAAAACCAGAAAGCTGAGTCAAACGTGTGAAGTAGCCTAATTTCAAACCAGGCACTACAATATCACATGCAGGCATCCCAAGTGATGGCATACCCACTTTACCATAATGTCTAACCTTATAGATGATATATAAAACCATGGAATTGAAGATATTATCCATGCACTTAATTGAGTACAGAGAGGAAAAAAAATAAAGGCAGGAGTTTTTTCAAGGGAAATGGATTTTATAGAATAAGAATAAGCAGAAAATGAGATTGGAGATAGCTAAAGAAAGAGAAAAAATAAGTGAATATGGATATTCCAGATGTTAGGTTCAGAGGATATTTCAGGGAGATATAATTATTAGCTGATTTCACTGTTAGGCTGAAAAAAGAGAGCTGATAATTGCCAATTTGACTCTGCATGGTTAGGTAGATAATTGGTGACCTGGAATAGTACAACTTTGGTAGAATGATGGAGAAGCATATGACTTGAATACTTGCAAAGAAAGTGTGGAATCAAATCCAGCAAGTTAAAACATTTCCAGCTAATCTGTTGTGAAGGAAGTAGAGAAATGAAATTAGTACAAAAAGTATTAATGGATGTCATGGACAAATTTTTAAAGAGACCCTCATGACACACAGTTCCTGATATTTATACCACTGTATAAACCTCTCCTAATGCTTGTGAATTACTTCAAAGTTATAGTTATGGTGAAAGTGAGGGGTTGTCGCTCACCTTATTACCTCGTATTATAAAAGACTCTATTGCTTACAGATTCTTTCTAAAGTCACCCAGATACCCTAGTGGACTTTTAAATAGACTGATCCTGAGGTGAGCACTTAGATGAGAACCCTGCCATGGCCAGCATCTTGATTGCTGCTTTGCAAATGGCCAGCTCCCTCATACCCTGATGTGCTGACACAAAGAATTTATTAAATAAAAAATTATAAATTTAAGCTTCTAAGTTTGTGCTAATTTGTGTATTTCATAGAAAAGAAAGAAAGAGGAAATCCATGGATATAGGGAAAAAGAACAACTGCAAAAATCTACTCAGTTAATCTATAGAAATTAGAAAAGGAAATCAGAGTATATATTTTGATATTTGGTTCCATGTGACAGGAGCCTGAACTTTTCCTTAATTTTAAATTTTTTGGGGGGTCAGTACCTCCATGAAGTGTCATGTTTTCTCACAGCATCATATAGATACAATAGATGCTTCACCTATTTTGTCCCCATATTTTGCACCTCCAAAACTCACATGGCCCTTTTTTTATGCCCTTTATATTTTCTATCCTAAGCCAGCCAACTGCCTGGATTCTCCTGCTAAACAGCACTGAAAAAACAATAAAAATGCTCTGAAGTAGTAGACATGATAGAGAATAAAAATTTGAACTTCTTCAAGGAGAACACCATAGGACAGGGAAAGGAGTCTTGGACTTTTCAGGTGTGATGAGATGCTATTAAAGATTTTTGAATATCAAGATATATTTATTTTAAATAAAATCAGGCTGCCTGCTATTATTGAACAGGATAGATGTGTTGGACAACAATTATATTGCTTATGGTCTTTATGGTCTCTGTGTTTGCTTGGAATAACAGAGAAATTATGCACCTGTAATATAGAAAAGAGTAGAGGATGTCCAAAAATATAGGAACATGGGAGAATTGAGTGTGTTGAGGACAAATATACAAAAAACTGAAACTTTGAGGCAAGATAGATAATAAAGAGATGTGGGTTTCCATTTGACTTTATTTCAATTTTTATTTTGAAGGCGTAAAGGGAGGAGAAAGTTATGAAAACTTCTGATATAGCAGTAAAGCATATATTAAGTATGAGTGGTTGTAATTGTTCATAATATAATGAACAAAAATTGATTAATGAAATATGTGCATATTCTAAAGAATAAATTATATAGAATAAAGAACAGCATTGACAATAACAGATAGAATTGTTGTCAAGATGGCATGTATTGGCTATTTTTTATCATATTCTATAAGACTAAACGGTGACATTATTGCTGTACATTTCATGACTTTTAAAGGCATGAATTACCATGTTGGCTAGTTTTTCATAAGGAGATGCACTTTACCAATTAATGTTTTTCAGGAAATATAGTATCTAAAATTCAGGCTTTTTAAATGTGACAACATAGGAAAGAAGATAGAATCCTTGTTTTGGCTATGACATGTATGAGCTTAAAAACTGACATTCCTGATTTTCTGAGAAGAGAGATTTGGAATAAATTGAAAACCAACAACTTTTCTGATAACCATCAGAGAACAGAGATCACAGGACAAACGTGCTTCTCGAAATCTCAAGAGACAGAGCATACTGAAAACAACCACTGAGATGTTTATCTGAGGAAAAAGATACTGGAGATTTACACTGATAAGGACACTTTATGACAGTTTTAGTGAATTGATGGAAGCTAAGTGTAGATTGGCTTGAGACTGAAAACTCCTTTGAGCCACAGTCTTGGGGTACTCCACATTTTTTGTGAATTTCAGTTCCAGGAACCACATCAATTTCTCACAGTAAAGAGATGAGAAAGGTCTTTATTCAAGCAGCAGGAAGAGGGAAACAACCATTTTGAAATATGCTCCAAAGTTTCTTCATGACAAGCTCCTCCTTCCCAAGAGAAAATAAGTTTATCAGGACCTCATGAACCTGGAGAATGGCAATGAGACAATTCCAAATCTCTTTAGTCTTACTGTGTCACCCAGAAAGATAAGCAAAAGAATCTAACAACTACAAAGATCAAATCCCCAGAATTCAGTAACATCATGGAATACTTTGCTCAGCCATATTTTATGTCACATCAACAGGACTCCTCCAGTAGAGCAGTAATGAGTAAAAATGGAAAGAGCTATAAAACAGATACTGTATTTAAGAAAAATTCTTGGGAAGAAAAAAAAAGGATTAATCAGGAAAAATGGGAAACAAAACCAATGAATAATGTAAAGTAAGAAAAAAATTTACACATTAGTTCCACATATTAACAAAAACTGTAAGCCATATTAGAAGCCAAGAGAAATCTTAGTTTGAAAAGATCAAGTAAGAAAAAGGATCAGATCTAGACAGGATGTGTTTTTGGAAATTAGTAGATAAGAAATATGTAATAAATACAACTACATGGTAAGGACTGAAATGAAAACATGTTTACAAATGCAAATATAGTGGGTAACGTAAGCAGAGATATGATAATGTTAACAAAGAATCAGCAGAAAATACTGAACATCTAAATAACTGTACACAAATGAAAAAACAATGCCTTTTTTAGGCTTATCAGTAGACTGCACTCAGTCAAGTGGTGAAAAATATCAGTGAGTTTGAGACATGCCAACAGAAACATCCCAAAGACTGAAAATGGATGAAGTTTTCCCAAATTAAAGATAGATTCTGAACTATGGATCCCAGAAGCTTACAGAACAGCATTCAGGATAAAAGGTATGCAAATTAACACAAGGTCAAATTATATTAAACTGGAAAAAACCCTAAAGTGAAAATCTTGAAATGAAATAAACTGGAAGAAAATGATTACATTAACCTTAAAGGAGAGGGAGGGGAAGGAATGTATTGGATTTCTCTTCAGAAGCCATGTAAGCAAGGAGTGAAATATTTAATCTATTGAAAGAAAAACAGACTTAGAAATTTATGGATAATGAAATTATTCTTCAGGAAGTAGAAAAAAGACATATGACAAGAAAGTAGAGGAGGTTTATCATAAAATAAATTATTCATAGAAAAGAAAAATAGTATAGTTCATAAAGCAAAGATTTACATAATGAACAGTGTCAAGGAGGAAATAAATGAGAGTAAAAATAAATTTTTATTTCCCCTATCCTTAATTGACCTAAATGACAACTCTCAAGTTATAATAGAAGAAACATTAGGTGATTTTAATATATACATAAATTAAATGAGTGACATTAATATTATCATAGATATCAGAGAAGATAATATTGATAATATCTTGATATGTGTCATTTAGACTACCCAGGATATAGCATACTGTTATTTAAAAGTGCACTTAGACTAGCTGTAAATGCATATCAAAAATTCTAGGACAATCCCTAAAAATAATTTTTAAAGAAGTATATTTGTTAAAATAGAAGAAAGAAATGTACTTACAAAGTGAACAATTAAAATCTGAGAAAGCAGAAATAAGATAAAGATAGAAAAGGGAAACAAAGAACAGTAATAATGAATAGAAAAGAATCACAAACAGACAGGGATTAAATGATGCCAATAATCACTATAAATGTGACTATTCTATCAGCTTAAAGACATGGATAACCACAGGTTAGGGAGACATAAAAACAAGATCCTTCTACATGTTGTCTCTAAGAAACCCCCTTTAAATATGAGGGCACAGACATGAAAAGAGAAAGAGCACAATAACACTAATATAAAAAAAACCCACAAAACTAGAATATCTATGCTAATTTCAAACAAAGGATATTTCAAGGCCAGGTAAGTTATCTGACATATCAAATAATGATCTCCTATAAGACAAAAGTCTCTTTAGTATGTTAGTAGCTTATATCACAGCATCAAAATACATGAGGCCAAAACTGAGAGAACTATAAGGAAGAATAGACATCATATTATATTTGGAGATTTCCAAACCTGTATTTTAGTAATTTATAGATTCCGCAAGTTCAAACTCAGAAAACATATTTGAAATGAACAAGATCATTAATCAAAAAGATTGAATTAACATTCATATAATATTTCAGCCACAAACAGCAGAACATTCACTCTTCTCAACTTCGCATAGATAATGAAAAAAGATAAACCACATTTTGGTGAATAAAATATACCTTAATAAATTAGTGAAATAAAAATTATTCAGTCTATCAGTTGATGATGATTTAAACTTGAAATCAGCATTTGAAATATAGTCAGAAAAATCTCAGCATATGTGGAGATTAATGACACATTTTAAAATAATACTTCTAAATTTGTTAAAATATATTAAGGGACAGGCCAGCACTGTGGCATAATGGGTAAAAGCCACTGCGTGCAACACTGGCATCCCATGTGGGTGACAGTTTAACTCCCAGCTGCTCCACTTCCAATCCAGATCCCTGCTAATGTGCCACAGAAAAGAGAAAAAAATAGCCCAGTCCTTGGGCCCCTGTAACCACATGGGAGTCCCAGATGAAGCCCCCAGCTCCTGGTTTGGGCCTGGCCCAGTTCTGGCCATTGCAGCCATTTGGGGATTGAACCAGAGGATGGATAATCTCTCTCTCTCTCTCTCTCTCAATCTCTCTCTCTCTCTCTCTCTCTCTCCCTCTCCCTCCTCTCCCTCACCCTCTGTATAATTCTTTCAAATAAAAATTAAAAAGAAAAAAGAATTAAGGATAAAAAAGCAAACTCAGGCACAATAGCAACAAAAATAATAAAATACTCAGTAATACTATTAACCAAAGAGGTGAAACACTTCCATACTTACAATTGCAAAATATCAATGATAAAATTAGATACACAAATAGGAGATCATCCTCTGATCATGATTTGGAAGAATTATTATTATTAAAATGAAAATGCCATATAAACTGATCTATGAAATCCCTACAAGAAGATCAATATCCTTTATATAAATACAGGAAACAATTCTAAAGTTTAATTGTAACCACAATATAATATAATAAGCACACAAACTTGAGCAAAGAAAACACTGGAGGAAGATATAATTCTTCTTGATTTAAAAATGAATTACAAGGGTGGGCACTGTGACGTAGTGTGGTAAGCCTTCACCTGTGGTGCCAACATCCCGTCTCATCCTGCTGATCCTCTTCAGATCCAGCTCTCTGCTATTGCCTCAGAAAGCAGTGGAAGATGGCCCAAGTGATTGGGCCCCTGCACCCTCATGGGAGACCCAAAGGGAGGTAATGTCTCCTGGCTGTGGATCAACACAACTCTGGCCATTATGCCCATTTGGGGAGTGAACCAAAGGATGGAAGACCTTTCTCTCTGTCTCTCCTCTCTGTCTATAACTCTAACTCTCAAATAAAGAAATAAAAAAAATTAAAAATGATTATAATGCTACAGTAATAAAACAACATACTACTGGCCTAAACAGACTATGGAACAGAGTAGAGATCCCAAAAATAAATCCATGCACATACAGTGAATTGGTCTTCAAAAAGAAGCTACTGCCATCCACATGAAAGACCTGGATGAAGTCCCTGACTCCTGGCTCTTACACTCTCTCTCTCCTTCCCTTTCTCTCCCTGTCTCTGTCATTCTGCCTTTCCTGCAAATAAAACAAATCTTAAGAAAATGATTCTATAAAGGTATGCAGGGGGAAAGCTTAACATTAACATGGCAAAGATTTTTTGGATATGACTGCAAAAGTATTGGAATAAAAGCAAATATAGACAAGTGGGGTTACATCAAACTAAAAAGCTTCTTCACAATAGGCAGCAATCAACAGATTGAAAAGACACTCTGCAGACTGAGCAAAAATATTTCCAAATGCTACATGTAATAAAATGTTAAAATCCAAAATATATGAGATATTAAAATTCAAAAGTTAAGCAACCTAATGGCAAATGGATAAATACCCAAATAAAAATGGTCTTGCAGGGAGACAAAAATAGTCTGAAAAGCCCTGTAAAACTAGAGGAGAAATTGAAGAAATAGTTGTTAATATCATCCCAAATCACAAAGTAACAGATCCAAATGGTTTTACTAGTGAATTATATCAAATGCTAAAATGAAGAAATATACTATTTCTCTGAAATCTCTTCCAAAACAAAGAAGCAGAAGGGACACCTCCTAATTCATTTTATTCAGTCAGTGTTACAGTAAAACCAAACCACATAAAATCATAACATGAAAGAAAACTCAGCCTTAACTCTTATGAATATAGGTCTAAAATCCTCAACTAACTATTAGCAAATTAAATACAATAATACATAAACACAACATGCGCTGGAGAAATGTTATCAAAATTGAGTTATATGAGGCCAATTCAAGATTCAAAAGTCAAAAATTGTAACCAAACTATGCACCAATAAAAGAAGAAAAGCTATACATTATAAATTGTTGAAGCATTCAACAAAATCTAATACACATTTATTGCAATAACTCTCAGTAAATAAGGAATCAGGAGCATTTCTACAACTTTATAAATAGTATCTACAAAACAACCCTATAGTTGACATCATACATAAAGGTAAGAAACTGTAGCTTTCTCCACCATCAAGAACAAAGTATGGATGCTACTTCAGAACTTTTCTATGCAACATCATAATGTTAAACCTAGCTAGTGCAGTAAGAACTAAAAAGGATACCAAAGAGATAGAGTTTTAGGGAAGCGATTAAATGTTTTCACTGATTATTGTACCATCTATCCCCAAAATTTCTAGGTACTGAGAAAAAAATTCTGAACTAACACACTTATAGCCAAATTTCAGGCTAAAATGCTAACATACAAACATCAATTGTTTATATTTATACTTAGAATGTATGATTAATGATAAAATATCATTTAATTAGCATAAAATGAAATATTTGGATACAAAATATATAGAAGATGTACAAGTGCAATATCAGAAAACTCTCAAAAATAATAAACTATATAATAAATTCAGGAACCAGCACTGTGGCGCAGCAGGTAAAGCTACCACCTGCAGTGCCAGCATCCCATTTGGGCATTGGTTCCTGTCTGGTGGCTCCACTTCCAATCCAGCTTTCTGCTGTAGTCTGGGAAAGCAGTAGAAGATGGTGCAAGTCCCTGGGCCCCTGCATTCACATTGGACACCCAGAAGACGCTTCTGGCTCCTGGCTTAGATTGGCCCAGCTCCAGCCGTTGCAGCCATGTGGGGAGTGATTCAGTGGATGGAAAACTTACTCTCTCACTTTCTCTCTCTCTCTTCCTCTCTCTCTCTCTCACCTCTCTGCCTCTCTGTAACTCTGCCTTTCAAATAAATAAATAAATCTTTAAAAAGATAAATTCAGAAATATTTCTACCTGAAGTGTGGGAAGATTCATTCATTCTTCCCAACCTGATCTCTAAAGCCAACAAAATCTGTATTATCCCAAGCAAACTATTTTACTATTTAGTCAATATCAACAAAATAATTCTATAAATTATTTGGAAATAAAGACAGAATAGTCAACAAAATACATAAAATGAAGAAGAAATTTGGAAGACTAATGATACAGGAATTCAAGATTACTGTGAAGTTAGTGCAATCAAGACAGCATGGTATTAGTGAAAAACAGCCACAGAGATCAATAAGCTGGAAAAATATTGCATAATTAGAACTTCAAAAATATACCCAACACAATTTTGACAAAGGAGCAAAGGCAACTCAATAGAGAAAGAACAGATTTTTCACCAAATGGATTCTAGCAAAAATAGATGTACCTATTGAAAAAATTACTCTAGATGTTGACCTCACACCTCTCATAAGAATTAACTCAAAATGGATAGTACACTTAAGTGTGAGGAAAATACAAAATTCCTAGAAGACAATGTTGGAGAAAATCTAACCAATGGTGGTTTTAATGGTAAATTTTTATTCAGTTGTTTATCATTTTATTTATTTATGTGAGAGGCAGAGACACAGAAAAAAGTAAAAAGACAGATAGACAGAAACAAATAGCTCCTATCCACTGGTTCATGTCTTGGATGCCCATAACAGTCAGTCAGAATTCAATTTGGGTCTCCAATGTGTGGAAGGAACCCCATTGGTTGATCCATCACTATGCCTGCAGGTGTCTGTATTGACAATAAGATGAATCAGAAGCAGCTAGGTCTGAAACTCAGACACTCCACTACGAGACAAAGGCATCTTAACTGCGAGGCCAAAACCCCTGTCATTGGTAAAAATTTTTGAAATCAACATAAAAAGCATAATCCATCAAAATGTTATAATTTAATAAATAAAATACTTGCAGTTTGCAAAAGATCTGATAAACAAAATGAAGAATACAGTGACCAAATGGAGATTTATTTGCGAAACAGACTATCAGATTTAAAAATTTATATCAGAAAACCTCTTAAAACTTTAGAATAAGGCAAAAGCTCCCCTAAAATGACCAAAGAATCTGGATAAAGACTTTAACAAGGGAGAATTGCAGAATATGCAAATGGAAATATGCTCAACACCATCTCTCATTAGAGTATCACATATTAAAATACAAATGATATATCAGTAACATTAGAATGTTAAAAATACCAAAAAAAAAAAAAGACTTCATAAAATGCTGTATACAGAGTAACAATAGCTTTCCTTTAGTACTTTATTGGAAAATTCCATGTATTTTTAACATGGTCTAACAACCACACACCTAAGTATTTAACTAACTGAATTTAAAATTTATGTCCACATAGAACCTACACATGCATTCTAAACAGTTTTAATCATATTCCCCCAAAATTAAGGAAGTAGCAGAGGATGGCTATAGTGTTTGAGTCCCTGTCATGCACATGGGAGACATAGATGAAGCTCCTGACTCTGGCCTGGTTCAGCCCCTACTGTTACAGCCATTTTGGGAGACAACCCAAAGTTGGAAGATGAATCAATCAATTTCTCTCTCTCTTTCTTGCTCTCACTCCCCCCCCCCACCCCCTTCTCTCTATAATCCTGCCTTCTGAATAAGATAAATAAATCATTTAAAAATGAAAAGAAAACACTACACAAATTCTGGTAGACAGACATCCTTCAGTGTATCTTATAAATCCTTAAAATTATCAGAATCATTTAAAAAAAAGAAAATTCTGCTACATTTCATAAAACAGAGGGAGTTAAGAAGATATGACAACAAATGTGACATGGTAACCTTGATTTTACCCTCGGCATTAGGAATAAACTAAATTATAAATAAATCTGTACCAATTATAGATATTAGTTAATAATAATCTATCGATAGTGGTTCACAAACAAATACACTATACAATACTATTCTACATTGTTAATAACTGAGGACATTGTTGCACAAAGCATGGGATCTTTCTGGACAATATTCTCAACTTTTATGAAAAAATGTGAAACTTTTCTAAAAATAATATCAGTATCCCTGGGTTTGAATACCTCTGCTTCAAATTCCAGCTTTCTGCAGATGTGCACCTTGGGCAGTAACTATGTGATGTTTTAAGTTGTTGGGTTCCTGCCACTCATGTGGAAAACCCAAAATTAGAGCCTCACTGTCACAGAAATCTGATGAATGAACCAGTGAATGGGAGATCTGTTTCTCTGTCTCTCTCTGTGTGTCTCTGTCCCTTTGTTATTCAAATAAAACAAATAACATTTTCTTTTAAAAAAAAGAAAAGATATTTTTCAGAAGAAGAATCTTCAAATTCTTTAAATTTTGAGGGGCTGGTACTGTGGCATAGTGGGTAAAGCCGTCGCCCACAGTGCCAGCATCCCACATGGGCAACAGTTTGAGTTCTGGCTGCTCCACTTCTGACCCAGCTCTCTGCTGTGGCCTGTGAAAGCAGTAGAAGATGGCCCAAGTGCTAGGGCCCCTGCACCCATGTGGGAGACCCGGAAGAAGCTCCTGGCTCCTGGCTTCAGGTTGGCACAGCTCCAGCTATTGCGGCCAATTGGGGAGTGAACCAGAGGATGGAAGACCTCTCTCTCTGTGCCTCTTTCTCTTTGTGTAACTCTGCCTTTCAAATAAATAAATAAATAAATCTTTCAAAAAATTCTCTAAATTTTGAATTTAATAGAGTAGTAATATTTATTTTAGCTAACAAGATGCTGATTTTGATGCATTTCCTAACTTGACTATTTAGTTGCTTTGTAATTATGAAAATGAGTCACATTATTGATAACAAATAAATAACTAAGTAATAATTTCTCTTTCTTACATGAAAATAACAAAATTTCATTTCTCATGCCTGTAAATCAGAGGATGAAGGCTATGGAAGAACATTAAAATAATAAAAATGAGGTAGTTTCCCAGTTTTAGATAGCATGTTAACTAATTAAACATGTTGACACAAAATTAACTGAAACTCCCTGGGATTTACCATATTTAGCCTAGGAAATCTGTATTTGCAATGACTAAGCAAAGTCTAGCAAAAACAGTGCTAAACATAATATAGTGTAACAAGAATAATTTATAGTTATTTGCGTTGGTCCCATAATGTACTTTAAAATTTTATATTGAAATATGATCATTTCATTATGTTCACTGTGAAATACATGTAAATATATAACTGTCACCCTAGGCATGTTCCTCATTGCAGTTATTCCTGTAAGTTAATTGTTCCCATTTCACAAATAATCTGCTTTTTTTTTATTCTTTTTTTGACAGGGAGAGTTAGACAGTGAGAGAGAGACAGAGAGAAAGGTCTTCCTTCCATTGGTTCACCCCTCAAATGGCTGCTACAGCCAGCACACTGTGCTGGTCTGAAGCTAGGAGCCAGGTACTTCCTCCTGGTCTCCCATGTGGGTGCAGGACCCAAGCACTTGGGCCACCCTCCACTGCCTTCCTGGGCCACAGCAGAGAGCTGGACTGGAAGAGGAGCAATGAGAACAGAACCAGCACCTCAACTGGGACTAGAACCTGGGGTGCCAGTGCTGCAGGCAGAGGATTAGCCTAGTGAGCCACGGCACCAGTCTATAATCTGCTTTTTGACATTCATTTGCTACAAGCATCATTTTCAATATTAAGCAAAGGAAGGATTTGATGCAATATACATATTTATTATCCATTTTATGTACATATTTATAAATTTATATGAATGTATACATTTTAGGTGCTTCAAAACCAATGCCATTGTTGTCTGAATGAGTAACCTGGAACAAGGGTACTGCAAAAAATTATTGAGAAATGAAAAAATACTTGTCTGGGCACTGGAAATATAATACAACAAAGAAAACATATCCAGCTAACACCTAAGTAACTCATTCTTCAAAAATAACAATAACAGTGGAATTAAGTAAAAATTTTATAATAAATGTAATCAAAATGTTAGAAAACAAAACTTGGAGATGTTTATATGAGTGTTGACACAATATTACCTAAAATGCCTATATGACCAAAAGACCACAACAGAAAATTAATGATTAAAAATCTAACTTGGGGCCAGTGCCTTGGCTCACTAGGTTAATCCTCTGCCTGTGGCACTGGCATCCCATATGGGCACTGGTTCTAGTCCTGATTGCACCTCTTGCAATCCAGCTCTCTGCTGTGGCCTGGGAAAGCAGTGGAGGATGGCCCAAGTGCTTGGGCCCCTGCACCCACATGGGAGACCAGGAAGAAGAACCTGGCTCCTGGCTTTGGATCAGTGCAGCTCTGTCACAGCCATTTGGGGAGTGAACCAACAGAAGGTAGACCTTTCTCTCTGTCTCTCTCTCTCTCACTGTCTGTAATTCTATCTGTCAAATAAATAAAAAAAAAAAAACTAACCCAAGAAGTTGTATAAAGGGGCTGGCATTGTGGTGAGGATAGCTAAACTGCCTCCTCCAATGCCTACATCCCATTTGGAGTACTGGTTCAAGTCCCAGCTGCTTAGCTTCTGATCTCTGCTAATGTGCTTTAGAAAGCAGTGGAAGATGATCTAAGTTCTTGGACTCTTGCCACCAATGTGGGAGGCTGAAATGAAGTTATGGGCTCCTGGCTTCAGCCTGGCCAGTGCCAGCTGTTGCAAATGGCAGATGTGATGTGGACCAGTGCAGAGAAGAACTCTCTCTCTTTCCCTTTAAGATAACTAAATAAATCTTTTTTAAAAAAATTTAAAAAAGAACTTGCATAAATAAAAAATAAGCTAAAAGAAGACACGAATAATAAATATCATAAGGATAACCATAGGAAATAACTGAATAGAAAATGTATAACACATAAGGCAACAAAGGCAGGTGTTGATTCCTTTGATAATCCAACCAACTAGCTGACAAAACTAAAAAGAATAAAGGAAAGAAATGCACATATTCAACAACAATGATCAAAAAGTGTCATGACTACAAACCTGAAAATCTAATATAATATTGAAATGCAAAGAGGGAATTACAAGAAAATTTACATCAATAAGTTTGAAAAGCTAGACCAAAGAGATAAATCACTAAGAAAATAGCACTTTCAAGAATGAACAGATAAAATATACGGCATAAATCTTCCCACAACTATGAAACAATCTTAACAAAGAAAAATCCCACAATAGATTACTATAACTGAACTATATATTAAACACTGAAATGAGAGATAATATCAATTTTTACTTTTGATCATAAGTTGTAAAACAATTATACTTCTATTTATCAGCAAAACAACTCAAAAAGAAAAAAAGTAACTCAGATATAATATACCACAGCATATATGTGTGTATAAAGCATAAAGTAGATGATAGATGGTAGGTAGATAGATGTTAGATATATACAGAGACAGATACATGCCACAGAACATGAAATTCCATAAAACATTAGCAACATTACAGGAAGTAATACAGAGATGTCAATTTTTCTCCAGGATTACCCATCTACCTATCTAGTATAAACTTCGTAAAAGTTTAGTGAGTTGTTTTATGTGTATGGGATGAATTAACAATTTAAAAAAGTATATAGGAAAGTGGCAGAGTGCCAAAACACACTTGAATGAGTATAATTTGGTATTGCCCTATTGTATCATTTTTGTAAGTTGATCATAATTCAAATATCAATGTATTGGAGGTAGAATATGAAATCCATTTATATTTTTTGTAATATCTATTTTCAACCTATTTTTAAAAATGTTCTCAGTAATATAATCTCATACATTTAATTCTGTTTTCCAATTGCTTTCTGATGTTCCTTCATATCATGTTAACTTCATGTTTTCATGTATCATTATTTTTCAACTTGAATAGACTGCTTAGTATCAGCAGATATATCTCAACTAATACTTGTATATACATGTAGCTATATGATCACTTTTTTAAAAATATAAATCAAGGTTCCTGTATGTTAAATAATTACTCAAAAGTTTAGTAAGCAAAATTGCAGGTAGTGTGCTATTCCTCCCTTTGCAACTTGTATTTTGTGAGGTGTATTGTGCATATATCTCTCATGTAACTCTGGGAATCAAAGGAGACTGGTAGTGTTTACATTTATTTTCGAATAATAGAATGAGAATCTCAGTGGATCCTGGTTAAGGAACTACTATAAACCATAACAAGATATTTAATGTTCTTTTGTACTCATTGGCTTTGTAATTATACATAGTAACTTTTTTTTAAATGACATGGGTATCACCACAATTTAGTGGTTCTGCAAGTATGCTCATCAGACAAGTAACATAGCCCTACTTGTGAATTTGTTTGAAATATAAATTTTTAAGTCTCTCCTAGTCCTACTAAATAATAAATTTAGACTTGTATGTTGGAATTGAGGAAGATTAAAAAAACTCAGAAAATTTATTCCAATACAAGCTGAATTTTTCTTTTTTAAAAAAAAAACTATTTTAATTTTTAAAGGTAAGCAAATGTCATATATATAGATTTAGGAACATAGTGATACTCCCCACCTTATCCTCTCTCCTGCCCACAGTCCCACCCTTTTTCTTCCTCCCTGTTTTATTCCCTCTCAGTTTTTACAGTGGTCTACTTTTAGTTTACTTCATACCCATAAGAATAACCATACACTAAGTAAAGAGTTCAATAAATAGTAAGAAGGAAAAAACACTGTTCCTCAACAGTATAGACAAGGACTGTAAATAATCATCCAATCTCAAAGTGGCAATTTCACTTCTATACATTTTTTTGTACTCTGTTTGATACCTTAGATCAGGGAAAAAATGGTACTTGTCTTTTTGGGAACAATGTCATATAAAAGGATACTTTAAGTTCATGAGAAATTGAATTAAATGATAAATTTATTTGGTATAAAAATTGAAATCCATGTTTAGTTATCTCACAAATATATTCTCATGAACTTTTTGAAGTACCCTCAACTCATGAGTTTCTGTAGGAAAAGGACTATTAATGCCAGTTAAAAAAAAAGAATACAGAGTAACAAAGAAAACAACAACAATCCAGTGTCTTAACCTAATCAACAGAGAAGGGAACCTACAACAAACACCACTAATGCAGAGTCATTGAAATTGTTTTCTCTAGGGGTAAACCTAGTCCCTGATGCCTGCACTATCTCTCTTCAACTGCAGGAATAGTCAGTGAAATATTACAGTAAAAAAGGAAATATAAGGTTTAAATGTCAATTTCTGAGCAGTAAAATATGAATATATTGGATGATGTTTATATAATGGCTAATCCATGAAATATAAAAACAAATACAACTTATAAATGAGATTACTGGAAAGATACACACTCATACACACACACATGAGCAGGAAGTGAATAGAAAATTAAGACGGTTCATGCAGGTGAGGGGCTGTCATTTATGTGGTGCCTGGCTCTTTTCTTCCCAGGGTGACCTGATTCCCCAAGTTCTCAGAAGACATTGGAAGCAAGGTCTCAGTCCCAGACCTTGATCTCTCAGAATAGCTGTGTCTCGGATCTGACCTCATTTTATGTTGCCAACATAAGTTCCATAGACTAGGTAACTACAGTAAATTCTCATCCACCATTAGCTGCAGACAGGCATTAATCTAAACTCTGATCCAGAGATTAGCTATTTTTTGAATATGATAAAATGTGTGGGGTTTTGCTTCTGATTTCTTCTTTTTTAAAAAAATATTTTGACTTTCATTATTTTTGTGGTCTTTCATTTCTTAATTAATTTTTATTGCCAAATAGTATGCCTTATAAAAGATATACTGAACTCTGTTTTTCTTGCACATTAGTATTTGGGTTGCTTTCATATTTGGCTTTCATGAATATTGCTGCAGTGAGCCATTATGGGCATATAAATTTTGTATCTTTTAATGGCCTACCTGGGAGATAACCTGCTGAGGCCATAAATAGTCCCATGTAGAACATGTTGAAAGACTGTCAAATTATTTTTCATAATGCCTGCACTATTTTATTTAGGTATATGATGGTTCCATGTTCTTAATGTCCCTGTCAACATTTATCTATGACTGAATCAGTCATTTTACTATATATGAATTTATATCTTCCTGAAGATTTGATTGCATTTCAAATGACTACTATTTTTTGCTGTATTAAAATTAAATCTCTTACTGAAATCACTGCTTTGTTTTAAAAATTGCATGTTCTTATATTTTGTATTTTTCAAATATGAAATCCAAGTTTTTTTAATTTTTCTTAGTGGTATTTTCAGTTTGATGCTACATTGAATGTTAATGCTAATTGTACTTTCATAATATTTATTTATGATACACAGAAATATATTTGATACTTATATCTTTATTTTATAATCTGAACATCACTGAGTTTTACTTTGGCATTTTTGTGAATACCTCAGAATGTCTTTTGCTTGCAAGATATGTCTTAGGTGTTACAAATCATGTTTGTCCCTTTGTATGCAATCTGGAATTTTTTCTTTGTGTGTGTGTGTGTGTGTGTGTGATTTTCACAAGTTGTATGAAAAAAAAATTTCTCCACAGTCAAGACAAGTGCTATTCAAAGTCATGAAATCTTAAAATGTTAATTCTACTTCTATAGATTACCATTTAGGTGTTCTATTAGTTATCAAATATCAGAGATTTTATTTGTCCTTTTGGGGCTGGCTTATTTCACTAAGTATGATGTTTTCCAATTACATCCATTTTGTTCCAACTGAAAGGATTCCATTTTTTTTAACTGCTGTGTAGTAAGTGTTCTGTGGTGTACATACCCCATAATTTATTTCATCTTTAGTTGATGGACATTTGGATAGATTGCATATCTTATCTGTTATGAATTGAGCTGCAATAAATATGGGGGTACAGGTACTCTTGCATATGTAAATTTCATTCCCTCTGGATAAAAATCCCAGGAGAGGAATGGCTGGGTTATATGGTAGTTCTATATTCATGTTACTGAGGTATCTTGATACTGTCTTCCAGAGTGGCTATACCAGTTTACAATTCCACCCACAGTGGATTAGAATACCTTTTTCTCCACATTCTCACCAGAATTTGTTGTTTGTTGATTTCTGTATGAAAGCCATTCATATGTGGGTGAACTGAAACTTCATTGTGATTTTGATTGTATTTTCCTGATAGCTAGTGAATGTGACCATTTTTTCATGTGTCTATTGGCCATTTGGATTTCCCATTTTGAAAAATGACTGTTTAACTGGGTTTTGTGTTTTGCTGTTGTGGAGTTTCCTGATCTGTTTGTAGATTCTGGTTATTAATCCTTTATCAGTGGCATGGTTTGCAAATAATTTCTCCCATTCTGTTGGTGGCCTATTCACTTTGCTGAGTGTTTTTTTTTTTTTTTTGCAGTGCAGAAATTACATCTCAAATTGATGTAATCCCATTTGGCAATTTTGGTTTTGATTCGCTGAGCATCTGGGGTCTTTTCCAACAACTCTTGGTCTATGCCAGTGCCTTGTAGTGTTTCCCAAAGAATTATTTAATAATATGATGATATTGAGTCATAGATTTAGGTCATTAATATATTTTGAGTGGATTTTTTGTAGTGAGTAGGGTAATATTCTTGTTTCATACTTCTGCATGTGGAATCCCAGATTTCCCAGTACCATTTGTTGAAGAGAATATCCTTGTCCCAGGGATTGATTTTAGCTCCTTTGTCAAAGATAATTTGGTTGTAGATGTGTGGATTGATTTTTGGAGTTTCTATTCTGATTAATTGGCCTGTCCATCCTGCAAATTCTTGGATGTTTTGATTATAAATGTCATGCAGTATATCTTGCGTCATAGAAGGAGTTTAGCAGGATTTCCTCTTTCAATTTTTTGAATAGGTTTAGAAGAATTGGAGTTTGTTCTTTAAATGTCTAGTAGAATTCAGCAGTAAAGCCATTAGTTCTGTGCTTTTTTTTTGCTGGGAGGGTCTTTATTACTGATTCAATTTCTATCTTGTTTTTTTGGTCTGTTTAGGTTTTCTGTGTCCTCATGGTTCAATTTAGGTAAGTTGTATGAGTCCAGAAAATTAACCATTTCTTCTAGGTTTCCTGATTAGTTGGCATACTGTTCTTTGTGGTAATTGCTAATGATTCTTTTTATTTCTATGGTATCCACTGTTACATTTCCTTTTCCAGTTCTACTTTCATTTCTTTGTATTCTTCCTCTTTTTTGGTTAATTAGGCCAGTGTTGTTTCAATTTTGTTTATTTTTTCAAAAAACCTGCTTTTCATTTTGCTGATCTTTTGTATTCTTTTTTTGGTTTCAGTTTTGTCTATTTTTTTCTCTAGTTTTAAGGGTTTTTTTCCTCCTACTAATTGTGGGTTGTTTTATGCTTGTTTTTCTAGGACCTTGAGATGCATTGATAGCTCATTTATTAGGTTCCTTTCCAATATATTTCTTTTTTTAAGATTTATTTATTTATTTGAAAGGCAGAGTTACAGAGAGGCAGAGTCAGAGAGAGAGAGAGGTCTTCCATTTGCTGGTTCACTCCCCAGTTGGCCGCAAAGGCTGGAGCTGCTCTGATCCAAAGCCAGGAGCCAGAAGCCAGAAGCTTCCTCCAGGTCTCCCACATGGGTGCAGGAGCCCAAGCACTTGGGCCATCTTCTACTGCCTTCCCAGGTCATAGCAGAGATCTGGATCAGAAGAGGAGCAGCCAGGACTAGAATTGGTGCCCAAATGGGATGCCGATGCTTCAGGCCAGGGCATTAACCCACTGCACCACAGTGCTGGCCCCTCCAATTTCTTGAAGTAGTGACCAGTTGCTATAAACTTTCCTCTTAACACTTCTTTTGCTGTATCCCAGAAGTTTTCATATATTGTATTGTCATCTTTATTCATTTCAGAAATTTTTTTTCTATTTTTATTTCTTCAGTGACCCAGTTACATTCAGGATCATATTGTCCAGTCTCCATGTATTTGCATGTGGTCTAGAGATGCTTGAGTGGTTGATTTCCAGCTTCATTCCTTTGTGGTTATAGAAGAAGCATAGTATGATTTCAGTTTTTTTTTGAATTTGCTGAGACTAGCTTTGTGGCCTAGTATGTGGTCTATCCTAGAGAAAGTTGCATGCACTAGTGAGGAGAATGTATATTCTGCATCTGTAGGATGAAAAATTTTGTTGGAGCTGATGCTGAGGCATAGCAGGTAAAGCTGCCACCTGCAGTGCCAGCATCCCATATGGGCACCGGTTTGAATCTAGGCTGCTCCACTTCTGATCCAGCTCTCTGTTATAACCTGGGAAAGCAGTGAAAATGACCCAAGTCCTTGGGCCCCTGAACCCTCATGGGAGACCCAGAAGAAGCTCCTGACTCCTGGCTTTGGATCAGCACAGCTCAGGGCATTCCAGCCAATTGATGAGTGAACCAGCAGATGGAAGGTCTCTCTCTCTCTCTCTCTCTCTCTCTCTCTCTCTCTCTCTCCTTTTCTCTGTTTGTAACTCTGACTTTGACATAAGTAAATAAATCTAAAACAAAAAGTTCCATAGATATCGGTTAGATTCTTTTGTTCTATAGCGTCTATTAGCTCTGTTGTTTCTTGCTGATTTTCAATCTGGTTGATTAGTTCTTTGCTTCAAGTAGAGTATTAAAGACCCCATTACTATTGTATTGGGGTTTATGGCTCCCTTTAAATCCATTAACAGTAGTCACATATTCCTGTTGAATTGACACCTTCTTTGTCTCTTTAAAATTTTTTTATGTTAAAGTCTATTTTGTATGATATTAGGATGGCTATACCATCTGTTAACATGGAATAACTTTTTTCATCTGTTTACTTTCAGTCTGCATGTGTTTTTGTTTGGGGGATGTGTTTCTTATATGCAGCAATTAGATGGTTTTTTTTTTAATCCATTCAGCCGCTCTGTATCTTTTAACTGGAGAGTTGAGGCCATTTACATTCAAGGTGAATATTGATAAGTAACAACTTGGCCCTGCCATTTTTCCATAAATATTCATATTGTTTACTTTGGTTTTCCTTTAAACTTTTACTTGGAGATTTTCTGGTTTCACCTTTTGTAGCGATGACTATGTTTCTGTGTATAGCATACCCTAAAGCATATTTTTTATGGCTGTAGGAGCAGTGACAAACTCTTGATTTCTGATTGTTATGAATTCTTTATTTCACCTTTATTCATAAGTGAGAGCTTTGCTGAGTATAGTATTCTGGGTTGACAATTTTTTTTGCTTAAGACTTGGAATACATCTTGACATTCTTTCTTAGCCTGTAGGGTTACTGATGAGAAGTCTGATGTGAGTCTAATTGGAGATCTTCTGAAAGTAAATTGGTGTTTCTCTGGTGCATATTTTACAATCCTTTTTTTATGTTTTACTGTGAAGAGTTTGACTACAATGTGTCATGGTGAAGATCTTTTCTGGTCATGTCCATTAGGAGCTCTGTGTGTTTCCTGTACTTGGACATCCCTTCCTTTCTCTAAATTAGGGAAGTTTTCTGTAATTATTTCACTAAATAGGCCTTCTAATCCATTCTCTATTTTTAAACCTTCAGAAATTTGTAAAGCCTGTATGTTGGGAGATTTGATAGTATCAAATCTCTGATACTTTTTTAGCTTTTTAATTTCTTCTTGCTTTTTTTCTTTTTTTCTGACTGTAAATTTTCCAGAGACTTGTCTTCTAATTTGTATATTCTTTCTTCTGCCTCATTGAGTCTATTCCACTGCCTCATTGAGAGGCTTTCCACTGTATTTATTTTTGTTCCTTGAATTCTTCATATCCAATAATTAATTTGATTTCATTTTAAAATCTCAATTTCATGGGGAAACTTTTTTGTCATGTTTGGATATTAGTTCATGAATTTGTTTTTGATTAATTACAGTTCTATGATTAATTTTTTGAATTCCATTTCTGCTATTTCTTCCATCTATTCTTCACATTCTATTATTTAAGAGTTTTGTTCTTAGCCGGCACCGCGGCTCACTAGGCTAATCCTCCACCTTGCGGCGCCGGCACACAGGGTTCTAGTCCCGGTCGGGGCGCTGGATTCTGTCCCGGTTGCCCCTCTTCCAGGCCAGCTCTCTGCTGTGGCCAGGGAGTGCAGTGGAGAATGGCCCAAGTGTTTGGGCCCTGCACCCCATGGGAGACCAGGAGAAGCACCTGGCTCCTGCCATCGGATCAGCGCGGTGTGCCAGCCATGGTGGCCATTGAAGGGTGAACCAATGGCAAAAGGAAGACCTTTCTCTCTGTCTCTCTCTCTCACTGTCCACTCTGCCTGTCAAAAAATAAAAAAGAGAGGGAGAGAGAGGAAGAGGAACTGCTATTGGGTACGCAGCTTCTTTTGGGGGATGATCTAAATGGAATGTAGCCTACAGGAACTACTAATGTGGTGAATCTTCCTTTTTCAGAATATCTTGCATGCATGTCATTACCCACTTTACGGATACCATTGTGTGCCACACCACATTTTTCAAGGGGGTATTCAAATAAAACTTTCAAATCTTTAATTACAAAATAAGGTTTCTTTCTGCTTTTTTCTATCATTTTTAAGTAATTCAAAATTTAAATATGATTAAGAAATTTTATACTTGACTAGGGTAGAACTACCAAGTCTTTAAGATTTTCAAACATTTTATGGTATCTACAAATCTAAGCAAGATGATAAATAGTATACATAATACATATTTGGGAATTTTGAAGAAGTCATTTTATTCTTTAGCTTTAGATATGCATCATTTAGTACCTTGGTCTGCCTTTTACTGATATATATTCATTTCATAGTTTAAAAGCTTTGAAGTATTGCCAATATAATTTGTAACCATTATTTAAGGATTAGAAAACTCAGATAAAGTAAAATTAGATTTTGTATGATTACATCACTCAGCAATGATGACTGTGAAAGGACTGTCTTTACGCATTGTCTCAAACATCCTTTTCCTTTACTCCTGAACTGATTCCAGTAATTTCCACTCCCCTGACCATTCAAAATTTGTTCTCTCCAGGTTGACAGTTATTTTTATAAAATTAGAGGTCATCAGCTGGTGCCGTGGCTCAATAGGCTAATCCTCTGCCTAGCGGCGCTGGCACACAGGGTTCTAGTCCTGGTTGGGGCACCGGATTCTGTCCCGGTTGCCCCTCTTCCAGGCCAGCTCTCTGCTGTGGCCAGGGAGTGCAGTGGAAGATGGCCCAAGTGCTTGGGCCCTGTACCTACATGGGAGACCAGGATAAGCACCTGGCTCTTGCCTTTGGATCAGCACGGTGCACTGGCCACAGCGCGCCAGCCACGGCTGCCAGTGGAGGGTGAACCAATGGCAAAAGGAAGACCTTTCTCTCTGTCTCTCTCTCTCACTGTCCACTCTGCCTGTCAAAAAATAAATAAATAAAATTAGAGGTCATTTCTTCAATGTCATTTTATATAACCTGCCAGCAGTATTGTTCTCAACATAAACATCTCCAAAATTGCTTCCTCATTTGTCTTCCAAAATATTTGCATCTAGGGAGTGATTTTAGCTCATTTGTCAAATGTTAGTTGGTTGTCAATGTGTGTGTTCATTTCTGGGGTTTCTATTCTGTCCTATTTGTTTACATGTCTATTTTTGTTCCAGTACTAAGCTGTTTTGATTACAGCAGACCTCAATTATGTCTTGGAATCTGATATTCTGATGCTTCCAGCTTCATTTCTGCTTAAGATTGAGTAATTGGGATCTTTTTTCTTTCCATATGAACTTTAAAATCAGTATTTTCTATAATTGTGAAGAATGTCCTTGGTATTTTGATTAGGATTGCTTTGACTCTATCAATTCCTTGGAGTAGTATGGACATTTTGATGATATTACTTTTTCCGTTCTATGAACATGAGAGATTTTTTTTCCCATTTTTATGTCCTTTGTTTCTTTAATTAAGGTTTTGTAATTTTCATTGTAGAGATCTTTCACATTCTTGATTAAATTTATCCCAAGGGTTTTTTTTTTCTATTGTGAATGGGCCTAATCTTACAGTTCTTTCTCAGGCAGAGAATTGTTCATGTATAAGAATGACACTGGTTTTTGTGTGATGATATTATATCCTACAAATTTTCCTAATTCTCTTACGAGTTCTAATAGTCTCTTAGTGAAGTCTTTTGGTTCCTGTATATAAAGGATTATATTATCTGCAAACAGGGATAATTGGAATTTCTCCTTTCCAATTTGTATCACTTTGTTTTTTTTTTTTTTTTGTTTTTTTTTTTTTTTGCCTAATGCCTGACTAAAACTTCCAGAAGTATACTGAAAAAAGAATAATGAAAATGATCATCTTTGGTTCCAGACTTAATGAAATTCCTCACAGCTTTGCCTCATTCAAAATGATGCTGCCTGTGGTTTAGTCATATATTGCTTTGATTGTGTCAAGGTATGCTTCTTATATCCTGAATTTTAAAGGTTTTTATCATGAAAGGATGTCATTTTATCAAATGGTTCTCTGCATCTATAGAGAAAATCAAATGGATTTATCCTTCATTTTATTGATTTTAAATAACATATTTATTTCCGTATGCTGAACTACCCCTGCATCCCTTGAATAAATTCTACTTTGTGTCTTATTGATGTATTATTGATGATTTTATTGATGTATTTCATACCATTTTGTTGAGGATTTTTGAATCTATGTCCATTACGGATATTGGTGTATAGTTCTTATTTATTGCATCTCTGTGCTTTTGTAATTGAGCTAATTCTTGTCTCAAAGAATAGATTTGGATTGATTTTATCCCTTTCAATTGTTTTGAATGATTTAAGAAGGGGGATCAGTTCTTCCTTCAGTTTGATAAAATTCAATTGCTTCTGGGCTGGCACTGGGGCATAGAATGTCAAGCTTCCACCTACAGTTTCTGCATCCCATATGGGTGCTGGTTCAAGCCTCAGGTGCTCCACTTCCAATCCACCTTTGTTCTAATGCACCTTGGGCCCTTCCACCCATGTGAGAGACCCAGAAGGAGTTCTGTGCTCCTGAATTTGACCTGGCCCAGCCCTGACCATTGCAGCCATTTGGGGAGAGAAACAGCAGACTGAAAATCACTTTCTCTGTCTCTCTTCCTCTCCCCCATCTCTGTCTTTTAAATAAATAAATATTTTAGAAATTAATTCAGTCTCTTCTATAAATGATGTTTGGAAAGTTGGATTTCCACTGCTGTAGTTCAAAATCAAACCTATATCTTACTCCCTATTCAAGAATCAACTCACAATGGATCAAGGATCTAAACCTCATACATGAAACCATCACATTACTGGTGAACAACATAGGGGAAAGGCTATTGGCCTAGGCAATAAATTCTTGAATAAGATAGCAGAAGAACAAGTAATAAAACAAACACCAATAGACTAATGTGTTTACATCAATCTAAGAAATTGTTTCATGAACCGGCCGGCACCGCGGCTCAATAGGCTAATCCTCCGCCTAGTGGTGCTGGCACACCGAGTTCTATTCCCAGTCAGGGTGCCAGATTCTGTCCTGGTTGCTCCTCTTCCAGGCCAGCTCTTTGCTGTGGCCTGGGAGTGCAGCGGAGGATGGCCCAAGTGCTTGGGTCCTGCACCCCATGGGTGACCAAGATAAGCACCTGGCTCCTGCCTTCAGATCAGCATGGTGCGCCGGCCACAGCGTGCTGGTTGCGGTGGCCATTTTGGGGGGTGAACCAACAGAAGGAAGACCTTTCTCTCTGTCTCTATCGTTGTCTATAACTCTCTCTCTCTCTCTGTGTCTCTTTCTCTCTCTCACTGTCTACTCTGCCTGGCAAAAAATAAATAAATAAATACATAAATAAATAATTGCACTGTGGAACTCAGCACAGCAACTCCAGAAGCTGCCATTAACTCAAGTAGGGAAGACTACCCAAGGGACAGGTATGAGAAAGAATAATATTAGTAATATTTTGGACCTGTTGGGATTTAAATACACAATAGGTAATCAAAGAGAAGTCTCAAGTAGGCAGTGTGATATACTGATCTGAAATTAAGGAGGGGTTCCTGCACTGTAGATACAAATTAGGAAACCATTAGTACAAACAAGGTTGTACAAATCATTAGAAAGGATATCAAAGATTGAGATCTACAGCACTTCTATATTTAAAAAGGAGGAGATGAGAAATAAAAACAGACTATGATGGGTACACTAGAAAAGCAATAGGAAAACTAGGTGAGTGATAGTTTTCATGCTTATTTCAGAATATGTATGGTTGATAATGAGCAGCATTTGCCATTTTTTATTTTGGATGATAGCCACTCTAACTGGGGTGAGGTGACACCACACTGTAATTGTTATTTGCATTTCCCTGATGGCAGTGATCCTGGAATTTTTTCATCTGTCTTTTGCCTGCCCTTTTTTTAAGGATTTATTTGTTTATTTCAAAGTCAGAGTTACACAGAGAGACAAGGAGAGGGAGGGAGAGAGAGAGAGAGGTCTTCCATCCATTGGTACACTCTCCAAATGGCTGCAATGGCCGGAGCTGAGCCAGTACAGAGGTAGGAGCCAGAGGGTTCTTCTGGGTCTCCCACGTGGGTTCAGGGGCCCAAGAACTTGGGACATTTCTACTGCTTTCCCAGGCCACAGCAGAGAGCTGGGTCAAAAGTGGAGCAGCCAGAACTTGAACAAACACCCATATGGAATACTAGTACTGCAGGTGGTGGCTTTACCTGCTATGCCACAGTACTGGCCCTATGTTGGCCCTTTTTATTTCATCCTTTGGAAATGCTGTTTATGCCCTTGGCACATTTTTAACTGGATTATTTTGTTGTTGTTGAGTTTCTGCAACTCCTTATATATTCTTGATATTAATCATTTATAGGATGCATTTTTTCAAATATTTTCTCTCATTGTTTTGATTACCTCTTCACTTTGTTAATTATTTCCTTTTTAGTGAAACAATTTCTATTTTTTTTTTTGACAGGCAGAGTGGACAGTGAGAGAGAGAGAGACAGAGAGAAAGGTCTTCCTTTGCCATTGGTTCACCCTCCTTTAAAATGTGAATATGGTTTATTGCCCTTGTCTATCCTCTTGAAGAACAGTGATTTTCTTACTTGATATCTATTGAATTCTTTACTTAGTGGAGTTTTAAAAGTATGTCATTGTAAAAATTAAAAGAAAATTTAAGAAAAGAAGGAAGAGGGAAGATGGGAGCAAGGGCGAGAGAGAGGGTTGGTGGGAAGTATTACTATGCTCCTAAATCTGTACATATGAAATACATGGAATTTGTTCACCTTATGTAACTAAAAAATTAAAAAAGAATTCTGTTTAGAACTTCAATTTCTTTATAGTTCATGGTTAGATGTGATTCTTTATTAAATGGCTCAGAAATAGAATTGCTTTCATTTTTTAAATTTGGAAGGCATAGAGACAAAGAGATAGGAATGTAATGAAAGAGCTAAACTCTTCATGTCCACTCCATGAGTGCCTAAACACTTGGGGTTAGGTCAGCAGAAAAGGCATTCAATCAAGGTCTCCTAGGTTGGTAGCAAGAGCAGTTATCTGTCTCCCAGGGTCTGGATTATCAGGAAGCTTGAGCCAGGTTCTAGAGCCAGAAATGAAACCCAGGTACTCTGACATGGGATGCAGGCATCTTAACTGCTAGGTTACATACCTGCTCCACAAATGAAATATTCTAGCACAACTGAACATTGAAATGCTGAACTGAAAGTTGACCTATCATAAATTTATGTGATAATAAACAGAAACACTAAGGACATGCTGAATATAATATAGCCATTTGTTTCCCTGCCTAGGACTCCTGGAAAAGGATGACATGAGGCAGCTGTGGGAATCTCTTCAGTGTAGACACTTGAGAATTAACTTTTTTTTATTGGAAAGACAATACTGGGTTATGCTGCAAATTTGGGCTTTAGGTTTTGTAATTCACTTTCATGAAATTAATTTTATTTTCCATTTAGAGTTCTGATGGTTTCTTGTAGTAATAATCATTAGTTTTTATGCAGAAGTGTAAGTTTACCTACTTAGAGCTTTGAATGTAGTAAATTATTCAAAGGAAATAGCTGCTGTCGAGAGCAGTGCATTTTTAGTAATAATGTCTATTACTGTATGAGTGTCTCTAGAACAGTTGTCACAGACTTGGTGTTCTTTTCCTTTTGAGAATTACCCTAACAGTTTCCTTGAAAACCCCAGGAGGCCAATGAAGTGATCCTAACCACCCCCAAACTTAGAGAAAACAAATGAGGACATTGATTTCATCCTGGAAGGTCTTCACTTGTGGTGAAGAAATGAGCAGAACTCATCATACACTTTGGTTATTAACATCTGTTTTGTTTAGATAATTCTGATTTCACAAGCTGGGAATTTGTACAACTGTTGTGTGTGCATGTATATTTTGCTGCATCAAAGTAGCTGCTATATGTTATTCAGATTTGATTTTTTTTATATTCTTAGTTATACTGTAGGATTTGTGTGTAGTAAAATCTGATTCTTGCATCACATGCATTTGGGATTGTCTTTTAATAAAGAAATAAGAATTTTAATTACTGTTTTCTGAAGGCCAACTTCATATGTATTTAAATTTCATAGTAGCTCTGCAAAGTCGGTGTTTTATCTCCGCAGATGAGGAGACAGATGCTGAGGAGCAAGATAATTGGCTCAAAGTCTTGTGACAGACTAACATGTTGCAGGACCTGTATTGGAACCAAGACTGGTTAGTTAAGCACATGTTGTCTCTACTACTCAAACCTGAATTACACACTTCTCCATATTTCTTTTTATTGTGCCTTGTCTTCACTCGAGTTTGGCTTACCAGTCTCTCTGGTCCATCCAGCTACAGAAGCTGGGGATGTTGAAGTAGGGCTTGGGGATGGGGTATACGCTTCAGTGCTGCTGAACAGGGTAGAGGCCAGCTGATGAATGGTGATGGCTACAGTTCAGCTTAGGGGGGAAGTATGGCATCTGTTTGATGGCTGACATTACCAAGAAGGCACCAGACCCTGGACAGATGCTTCATGAGGTGGAGAACATACTACAAGCATCATGTTGAAAAATGTGTTTCTCGGCCGGCGCCGCGGGCTCACTAGGCTAATCCTCCACCTAGCGGCACCGGCACACCGGGTTCTAGTCCCGGTTGGGGCACTGGATTCTGTCCCGGTTGCCCCTCTTCCAGGCCAGCTCTCTGCTGTGGCCAGGGAGTGCAGCGGAGGATGGCCCAGGTGCTTGGGTCCTGCACCCCATGGGAGACCAGGAAAAGCACCTGGCTCCTGGCTCCTGCCATCGGATCAGCGCGGTGCGCCGGCCGCAGTGCGCCGGCCGCAGCGGCCATTGGAGGGTGAACCAACGGCAAAGGAAGACCTTTCTCTCTGTCTCTCTCTCTCACTGTCCACTCTGCCTGTCAAAAAAATAAAAAATAAAAAAAAATTTAAAAAAAATGTGTTTCTCTTCTTGTCTCATTGGAGTCAGCCTAACTGGATTCTTTATCTGTCTTTTCTTCCTGGGGCATCTCAGTTTCTGGGAAGCTTGTTTCTGAATTTTGGAAAGCAAGAACTTTTGGTGTGGACCATCACTCTTTCAGCTGGGGTTGGCTTTTGCTAGCTCAGAGCTTGCACTCTTGTCCAAACTCTTTTCTTCCTCAAACTGCCAGCTGCCTCCATGAAAAAAGGAAAAAACAGCAGCACCCTAGGTTCATTTTCTTATTCGTTCCATGATGCTATGTTATCTCTTTGTCCTAACGTAGTAAGTAGCTGATCTAATAATCTAATGAATTTTAATTGGCTAATACAAATGTGTTAGAGGAAAACCTGACCTTTTTTTTTTTTTAATAGGGAACTCTATGTTGTCTGTCTTGATCCAACTCCTTGGTGACCTTAGCCATGAGAATTTTAATCTACAGGCTCTGGGAAGACACAAAACCCATGAAGTGTGGGATTGCTCTTGTCCTTTTTTTTTTTTTTTTTTTTTTTTTAGTGCCTGTTTGTTGAAGGATGTAACAGTGACCATTGAATGACAAAGTGGCTGCTTTTGGAGGTAGAAGCACACAAGTGTCCAAAAAGCAGCATCTAAACAGGAGATAAAGTGATTTGCTCTTCACATTAGTTGGCAGATGCATTCTTTTTCAGGGAGTGAAGAAGATACAGAATCCAAGTTAGAGAGGGCAGTTTGTAGGGAGGAAGGTGCGGTTGGGAAAATGAGCTTAGGGTGAAGCCTTCCCAATAGTGTTCTCACAAGCATGCATCCAATAAAAGCAATTTGAAAGATGAAATTTAGCCATTCCTTAGTGTTATATATATGACAGTGTCATTGACCCTGTTATCATAAATAGCTATGATTTTTCAGGATGCTGTATAATAGTTGTTTATACTCTAGGGAAAATGAGAAGACTTGGTATATGTACTTTAGAAAATAAAATATTGGCAATATATCACAGATTACCATTTTTATTATAAAATTTTAAAATTGAAAAGCCATGTTTCTTTCCACCGTGACTACTATGGACATGCATTGGTTGTTCAATAAGTATTTGTTGAACCCAATAATAAACAATTGAACCGATGAGTAAAAGCCTATTGATGAATTTCTTGAGAAAAAATAAATCAAGGATTGGATTAAGATGGAGGAATAGAGGGAGCTTACTGTTGTAGAAGATAGTATGAAAAAAGTGGAGAGAGTACAGTCTCAAGGAAGAGTTAGGGAAGAAATGGCAGAGGAAACTCCACACAAATAAGAGGGACACTGTGGACCATGTGCAGGGTGTGGACATGCACAACTCAGAAACCCAGCAGCCAAGAACCTCAGCAGCAGCTCAGGAAGTGAGACCAGACTGGAGCAACCCAAGCCACTGGTGATAAAGTTGCAGAAAGATCCTGGTGGGAATCCAGCTAGGAGCCCTAGGTAGGACAGTGTACCTGCCATGTTTCTGTCTCCCTGACCACCCTGAAACTGGCATTCTGTAACAAGCTGATAGAGAGCAGGCATCATTTTGGACATATGTAATAGATGCACCAGTGTCTGCACACCCAGCAAACAGCAGAGCAGAGAAACTTGAATTTGGTGGGGAGAACTGATGGGGGGGCTGGGTGCTCATGACTGTGGGAGGCTTGTGTGCTGGGACTGTGAGAACACTGATGCTGTGTGGGAGGGCTCAGGGTGTGGCTGGGACTTTGGGCAGTCACTGTGGGAAGTTGCGTGTACTCAGGGCTCACTGATAACCTGGAGAGGATCAGGGCATATCGGTCTCCCAGATATGTGCCAGGGGTCAGAATATGTGTGGAATCCACTGCTGCTTTCCCAGGAGCATTACTATAACTGGTTTGGAAGTGTAGCAGCCAGAATTCAAATCAGCACTCATATAGAATCCCAGTAGTGTAGGAGATGGCTCAACCCATTATTTTTTTAAACTTTTATTTAGTGAATATAAATTTCCAAAGTATGGCTTATGGATTACAATGGCTTCCCCCCCATAACATCCCTCCCACCCGCAACCCTCCCCTTTCCCACTCCCTCTCCCCTTCCATTCACATCAAGATTCATTTTCGATTCTCTTTATATACAGATCAGTTTAGCATACATTAAGTAAAGATTTCAACAGTTTGCTCCCACACAGAAACATAAAGTGAAAAGTAATAGATGATTTTTTAAATGAAGATGAAATCAGATCAGACCTATTGTCATGTTTAATCCCAGTGAAAGTCAAGTTGGGAATTGATAATTTCTTTTTTTTTTTTTACAGAAGATCAGGTTAGTATACATTAAGTAAAGATTTCAATCGTTTGCACCCCCATAGAAACACAAAGTGAAAAATACTGTTTGAGTACTCATAGCATTAAATCTCAATGTACAGCACATTAAGGACAGAGATCCTACATGAGGAGTAAGTGCACAGTGACTCCTGTTGTTGACTTTACCAATTGACACTCCTGTCTATGGCATCAGTAATCTCCCTATACTCCAGTCATGATTTTCCAAGGCTATGGAAGCCTTTTGAGTTCTCCGACTCTTATCTTGTTTAGACAAGGTCATAGTCAAAGTGGAGGTTCTCTCCTCCCTTCAGAGAAAGGTACCTCCTTCTTTGAAGACCTGTTCTTTCCACTGGGATCTCACTAACAGAGATCTTTCATTTAGTTTTTTTTTTTTTTTTTTTTTTTTTTTTTTTTTTTTTTTTTTGCCAGAGTGTCTTGGCTTTCCATGCCTGAAATATTCTCTTGGGCTTTTCAGCCGGATCCACATGCCTTAACGGCTGATTCTGAGTCCAGAGTGCTGTTAAACAGCATTTTGAAAAGAAGTTTTTGGGGCCATGCTATGGCATAGTGGGTAAAGCTGCTGCCTGCAGTGCCGGCATTCCATATGGGTATGACTTTGAGTCCTGGCTGCTCCACTTCTGATCAAGCTCACTGCTATAGCCAGGGAAAGCAGTAGAAGATGGTCCAAGTGCTTAGGTTCCTGCACCCACATGGGAAATTCAGAAGAATCTATTGGCTCCTGACTTCAGCTCAGCCCAGCTCTGGTCATTGTGGCCATCTGGGGAGTGAACCAGCAGATAGATGATCTCTCTCTCTCTATCTCTGCATCTGCCACTCTGTAATTCTGCCTTTCAAATAAATAAATAAGTCTAGAAGAAAAGAAGTTTTAGACTTTGATTAAGTGTAAATTATCCCTGTACTCAATTATAGATTTTAATTTTTTCTTGTATCTAGGAAATCTTTGCCTAACTTAAAGTAAAAAAAAAAATTTCTTCTGTGCTTTTTCTTTCTGGAAGTATTGTAGTTTTCAGTACTACAGTTAGATTTGTGGCATACTTTCTTTTCAATTTTGTAAATAGAAGCTATTTTATTGGAAATTAGTATCTCATTGTGCTAACACCATGTGTTGAAAAGGCTATACTTTCTCCCCTGCACTGTGATAGTGCCTCTGTAGAAAACCTGTTCACTGTGTTTGGATCTTCTCTGGAACCTCTTTTGTGTTCCAGTCATCTGTCTGGCTTTCTGTATGACAACAGCACACTTTAGGTTAGTATAAATTTATAACACTTAAAAATCATCCCTTTGATTTTATTATTTTTCAGAGTTATTTTGGCTATCCTAGATTCTTTGCATTTTCATATGCACTTATATCAGCTTGTTACTTTAAAAATAACCAGGTTGCTAAATGAAAGATCTCTGTGAGTGAGATGCCAGCAGAAAGAATGGGCCATCAAAGGAGATATCTTTCTCTGAAGAGAGGAGAGAACCTCCACTTTGATTATGGCCTTATCTAAATAAGGTTGGAATTTGTGAACTCAAGAGGCTTCCATAGCCTCAGCAGCTGGAGATAAGAGCCTTGGGTGATTACTGACATCATAAATAAGACTGTAAATTATTAAATCAACAATGGGAATCACTGTGCACCTGCTTCCCATGTAGGATCTCTGTCCTCAATGTGTTGTACTATGTGAATTAATGGTAAAACTACTACTCAGGCTGGTGCCATGGCTCACTGGGCTGATCCTCTGCCTGTGGCACCAGCACACTGGGTTCTAGTCCCAGTTGGGGTGCCGGTTCTGTCCCAGTTGCTCCTCTTCCAGTCCAGCTCTCTGCTGTGGCCCAGGAAGGCAGTGGAGGATGTCCAAGTGCTTGGGCCCTGCACCCACATGGGAGACCAGGAGGAAGCACCTGGCTCCTGGCTTTGGATTACAGCAGTGCACTGGCTGTAGTGGTCATTTAGGGGGTGAACCAATGGAAGGAAGTCCTTTCTCTCTGTCTCTCTCTCTCTCACTGTCTAACTCTGCCTGTCCAAAAAAAAAATCAGGCAGACTTTATTTTATTTATTTATTTATTTATTTGACAGGTAGAGTTACAGACAGAGAAAAAGAGAGACAGAGAGAGATCTTCCATCTGCTGGTCACTCCCCAAATGGCCAGAACTGGGCCAATCCAAAGCCAGGAGCTTCATTCCGAGTCTCCCACCTGGGTGCAGGGGCCCAAGGACTTGGGCCATCTTCCACTGCTTTCCCAGGCCAAAGGAGAGAGCTGGATGAGAAGTGCAGCAGCAGGGACTCAAACTGGAGCCCACATGGGATTATGGCACTGTAGGCAGAGGCTTAGGCCACTACACCACAGTGCCAGGTCCCAGACTTTATCTTCAAACTTAACTTTACTCTGACTGAAGTTATCCCATCTCACAGATATTCATCTGCATGTTCAGGCTGTTGAAACAAGATGTCGTGTAAAATGCTAATGGACCACGTGATTTGTGAGCTCATTTCCTTTAGCAATAAAATTTTTGCATGATATGTTATGCCCACTTAGATTGTCCCTAAAGACCACCAAGGGGCCTATACCATTGTGAAACACATGAGTTTTATTGCAGGTCTGGGCTTGGGCGATCAACTATCACTGATGCCATGGGTCTGGTTGAAAGCCCCAACTTCAGTGAAGGGGGTTTTTATAGGGTTTTCAGAGACAATCTATACATTCTAGCACCATTCAGCAAATCATCTCATTCCATGGGAAATTCAAAGAACATCTCTTAAAATTGATTAGTGCATCCAGCAGCAGGAATGGACCTATTAAAAGTGGTGGGATGGCTTTTGGGGTTGATGCCTTTTAAAATGATTGGCTGAAGTATAGGGTCTGAGCCACTAGGGTGTATGTGCCAAACTGCAGGGTCTCAGGATATTATCAATTACCTTAAGTGCCTGAAAAGACACCTGAAACTTTAGGTATCTCCCTGCTATCTGATGATTGGCTGTTTCTAGGCGGGATTTATTGCAAGGGGAGTCCTTTCAGTTGGATAATCTTTGCATTATGGATTAGTCCAGATGTATTCTTCCTCTTTGTCATTTGAAAAGTGTGTAGAATTACATTGGTTTTTCCACTTTTTCTCCAGTTTTGTTTACTTCTTCATCCTGTCACAATGAAATTGATTATGAAAACAGGCTGGTGTTCAGTCATCGGGACAGACAAGTGCTTTTGGATGCTTGGCTCAGGGGCAGTGGTGTGGCTTCTTTATGTTGACACTATCCTTGCTGACAGAGGCCATGCCATGCACTGAGCAGTGCTGTGGGGCCTGCTTCACCATGTCTGAGATTAATTCTAGGCAGCCAAGGCATGAGCCAAGTTTTGCATGGAGCTAAGGCCTCACAGCCAGCATGATTCATGTAGTAACCAGTCCTGAAGTGAGCAATCCTCTGCCTGCAACAGGAAGTCCACCAGAGGCACACTCACTGTCCTCTGTGAGACATGGGGAACTCCTGGCCACACTGCCATGGGTCCTTGCCCCTTGTAGAGACTCCAGCTCCAGGCTCCACCTCTGTCCCTGTGGGACTGTCCTTGTTCTCTGCAGTGATGCTGGCAACCCAGTTTCCTGTAACAGAGAATGGGGAGCCATGCCGGGGTCATGCTGAGGTCAAGATGGTCAAAGTCAGAGGGGCCTCTGGGTCCATACAGAAGGTGCTGCAGATCCTCAGGCTAAGTTTTACTGATTTTCAAGTGCAAATGATCTATGGCCTGACCAGAGTCACTCCATTTTGTCCCTGATTGTCCTCTATTTTTTTCTAACCAGTCCCACAACTGCTAGCTACTCAAAAACTAATCTTCTGAGAGGTTTTTTGTAAGTTTATTTACATTAAGTACTGGGAAACTTGTTAATATCCCCAAGATAAGCATAATGTTGCTTGCTCTAGCTCCTGTAACAAATGCTTGGCTTTGTAATTAACTTCAACAAGATATGGTTTTGGCCTTTAGAAGCTTAACTTTGAGCTCCTTCAGGGCAGTGTGATTTGGAGAGCACACGCCCCTGTGCAGCCACAGGCTTTTAGAAATAAAAGACTCCATAATTAGGCTCTGAGACTTCAGCACTTATTAATATTTCTGAAATTAATAATCTGTGTGGGTTCTTGCCATGAATTCAGAGACAAATTCTGAATACTGGCTCAAATAGACCAGATGATAAGCTGAGTTTTTAAGCTTTTATTCAGTGAGAGAAACACATAGGAGAGTGAGGGCTCTATCTAAAGGAGAAAGGAAAGTCTGGAAATTAAGTAGGGGCCATACCAAGCAGGGAGCAGGCCAAGAGCTGTGGACTTGTCTTGTGAGGCCCACACCATCGGGGAGAGTGAGGCAATGGTGTTCTTCCACAGGAAGCACCAGGGACAGGCTTCAGTGAATATGTCCACCTTTATTAATGACCATGTACCTTTTCAAAGGGCAGGCAGAAGGGGCATAACTAATTCTGGGCAACCCTAACTCTATAGGATAGAACCAACACTGGCACCAATATGCATCTCCAATTAGCTTGAAGGTCTCATAGTTAGGGTAGATTTCCAGGTTGGCCTGGACCACCCCCCGCAACAGTTTACCTAATTAGCAGGTGGGGGTGGGAGAAAATGTGCCTGAGGCTCCCACCTCCCACCATCAAAAAGGCTAGCCACATGGGCTAGGCAGAAAGTCTCACAGGATCACCCACATCTCCCCCCTTTGTTTTAGGGCAAGTGTGACTCTGCTTAGCGTGGCACAGCAACAAGCCGCAGCCCACAATAAGCTTTAAATTAAATTGAAGAATGCCTAGCATGGGGATTAAGGCAGGGGGAAAAGAAGGGCAAAGGGAAAAAGGCCAGGCCCACCATGTTCCAGGCCTTTATAATTGGCAGGCGGTGCACAGGTATGGGAAAGGAGGGGCATGAGATCACACGGGGGCTGGGGACAGTGTGATGAGGGTGTAGCCTTCCAGCTCTTGTCTAATGATATATGACTGCCTGCATCATCCCCCCTTCAGAGACTCCATTCCCTTAATCCTAGGGATGTTGAAGGGTGTAGAATCATCACATCCTCTATAGCTGCTTCCTATTTATGAGGGATGTAGTGCAGGCCCTGCCTGTCCTCAGTCTGGAAGTCTCTATCTCATCTAATAAATTCTCTTTGTGAACTGGAGCAATCTTGGTCACCACCAATGTCTGTGTCCCCTGTATGGTCAGTGACTCCCAGAAGTTGTTGAGTTCTGGAACATATAAGTTTGTTAATTAGTATGAGCAAAACTGGAACATGACCAATTGTAAATGGAGTGCCCCTTTAAGATGAAAAGACCACATCCTACAGACTCCCAGATAGTGGGTGGTGATACATTATAAACCCATTTAGCTCGAGTATAGAGAATTATATTAGAACATATTAGGAGTTTTTTTTAACTTTTATTTAATGAATATAAATTTCCAAAGTACAGCTTATGGATTACAATGGCTTCCCCCCCATAATGTCCCTCCCACCCACAACCCTCCCCTTTCCCACTCCCTCTCCCCTTACATTCACATCAAGATTCATTTTTTATTCTCTTTATATACAGAAGATCAGTTTAGCATACATTAAGTAAAGATTTCAACAGTTTGCTCCCACACAGAAACATAAAGTGAAAAATACTGTTTGAGTACTAGTTATAGCATTAAATCACAATGTACAGCATACTAAGGACAAAGATCCTACATGAGGAGTAAGTGCACAGTGACTCCTGTTATTGACTTAACAAATTGACACTCTTGTTTTTGGCCTCAGTAATCACCCTAGGCTCTTGTCATGAGCTGCCAAGGCTATGGAAGCCCCCTGAATTCACTGACTCTAATCATATTTAGACAAGACCATGGTCAAAGTGGAAGTTCTCTCCTCCCTTCAGAGAAAGGTACCTCCTTCTTTGATGACCCATTCTTTCCACTGGGATCTCACTCGCAGAGATCTTTCATTTAGGTTTTTTTTTTGCCAGAGTGTCTTGGCTTTCCATGCCTGAAATACTCTCATGGGCTTTTCAGCTGGATCCGCATGCCTTAAGGGCTGATTCTGAGGCCAGAGTGCTGTTTAGGACATCTGCCATTCTATGGGTCTGCTGTGTATCTCACTTCCCATGTTGGATCATTCTCTCCCTTTTTGATTCTATCAGCTAGTATTTGCAGACACTATTCTTGTTTATATGATCCCTTTGGTTCTTAGTCCTATCATTATGATCAACTGTGAACAGAAATTGATCACTGGGACTAGTGACATGGCATTGGTACATGCCACCTCGATGGGATTGAATTGGAATCCCCTGGTATGTTTCTAACTCTACCATTTGAGGTAAGTCAGCTTGAGCATGTCCCGAATTGCACATCTCTTCCCTCTCTTATTCCCACTCTTATATTTAACAGCGATCACTTTTCAGTTAAGTTCCAGCACTTAAGAAGAATTGTGTATTGATTACAGTATTCAACCAAAAGTATTAAGTAGAACAAACAAAAAAATACTAAGAGGGATAACATATTAAGTTGCTCATCAACAGTCAGGGTAAGGGCTGATCAAGTCACCGTTTCTCATAGTGTTCATTTCACTTTAACAGGTTTCCTTTTTGGTGCTCAGTTAGTTGTCACCAATCAGGGAGAACATATGGTATTTGTCCCTTTGGGATTGGCTTATTTCACTCAGCATAATGTTTTCCAAATTCCTAACAGGGATCACTTTTCAGTTAAAATTTAAACACCTAAGAATAATTGTGTGTTAATCACATTAGGAGTTTTATTGTTAATAACAGAGAGAATCACAGAGGCAGGTACACCATGCCTACCTTCTGGAGCAGCACTCTTGATGTGAGGAAAGCAAAGGCTTTACTTTTCTTTTTGCTTAAGATCTCTGGCTTACAGGAATAATCAGGCATGTCTTTTGAGTACACCTGTGAGGACTTGAGAGGTAGACATTTAATCCTAATTTTACTGAGGTAGTCATGTTCAGTAGCACCTGGTAAGGTCCCTTCCATTTAAGCTGTAGCCCATCTGAAAAGGATCTTTCTATGAATGGCTTGTTCAGGGAAAGGTGCTGAAGTTGGTTTGTAGAGGGTCAGCTTTCAGAGACTGGGTCCAGGGTTTGGCATTTCAGGCTGCTATCCACACAGGCTGCAGAGTAATCTCTGGAAAGCACAAGCAAAATGTTTGCCCATCATTATGAGGGGATCAGGCCCCTTCCATTGTTGGGTGGTTGGGTCCCTCCATCAAACCAGAGGCAATTGGGTTGCACCTGTGAAAGGTCTCCAGTGTCTCACTGCTGGTGGCTCTCCAGGGGGTGAGACCTGTAAGAACTTTACGGTGAAAGAAGCAAAGTTAATACACTCATAGTGGGGGTACCATACTCTCCCCTCTGTTTTTTAATCATAGTCTTAAGGTCCTGCATGTGAAATTAGTGCACAGTGACTCCTATGGTTAATTTAACAATTCACACTCTTTTGTGTGCTGTCAGTGATCACCCAAGGCTCTTGACATGAGCTGTCTAGGCTATGGAAGCCTTCTGAATCCACAAACTCCATCAATATTTAGAGAAGGCTGTAAGCAAAGTGACAGTTCTCCCTTTGAAGAGAGTACATCCTTCTTTGATGACCACTTCTTTCCACAGGAGTCTCACCCAGGGAGACTCTCCATGTAGGCACACCTTTTTGCACAAGTGTCCTGACTTTCCATGCCTGAAATGCTCTTGTGGGCTTTTTAGCCAGACCAGAATGCCTTTAGGGATGACTCTGAGGTCATTGAGTGTTACTAAGAGCAATTGCCATTCTATGAGTCTGCTATATGGACTGCTTCCCATGTTCAAGCATTTACTACTCTAATTCTATTAATTCTATTGATGTGATCACTTTAACAATTAGTGCCTCCTATATGACCAATCTAAAACTTAATGGAATCAAATACAGTCACTTTTAGACTTAATCATATGTATATATATATATATATGTTAAAACTTAAAATGTCACTTTCACCATCTAGCCCAAGGGGATTTGGGATCCCATGGTGAAGTAAATCCAGCTGCGAAATTATGATTTAAGCTCTCATTTTGGCTATGTTGTTACACAGAATATGTTAGTCACTCCTTTCATAAGATCTAAAAATCAAACTACATCTTGAGGAATCCCTCAGGACAGAGTCAGTGTCCCATCTTAAAGAGAATAGAGAAATGTGGGAGCAAGTCAGGCTTGCCAGAATGTCCACTGACAATGTCAAATGGACTCTTAGCAAGTGGTTTTAACCATTAAATAATAGCTTATAAAATATTTACTGTAGGTCCAATGCCTTCTATAAATTTTAAGAATACATGTATTTAAATATATCTTAAATATCTAACATGATGTGGCTTGTTTAAACAGCAAACAGAAACATAAAACATTTTTTAGTTTCTTTCTATTGACAAATTTAAAACATCTGACAAAGAGATTCAGGTCACATGAATCAAATGTATCTTCAATTAATTTTAACTATTAAATTTATGAGCAATCTTTCCTTTATAAACCAATTAAGACAGAGCTCAAAATAAATTTTCCCATGTAGACATACAATATGAACACACACATAACACAACATACAAGGTAGAACAATAAAGAAGTTTTAGTAATAGTTTCCTAAAGTCTTTAGCTTTTTTTTTATTACCAACCAATTAAAATTACTTTCTGTTCTTGGTCAACTTGATTAACCATACTTTCTTCCCGTAGGAACCTGTAGTGCATTATTCAATTCATCTGTTTACAGAACAATTCAAAACCACTGAATTCAATAGAAGTGGCTGGGAAAAAATCCATCAGAACCTCTAGGAGGGCAGCTAAACACAGAACCAACAATGTTTTAGTTTAGAGCAGCAAATCTGATATACAAAACTGTGGATGAGAAAAGACTTTAAATAGCTATGTTTAACATGATAAACTCATTAACCAATAAGAGGCATTTGCTTACTTTACACAGTATTTTCAAAAGTACCTGTAGGATTTTACAAAACATTTAATTCTTTTAGGCCTCTGGGCCTTTCTCATTAAGGTAACCATCATGTCTAGTAACACAAGATCATTAGACTTTTTAACTTTCAGACATTTGTATCAGTGGCATTTTATATTATCAAAACTTAAAATTTAGCATGACTTCACATTTTAACAATACCTGTAATATAACCTAAATAGCCTGATTGATTAGCTGGTGTCTCTTCAAGATGAGAGACATATATCCTTTGACATTTCCAGAAACCTAACTGGAAATATCAAAGTCCAAATTATTTGGAACTTTGATTTTTTTGAATGCCTGTGAAAGATGACAAGAAGTCTTAAAATATCTGGTTAAAATAAGATCCTTAACATCATGACAAAGTATAGACCAGATTTGATCAAATCATAACTCCTTTAAAACGTTGTTTTAAACAATTAGAACTTAAGAGGCATTAAGAGAACATAATAGATTACTTTAAAATAACAGAAAATCTGTCTCTTTGGTTGTTCAAAAGTCAGAAATAAAACCTTAAATTTAAGACCTGGTGCATTGAATCAAATCCCATAATTTGGAACAGTTTTAAGAGTCAGAACTAGGGAAAAAAGAATAGCACCCACATGGGAGACCAGGAGGAAGCACCTGGCTCCTGGTTTCAGATCAGCACAGCATGCTGGCTGCAGCACGCCAGCCATAGTGGCCATTTGGGGGGTGAACCAATGGAAGGAAGACTTTCTCTGTCTCTCTCTCTCTCTCACTGCCTAACTCTGCCTGTCAAAAAAAAAAAAAAAAAAAGAAAGAAAGAAATCAACAAATGACAAAACTGATGAGGATGTGGAAAAAAGTTACCCTGGTCCACTGTTGGTGGGAATGTAAACTGGCACAAGCCACTGTGGAAGACCGTATGGAGATATCTTACAAATCTGATTATAGACCTACCATTTGATCCAGCCATCCCACTCCTTGGAATTTACCCAAACCAAAAGAAATTAGAATATGCAAGAGTTATCTATAACCCCATGTTCATTGCAGCACAATTCACAATAGCTGAGATCTGGGAACAATCCAGATATCAATCAATTGTTGACTCAATAAGAAAATTATGGTATATACACACTATGGCGTACTACTCAGTTATTAAAAAAAAAAAGGAAAGAAAAAGAAACCCTGTCTTTTGCAACAAGATAGAGGAAACTGGAAACCATTATACTTAGTAAAATAAATGAGTCTCCAAAAGACAGATATCATGTTTTCCCTGATCTGAGGTAGCTAATAGAGTACCTAAAATGTAATGTATTGGAGTTAGATACACATTTTGAGATTTGATGATTGTTTAGAGCTCTTGTCTCTTCCATTGAGGAACAGTGATTTTTTTTTTTTTTTTTTTTGCTTCATACTATTTGCTGACTTGTTGAACTCTTACTTAGTGTAGGGTTAACTATACAATCATTAAGTAAACTGAAAACAGATTTTGTAAAAGTTAAGTGGGAATGTGAGAGGTAAGAAGAGAAAGGGTTGGACTGTGTGTGGGAGGGAGGGTATCGGGGGAAGTGTCACTTACATTCATTAGTCTGTATATATGAAATATATCAAACTTATCTTAAATAAAATTTTAAAAGGAAGTAAATATTTAAAATTCAAAAAATTTATACCAATAACAAGGAGAATTTTAAAGGTGTTTATATATAATATATATGTGTGTGTTTAATTTATGACATTACAATATAAATGTACATATATATATAATTTGTAATATAAATATATAGAGAGCAACGTTTTGAAATTTTTATAATGTATTTATCATCAGAAAAGAATAGCTCAGCTTTCTGTAATAATCCAGTTTCTGATCATTACAAGAATGAAGAGTAAGCCACCAAGTTGTAGCTCATAATCTCTGTTTCTCTGTGTCTCCAAGTCTACCAACCTCTAAAATTAAATAAACATACATAATTCTGGGATAGAAATCACATTAAGATCCCACTATTTTCCCGCATAATTTTCAGAAAATATACTAGTATCTAAACACACAGTGGCAAATTTATCTATGTATAAAATATATGTATATTATATATGTTACATATATTCATATATATATATTACATTGAGGAGGAAGAATTATTACCCTTGACTAAAATGGCCCTGAGACACTGTGTACCTGACAGTTTCCAGGGCAACTTACAGAATGTTGGGGGTGATGATGATCTTACAATAAAAGTGAAATCACCATGGCCACAAAGTCACAGAGCTAGGATTGGCCTAGAATAAAATATTTGTGCAAAAGAGTGACTCCAGTGAATTTAAAATTTTACTTAAATTTTCATTATTAAAGGTTAATTTCAAGTTCCATGAATGTCTGTAAGGCGAAGAATGAAATCTCCTGCTAATGAGTGATGGAACTGGCCTTAAATTGTTCTCATATACTGTGAAAATAAAATTTGTACATCTTCCAGAATTTGATGGCCTTACAATGTTAAAGTAAATCATGGTAGACTGAAGTTCCCTGTACTAGAATTGGCACAAATTAGGTTATTATTTATTGAGGTGGTAATGATAAATGTGAATCAACATGAAAAATAGAGAAATGTATTCAATATATTGACAGTTGTGTGTACAAATGGTAAATTTAGTAGAAGCAGGAATAAGGTTACAAGGAGATGTAACAGATATTAATAAAAATAGCCCTAAATACACATTTAAATACAGAAAATTTGTGCTCTCTTAAATCAAAGAAAGCTTATGCCATTGAATTCAGTAATTTTAAAACCAAGATAAAATTGTCTTGATCCAATGCATGGAAATTTTAAAGAGAATGACAATTTTGATTCTCAAAATATAAGGAAGCTATAAAAAAGTGTCATTGAAAGTGTAAAGGAATGTAATGTTCTAAAATTATTTGATAGGCCATAAAGATGGAGGTTGCTAAGACAACTTGAACATTATTTAGTGCATTCATGATATGAAAATATAAGTGCCCAAGAGAATCATCATTCCTTGGCAGTGCTAAGATTGCTTTCCATGTGGATATTGACATACTCAGATGAAATTAATAAAATGAAAGACAAAATAAAAAATAGAAACCTGATGCACATGGAAATTAAAACTTTGCCTTGCCATTAGTAACAATGTATATTTTAATGTGAGCCATAACTAAAAAATATGTGGATGAATATTTGGTGAAAAAACAGTCCAGAATAAACTGGAAAAATTACAGTATGATACAGACTTGCAGTTTGGAAAATTTCCACAATCAGAAAATAATTTACAGTTCCAGGAGCATCTAGAAACATTAAGAATGTATCCTATGCTGATGACCATGATGGTGCTGGCACTGCAATGTACTCAAATCCTATACACATGACAGTTGCTTGGACAACTTCCAGCATTTAGAGTGAGTTGATGACCACACAATTATAAATCAAACCATGGTACCCATCATTTCCCTGTTAGGAATGTCACAAATTGGGTTATTCATTACACATGCAGGTGATAGTAGTAAATGACAAAATAAATATGCATTCCATGGAAGACATTTAATTTTGATTATATGGTGTATAAATTAGTAATTTGGAAGAAACAGAGTCATAATCATATAGAGATGGGCTAATAATGGGATGGTGGAGTAGGGAGGGAGCTTACTGCTCTAGCCCAGGAGAAGATAGTTTTAAAAAAGTGGAAATAGAGTAGTCTCAGGGAAGAGTTAGGGAAAAAATGACAGAGGAAATTCTACTGACATGAGAGGGACATGGTGGACCCACATGGAGGGCATGGTGCCCACGGCTCATGACTCCAACAGCTGAGAGTCTATGCACTAGAACTGGAAAGTGAGGTGAGACAAGACCACAGTAGCCTGAGCCACCAGCAAAAATGTGGCAGGAACCTAGAGGGAATGAGGCTTATATATCTGAGGGAAAGTGTGCCAGCCAAACTAGAGGAGAGGAAAAAAAGGGACAGTACAGACATGTTTCTCTCTCTCCAATCACCTCACAAAGGCATGCAAGCTGATAGAGCAGGAGCCATTTTGGTCATACATAACATCTGTGCCAGCTTGTGTCTACACCAGGCAAGCAGCCAAGTGGAGACTCCTGATGCTGGTAGGGAAAAATAACAGGAAACTAGGAACTTGTGACTGTGTGAAACTTCTGAAGCAGGACTGTGAAAAAATAAAAAACTGAGGGTGTGTAGGAAGATTTGTGGTGTGACTGGGACTTTGAGCACTCTCAGTGGGAGAGGCCACAAGCTTGGGAGTTCCTGGTTACCTTATGAGAGACATTTCTGGAGAATCTGAATTTATACTGAGGACTACACAGATCCTTTATGTGGTTCTTTGGACAGAGCGGACAAGTATTATACCTGCTGTGAGTCTAATTGGAGATCCTCTGAGAGTAATCTGATGTTTCTCTTATGCATTTTAGAATCTTCTCTTTTTGTTTCACTGTGGCAGTTTGATTACAATGTGTCATGGCAAGGTTGTTTTCTGATCATGTCTATTCAAAGTTCTGTTTGCTTCCTGTACTTGGATGTCTCTTTCTTTTTCCAAACCCAGAAAGTTTTCTGCTAGTATTTCACTAAAAATGCCTTCTAATCCTTTGTCTCTCACCATGCCTGCAGGAACTCCTAGAACCAGAATGTTGGTCTTATTTTTTTTTTATAGTATCCTATAGATTCCCAACAGTCTTTTTTAGATTTCTAATCTCCTGTTCTTGTGTTTGGTTTGACTGTATACTTTCCTGTACTCTGTCTACTAAGTCTGGTATTCTCTCTTCTGCCTCACTGATTCTGTTTTTAAGGCTCTCCACTGCATTTTTTATTTGTTGTATTGAATTCTTCATTTCATTTTGATTTCTTTTTAATATCTCAGTTTCATGTTCTGTTGAATTCATTTCATCTTGATTCCTCCTGATAATTTTTATTTCATGGGAGAGATTTTCTTTCATGTCCTTCATGGATTTCAGTAGTTTGTGCCTTTGCTTTTGCTTACTTCTATGAAATCTTATGACCAAATTTTTGAGTTCTATTTCTTGCATTTCTTCTCTCATCATCTTCATGACCTAGTATTGGAATGTCATGTTCTTTTGGGAGCATGATGATGTTTTCCTTATTCTTGCTTCTTGGATTCTTGCATTTGGCATTTGTGGAAATACTCTTTTTTTTTCTGGCGGTTTTTATCATTGTATTATGACTGTAGATAAATGGACTTTCTGCTTTCACTGAATCTCTAGAGGCTTGTAGTGGGTGTGGCCAGAGAGCTCTGTTCAGTTTTCAAGGGTAAAGGGTATGCCTAAGGTGACACACCCAGGTTTGGCATGGTAAATCTTTTTTTAATCAGAAGGGAATTATATTCTGTTCAGCTGAGTTCTTCTCTTCAATGGAAACCAGTGCCTGAGTACTAAATCAAGTGGGTATAATATTCACTATGTCCCAAGGACCACATAAGGATCTGTGCTCTCAATGTGGGACCTCTGTTCTTAGTGAGAATTAACAGTAAATCTAGTCTTCAAACACCTGTTTAGCTGGGAGCCTAGGAAAAAGTGCTCAGGCAAGTAATATTGTGAAAAATTAGTTCTAAGTAATATGAAAGATAACCCAGAGAAAACAGCAGTCCAGCAAATCATTCAACCTCACTGAAACTACCAGCAGCTACATCATTCATTTTCTATTAAATCTATTTATAATAAGATTTAATTTGATGAACACTTGCAAGAAGCTGTGGGGACTTAAACAGGGATGAAGAGCTATTTCTTATGGGTAGTAATGGAGGTGGAATGGATTAGTTGCACAGCTATTATCTAGATGGGAAATAAAAGAGTTACTGAAGCTAGATGCATCATAGCATTTGTAGCCCTGTTATCATGGGATAGCCAAGCAACCTAGGAAAAGTGTTCCTCCTGAGGGTATCCTGAGGCACTAACTGAATGTAAATCAGATTTATATTAATCCAGAAAGGACTTTGTAAATTGGAAGGAATAAAAGTACACATTTTCAATAAAAATGAGGGCCACCTGCAGGAGCAGGGAATAATGCAACAAAAAAAGGTTGTAAAAAATTACAAGTTAAATTAATACAAAAATGTACTACAGGGGCCAGCACTGTGTCACAGCAGGTTAATGTCCTGACCTGAAGTGCTGGCATCCCATATGGGTGCTGGTTTGAGACCCGGCTGCTCCACTTCCAATCTAACTCTCTGCTATGGCCTGAGAAATAGTAGAAGGCCCAAGTGCTTGGGTCCCTGCACCTACATGGGAGATCTGGAGGAAGCTCCTGGTTTTGGATCAGCACAGTTCTGGCCATTGTGGCCAATTGGGGAGTGAACCATTGGATGGAAAATTCTCTCTCTCTGCTTCTGCTCTTTTTATGTAACTCTTTCAAATAAATAAATCTTTTTAAAAAAAATACTACATTTATGCTCCTGCTTCTCTATTGCAATGGGTACCACATGGATAGACTTTATTCCATGTTCTTGTCTCGTCTCAAGGCAATTAGGAATAGAATGAAAAAGAGTAGAAAAGTGGCATCATGAATGAAAAAGGTATTATGCACTCAGTAATACAGGAAAATTCAGATGAGTGTTGCAACTTATAGGGTTTCAGGTTGTCCCTTTAAAGAATGAGAGTAATGTATGTGGCAACATCTACTTGCATATTCAAATAGACCTTGGGTAGTGGAGTCTAATCCAGATGTGCACACAGATAAGTTGAAATTTCTCATGGGTATATAGGTCACCACACACTCATTCCCTTGTGTTGCACACAACACTTATTATCCAGGGCCGGGGTACACTATTATGGCTGGAACATGTGTCACTTGATATGCCTATGGTCACATCATTGGTTTCCACTACAATAATGTGGGGAAAGAGTCCTGGGTGGCCAAAAAAGCAGCTATAAAACAAGTAACTTTGTAATTGATGAAGATGGTATTCCAAATAACTGTTGAAATAACTGTTACTCAACTTTTAAATATTTATTAACAAAATTTACACAAGAGAGCACAGTTCAGTTCATATACTTGATTCCACTCAGAATAATGAGAAACCAAAAGTTCCGGTTGCATAAGAGAAAAATTTCTGAAGAGCGGTTAACCACTCTCTGTCACAATTCATTATGAAAACTGCCCAATACTCACTAAGGTGTGATTCCACCAAAGAATTCTTCCAAACAAATTATACTTCAGGGACTTCTCTCTGTAATCTTGCTATGTTTTGTGGAAGTTTGCCTAATAATAAAGGTATTTCCCATTACAATACAGTCATAGGATTTTTTCTTTCTGTGAGTTGTCAGGTAACCATTGAGAGGTGACATATGGTACATGACTTTTCTATACATGTATGTTTTCTCATTTCGGGGTCTCTTCATGTGAATTGATTAATGGCAGAAAAAATTTTTCACATTCATTAAATTGAAATTTTACTGTATGAATTCTCTGGTGTTAGTTGATGTTTCTTTTTTTTAAGATTTTTATTTATTTGACAGAGTTACAGACAGTGAGAGAGACAGAGATAAAGGTCTTCCTTCTGTTGGTTCACTCCTCAAATGGCCACAGTGGCCAGAGATGCACTGCTCTGAAGCCAGAAGCCAGGTGCTTCTTCCTAGTCTTCCATGTGGGTGCAGAGGCCCAAGCACTTAGGCTGTCTTCTACTGCTTTCCCAGGCCACAGTAGAGAGCTGGATTGAAGAGGGGCAGCTGGGACTAGAACTCATACCTATATGGGATGCCAGCATAGCAGGTGGAGGTGGAGGATTAATCTATTGCTCCACAGCGCCGGCCTGATGTTTAATTTCTGGCTATGGTTTTTTGAGGTCTATTGCACTTGAAGAATATCGCCTTTTTTGAGTTGCATATTTATGCAAGCCTGAATTCTATGAAAATATACTTCCACATTCATTACACTCCTGAGAAACCACTTGTGTGAATTTTCTGATGTATAATGCCATTTCTGACAAATGGCTTTTTGTCACACTAATAATATTTCTGAACTTCTTCATTTTCTTTAAAAATTTATGTTATTTATTTGAAAGACAGAGTTAGAGAGAGACAGAGAAGCAGAAAGAGGTCTTCCATCTGCTAGTTCACTCCGCAGAGGGATGAAATGGCTGGAGCTGCAGCGATCCAAAGCCAGGAGTCAGGAGCTTCTTCTGGATCTCCCACGTGGGTGCAGGGCCATCTTCTACTACTTTCCCAGGCCATAGCAGAGAGCTGGATCAGAAGAGGAGCAACTGGGACTAGAACCAGTGCCCACATGGTATGCCAGCATTTCAGGCCAGGGCTTTAACCTACTGTGCCACAGCACTGGTCCCAACCTTTCTTCCTTATGGGAGTGCCTATTGTATGGGATGTAATTTCCAGCAAAAGGCTCTGTCACATGGTTATGTTGACTTTGGAAAAAGTCCTTCACATTCATTAAGTTCTCTCCCTTGTTTGATCTACATGTTATGAGGTATTCCTTCTGACAAAAGGCTTTCCCACATTTATTACAAGATTTCCACCATGTAATAAATTCTCTGATGTTATATTGTGTGATTTTAGCAGAGTTTTCCAACATTCATTCCATTCATAAGGTTTCTCCCCCATGTGAATTCTGATGTTTTATGAGGTGTTACTTATGGATAAAGGCTTTTCCATATGCATTATATCCGAAGTGTTTTCCCCCATATGAATTAGATGATGTGCAATGAGGGCTGAATTATGGGAAAAGCTTTCCAAGTCATTATGTCCAAGAGGTTTCTCTTCCTGTGCATTTTCTGATGCATTCTGAGATGTGACTTATTGCCAAGGGCTTTTCTACAGTCATTGCATTCATAAAGTCTCTCCCTGGCGTGAATTCTGTGGTGTGATATGAGCTATGATTTATAACATATGATTTATAAAGGCTTTTCCACACTTATTAGATTCACAAGGTTTCTGCCCTGTGTGAACTGTTTTGATATGAGTATAACTTATACAAAAAGGCTTTTCCACAGTCATTACATTTATGAGGTTTCTCCCCTGTGTGAATTCGCTGGTGTATGATGAGGTTTGACTTTCGTCCAAAGGTTTTTCCACAGTCATTACATTTATGAGGTTTCTCCCCTGTGTGAATTTGCTGGTGCACGATGAGGTGTGTCTTTTGTCCAAAGGCTTTTCCACATTCATTACAATTATGAGGTTTCTCCCCTGTGTGAATTTGCTGATGTTTCCTGAGGCCTGACTTGTGTCCAAAGGCTTTTCCACAGTCATAACATTTATGAGGTTTCTCCCCTGTGTGAATTCTCTGGTGTATGATGAGGTGTGACTTTTGTCCAAAGGCTTTTCCACAGTCATTACATTTATGAGGTTTCTCCCCTGTGTGAATTCGCTGGTGTATGATGAGGTCTGGCTTTCGTCGAAAGGCTTTTCCACAGTCATTACATTTATGAGGTTTCTCCCCTGTGTGAATTTGCTGGTGTCTGATAAGGTCTGAGTTTTGTCCAAAGGCTTTTCCACAGTCATTACATTTATGAGGTTTCTCCCCTGTGTGAATTCGCTGGTGTATGATCAGGTCTGGCTTTCGTCCAAAGGCTTTTCCACAGTCATTACATTTATGAGGTTTCTCCCCTGTGTGAATTCGCTGGTGTATGATCAGGTCTGGCTTTCGTCGAAAGGCTTTTCCACAGTCATTACATTTATGAGGTTTCTCCCCTGTGTGAATTTGCTGGTGTCTGATAAGGTCTGAGTTTTGTCCAAAGGCTTTTCCACAGCCATTACATTTATGAGGTTTCTCCCCTGTGTGAATTCGCTGATGTTTCCTGAGGCCTGACTTTTGTCCAAAGGCTTTTCCACAGTCATTACATTTATGAGGTTTCTCCCCTGTGTGAATTCGCTGGTGTATGATGAGGTTTGACTTGTGTCCAAAGGCTTTTCCACAGTCATTACATTTATGAGGTTTCTCCCCTGTGTGAATTCGCTGATGTATGAGGAGGGATGACTTGCGTCCAAAGGCTTTTCCGCATTCATTACATTTATGAGGTTTCTCCCCTGTGTGAATTATCTGGTGTACTATGAGGTCTGACTTCCACAAAAAGCCTTTTCCACATTCAAGGCATTTATAAAGTTTCTCTCTTGTGTGAATTCGCTGATGGTTTATGAGGTATGACTTCTGTGTAAAGGCTTTTCTACAGTCACTACATTCATGAGGTTTCTCCCCTGTGTGAATTTGCTGATGTTTCCTGAGGACTGAATTTTGTCTAAAGGCTTTTCCACAGTCATTACATTCAGAAGGTGAATTAAAACTGAGTGATTTTCCACAAGGTTTACATGTGTAAAGTTTTTCCCTTGTATTTAGTTTCTGGTTTATTGCAAGATGTGACTGGTGAATGACAGGTTCAACATACATAATGTACTTATAAAATTTCTTTCTTGTGTGAGTTTGTTGATGCATATTGAGGCTAGCATTTTCATGGATAGCTTTTTCTATTTGCGTTGCTTTTCCAAAAGTGACAGTTGACTTATTACAGTTTTCTGCCATATGAACCCTCTCAGATTTACAGAACGTCTTTCTTGTGAAGACTTTTGCTTGTCCAGTGGGTCCAAATGGCTGCTTCATGATGCGAATATTGTCAAGCTGGCTAAGAGGCTCACAGAACTGGAGAGATTTTCCAGGTATCTTAGTGTTATCAAATTTCTCTCCAGCCTGTAGTTGATCAGGCCCACTGGGGGGATACACAGTGTGACATTTATTGCATTCCTCAGGCTTCAATCCTGAATAGATTCCCTTTTTAATAATCAGTGTTGGAACATGGCTTGAATTTAAACTAAGTGTTTTTCTTAATTCAATTCTCTTGAGAGCTGATGTCTTGTTATTTTTCATAAAATCCTGATTCAGATTTTTGTCCTGACTTTTCTGGTTGATCCTAATCAGGTCATCCCTTTTCATGATCACTGAAATGAGAAAAAAGCAATCATGTCACTGAGTCACATGTAACTGTTTCTCCTGGCATACTCAATGTAAAGGGAATGAAGTTACTTGTTATCCAAGTGGCATAAGATGTTCACAAAATCAGTATGAGGTACTTATTTGTGACCATTATATGGTTTTTCTCCTTAATACATTAATATACCATGAGGTTTCCCAATGTTCAAACATGATCCTTTTTACTATGGGAATTTGTCAAGGATGGTAGAATGACATTTGTGCTATGATTTGTGGGATACCTGCATCTCAAAACAGTGTCAGTTTGAGCCCTGGCTACTCTGCTTTCAGTACAGCTCTCTGCCTATGTAAACTGGAAGGAACCAGATAATGGTTCATGTGCCTGGGAACCTGTGAAAAACCAGGGAAGACTAGAGGGATTCTAGAGTTTTGGCTTCAGACTAGTTAGACCTAAGTGTTGCAGGCATCTGGGAAGTGAGCTAATAGAGGACCTCTTTCTCTCTCTCTCTTCTCTCACTATCACTCTGCCTTTCAAAAGATGAAATAACTATAAAATATTTTAAAGAATGGGCAAATATTTAATAAAAATATTCACCCACTACCTAGCAACCATTTTTTTCCCTGTCCTTTTTTCCCAGTTTATTTTTATAAAAATTGTGTGCTTTTTCCTTCTCTGATATCTCAACCATAAACATGAAAAAGTTTTAATGATCATTTACTTGCAGGTGGAGAAGAGTGAAATGTGCCTGTACTTTAAGCAGGACAACATTTAAGGAGTAGGATTTAAATCTATGAGTGTCTCATGCTCAGTCTTCCTAGGTAAACATCATTTGTGGGATTTTTCAAATGAAAAACTACTTTGTCTTTACTCTATGACAGCTTCCCCAAATTCCTAAGGACACCCAACACCTTCAGCTTCTCAGAAGTACAACAGGTACAGAAAATTCCCAATATACCACTTTAGTTAAACACTCCCAATCAGTTTGAAGAATTTGTTTCTGCAAACCGGGAATTGCTCATCTTCTTTGAAAAGTGGTTTCTAACTCATTCTGAAATCATCAGTGCTGGTTACCTCCTCTAAATTCTTTCTAGAAACATTCCTGTGTGATAATTTGAATTTCTGGAGGCATTTGATCAGTTGCCTCCTATTTTCACTGAAAGCTTCATTTCCTATGTTTTTCTTATCTTTTTATTTGCTTATTTTCAATGATACTGAAAATAAGAGAAAAATCATACTTCAAACTCCACCCTAAAAGAAATCTGAGCCACTCAACATAACCCCACGAGGCTACTTGACCTTGGGTCTCAAAATCTCATTACTTTCTTGGTGAGCCCAGGATCACTTATTTTCATGTTTTATGTAAGTTCATCCTTAGTGTAGGATTTCTTTTTTCAAACATTTACTTTATTTATTTGAAGGCTAGAATTATAGAGAGAGAGACAGAGAGAAGTCTTCCATCTGCTGGTTCACTCCCCATATGGGAACAACAACCAATGCTGGGCCAAAATGAAGTTAGGAGCCAGGAGTGTCTTTCTTGTCTCCCACATGGGTACAGGGGGCCAAGGATTTGGGCCAACCTCTGCTCTTTTCTCAGGTGCATTAGCAGAGAGCTGGATTAGAAGAGGACTAGCTGGGACTTGAACTGGCACCAATATGCAATGCTAGTGTTGCAGGCTGGAGCTTTAACACACTGCACCACAGTGTCATTCCTAGCTTCATAATTTCTGATGTCACAGCACAGAGGTTTACTCATGACCATCTTTTTTTTTTTAAGATTTATTTATTTGAAAGTCAGAGTTACACAGAGAGAGGAGAGGCAAAGAGAGTAAGGTCTTCCAACCAATGGTTCACTCCCCAGTTGGCCACAATGGCCAGAACTGTGCTGATCTGAAGCCAGGAGCCAGGAGCTGCTTCTGGGTCTCCCTCAGGTGCAGGGGACCAAGGACTTGGACCATCCTCTACTGCTTTCCCAGGCCATAGCCAAGAGCTAGATCAGAAGTGGAGCAACTGGGTCTCAAACTGGTGCCCATATGGGATGCTGGTGCTTCAGGCTATGGTGTTAATTCACTGCGCCACAGCACCGGCCACATGACCATCTTATAGCATTTGCTTATTTACTTCCTTGAGAGTAAGAGAAACAGAATGAAAGATAAAGACAGACTGAAACAGAGGTTTGCCAACTATAGGCTCACTCCTCAAATGTCTCCAACAGACTATAATTTTCTTATTTATTTGAGAGGCACAGAGGAAAAGAAAAGAAAGAGACTAAGAAAGAGAGAGTTCACATTTATTGATTCAGTCCTGAGCAAGTTCTATGCCTGGGCAAAATCATGAGTGGGAACGCAATCTGAGCAATGAGTTAGAAATAAGTTTCTGGGGGCTGGCATTGTGGCATAGCAGGTAAAGCCACCACCTGCAGTGCCAACATCACTTATGGGCACCAGTTTAAGTCCTAGCTGCTCCACTTCTGATCCAGCATTCTGCTATGGCCTGGGAAAGCAGTAGAAGATGGCCCAACTCCTTGGACCCCTGTACTCATATGGGAGACCTGGAAGAAGCTCCTGGCTCCTAGCTTCAGATCAGTACAGCTCCAGCCACGACAGCCAATTGGGAAGTGAACCAGTGGATGGAAGACCTCTCTTTCTCTCTCTGCTTCTCCTTCTTCTCTCTCTCTGACTTTCAAATAAATAAGTAAATCTTAAAAAAAAAAAAAAAAAAAAAAAAACAGAAACAGGCTGGCGTGGCAGCTCAATAGGCTAATCCTCCGCCTGCGGCACTGGCACACCAGGTTCTAGTCCTGGTCGGGGTGCTGGATTTTGTCCCAGTTGCCCCTCTTCCAGGCCAGATCTCTGCTGTGGCCCAAGAGTGCAGTGGAGGATGGCCCAGGTCCTTGGACCCTGCACCCACATGGGAGACCAGGAGAAGCACCTGGCTCCTGGCTTTGGATCAGCATGGTGTGCCAGCCACAGCACACTGGCCATGGTGGCCATTGGAGGGTGAACCAATGGCAAAAGGAAGACCTTTCTCTCTGTCTCTTTCTCTCACTGCCCACTCTGCCTGTCAAAAAAAAAAATTAATCTTAAAAAAATAAGTTTCTGTATGTTGCCTAATTAACAAGCACTGAAGGAACTAATATAATAAGTGCATGAAGGAAAAGGTATGAAAGTGTAGAGAAGGACAAGTTAGAATTGGAGGAATGTATCAAACCTAGATAAAAGCCTTAGTAACATCAGAAAATGACTGGATTTTTTTTTTAATCAAAGAACATCTTCACTAAGAACAAAAGTTAGAAAGATATTGGTATCTCTAAATGCCTGTGTCTGATGCACAAAAGCAGCTGTCATCAGGAGTAAGGCTTGAGAGAAATTCATGGAAAGAACACCAATCAACATCTGCACACTTTCTGCCTTGGCTTCCCTGTCATGTGCAGACTGACCTGAAAGGCTCAGATTCAAGCATTCATCCACCATCCATGGCTCTTCTCCTCGCTCCAACTTGAAGATCAAGTCAGGTTTGGTAATGCAGTGCCCTATTAATGGAAACAAAGTAAGACTTTGTAAAATTACTATCTTGGGTTATTTAAAGGACTACAGCTTGGTTCAGGAGCTATGCAACAAATGTTCCAATTTGAATCTTTTGTTAGATGGTAGATATTCAGATTATTCATGGACTCAATTTCTAATCCTGCCCAATATTAAACATTATAAAGTGTTCCCTTATTTGTCAAATAGCAAGAAAATGTTATCACTGGGCATGTGATGGGTGTCACTCACCCAAGGAGAACAGGCTGCTGTAGGTCTCCAGCATCACATCTCTGTACAGGATTTTCTGAGCATTGTTCATTTTCTGCCATTCTTCCCATGTAAAGTACACAGCCAGGTCTTCAAATGCTGTCATCACCTATAATAATACACTTCCAGTCAACATGTTAACTCTGTCACAAAACAAACACTGACAGTTGTATATGGATATGAAGGAAAAAAGGAAGGATATGGTTTCACATTAGACTTGTGGAGTGTTTAGAAAGCCACACGGAGCATTCAACAGAGTCAAACCCATGATCTACAGGCTGTGAGACATGCCCAAGCTGGAGGGAATCAGGAGGTTCAAATCACAAAGGCCACATCTGTCAAGGGGAATTGCACAGCAGGCTAGAAGAGGGGCAATACTGACTCTTGACTGGGCAGTGTTAAGGAGAAGTATGTAGAAGCATTGAGAAAAAAAGGCAAGAAACCATCAGTGAAACTACGATGGGAATGAACAGAAAACAATTTCCAGGAAAACACCATGCATATCATTTCCAATATGTCAGAGGAAAAATATATTAAAAGACAGGGCAGACATTTAGCTTAGTGTTGTTTATGATGCCACCTCAGAGTGTCTGTGATTTCCAATGCCAGCTCTAGTTTCTAGCTCCCAGATAATGCAAACCTGGGGAAGCAATGGTGATGTCACCAATGAAGGAGGCCTAGATTCCATTCCTCAATCCTGGCTTCAGTCCTGCCCCACCTGTTTGGTATGGTTATCTAGGAAGTGAATTAATGTGTCAAAGCTCTCTATCTCTCAGTCCATCAACTTTTTTCTCTATCAAGCTAATAAATATTTTTAAGTAAGAGAGAAAATACAGGTAAGACAAAGAATACAAATTAGCTTTTGCCCTTGTCTATGATTATTCTAGTGATAAACAATTGAAATAACATTATACCTAATTAAAGTGAAAGCAATGGAAATACTTGCCCAAAACATTCAAATGATAAACATTTGAAATGACATTATACATAATTAAAGTGAAAGCAATGGAATTATTTGCCCAAAAAGAGAACCTGGGAATGTCTGCAGTACAATCTGCATTTGTGACTCACTGAGAAAAATGCTTAGAGATTTGTTTAAGAACCTGCAATAGTCACCAGAATTGTGATCCAGCAGGCTAAGCCTCCACCATCAATGCTGGCATCCCATGTAAACAGAGGACTTGAGTCCTTGCTGCTCCACTTCCAATCTAGTTCCCTGCTAACCTGATTGAAAGAGCAGTGAAAATGGCCTGAGTATTCAATGTGGGAGACCCATGGAGTCCCAGGCTCCTGGCTTTGGCCTGGCCCAGTCCCAGCCATTGTGGGCATTTGGTGAATGAAACAGTAGATAGAATATATCACCTTTTGTCTCCCTGTCTCTCCCAATCTCTGCAAGTCCACCTTTCAAATAAATAATCTTAAAAAAATAAATGAGCCTCCAGTAGATTCTTTTCTCCACACATTCCTTATCCTATTCCAGAATCCAATTCAACTTCTCAAAGGTATTAAGAACTCCATTACTCTAACAATTTGAAAACAAACTTAACTGATTTGTGTTCCAGCACTAGGTAACTCTTCCTCTTGCAGAATGCTAAGTGTTTACTTCATAGGTAGCACTAAAACACTGTTCAGTACATCATCTATGTGTAGAATGTTTCAGACATGACCCCAAAAAGGTAGCATATTGTGCTTAGTTTCAACTCAATTCATGTAACAAATATATATTTTGCTATAGCAACAGAAAGACAAGAGACCAAACTGCATTATTATAGATGACAGTAATGTTTCATAATCATGCCAAATTCATAATTCATTTCTGTATATTCTGTGATAACAAATTTTATGTTTATTTTTCTATTTTAAAATTTTGTAAAGATTTATTTATTTATTTGAAAGTCAGAGATACACAGAGAGAGGAGAGGCAGAGAAAGAGAGAGAGGTCTTCCATCTGCTGGTTCACTCCCCAGTTGGCTGCAATGGCTGAAACTGCACCAATCTGAAGCCAGGAACCAGGAGCTTCTTCTGGGTCTCCCACATGGGTGCAGGGGCACAAGGACCTGGGCCATCTTCCACTGCTTTCCCAGGCCATAGTAGAGAGCTGGAGCAGAAGTGGAGCAGCCGGGTCTCAAACTGGTGCCTATATGGGAAGTCGATGCTTTAGACCAGGGCATTAACCCACTGAGCCACAGTGCCAGCCCCATATTTTCCATTTTAATTAACTAGTATACTGGGACTGGCACTGTGGCTAGCAGGTAAAGCTACTGCCTTCAGTGCTGGCATCCCATATTGGTGCCAGTTCAAGTCCCAGTGGCTTCACTTCCAATCCAGCTCTATGCTATGGCCTGGGGATTCAGTAGGAGATGGCCTAAGTCCTTGGGCCCCTGAACCTATGTGGGAGACCCAGAAGAAGCTCTTCACTTCTAGCTTTGGACCAGTGCAACTTCGGCCATTGTGGCAAACTGGGGAGTGCACCAGCAGATGCAAGACTCTCTCTCTCTCCCCCTCTGCCTCTCTGTAACTCTGACTTTCAAATAAATAAAAAAAAATCTAAAAAAATAAATAAACTAGCATTAAACACCAAAAATGAGTACTGACAAGCTGGGGAATAATTAAAAAAAAAAACACTTACAGGTGATATATTAATTTTCTTTCCTCTTAGAAACATGTGGAGGACCCAGAATCATACCTGGGAGAGAGGTGAATGGCAGGAGTTCAAAGAAAACTCAGGAGGCCAACGCTGTGGCATAATGGGTAAAGCTGCTGCCTTCAGTGCCAGCATTCCATATGGGGTCTGGTTCAAGTCCTGCCTGCTCAACATACAATCTAGCTTTGTGCTATGTCCTGAGAAAGCAGTGGAACATGGTCCAAGTCCCTGGGCCACTGCACCTGCATGGGAGACCCAGAAGCTCTTGGGTCTTGGCTTTGGATCAGCTGAGCTCTGGCCTTTGCAGTAATTTGGAGGGTGAGCCAGCAGATAGAAGACTTTCTCTCTCTGCAACTCTTTCAATAAATAAATGAAATCTTAAAAAAAAAAAAACCCTCTGGTTTCCTTCTGCACTGAACAGTGGGGAAAAAAAGGATATAATAGAATGAGTAAAGAATAATAAATACATTAACCAAGAAAACATCAGTTTCACTGTGGAGGAATAAACCTCTAAAAATAGAAATACATAGGAAAATGCACCCACCTATATTAAGTGGCAGAGATTAAACAGAAGTTATCATTGGTTTAACGAAAGCATTATCTACAAATTTTGTAAAATAATAATGTAAAAGGAAAAAGAAAAGTTGAGTGTTCAAATGGATAAGGTTATCAGAGATAAACATTATGTTATTAAAGTTTATACTAAAGAAAGTTAACAAATACACATAATGTATATTTAATGCAGTGCACTTTACCAGTAATGATTCCAAGTAGCACCTTTCCCTGTATTCATCCCTTCACAAAACCCTGGATTGGGGCTGGCACTGTGGCCTAGCGGGTAAAACTGCCACCTGTAGACTGGCATCCCACATAGGCACTGGTTTGATTCCCAGCTGCCCCACTTCTGATCCAGCTTTCTGCTATGGCCTGGGAAAGCAGTAGAAGATGGCCCAAGTCCTTGGGCCCCTGTACCCATGTGGAAGACCCAGAAGAATCTCCTGGACCCTGGCTTTGGATTGGCACAACTCTGGCCATTGCAGCCAACTGGGGAGTGAACCAGCAGATGGAAGAGCTCTCTATCTCTCTCTGCCTCTCCCTCTCTCTGTGTGTAACTCTTTCAAATGAATAAATAAATCTTTTTGAAAAAGACCCTGAATTTCACCATTTCAATTGATTTACCCCATGAGATACCAGTAAATGTGATAGAAATAGACAATTTGTTAAAATATTTATTTATATGAAAGAGTTACACAAAGAGAGAAGGAGAGGCAGAGAAAAGAGAGAGAGAGAGAAGGAGGAATAAAGAGAGGTCTTCAAACTGCAGGTTCACTCCCCAGATGGCTGCAATGGCTGGAGCTGTGTAGATCCAAAGATATGAACCAGGAGCTTCTTTCAGGTCTCCCACAAGGGAGCAGAGGCCAAAGGACTTGGGCCATCTTCTACTGTTTTCCCAGGCTGTAGCAAAGAGCTGGATCAGAAGTGGAGCAGCCGAGTCATCAACTGACACCCATATGAGATGCTGGCACTGCAGGCAGTGTCTTTACTTGCTATGTCACAGAACCAGCCCCAGAAATAGACAATTTGTAAAGTATTTGCCTTCTCAGATTTTCTTGTTCTGACAGTTATCTTCTGAAAAACCCTGGGGCCTGCCTGTTGAAGAGATAGTATGTAGGCTGGCGCCGTGGCTCACTAGGTTAATCCTCTGCCCGTGGCACTGGTATTCCGGGTGACAGTCTCAGTTGGGGTGCTGGTTCTGACCCAGTTGCTCCTATTCCACTCCAGTTCTCGGCTGTGGCCTGGGAAGGCAGTGGAGGATGGCCCAAGTGCTTGGGCCCTGCACCCACATGGGAGACCAGGAGGAAGTGCCTGTCTCCTAGCTTTGGATCAGCACAGCATACTGGCCATAGCAGCCATTTGGGGGGTGAACCAATGGAAGGAAGGCATTTCTCTCTGTCTCTCTCTCTCTCACTAACTCTGCCTGTCAAAAAAAGAAAAAAAGAGATAATATGTAGCCAAGATTCACCACAAACCCCAGACACTTAAGTGAAGCCTCAATCAGTTCCCCAGATGACTAAACTCTCATTTCTGCTCCTGGACTGATCATAGGAACTGCCCAGCTGAGTACAGCCCAAAACACAGAGTCAGAACTGCAAATCAAATGGCTATTTGTTAAGCCATTGTGTTTTCTGATTTGTCCTACATCAAATGCTGATATATATCAGTAAGTATGGCAGAAAGTTGAATTACATGCAAACTACAATGCATACAACTTCAAAATTTCATTTCGAAGTTCCCATAAAACAGGGCCAGCATTGTCACATAGCAAGTAAACCTGCCGTCTGCAATACAAGCACCCCATATGAGCACTGGTTCATGTTCTGGCTCTTCTGCTTTTGATCTAGCTTCCTGCTGATGGCCTGAGAAAAGCAATGGAAGATGATCCAAATACTTGGGCAAATGCTACCAATGTGGGAGATCCAGGTGAAGATCTTGGTTCCTGACCTCATTCTTTCCTGGCCCTGCTCAATGCAGCCATCTGTGATGTGAACAAGCAGAAGGGAGATCTCTCTGGGTCTCTCCTCTATATACAATACTTTCAAATAATTTTTTTTAAAAACTTAGAAAAAAAGCTCCTATAAACACAATCTTTGCCTATCAATTAGACCTTAGAGGTTTCACCTCACCCTGGTTAGAATGGCTCACATACAGAAATCTACCAACAACAGATGCTGGCGAGGATGTGGGGAAAAAGGGACACTAACCCACTGTTGGTGGGAATGCAAACTGGTCAATCCACTATGGAAGTCAGCCTGGAGATTCCTCAGAATCCTGAATATAACCCTACCATTCAACCCAGCCATCCCACTCCTTGGAATTTACTCAAAGGAAATTAAATTGGCAAATAATAAAGATGTCTGCACCATAATGTTTATTGCAGCTCAATTCACAATAGCTAAGACCTGGAATCAACCCAAATGTCCATCAACAGTAGACTGGATAAAGAAATTATGGGACATGTACTCTATAGAATACTACATAGCAGTCAAAAACAATGAAATCTGGTCATTTGCAACAAAATGGAGGAATCTGGAAAACATCATGCTGAGTGAATTAAGCAAGTCCCAAAGGGACAAATATCATATGTTCTCCCTGATCTGTGACAACTAACCAAGCACCTAAAAGGAAGCCTGTTGAAGTGAAACAGACACTTTGAGAAACAGTGACTTGATCACCCCTTTTCCTAACTATTGATGAACAACTTAATACTTTATCCCTTTTAGTACTTTTTTGTTCTACTTAATACTTTGGTTGAACTCTTTAATTAACACACAATTATTCTTGGGTGTTTAACTTTAACTGAAAAGTGGTCCTTGTTAAATATAAGAGTGCGAATAAGAGAGGGAGGAGATGTACAATCTGGGACATGCACAATCAGACTTGCCCCAAATGGTAGAGTTAAAAACGTGCCAGGGGATTCCAATTCAATCCCATCAAGGTGGCATGTACCAATGCCATGTCACTAGTCAAAGTGATCAATTTCAGTTCACAATTGATCATAATGATAGGATTAAGAGTCAAAGGGATCACATAAGCAAGACTAGTATCTGCTAATATTAACTGATAGAATTAAAAAGGAGAGAACTATCCAACATGGGAAGTGGGATACACAGCAGACTCATAAAATGGCAGATGTCCTAAACAGCACTCTAGCCTCAGAATCAGCCCTTAAGGCATTTGGATCTGGCTGAAGAGCCCATGAGAGTATTTTAGGCATGAAAAGCCAAGACACACTGGAAAAAAAATTAAAAAAATAAAGAGGTGGAAGGGACGGTAGCCAACCCGGGAAGAACCAGCAGCAAACCCGGGGAGGGCCGAGCAGACAAAAGAACAGCACAGGGTCCTGTGTCGTTCCTCCATGAAGAGGGGGAGCGACATAATGGTGCCATGACTCAGATAGGAAACTTAGGAGGGAAGAAACGGGAAGAAGTGGAAAATACCGGAGAGAGAGACTAGCAAAGAGCCTAGGGAAAAGCCGGACAGAAAAGGTGCCAGAAGAAGCTATCGAAAGCCTAGGCTTAGACTCGGATATGGACTGTGGGAAAGAAGTTAGGATTTAAAGTGAAAGCAAGAAGAAACTTAGACTCAGATACGGACTGCAGGTTGAAAGTGAAAGTGAAACCTATAAGAAACTTAGACTTGGATACGGACTGTGGGGAGAGGCCAGGAGAAATGAGGGAGGAATATTGTTGGAAGAAAACTTAGGGAAACATACCGGGCAGAGAAAAATGTTAGGGTGGATGAAGCCACGAGTGCAGGCCGAGGCAGAGACGTAAGCCACCTTGGAATTCTTCAAGTCAGCCCGGGGAGCAAAAGGCGAAAATCTGGAACCAGAGGCAGAGACGTGGGCCACCAGGTTGGAATTTGCCAGGTTAGTCCGGGGAACTTGGACTGAATACCGGTGGTGGCGGAAACGTAAGCTACGCTGTGTGACTCGCGGAAGCCGCCGCGTGCAGAGAGAGCACGGGGCGTGAATAGATAGGGAACGTGGGACTGGCGCGGAGGCCGTGGTGCAGGCGCGAAGGGGGCGCGGAGACCGCGGAGCATGTGCACAGAGCCGGGAACCCGCCGCAGGGCAGGCGCCGGGAAGCCGTGCAGATGAGAGAAGTGCGGGCTGAAGCGGCACAGAGCGGAGAAGCCGCCGTGGGGCGAGGTGCGGAGAAGCAGCCTCGGGGCAGGCGCCGGGATGCCACAGGGATAAGAGAAACAGAAGTTTAGAAGTAAAATGAGAGAAATAAGAATGCTGGTAGATAGAAGTAAAATAGGAGAAATAGGAATGCCTGGAGATAGAGAAACAGAAAAATAAGGCCTCCCCACAACATGGCAATGAGAGAGCTTGGATTCAGTCTGCCTGATTAGGGAGGTGGTGAGCACCTGCGGGCAGCTAGCAGCTTATGCGCTGCAGGTCACCGAAGACAGGCACGAATTAACATCAATAAGTCTCCCCACAATACCGCAATGAGAAGGCTTGGATTTGGTCTGCCTGATTAGTAAGGCGGTAAGCACCAGCAGGCGGCTCGACCAGAGTATGAGCTGCAGGTCACCGAAGATAGGCACGAACCAACACTAATAAGTCTCCCCACAAGACGGCAATGAGAAGGGCTTGGATTCGGTTTGCCTGATAGGGCTTGTAAGCACCTGCATGCAGTTCTAGCAGAGCAGAGCATGCGCTGCAGGGCACCAAACTCAGGCACGCATCAGCGCCTAAAAACCTCCTCACAACATGGCGAAGAGAGGACCCGGATTCGGTTTGCCTGATTGATAGGACTTGTAAGCACCTGTGGGCAACTCCAGCAAGCAGAGCAGAGTGTGTGCCGTGGGGCACCAAAGACAGGCGCGTATCAATGCCAAAAATAAAAAGAAAGGGGGATCTGTGGGGAGCAACTCGGACTAGACTAAGTTACTGGAATTAAGACTTATTCTATGCATCTGCTCTCCCACAATATGGCGCTGAGAAGGGAGAAACAGCTTCTACACAGCTGCCTCCAGTTCAACCAATAAACAGCAGGACCTGCTCCTGATTGGAGGAGAGAAGCGTACTCGGCGTGTGGGTAGCAGAGTTGGGATTGGTGGAAGAGAACTATAAAGGAGGAGAGAGACAACATGCACCAGGAACATCTAAGGGGAACATCTGAGGGAACATCTGTGCAGCCCCCGAGAGAGCTGGCCGGCGGTGTGCCACTCCCCCGCGGAAGTGGGGAAAAGTGGCAGGGGGAACTGCCCTTCCACGGAGGTGGAAGGGACAGTAGCCAACCCGGGAAGAACCAGCAGCAAACCCGGGGAGGGCCAAGCAGACAAAAGAACAGTGCAGGGTCCTGTGTCATTCCTCCATGAAGAGGGGGAGCGACAGATTTCTGTACTTAATATGTTGTTCAATGTGAATTAATGCTATAACTAGTACTCAAACAGTACTTTACACTTTGTGTTTCTGTGTGGGTGCAAACTGTTGAAATCTTTACTTAATATATGCTAAATTGATCTTCTGTATATAGAGATAATTGAAAATGAATCTTGATGTGAATGGAATGGGAGAAGGAGCCGGAGATGGGAGGGTTGCAGGTGGGAGGGAAGTTATGGGGGGGGGAAGCCATTGTAATCCAAAAGCTGTACTTTGGAAATTTATATTTATTAAATAAAAGTTAAAGAGAAAAAGAATACAGTGGGCAGAAGCATAGCCCAGGTACCAAGTATATAACAGACTAGATTTTAAAATGATGCTTGATCTTACCTATTAAAATAATTTGTGGACCATCAATGGATTATATTTTACAGTAAAATAGTAATAATTTGGTGCATTAATATGGCTGGAAAACAGGGTGAATGCCTTGTAAAGTCTTTGTGAATATTTAAAACTGCACTATCTAGAAATTCTTGACCCAAAACATCCTGAATTCATCTATCCATCACATCCAGTTATCTGTATATTTTTAACAAAGCTATATTTAAAAAAAACTGCACTTAAGTAGAGGTTTCTGACACAAATTAGGCAAGAGACAAATATTAGGGTATCATGGAGCTCCTGCTTTTACTCTTCTTCTAGTCTAAATGAGAATTGCCATGAAATTATAGACAAACTCTTGAGGATTTGAGTGATGGTCTCATGGGCCATTGACTGTTGGCCCACAGCTACTGGTCATTTTTTCTATGTATAGTGTATGAATTGTGCCATGCAAATGCCTATATCAGCACTTATCTGGTAATTGCCTTTCAGTGACTTCATTCTGCAAATTGAAGGACCTCAGTCTTGAACTTCAATCTTACATAACCTCACCTCAGACCCAGAATAAAATTATTACTTAGTTCCCAGCATCATACAATGTAAACAGAAAATGAAGTTGTAGGCATCAAACAAGAATAGTATCATGAAATAGTGAATTCCCTTGTCCTTTCTAAAAATTATTGCTCCCCACAGTGGTAGCCACACACTTCTGACAGCAGGAGTTGCTGATTTTAGAATTATGCTGGAAAATTCTGTGGGGATTCCTGAGAAGAAAGTGGGAAGGCAGCACGCAACACTCAATTGTTGTTGATTGATCTTTTACAATTCATTTTCTCTCACTGATTTTAAATATACCTTTGTTTTTATTTGACAGGTAGAGTTATAAACAGTAAAAGAGAGACAGAAAGGTCTTCCTTGTGCTGGTTCACTCCCCAAATGGCTGCTGTCACCAGCGCTGCATTGATCCAAAGCCAGGAGCCAGGTGCATCTTCCTGGTCTCTCATGGGGGTGCAGGGGCCCAAGCACTTGGGCCATCCTCCACTGCCTTCCCTGGCCACAGCACAGAGCTGGACTGGAAGAGGAGTAACCAGGACTAGAACCTGGTGCCCATATGGGATGCCAGTGCCACAGGTGGAGGATTAACCAAGTGAGCCATGGCACCAAACCTTAAATACACCTTCTGACCAGCATTTATAATTTCAAGCACTTAGAAATAGGAGCTCTAACACTTGATTTTACTGAATCAATAATGAAAAATATAGTCCCTAAGATATAAAGAGAGTGAGGATCACAGACTGAAACTAATTCAGGATCCTACAAGGACTAAATTTGAGGTCAAGCTTGAGCTACTTATCACTAATAGAAGCAACCAGTGTTATCTGATCAAGTTTTACTAGATGGGAATGATATCCCATATTTGTGCCAGTTTGTGTCCCAGTCTCTCCACCCCGATCCAGCTCCCTGCTATTGAACCTGGGAAAATAGCAGCAAAAGATGGCCCAAGTGTGTGGGCCTCTGCCCACACCACAGTGCCAGCCCTAATAAGTCTTAAAAACCTAAAGAAATAAAATGTATAATATATCAATTATAGTTGTATATAGGTATAAATTTCTGAAAAGTACATAATTTCATCCTTTTAGTCATCTAAAACTTATTTGTAAATTATATAATTAAAAAAAGATAAAAAGACATTGATTCTTATGTCTCTTCAGCATAAGACATCAACTTTTCCAGGTTCTAGATGCACTTATTCACAGAGTTTCATAGAAGAAATCAGTAATGTGGCTCAAATAACAGTCTTACCCAGGGAATCCCCCTAAATTTAAACAGGGTGCTCAATTTCATTTTAGAAAAGTTCCAAAATATGTATCAGAAGAAAAAAATTATTTATTTGGTACATCTCATTTTAACTATAGTATTACCTAAATTTCCAATAGTCAGATGTACTCAAAAATTCCCACAGGTGGGAGAGATGGCCTAACACAGCAAGTAATTATTAAAATACAAATGTTAAGCTACAACTTAACTAGGGAAAATAACACTCCACAGGTCCCAAACTAAAATAATTAAGATGACATAATAAAAGGAAACTCAATGTCTTCATGCATTAAAATGTATTACATTAAACTTAATAAACAAAAAGGTGATTATTCCAGCTGTTTCCCACTTGGCAGCCCAATTTTACCTGTTGAATCTGGAAAAAAGTAAATGGCATCTCATGGTAGATTACTAAAATCTTAATGCTATATGCCATCGATTATGTCCACCATACTTTATATCTAATATTAACATATCTCATGCCTCTTAGTAGATAAATGACCTGTCTTAACTATTACAAAAGTGGCAAATGTGTTTTTGCTCAAAGCTTTTCCAACAGCTCCTCAGTCTAGTTTGCCTTCATTTTGGAAAGACACTTTTTCTAGGGTATACATGAGCATTTCATTGACTTGGCCATCAAACATAATTTTTGCAAAGAATTTAACTGTACCCAGCTTTTATCAGGAGCACAAGAATATATCACATTGATGACTTCCTCCCTTCATGAGACTATTTGCCACACTTGTGAAGAACATACAATGCTAATACCTTTTAGTCCTTCCTGGGTTTTGGTGCAATGCATGCCTCATTTAAAAAATTAATTGTCATGGATGCTACAAATCAGTCCAGCTTATATGGTCCTCCTTCCAATGAAAAGTCAAATTGAATTCTGTAGGTATCCTTAGTGCTCTCAGTGACTTCTTCACTCGTGGAGATCATATGCCTTCTAAATCCTCTGGATCATTTGTGATATCCACTGCTTCTCAAGGGCTGTGATGCAAGGAATAACCTCTCTTGGAACCTTGCTATGTGCCAGTAAAATTAAATTAGATTTCTATTAATTGTGCTAGACTAGAAAAACAGTCACCTACACACCTTGAGCCTGTGATTCTCCAAACCTTGTTATCTAGTAGGACTTTGGCCATGGATATAGAACAGTAAAACATGAGAATGGCTACTAAGGCCTACTTAATAGATGATATACCCAAACTTGGCATACTCCATTTGGCAAAAGGGATGACTTCCAATGTCTGCTGTCTATGTCCAGATGCCAGGGTACAGCAGGAGGTCACTATTCTAACAATAATAAAGAAAAACCATTTAAGTTCAGCTGGACACCATTCTGCTGACTGTTGATTTCATTACTATTAATCTGGATGCCTTCACTGGTGACAATCCAGAGACCCAAAGTAGTCACAGCATTATCTGCTAACAAAAGCTTAAACCAAGAGTTATGGATTAATATCTGTTATAACACGATTCCTCAGAACCCATCTAGTCCAAACCTTGAGAGTTGGAAGCTGTTATACTTGGCCCACCCATATATATAGGACGTAAATTGTGCCAGATGGGCTCTATATCCTTGTACTGCAAGGAAGATGTCATAGATATTGATGCTCCAAACTTACCCAGCTCCCTGCTAATGTGTCTGGGAAAGCAGCAAAGGCTTGCCCAAATGCTTGGGCCCCTGAACCCATGTGATATCTGGAAAAAGCTCCTATCTTACAAGATCAGCCTGGTCTAGCCCCAGTCATTGCAGCCATTTTGGAGGAGAACAAACCAGAAGGAAGATCAGTCTCTCCCTTTCTCACTCTAACACTGCCTTTCAAATATATAAATAAATCTTTTAAAATGTAATCATTTCAATAGATTCCTCAGTGCTCAATCATGATGACTTTTACTATCTTAAGGACATTTTCATTTCTTTTTTAAAGATTTGTTTATTTGAAAGGCAGAGAGGAGGACGGTGTGCTGCAGTATGCAAAGCTGCCATCTGTTATACTGGCATCCTATATAGGCACCAGTTCAAGTCACACTTGTTCCACTTCTGATTTTGCTTCATGCTAATGGCCTGATAGAGTGGAAGATGGCCCAAGTACTTGGGCTCCTGCCACCCCCATGGGTGACTCAAAAGACGCTCCTGGTTTCAACCTGGCCCTTCACCGGCCATTGGAGAAACCAGGGATGTGAAACAGATGATGGAAGATCTCTCTATGTCTCTCTCTCTCTCTCTGTAACTGTGACTTTCAAATAAAGAAGTAAATAACTTTTAAAATGATTTTAGAAAGGGCAGAGAAACACACAGAAAGTGGGTGAAGAGAGAGAGGAAGAGAGGTCTTCCATATGTTGGTTCACTCTCTAAATGTCTGCAACAGCTATGGCTGGACCAGGCTCTCAGGTCCCCTAATAAGTAGTAGATCTTGCACTTAGGTGAAAGGAACTGAAGAATTTGAGCCACTACCCCATGCTTCTCAGAGATATTAAGCAGGAAACTAGTTTGGAAGTGAAACACTGAAAACTTAGATTAGCACTGCAATATAGAATGTGGGCATCACATGCAATGACCAACAAATTAGAAAACCTGGAAGAAATCAAGACACATGCTAGGTAAAAAAATTGAGCCATGAAGACATATAGAAAACCTAAACAAACTAAAAACCAAAACAGATATTGAATCAGTAACAAAAACCCTCCAAAGAAAAGCCCAAGACCAGAAAGCTTCACTGCTAAATTCTACCAGACTTTTAAAAATAGAACTAATTGGCCAGTGCCGTGGCTCAATAGGCTAATCCTCCAGCTTGTGGCACTGGCACACCAGGTTCTAGTCCCAGTTGGGGCACCGGATTCTGTCCCCATTGCCCCTCTTCCAGGCCAGCTCTCTTCTATGGCCTGGGAGTGCAGTGGAGGATGGCCCATGTGCTTGGGCCCTGCACCCCATGGGAAACCAGAAGAGGCACCTGGCTCCCGGCTTTGGATCAGCATGATGCACCGGCTTCAGCATGCCGGCCACGGCGGCCATTGGAGGGTGAACCAATGGCAAAGGAAGACCTTTCTCTCTGTCTCTCTCTCACTGTCCATGCTAACTGTCAAAAAAAAAAAAAAAGACTAATTCCAATTCTCCTTTAGCTATTCAAAGCAATTGAAAGAGAAGAGTATTCCCAAACTCCTTCTGTTTGACCAGTGTCACCTTATTTTCTAAACCAGAAAATGATACAATAGAGAAAGAGAATTAAAGAACAATATCTCTGATACCCACAGATCCCAAAATTCTCAACAAAATACTAGCTAATAAAATCCAACAACAGATCATAAAGATAATTTACCTGGACCAAGTGGAATGTACCTGTGGTATGCAGGGATAGTTCAACATATGCAAATCAATAAATGTGATATGTGACACTGGCAAACTAAAGAATAAAAACCACATGATGATCAATAGATGAAGAGAAAGTATTTGATAAAAAACAGCCTTTCATTATAAAAACCTTAAGCAAGTTGGGAATAGAAGGAACATTCCTTATCACTATCAAGGCAATATATGACAAATCTTCAACCAACATCATATTGAATGGGAAATCGTGGAAGCATTTCCACTAAGATCTGAAACCAAAGTTGCTCTCCCTCACTACTGCTGTTCAATACACTACTGACAGTTTTAGCCATGGCAATAATGCAAGAAAAAGAAATCAAAGGAAAACAAATTAGAAAGGAGAAAGTCCAATAATTTGTTTGCAGATGACATGATCCTAAATATTGGGAAACCAAAAGACTCCACCAAGAGATTATTGAAACTCACAAGAAAGTTTGGCAAAGTTGTAAAATATGAAATCAACACACAAAAATCAATAACCTTTATATACACAAAAATGCCATGGCTGAAAAATAACTTATCAGAACAGTGGCATTCTCGATAACCATAAAATTTTTTATTACCTTGGAATAAATTTAGTCAAGGGTGTGAAAGATCTCTATAAGAAAAATTACAAAACATTAAAGAAAAAAAGAAAACACAAAAAAAGGAAAAATCTTTGATGTTCATAAATTGGAAGAACAAATATCATCAAAATTCCCATTCTACCAATAGAAATTAGTTTTAATTTTACTTTTACAATCATTTATTTATTTGAGAAGAAGTTATAGACAGAGAGACGGAGAGACAAAAAGCGATGCCTTCTAACTGTTGGTTAATTCTCCAAATAGCTGTAATGACTGGTGCTGGGCTGATCTGAACCCAGGAGCTAGGAGCTTCCTCCTCATCTCCTATGTGGATACAGGAGCCCAAGCACTTGGGCCATCTTCCACTGCCTTCCTAGGCCACGAGCAGAGAGCTGCATCATAGGACCAGCTGGGACCCAAACTGGCATGCATATGAGATGCCAATGCCACAGACAGAGGCTCAAACTACTATTCCACAGTGCCAGCCCCTCAAAAGCAATTTACAGATTCAACATGATCTCAATCAAAATACCAACAACATTCAGAAGGAAGACCTTTCTCTCTCTCTCTGTCTATAACTCTACCTGTCAAAATAAAAAAAAAATAGAATAATTTTAAAAATAAAAGAACATACAGCATCACCTGATGGTTCAGGAGCATGACAAGTAGGGCCCTGTGGTGGCTTATTACTGAATAGTTGCTCAAGTTGATCTGAGGTGTGTTTGTTGTCAGCCATTGTTTGATCATTATGTATTTCACCAAGGGGGTCATTTATATGCCATGCAAACTAGAATGAAGATTCATAATAAAACTCCTGAGTGTCATAAATTTTTATCAAAATTAACAGGTCAGTTAGGAGCTCTTAATAAATAGTTGGGGGCTGGCACTGTGGTGCAGCAGGTTAAAGCCCTGGCCTACAGTGCTGACACACCATATGTGCTCCAGTTCAAGTCCCAGCTGCTCACTTCTGACTCAGCTCTCTGCTCTGGCCTGGGAAAGAAGTAGAAAGATGGCCCAAGTCCTTAGGCCCCTGCACACATGTGGGAGACCTGGAAGAATTTCCTGGCTCCTGGCTTCAGATCAGCACAGCTCTGGCCACTGTGGCCATTTGGGGAGTGAACTAGCAGATGGCAGAGGTCGACTCTCTTTCTGTTAGACTGAACTTGGATGGGACTCAATTATCCCAATGAGAGACTTCAATGATGCAAAAGCAAAGAGGTTTATTGTTCTAGCTTGATCTAGGGTCCACTCCTCCAATCATCACAGTGGTCATCTGATGAGGACCCATCCCATATACTTTGTGGGGTTTATATAGAGTTTTCAGAAACATTCTACATATTATAGCACCATTCAGCAAATCATCTCATTCTGCGGGAATTTAAAGAACATCTCTTAAAATTGATTAGTAAATCCAGTGGTGGGAATAGACCTAGTAAAGGTGGTTAGATGGCTTTGGGGTTGATGCTTTTTAAAATGATGCTAAAGTGTAGGGTTCAAACCGCTAGGGTGTATGTTCCAAACTACAGGGTTTTGGGATGTTATCAATCGCTGTAATGGCCTAAAAAGACACCTGGAAAAGATTCAGATTCCTTTTGAAGCATTCATCAGTAGCCTCAACCAGTTTTTATTGTCCATTTAATGGCTCCAATAATTTATGGGTACATAGGGCTGATGTTGGCAAGATCCTAAAAACACCCTTTGAACCCTGCTTCAGCAAATGAAAATACAGAAAATATATATTGGAAATAAGCTTTATTAATTTACATACATGAAGAGAAGTTTTTAAAAGGCATACTATTTGGACAAACAGATTATATTATTTTGCTGTAAAATTCTAAATCTAATGAAAGAGTCCAGAATTGTCTAGATTAGAGATTATCTTTTTGTTTTCCTTAAGGCTTATAAAACAAATATAAATGTCCTAAAGTGCTAGATTAACCTGAAAAAATTATGTTCAAAACACAATTTTTATTCATTAGAGTTTAACACTGACAGAAGGGAAAGTCATTCAGTAAAGAGGTAGAAATGCTTTCAGACTTAATATTAAGAATGTTGGTTTCCCAAATGCTTTTTCTTATCCATTCAGCTTAAGGCGAATTGGTATTTGCTGCATCAGCAGTCTGACTGCATGTCTTAGGGAATGAAAAATAGAGGTCTGTAGAGATGCCTGAAGAGTTGGTGCTTTTAAGTTAAGATTCTTCTCAGCTGCTGAGGAGTACATTCCATCGAGTGCATAACTATGAATGATTCAGAAGATTTATAAGACTTAAGATACTCAGTTGTTAACTTTATGAATTCTGTGGGAAATTATGGACTTACTGTGTCACCTGAGTTTGCTGTGTTAAAAAAATGAATACAAAGATTCTTTTTAAATAAAACTTAAAAAAAGTATAGGCTTGTATTGAACAAGATGTATCTAAACTTCATAAAATGCTGCTATTTTAATATAAAACATACATAAGCATATGTTTTAAACATAAATAATTGATTATAAAAGCTTGTGTTTCTACTCAAATACACTTGTGAAAAGAAATGACAATTTATCCCCAAAATAATCTAGAATTTCCTAACAGTATCTAACTTAAATAATGAAGGAAAACATCCTAAAACATCTTTTGTTTGTGTGAACTTAATTACAGTACCTTAAATTAGCATTCTCCATCCCAAAGGTTATTAAAAGTTTTGAAAGGGAGATAAACTCCATCAGGTTGGTAGATTTTCTGTTCTAAATTCTTCATGTACTTGGGGCTGGTGATGTGGTGTAGAGGTTAATCCTCTGCCTGTGGTGCCAGCATCCAGTATGAGTACCGGTTCTAGTCCCAGCTGCCCCTCTTCCAGTCCAGTTCTCTGCTATGGCCTGGGAAAGCAGTGGAAGATGGCCCAAGTGCTTGGGCCCCTGCACCTGCATGGGAGACCAGGAAGAAGCAGCTGGCTCCTGGCTTTAGACCCATGTAGCTCTGGCCATTGCAGCCATCTGGGGAGTGAACCAATGGAAGGAAGACCTTTCTCTCTGTCTCTCACTCTCCCTCTGTCTGTAATTCTACCTCTCAAATAAATAAATAAAATCTTAAAAAATATATTCTTTAAATATTCATATTAATTACAACCTCTTATTTTAGAAAAATTAGGGTTAATGGTTTATGACTTCTGCTAGTCTGTGATTGTTACAAAGTAAAACTTCTAGTCAAGGTATGAATTTGTAAATTCCTTATTGGCAATCAAATTATTATAACAAAAATTGTCATACTGAGTTAATAGTCTTTAAATAAATACAAATTAGGAGAATATTTAGCAACTTAAAAACACCTGGCGGCTGGTGCCACGGCTCACTAGGATAATCCTCCACCTTGTGGCGCTGGCACACTGGGTTCTAGTCCCGGTTGGGGCATCGGATTCTGTCCCAGTTGCCCCTCTTCCAGGCCAGCTCTCTGTTGTGGCCAGGGAGTGCAGTGGAGGATGGCCCAAGTCCTTGGGCCCTGCACCTCATGGGAGACCAGGAGAAGCACCTGGCTCCTGCCATCAGATCACCACGGTGCGCCAGCCGCTGCATGCCAGCTGCGGCGGCCATTGGATGGTGAACCAATGGCAAAAGGAAGACCTTTCTCTCTGTCTCTGTCTCTCACTCACTGCCCACTCTGCCTGTCCAAAAAAAAAAAAAAAAAAAAAAAAAACAACAACAACAACAAAATACACCTGGCTATCAAAATTATTCAGATGCAGACAAGATAAGACTCCTTGTGGGGTAACCACATGCTGAATATCTGGTTTTTTATTTACATGTCACTGTCACAGGCTGAACAGCAACAGAACACAGTATGAGAATGATGACCACTCCTCTAATTCTAGAGACATATGTGCCCTGTCAGGACTTCATTGGCCTAACTCATCAAAAGACTCAGGAATAAATGTTTCTGTTTTCAAGAGAATTGTGGGGCTGGTGCCATGGCACAGTAGGTTAATCTTCCACCTGTGGCACTGGCATCCCATATAGGCACTGGTTCTAGTCCCAGCTACTCCTCTTTCACTACAGCTCTTTGCTATGGCCTGGGAAAGCAGTAAAATGTGGCCCAAGTGCTTGGGCCCCTGCACCCATGGGCAACTAGGAAGAAGCACCTGGCTCCTGGCATTGGATCAAGCAGCTCCAGCTGTTGTGGCCATTTGGGGAGTGAACCAGTGGATGGAAGACCTTTCTCGCTGTCTCTACCTCTCACTGTCTGTAACTCTGCCTCTCAAAGAAATAAACAAAATCCTTCAAAAAGTCTGTTAAAGTGAATTACAACCACCATTGTATGTTTTCTTTCACAACTTCAAGTGGACATAGCTCATAAAATAAAATAAATCATAGGCTGATGCCATGGCTCACTTGGCTAATCCTTCACTTGTGGCACCAGCACCCCAGGTTCTAGTCCCAGTTGGGGTGCTGGGTACTAGTCCCATTTGCTCCTCTTCCTGGGCCCAGGAGGGCAGTGGAGGGTGGCCCAAGTGCTTGGTTCTCTGCACCTGCACAGGATAACTGGAGGAAGTACTTGACTCTGGGCTTTGGATCGGCAGAGCACTGGCCATAGTGGCCATTAGGGGAGTGAACCAACGGAAGGAAGACCTTTCTCTGTCTCTATCTCACTGTCTATAACTCTGTCAAATATAAATAAACAAACAAACAAATAAATAAATAAATCATAGTTTCATAAACGCTAAAGCTTAGACAATTGGTACCAATGAATAGCTTCTTTCATAGTCTCTCTTTATAAATAATTAATAAACCAATTATTTTCTTCCTACTCTGCAAAGCCAGTCAATGTAATTGATTTTGAACTTAGAGTTTCCAAATCACCCAGAAATGCACAATGTTAATGCTTTTGCAGCATTATAAGAGCATAAAATAATAGCAATTTTTAATTCTTACACTTTTTAACATTAGAGAGTTCTAAGACATTAAATGGCATTTTTTTCTAACCCATGTAAGACTAACAATATGCAGAAAAACATGAGGATTTTTGTTATGCAGATAAATAATTGTGCTTTGCCTAGAATCATGCTTCAACTGTGGTTATTCTTCCCCTCCACTGAAGCCAGGAAGAAGAGAGTCCTGTGAAACTAATGAAATGCCCCTGGTGTTCTTAAATGATTACTTTTTGGCAGGAACTTCCAAGGAACAACACCACAGTCATAGTGAACTTCTTCTATGGTTGGAATCTTCTCTTTGCTTCCAGGAGACCAAGAGAAGCCACCTGGAGATCTCAGAGAAGGCCACGTGGGAATGGAGAGTCATTCATCTCCTCTGGAAGCAGTTGTGTCTGTGAAATTTTTTGCTCATAGTAAATGTGACAGGTCTCTATCCATTGATAAAGAAGAGACTCATCATAAAAATTAGTAATACATAAAAAAAATCATTGAAATCTCATTTTTTTCTGCCACAGGCAAGTGGAACAACATCTCTCACAGTAAAACAGACTGTAAAGACTCTATCCAATATCTCTGGCTCTCCTCACATTCTAAGGACAGACCTCGGAGAACTTCCAGCTGCCTCTTCCAGAAAGGTAAATCAATAAATAAACTGTTAATAAAAAGAAAAAGGAAGTAACTTTTTTTCTGTATTTCTGGATAGGATTCCTGTCTTTGAATCAATATCTCATGATTTTTATTCATTTTTCCTTCTTTGGAATTGGAGTAGGAGTAGGCAAAAACATGCATGAAAGAAGGGGGAAAAAAAAGCTTAAAGTACTAGATTGTAAAGTAGGAACAAATGGACAGGAAGGCTGGAGGTAAAGGGGTAAAGACTAGGTTAGGGAAAAAAAGCCAGCTTATTAAATCCTTAAAAAGAGAAAGGAAGAAAGGAGGGGGCAATAGAGAAGTATGGTTATGTTCTTCTGGAATTACCATCTTATGCAATCTGTTCTCTTTGTATTAATAAAAATAAAAATGTTTAACAACTGAAAGTTCATTCCTTTATTGCATCATTACTGCCTCATTCCAACACTCTATAAAAGCAGAAACCAAAGGCAGGCATGGGTTGCAGGGTGGAAGTGACAGTGCTAGCTCTATTTCTCTAATGTCAACCTCTGCACCCCAACTTCTGATCCAGCAAAGTTCTATACAGTACCCAGAATCAGCTTCATAAAATAAACCACTTAGGGCAAAAGCTCAGAAAAAATCAATGTCCCCATTATTCTTTGCCTATGAAGCACTCATAAAAATTAGCATGCTGCTAAAGAAAATGAGATTGTGGCCCAGCTATGTATAAAGAATGTAGGGATGCAAAGTCAGGAGGCAGTTTGGTGTTTTATGAGCACCCAAAGTGAACTGCAGATGATGGAAGGGGATGCATTACAGAATGGGAGCTGAGTAGGCAGCCCAGCCAGTAGTGACCACCAAGCCTTTAACCTGAGATTTGTGAGTATTTGTGAAGTGTACAAATGAGTTCTACCTATAACAACAGTAATTACTTTTGCCTTAGGACACAAGGCAAAGCACACTTTTTCCAATTTTTATCTGTTTTTCATTTTATTTGAAAGGTAGAGGGAGATGGAGAGGGAGAGAGATTTCTTCCATTTTCTGGTACACACCCAAATGCTCACAACAGCAGGCAATGTTTAGCCTGAAGCCAGGATCCCAGAACTCCATGCAGGCCTGGGTGAGTTCAGTTGATTCTGAGGACACACAGTCTTCAGTGACACCTGTCTTTATAAAGACACATCTCAATACAAAATAAAACTCCCTACTCAGGCCTCTTGAGATCCAAGAGAAAACTCAAATATTTTCCAGATGAGTGCAAAACAGAAATCTGGAGCCAACAAGTTCCCTGCCTACCTGAGAATCAGCCTGCTCACCAGGGAGATCTAGGGAAGAGGACCACTTGGGACCTGTGCCCAGAGTCTTATCTCTTGAGTGAGCATAAAGGCAGCCCAGTCATTGGGCACTGGCAGTTTTAGACCACCTTAATCCTGAAGTGGGTACACAAACTAGTCAACTCCAATTTGGGCTGAGTTATCAGACTGGCAGTCTGGCCAAAGATTGTCACCCATTAAGGAATCTGGACACAGGAATGGCCAAAAAAGAACCATCAGGAGATGCGCACAATAGCAGAGTACTAAGTGGGTAATAAATGCACAGATCTCAGACCAAGGCAACAGGCAATGCCAACCTTCTCTTTTGTTGCAAAGTTTTCTTATTTTATCTTAAAGGCCTTGAGAAACAGATCTGTAGACATCTCATGTGTAAGACAAACATGCATCATTCATAATTGGCCTACAAATATTAGCATTCTTGGCCTGAAAATAAGCCTCAGGAACTAGCTCAGGGAGGGGCAAGGAAAGGGAATCACTTCTGTCTCATTTCTAGGGAAGTACACTTCCTCCATGAACTGCTTCTTACAAAATATTTCTCCAATTTTCCAGGAGAAATACATCAACTCTGAAAAGGCTACTTTTTTTTTTTTTTCCATAGAGCCCAACACCTGTCTTGGGAATCACCTGTGATGCCAGGTAGATGGATAAGAAAGCCAATTGGAATCATCTACTAGAAGAGAAGATACTTTACCCAAATCACTATATTTTACTCTACAGAAAAATGCAAACTGAATCTCAAAGAACTCCAGTCGATCAATCCCCTGGTTTAAGCAAAGGGCATATTTGCATTACTCCAGATATGCAGGCCTCTCTTTCTGCTGTACCTTCATGTGGACTATCTGCATAGGGATACAGAGTGAGGGGGAGGCTGCAGCAGTAAAAAAGGTCAATGTTTCAATTATGAAACTGATTTTTAATTATCTCAAATTCAGTCATAAAAATTCTGCTCTAAGCAAGACACACATAAAGCCAAGCTCATCCCTTTCTCAACAAAAATTTAATGCTAACTGCATATTTAGGAGTCTACTATTGCATTTAATTCCAGTACTTCTCTACATCTTATTTTTTAAGATTTTATTTATTTGAGAGGTCGAATTATAGACAGTGAGAGGAAGAGACAGAGATAAAAGTCTTCCATCTGCTGGTTCATTCCCCAAATGACTATAACTGATGGAGCTGCACTGATCTAAAACCAGGAGCCAGGAGCTTCTTCTCTGTTCCTCCTTGGGTACAGGGGCCTAAGCACTTGAGCCATCTTCTACTACTTTCCCATGTCATAGCAGAGAGCTGGATCAGAAGAGGAGAATCTGGGACTAGAATGGTACCCATTCATGTCCCAGCTGCTCTACTTCTGATCCAGCTCTCTCATGTGCCTAGGAAAGCTACAAAGTTTGGTGCCTATGCTCCTACTCCCACATGGGAAATGTGGAAGAAGATACTGGCTCCTGACTTTAATCCAGTTCCAACCCCAGGTGCTGTGGCCATTAGGGGTGTGAAACAGTGGATAAATGATTTACATCTCTCTTTCTCTCTTTGTAACTCTGCCTTTCAAATAAATGAATATTTTTAATTTTTTAAAAAATTTGCCGGCGCCGCGGCTCACTAGGCTAATCCTCCGCCTAGCGGCGCCGGCACATGGGGTTCTAGTCCCGGTCAGGGCGCCGGATTCTGTCCCGGTTGCCCCTCTTCCAGGCCAGCTCTCTGCTGTGGCCAGGGAGTGCAGTGGAGGATGGCCCAGGTGCTTGGGTCCTGCACCCCATGGGAGACCAGGAAAAGCACCTGGCTCCTGGCTCCTGCCATCGGATCAGCACGGTGCACCGGCTGCAGCGCGCCGGCCGCGGCGGCCATTGGAGGGTGAACCAACGGCAAAGGAAGACCTTTCTCTCTGTCTCTCTCTCTCACTGCCCACTCTGCCTGTCAAAAAAAAAAAAAATTTAACAAATGGCCCTAAATATTCTGACTCATCTTGACATGTAACAAGAGCCAAAAAAGTTGCTGCTGACTTTATGTAGTGCCTCCTCAATCCATTCTATAAGAAAAAAAATATGTATTTCTTTTGCTCTCCAAGCACTCAAATCCAAAAGAAATAATACTACCCAGTACGGCTCTCTTTAAGGCTGCTCTTGCACTGAAGAAAAGTAAAGGAGCAAGGGGCCCAAACCCTGTGTGGCAGGCTGGCAGTCCCCTCCTCACTCTGCATCTGAGTTTCTGGTTAGAGATGGAGACAAAGGCAACTCCAGATGCTGCAGTGGTCCACAAACAGCCTCAATCACAGACATGCCTTGTGTGTGTGCAACAGAAGGAGAGCACAGAGCACTATGTAAGGGAGGAATACAATGAACAAAAAGGAAAGGATGTGAATGGACATAGCAAAGAATTTCCCCACTCTGCTGATCATGATCTCGAGGATGTCCAGGCCAGAATTCCATTTCACTTTGGAAAACCCACTCCTTGAAGTTTTCTCCTCCTAGGTGTATTCTTCTGTGAGGACTCTGTCCTCCTGTGAGAGAGGGCACCACCACAAATTGAAAACCAGTCAAAAAGCAGAGTGATGGCTTTAATTCTCAGAGGTGAATGGACAACCACATCTATGAATTCTGCATTAAAAAATAAGCTTCCTTCTGCTCTAGGAATCTGATGTAGGTTTGGGCTAAAATGAGAAACACGGAGACCAGCTGGGTCTGTTAGGTGGGAAGAAAGGAAGCTTGATTTCCAGTTGTTACTTGTAGCATGTTAGTTTTGAGAGGATTTCATTTTCCACTTCTAGTTGAAGAAATGGAAAGGTAGAATCAGTGCCAGCCTAACACACAGCAGCTTTAGCCACTGATGACATCACAGCTTGCTCCCCAAAAGTGGCAGCCAAAATAAACTCAACAAATGAGAACCAAAATAAAACAGAAGAGTCTACCATAATACCAACAGTTGTTCAGCAGATATTACCCAGATCTTGTCACACAAGTCACCAGGATAAAGGGTAGGGCTGGCTTTGTAGCACAGTGGATTAAACCACCACCAAATAAAATGCTGGGATCCAATATGTGTGTCCATCCTTTAAAAAAGATTTATTCATTTGAAAGTCAGAGTTTTGGGGGCCAGTGCTGTGGCACAGCTGGTTGAGACACTGGCCTGCATCCCATATGGTCCCTGGTTCAGGTCTTGGCTGCTCCACTTCCAACCCAGCTGCCTGCTAATGTGCTTGGGAAAGTGGCACAGTATGGCCCAAGTCCTTGGTCCCCTATATCCACGTGGGAAATCCGAAGAAGCTACTGGCTCCTGGTTTCAGATCAGCTCAGATCTGGTCACTGTGGCCATTTGGGGAGTGAACCAGCAGACTGAAGACCTCTCTATCTGTCTCTATCTCTATCAGTAACTCTGTCAAATAAATAAAATAAATCTTAAAAAAATGTCAGAGTTATGGAGAGGAGGGAGAGTCAGATGGGATGGCATTGTGGACTAGCAGGTAAAGCTGCTGCCTGCAGTGCTGGCATCTGGTATAGGCACCGGTTCATATCCTGGCTGCTCCACTTCTGATCCAGTTCTCTGCTAGTGGCCCTGGAAAAGTAGAAGATGGCCCAATACCTGGGTCCTTGACACCCAAGTGGGAGACCTGGATGAAGCTCTTGGTGCCTGGCTTGGGCCTGGCCCAGTCTTGGCCATTGCAGCCATCTAGGAAGTAGACAAACAGATGGAAAATTTCTTTCTCATTCTCTCCCTTTCTCTATTTCTGCCTTGTAAATAAATAAATAAATGCTAAAAAAGAGAGAGATCTTCCATCTGAGATGGCTGCCATGGCCAGGGCTGAAGCACACAGAAACCAGGAGCCAGGCACTTCATCTGGGTCTCCCACATGGGTTACAATGGCCCCAACACTTGAGTCATCTGCTGCTGCTTTTCTCAGACCATCAGCAGGGAGCTAGATTAGAAGTGGAGCAACTGGGACATGAACGGCTGTTCATCTGGGAAGCTGGCATTGCAGATGGTGGCTTTCCCCACTGTGCCACAATGCCAGCCGAGTCACAGCTGTTCCACTTCTGATCCAGCTCCCTGCTAATGCAACTAGGGAAGCAGAAACAGATGGCACAAGTACTTGGGTCCTTGCACCAATGTGGGACACTGGGTTGGACTTCCAGGCTGGGCCAGCATTATTCATTGCAGTCTCTTGAGTGAACCAGCAGATGCAAGATCCCCATCCTTCTGTCTCTGCCTCTTTCTCTGTAACTCTGCCTTTAAAATAAAATTTTTAAATCATAATAAAATAAAGAGAGAGGGTGAGAGAGTAGCCACAGTAAAGTAACAGAGCAAAGCTACAGTTGTGCTGTCCCTCAGCAGCCTTCTGCCTTAAGTGGGAAGTCTCCAGCTTACAGACACTGACATAAAAGACACATTCACAACACATTCCAAAACAAGGGATGAGAGGTTTACAAGGCATATTGACTTTATGATGACTTTCATTCATTAGGTACACTGGGTTTAGATATATGCCTTTTGTGCAGCCAAGTTAACCCAGGGTCTAATTCAAAGAGATGTACTGAGGGAGATGTGCTGCCAGGGGAGAGAGCTGCAATATCCCACTGCTCTTGTAACATCATAAAGAGAAGGAAAAGAAACGGCGCCATGGCTCACTAGGCTAATCCTCCACCTTGCGGCACCGGAACACTGGGTTCTAGTCCCGGTTGGGGTGCCGGATTCTGTCCCAGTTGCCCCTCTTCCAGGCCAGCCCTCTGCTATGGCCTGGGAGTGCAGTGGAGGATGGCCCAGGTGCTTGGGCCCTGCACCCCATGGGAGACCAGGAGAAGCACCTGCCTCCTGCCTTTGGATCAGCGTGGTGTGCCGGCCACGGTGGCCACTGGAGGGTGAAGCAATGGCAAAGGAAGACCTTTCTCTCTGTCTCTTTCTCACTGTCCACTCTGCCTGTTTAAAAAAAAAAAAAAGAGAGAGAGAGAGAGAGAGAAGGAAAAGGGCTACTTATGTCCATGCTTGTAAGGAGGACAGAAGCACAAACATTTCAGAAAGGGGGAGCAAATTACAAATATAGTAATTTTAGGAAAATAAAAGGAAGTAAATTTCAGAATATAATGTGGGGTAGAAACACACCATCAGCTCATCAATTCTCAAGGGATCCAGGAAAACTGCCCTGCCTACCCACAGACCAAATGTTTCAAAACACATTTTTTGATTAAATTCAGGAGATTATGGGACTCAGCACTCTGGGTGTTCAAATGCCAAATTAAGTTTTAGTTTCCACTATGGGCAGATGTAGCCAATCACTCAGATCATGAGAAAAACTTTTCCATAAGAAGGAACATGAAATATTCAGTCACACAGAATAACTGTGATTAGTGCACAAAGTGAACCCCAGGATAAGCACCCAGAAAACCTGTTAGGTCTTGGGGCCAGCTCCATGGTGTAGCATGTAAAAATTTATTTATTTATTTAAAAGGCAGAGTTACAGAGAGGCAGAGGCACAGAGAGAGGTCTTTCATGCATTGATTCACTCTGAAAATGGCTGCAATAGCCAGAGCTGGATTTATCTGAAGCCAGGAGCCAGAAGCTTCTGTCAGGTCTCCCATGTGGGTGCAGAACCCAAGAACTTGGGCCATCTTTCACTGCTTTCCCAGGCCACGGCAGAAAGCTGGATCTCAAACAAGCACACATATGGGATGGCAGCACTGTAGGTGGCAGCCTCACCTGCCATGCCACAGTGCCAGTCCTCAAAATAAGCCTATTTTAAAAAGCATTTTAAATGAGGGATGGGAGAGTTTGTTTATCCAAAGCAAGGATAGCATAAGATAACTACTACACAGAAGAAGCTCCTGGCTCCTGGCTTTGGATCGGCACAGCTCCGACCACTGTAGCCAATTGGGGAGTGAACTAGCATATGAAGACTTATCTCTCTCTGCCTCTCCTCTCTGTAACTCTGACTTTCAAGTAAAATAAATAAATCTTTAAAAAAAATAAGATAACTACTAGTACTCATTAACTTAAAAAATATAGAAATTTAATGAAATTCAAAATATAACCAAAATCATCATCTACTACAAATTATAATCTTTATTTTGAGAGTCATATTAGAAAAAATTTAACCCCTCCCCCTCTTTGAAAAATGCACATGGGACTGGTGTAGTAGGTTAAGCAGACCCTGGCAGTGCCAGCACCCCACATGGGCACTGGTTCAAGACCTGGCTGCTTCATTTCCAATATAGCTCCCTACTAATTCACCTGGGAAAGCAGAGGATAATGGCCCAAGTGTTTGGGCCCCTGAAATCAAGTGTGAGAACCAGAAGAAGCTCCTAGCTTCTGGTTTTAGCCTGGCCCAGCCCAAGTCATTGTGGCCATCTGAGGAGTGAACCAATGGATGGAAGACCTCTCTGTGTCTCTCTGTAAATCTGCCTTTCAAGTAAATAAAATACATTAAAAAAAACCCTATACAATGTAGTATTTTGGTGATTCCCTCATACAAGGAAAGCTCAGATAAACTGTAGAGGAATCCTCCTGGCTTGATGCAATTCAGAAGGAGGATTGCCTTACTTAATGTATACTGAGATGATCTTCTGTATATTAAGATAATCAAAAATGAATCTTGATGTGAATGGAAGGGGAGAGGGAGTGGGAAAGGGGAGGGTTGTGGGTGGGAGGGACGGTATGGGGGGGAAGCCATTGTAATCCATAAATCGTACTTTGGAAATTTATATTCATTAAATAAAAGTTAAAAAAAAAAGAAGGAGGATTGCTTTTGTCACCTGTGGTAGACATCAATGAGAGTTATTAATGGGAAGATGAATGGACACATCAGACTGCTTCCTCACATGGCACCTTTTCTTAAAGACATCACTGCTGCATTACCAGATTATGTCTCTCATGTGAAATATGTCTCTCCTAAAAATTTTAAAGAACTTGCCAGAAACTTATTGCAGAGCAGGGAATGATGTGCCAAGGACAGTGAGTTAGCCTGAGTAGTCCAGCAATCCTGTTCTTGGCTGTTTTCAAGTTCGTATTAATGTACACACAACATAGTTGCTGAGAAAGTGTCTTACAGTTGTTTCCTGGGTGTGAAGCAGCTCTTCTCAGCAGAAACACATCACTGCTTGCCCACTCGCAAGCACTGTGATAGGGAGTACATGCGAGAAAAGGTCAAAACACACTGGGTTTGAGAGGAAGAATGCTGTCACCCTAGCAACCTCTATCCAGGAGTCCCTTTCTATTCTTACTTCCTAGGTAACCTTACTATGCTAAATGAGTTTCACAGATTAGTAATCTGGTGACAACAGGACTCTAACAGAATCTATGAATCACTCAGTTAATCAAGTGAAAACTTCATTACACTGAAAGTTAGTCTATAGCAATAGTTTTCAGGGCCACATCTCTCTTTTTTTAAAAGATGTTTTATTTATTTATTTGAGAGGTAGAATTACAGATAGTGAGATGGATAGACAGACAGAAAGGTCTTCCTTCTGCTGGTTCACTCCCCAGTTGGTCAAAATGGCCAGAAGAGCTGCACTGTTCTAAAGCCAGGAGCCAGGAGTTTCTTCTGGGTCTCCCACATGGGTGCAGAGGCCCAAGCACTTGGGCCATCTTCTACTGCCTTCCCAGGCCATAGCAGAGAGCTGGATCAGAGGAGCAGCTGGGACTCGAACTGGTTCCCATATGGGATGCTGGCACCACAGGCAGAGGATTAACCTACTGAGCCACAGTGCCAGCCCAAAGCCACATCTTTTACCGTACTGTGTGGGCATCTCTGTGGGGGAGAGGGCCACATTTTCTCTTTTCTTCCTTACCCATCTTCACATTAACACCTTGTACAAAGGCGTCCACAAACCAGTCATTTTGAAAATCTATCACTAATATCCTCCCGTGTTGAAAATGTCATGGGGTTAAACACAGAACCCAGAATAAGAAAAGTAACTTGAAGCTGGTGTTGTGGCTGAGCGGGTAAAACCATATGGGTGCTGGTTCAAGACCTGGCTGCTCCACTTCTGATCCAGTTCTCTGCTATGGCCTGGGAAAGCAGTGGAAGTTGGCCCATGTGCTAGGTCCCCTGTACCTGTGTGAGAGACCTGGAAGAAGGTTCTGGCTTCTAGCTTCAGATCCATGCAGTTCTGGCCATTGTGACCATCTGGGGAGTAAACCAGCAGATGGGAGCTCACTCTCTCTCTTTCTCTGTGTGTGTGTGTGTCTTTGCCTCTCTGTAACTCTGCCTTTAAAATAAATAAATAATTTTTTTTTTAAAGTAACTGGCCAGCGCCGTGGCTCACTTGGTTAATCCTCTGCCTGCAGTGCTGGCATCCCATATGCACACTGGATTCTGTCCCATTTGCTCCTCTTCCAGTCCAGTTCTCTACTGTGGCCCAAGTGCTTCGGCCCCTGCACCTACGTGGGAGATCAGGAGGAAGCACCTGGCTCCTGGCTTCGGATCAGCACAGTGCGCCAGCCATAGTGGCCATTTGGGGGGTGACTATCGGAAGGAAGACCTTCCTCTCTAACTCTGCGTGTCAAATTAAAAAAAAAAGTAACTGGCCCTCTTAATTAAAACCGTATGGACTGTAAGATAATCAGCTTGGTGGAGCATTGAGTGACTGTAAAGAACTAGACAAGAAAAACTGATACTTTTCTGTATTTATGTTTTTGTAGCTCTCCACTATGAAAATGCAGATTGAAGTAGCTCATTATTAACTCACACGGTAGACTTGTATTAATTTCAGCTCACTTCTCACTTTGCAAAGGGATTAGCAGCAGGTAATAAAAGTTGACATCCCTAATTACATGAGAAGAAAGAAGGGTTGAAGACAGAAATCGAAAAGCAGGAAAATAAATCAGGTAGGTTTCCATGGCCTCAAGCTCCAGATTGAAAAAGTCTGTTAATTAAACACGGAGGAGCGATCAATCCACAAAGCTACTGCACAAGCTTCACGTGCTGCTGGGAAAGTCAGCCAAACACACAGCGCCCCAGCTGAAAATGTGTCCGCGGGGTCCAGCATGGGGGCCAGGAGCCAGAGCCTACTCTGATCTGCCATCTCCACCTCTCCACTGCCTCAGGCTCTGGCTGAGGGCCGCCAAGCCCCGCCCAGCTGGAACTACCAGGGGATATAGCCCGAGGCCAGCCACAAGGCATTCTCTGATCCACCCAAAGTGAGAACTGGGCTTATTTAAATCTAGGGAATGGGACTCCTTCCTTCAGTGTGCTCTCAACTGCCCTGCTGGTGCTGTTCCTCATCCAGTGTACTTTAAGGAGAATTTGAGCGAGGCAGCCCGTGGGACTGGCCGAGCATCGGGAGACTGGGAAGCGGCGGTGGGAAAAGCAAGTGATTGAGGTCTGGGAGCCGCCACCCGCCATCGCACCCTCCCCTCTCCCACACACATCTGTGCCCCTCCTGTTCTCCATACTTGCTGTGGAAAATCTCGGGAGCACATCCCCTTCCTTCAGGACACACGGGGAGCAAAGTGGAGAGTGTGGGACAGGAGAAGTCGCTGGAACTTGGGGCCCACGGTGGCAGATGCAGAGGCACAGAAGCAGCGGGCGGCAGGTCTGGGGTGTGTGCTCCCGAACCGCCTGCAATTGCACTTGCACAGCAAGTCTCCCCAGTGAATGTGGGAGAAGGAGCAGCGCGGCCTCTCAGGGACCTCTCTGATCAGTAAAAGAACTTCTGTTCCCAGCCCCGAGCCACAGGGAAAGGCACGCATGTGCACGTTCTCCCACATGCACATGCACAGGCGTTCAGAGCAGGAAACGTTAGAGCACCGGGTGACTCTGGGAAATGGAGTCCAGGCCAGGGCATTCCTAGATAGACTTACTGGCCCTCTCCTAGGGCTTCAGTGCGGGGTGGGTGGAGACAGGCTGGGAACCAGAGAGCGTTTGCTTTTGTTTACATCCCTCCTTCCCTTCCTTCCCACCCCAGATCTTAAGGGTCAGCTGCTGTTCTTCCTTTCTTGAACAAAATCTTAAGAAGTGACAGCCACTGCTGCTGAGTCCCAAATCCCGGTTCCCTCACACACGCTGTTTCCCTCAGGAAAATCCCCTGCTGCTTTATTCCTGGACAGCTTCTCTCAAGTAACGAATGACAAGGATTTCAATGTAACTCTCAGCACAGGTGTACACAGCACAGTTTAACATCTAGATTTGAGAATATGATTTTTACTTGTGTCTTTTATTTGTGGTTCTTTTCAAAGCATTTTACACCACCCTCTAATTCACCAAGTACAAAAAAAAAAAAAAAGAAAAAAGAACTGGATACAGGGCTAACATTGTCAAGTATCTTCTAGGGGCCAGATTAACAGAGTAAATGCCTTACTTTGTATCAATTATACCTTAGGTTAATTCTGGAGACCATATTCTCAATTTACAAAGAGAAAGCTGAGGTGGAAAGAGATTAGAATTGAATTTGCCCATGGAAGTATGGTAAAAAAGTCTAGGTTAAAGGCCAACCAACATGAAATATTGGTTTAAGAAGTCTTTTGGGACCAGCACTGTGGCATAGTGGGCTAAGCCTCCGCCTTCAGCACCAACATTCTATACAGGGGCTAGTTCAGGTCCCTGCTGCTCCGCTTCCAATACAGCTTTCTGCTGTAGCCTGGGAAAGCAGCAGAAGATGGCCCGAATGCCTGGGACCCTGCATCCACATCAGAGACCCAGAATTTCCTGGCTCCTGGCTTTGGATCAGCTTAACTATGGCTATTGCAGCCATTTGGGGAGTGAACCAGTGCATGGAAGACTTCTCTCTCTCTTGCTCTCTCTCTCTCTCTCTGCCTCTGCCTCTCTGTAACTCTGCCTTTCAAATAAAAAAAAATCTTCTTTTAAAAAAAGAAATATTTCTTTTATCTTGGAGCTCAGTTTCTAAAACCCCAGATTTCTCATTTCTAAAATAAAAAGTGAGGGAGAGGAAGAGTATCTACAATCCTAATCTTCACTGTAGAGAAACACATAGGATTATAACTTATCTAAAAAAGAAAGGAGGTTCAAAATTGCTATTGCTGTATGGTTATTTTTCTCATGCTTAATATCAAGATAGCATATAAATATTATGCATTCTTAGGTATATTTGTGGTGTTTGATTTTTAAGATTTTAAGTAGAAATGTAAATGGAAGCAGGATGACATGGAGTTCTGTTTGTGATTACTTCTGTCAATTATAATTCATGGGATTAGAATTGCTGGATTAGGAATGCTTAAATGCATCCATTCATTTCACACTAATGTTTATTATGTCAGGTGATATTCTTTGTGTAGACTGCTTTTTCTTGCAGATTGAAAATTCAGGAGGGCAAGAAATATGTTTGCTTTGACATTGAAACTCAGCATCTTGATAGAGTCATTCTTTTAGTTGAATGAATAAATGAGGCTATAAAAATTAAACAAATACAATTTCTGTTCCCCAATAACGACCTAGTTGAAGAGACAATGAAATAGATATCTATTTGATAACACACACAATTAGATGAATGTATAATTTGTTGCTCAGAGACAACTTTGATAATAAGAGACATATTCATAATGACACAGGGTTGAAATGTATAAACAGAAACCATCCAGGGCCAAGCAGGTTAAATGTTCACCCTAGCTTTGTAAGGCTTTCCATTCACTATTTAGTAAGCATTTACTGAGCATTCTTTTGTGTGGTGTGTTGAAAGAACTACCAGCCACATGATTTTCCTAGTTATTGGAGTAAGAGAACCTGAGCAATCAGAAAAATGTTTGGATGAACTAAGAGGCTTTACACAAAGGTAAGAAAAACAAAAAGCAGAGAGGTCAATTAAAAAGTATATCAAAGGTAATTTAGTAGGACCTGAACCAAGGTATGGTGGTAGTGGGAATGAAGAAGAGGCAACAGATTACAGGGAGATCCAAAAGGCAGAAACAACAGGATTTCAATGGTAGATGAAGGCAGGAGGGAACTCGTGTGTAAATCTTCATTTGGATTTTATTATTTAATGGACAAGAAGTTCTCAGTACATTCATGTTCATCAGTAATTAAAGGCTACCTCCAACTGACATAAACTTCCCCTAAATCCAAGACACAATCTCATGGGTAGCTACTATCTATAAGCCTTATGTTGATCATCAAGCCAAATATTTTTCACTGCTACAATCTACAATGGTCCTCATTATGATGCAGTTACTTAGAAACTAAAAGACATAATCCATTTCTATAAGAAAGGTCTAAATAAAAAAGTAAAATTCAGGGGTTGACGCTGTGGTGCAGCAGGTTAACACCCAGGCCTGAAGTACCGGCATCCCATATGGGCCCCTGTTCAAGACCTGGCTGCTCCACTTTCAATCCAGCTCTCTGCTATGGCCTGGGAAAGCAGTAGAGGATACTTGGTCCCCTGCACCCACATGGGAGACCTGGAGGAAGCTCCTGGCTGCTGGCTTTGAATCAGCACACTTCTGGCAATTGTGGCCAATTGGAGAGTGAACCATCAGATAAAAGATCCCTCTCTCTCTCTCTCTCTCTCTCTCTCTCTGCCTCCCCTCTCTCTGTGTAACTCTGATTTTGAAATAAATAAGCTAATAAATATTTTTAAAAAGGAGTAGTAATGCTCAATATTTATAAAAAGGCCAGCGCCGTGGCTCAATAGGCTAATCCTCCAACTTGTGGCACCGGCACATTGGATTCTAGTCCCGGTCGCGGCGCCAGATTCTGTCCTGGTTGCCCCTCTTCCAGGCCAGCTCTCTGCTGTGGCCAGGGAGTGCAGTGGAGGATGGCCCAAGTGCTTGGGCCCTGCGCCCCATGGGAGACCATGAGAAGCACCTGGCTCCTGCCTTCAGATCAGTGCGGTGCGCCGGCCGAAGCACGCTGGCCTCCGCGGCCATGGGAGGGTTGAACCAATGGTAAAAGGAAGACCTTTCTCTCTATCTCTCTCTCTCACTGTCCACTCTGCCTGTCAAAAAAAAAATTTATAAAAAATGTTAAGTTAAAAAACCCACAAAATCATATATTTCAAAGCTAAATTTGGAATACCTCACTAATTCACAATTTATAGATTCATCAACCTTAGGTAACTAAAGCACAATTAAGCAGGAAAGAAGTAAAAAAAATTCCTTGGGGAGGGGCCAGCACTATGGCATTATGGGTAAAGCTGCCACCTGCAGTGTGGCATCCCATATGGGCATCGGTTCAAGTCCTGGCTGCTCCACTTCTGATCCAGCTCTCTGCTATGGCCTGGGAAAGCAGTAGAAGATGGCCCAAGGCCTTGGGCCCCTGCACCCATGTGGGAGACCTGGAAGAGGCTCCTGGCTCCTGGCTTCAGATTGACACAGCTCCGACCATAGCAGCCAATTGGGAATGAACCAACGGATGGAGGACCTTTCCCTCTCTTCCTCTCCTTCTCTCTCTGTGTAACTATTTCAAATAAATAAATAAATCTTTAAAAAAACAATTTCCTGGAACAGCCAAAATGCACATTATAAAGTCCAAGTAAGGTGTCTAGCCACTGGCTCTCCATATCATGGCTCATAAAAACTCACTGTCCTGGCTATTCTGATATGAGTGGATGGACACAAAGCAGAAAAGAAAGCAATAGGTTTGAGCAGTGAATAAATGGAAAGGGCTCCAACAACAATGCTGCAGAGCTCTGTGGCTCCTAACTGAATGGGATATGCAGGCAGGCATCTCCTTAATTCCTGCGATGTCCTCAGTTGTCATAGGACCATAGAACTGAGCACAAGAATCGGAGCTTTCAAGGCCAACATCCACAATTCACTTAGTGATAGTGGAGCTCTGTAGCTTCGCTTCATGAGTACAACTAAACCTCCACACTTGATATGTCATCCTGTTAGGATCCACTGGAACTGGAGAGTGTATGGGGTCAGAGGGAGTAGAGGAGCATGGTGTATGGGTCTCATGGTGGTGGTAGCTGTGCAGAGGGAGGGGTGGAGGAGGAGGAGAAGAGCAAGAGCCCCTAGCACTGTGGGAACGAGGAGCAGAGGAGGAAGGAAGACAGGGGTGACTTGTCTGCATTATGCCTGGTACTCTTCTGGGTATGATTGATGCAATACGTATAATGTGAATATCATGATTACCCTAAAGGTGATTTCAGTCCTGGTGGACAAATGACAAGGACATAGATAATTAAAAACAATGTGACAAAAGTTGTGTGTGCAGAATACAATCACCTACATCATTTGTGGATGCCATGCCCATCAGGCAGGAACCACCAGGTTAAGGTCAGATCTCAGGGCTGGCATTGTTGTATAGAGGGTAAAGCTACCCCCAACAGTGCCAGCATCCCATATGGGCACTGGTTCAATTCCCAGCTGCTCCACTTCTGATCCAGAACTCTGCGGTGGACTGGGAAAGCAGATGGCACAAGCCCTTGGGCCCCTGCACCCTCATGGGAAGACCTGGAGGAATCTCCTGGCTCCTGGGTTCTGAGCAGTGCAGCTCCAGGTATTGCAGCCACCAACTGTGAAGTGAACCAGTGTATGGAAGACCTCTTCTCTCTCTGCCTCTCCTTCTATCTCTGTGTAACTCCGACTTTCAAATAAATAAATAAATCTTTTTTTAAAAAAGAGTCAGATCTCAGAGGTAGCAGAGCCCAGAAATGACACCATGGTATGAAATGAAAATAGGCAGATGGTAGGTAGAAGCTTGGTAACTAAAGCTGTGATCAGCACATGGATCTTGACTGGCAGGCTGTCAAACCAATCATCAACTTGGACTAGGCTGGGATCTCCCAACTTGTATCCTAGTGCCCATGTCTTGGCAGAGAGGCATAACCAAGAAAGAGAAAATCATCTCTGGCCTTGGCTGAGGGGACTGTGGGAGCTCCCCACATTTGAAGCCAGAATCTTTTTAACCCTGAGATTCCCTCTTTCATAGGAAGGCTCATTCCTGACCTTGTCTTCTTAGCATAAACCTCTCAAGCCACCAGACCTCTGTTAGCCCCACATCACCGGGCACATGTGAATGTGAATGGCTGAATGAAGAGAATCTTGAGGTATCATGTAAATGGAAGACTCATGAATCTATTCTCACCTTATGGGTGTACTTGAAGGTGAGAAAACTGAGGCAGGGGACTTTGGTCATGTTCAACCATAGAGTCCTCCTTACAAAGCAAAAAAAAAAAAAAAAAAAAAAAAAAAAGAAAGAAAGAAAACAAAACAAAACACAGAAAATCCTGTTCACACTTCAGAAGTGCCCAGCCATCCACCCCTGAGTACATGCTCCTGGAACAATGACAAATCCCCTAAGACCAGAGTTGGGCAGGCACTGTCTTGACAGTGTAGAAAACATTTGGGGAGGAAAGGCCCTGCCCCTCTAGAGCCCATTGGTTAAAGGATCCAGCAGAAGACTCAGAGGCTTGCCACATCACACATCTGCCCACAGAATAGGATGGTCACAGATGTGCTGTGAGCTGTGGCCTCGTGGTACTGGCTGCAGCTGTTGACACATCAGGGATGACTGGTGGCAGTGGTTTCAGCTAATCCTGCCTCTGGCCAGCATTGCAGTATGCATGGAGCAAGTCTGCTCCTGGAGTGCCTGATGAGGCCAAGGGATGTGTGTAGACCTACAGGCAGAGGAAGTATGCAGCACTGGCCTCAAGGTTGGAAAGTTGCCATAGCAACAATATTTTCAGAAGGTGATGTGGCAGGGGTAGCCCTGCAAGGCAGGGTGGACTCCTGACTACATGTCCATCCCCTTATGCTGCTCTGAACTTAGAGGAGCCTGAATTGAGTACAACAAGCTGGGTGGGTGATATTGAGAGACCACCAGATGAGATTCTGGTTAATGTATGCAGGTTATGGGTCATAATGACAACTTGATGTGCAATGTTGGGTGCTGTCCCATGTGTTCACTCACATGCCTGATATGAATGAGGGTCAGACAGAGGGAGAGTGGGCAATGGGATTTTCTTTTCTTTCTTTCTTTCTTCCTTTCTTTCTTTCTTTCTTTCTTTCTTTCTTTCTTTCTTTCTTTCTTTCTTTCTTTCTTTCTTTTTTGACAGGCAGAGTGGACAGTGAGAGAGAGACAGAGAGAAAGGTCTTCCTTTTGCTGTTGATTCACCCTCCAATGGCCACCGTGGCCAGCGCACTGTGGCCGGCACACCACGCTGATCCGATGGCAGGAGCCAGGTGCTTCTCCTGGTCTCCCATGGGGTGCAGGGCCCAAGCACTTAGGCCATCCTCCACTACACTCCCTGGCCACAGCAGAGAGCTGGCCTGGAAGAGGGGCAACCGGGACAGAATCCGGTGCCCAGACCGGGACTAGAATCCGGTGTGCCAGCGCCACAAGGCGGAGGATTAGCCTAGTGAGCTGTGGCACCGCCCACGCCATGGGATTTTCAAGAAGAACCTATGAGCAAGTGAAGCAGGCTGATTTCTTGCCTGGGGCTACTAGAGAAGAAGAAAGGTTTGCAGGCTAGAAAATGAGCAAAGACAGGAAACACAGCATCTCCTTTGCCCCTTCCCCAAGATGCACACCCAAGGCTAGAAATTGCCTTCCTCTTAAATCTGAATTGGTGCCAGTAATGATGTTGGAACTTGTGAATAAAGGGCCTAATGTGGCTAATATTCTACTTATCTTTCCTACACATGGCCGAACAAATTATATTTGCTTAAAACAAATATAGGCATGCACATAGCTTGAGACTTGACTGAGAGTTCTTGCAAAATGTAAGTACTCCTTGCTGACTTGAAAGATGCTAAATGTGTGGCTCCATATTGGGATTGGGAGTTCTGTCATTAGAGCTGGATTTTGCCATTGGTGGTGCACATCATTTTCTCAACTAGGTCTCTGACAACTCCTATGGCATTCACCCTTGCTAGACATTTCCTCAGGTTCCCAGCTGAAAGGCAGCCAAACATGAATCCCATTATCTAAAGACTGGCATCTGTGGTCTCTTTGCGTGAGACCCTCAGCTGTCGGGCTGGAAGAGCAACAGCATCTCTCCACAAGAAACACTGGAGACAGGCCTGATGAGCCTGTCTGCTTTTTAGCAATCAGGCTCAGAATTTATAGGGGAAGAGGGGAAGAAAAAACCTTGGGTGGCAACAGCAAGTCTATAGAGCAGAAGGGGCAACATGCCAAAAGACCTCCAACTAATTGACTTATAGGTCACTTAGCACACATAGGCCCCTGGGCTCCTTTGTGCAACCAGCCCATGTCTGGGAGTTGCTTATCAGCTCTCTGTTTATGAACCACAAAAGCATAGCCACAAGGCTTCCAACAGGAAGAGGGGATGGAGGAAATGGGCCTGGAGCTCCTGCCACTTGCCAGCAGCCAGGCTGTGGGGTCCCTCCTGGGAGGCATAGCGCACCATGCCCTCTCAACCTCCTGCATGGGCAGGGCAGGCAGTCCCATGGGATCACCCACAGAAATCTATCCGAACTGCAAAAGATTGTGATTGGCTAAATTTTATTATAGAATTTATATCAGAAATTTCCCACCAAAGTCTGCTTTATTCTGACTTTGTCAAACACAGTGATGGAGAAAGGACAAAAATCCTTATGTCCATGTTGATCTCTCACCTACACAACAAGCAGTCCCCTGTTTCTCTGACTTGCTAATACAGCCTCTCCCCCCCACCCCACCTTGACCAGTCTTGCTCTGCCTCAACTTTTGGACACAACACTATGTGAAAACTCTGCTATCAGCCTGAGATCTCCCCCACTCCTCCCAAGCTGTCTCCCTCTATCTCAGTGCTCAGCCTCAGAGCCCAGCCTCAGCCCAAACCCCTCCCAGCTCACACTGTGACCTCAAAGGACCTTTAAATCTAGCCCAAGCTCTTCTCTATCTCAGCAGCCCTGCTTTAGCTCAGACTTCCAAGCTCCTTCCCACCAATTTGTGCTATATAAAGCACCAGTCTGTAAGACAGAGGGTTCTCTCTGCTGTGTTTGCTGGGAACTCTCTGCCACACATTCACCTTAGAGTGAATCAACCTTCTGAATAAACCTGGTCTGCCTGTGGCTCCATGCTCTGTCTCCTCTTTCTTGGCACACAGCTTGTCTTGTTTTGTGGACTTGTGCATGGAGATTTAAGATTACTACCCCAATCCCCGACCATTTGAAAGCTAATTTATAGACATGGACTTGGCATGTGGCTCCATTAATGTGTGTCTGTGGTCTTAGAAGTTCTTTTGGCTGCTTTTATTGGGAGGTGACTGTCAGGAAATAAACTGCTAGGAAGAAATTGATGAGATTTCCTTTGAATTCTGTGGTGCTTCACTGAAACTTGGAACACTTTGGTGATCTAAGATGAAAAGCTCATTAACAATTCTTGCTCAAAGATGCTAAAAATAATCAGCTATCTAGATCATAGACCTTGGATAAATGTTCTCTCCAACTTGAAATTTCTTTTCTTTTCTTTTCTTTGTTATTTGACAGGTAGAGTTACAGACAGTGAGAGAGAGAGAGAGAGAGAGAGAGAGACAGAGAGAAAGGTGTTCCTTCTGTTGGTTCACTCCCCAAATGGCCACAATGGCTGGAGCTGCACCAATCTGCAGCCAGGAGCCAGGTGCTTCTTCCTGGTCTCCCATGCAGGTTCAGGGGCCCAACCACTTGGGTCATCCTCCACTGCCCTCCTGGGCCACAGCAGAACTGGACTGGGAGGGGAGCAGCTGGGACTAGAACCTGGTGCCCATAGGGGATGCCAGCACCGCAGACAGAGCATTAACCAAGTGAAATTTCTAGAGAAGACTTCACTTAAATGTTTTCAGCATTGATGTTTTCAGAAAGGAAATACAAAGAGCTACCCTTTTCCTTTGACTTAGCTGAACTTAGTTGTGGGAAGGAAGGGGAATGTGGAACCCAGTGACTTGTGATGTCTGGAGACCTAAGCTCCTAATGGCTACTCCCATGATTTCCTACAGCTTTTAAATCTGAGTGAAATCAGGTGAGAAACTCTAGTGTGCAAGCAAAGCACTCTGACAATCAGTATGTGGTCCACAGTAGAGACTAGGGTACCTGAGGAGTCAAATAGTCATTTTTCAGCATGGTGATTGCCTTAGAGCCATGAGCTTCAGCCCCCTGGGTGTAAGAAATTCCCAATTTTTGGTCCCCCAAATCCAGAGAGGATTCCGTACAGCTCATGACAAGAGAAGTTTTGACCAAACATGTGAAGCCCTTTTTGCATTCTTGATAGGATTTCTCAGGATCAAGGTTCTAAGCATTTTGACCTTGAGATTTCTAGCTGGACCCTTGGATATGTCAATGGATAATTTTGTATTTTCTAAAAACACTTGAAATCAGTTTAGCAGAAAATATTCTTAAATACAGATCTTAGGCTACTTTAGACACTAATTTCCAGAATGCTGCGGCAAAGAAAAAAAACTAAAAATCCCATTAAACTGCTAGTAGAGGGGCCAGTGCTGTGGCACAGTGGGTTAAAGCCCTGGCTTGACACTCCAGCATTCCATATGGGCACCAGTTTGAGTCCTGGAAGCTCCACTGTTGATCCAGCTCCCTATTCATGTTCCTGAGAAAGCAACAGAGGATGGCTCAGGTCCTCGGGCCTCTACATCCACATGGGAGACCCAGAAGAAGCTCCTGGATCCTAGCTTCAGATCAGCTCAGCTCCAACTGTTTCAGTCACTTGGGGAGTGAACCAGCAAATGCAAGTGCTCTCTCTCTCTCTGTCTCTTTCTCTCTCTGTAACTGTCTTTCAAATACACAGAATTAGTTACATGAGATTGAATTAATCATATTTATGGATTTCTATGCTTTTATTTAAATGTTTTTGGTTCTGCATTTCAGTGTTTCATCTAGATTCAGGAAGATTTCTACAATTTCTATTGGTTACTATACTTTAGTATAGTTTTATAAATAGATGGAAATGTTTACCTTTCCACCTACTTAATTCCTCTAAAATGCAAAACTTTTTTGGTTTCTTGTGGCAACGTTATTGTATGAGCTCAGTAAGAATCCATTATCAGGGCTGGCACTGTGGCATAGCAAGCAAAGTCGATACCTGCAGTGCTGGCATCCCATATGGGCAATGATTCAGGTCCCAACTGCTCCACTGCTATGGCCTGGGAAAGCAATGGAAGATGGCTCAAGCCCTTGGGCCCCTGCACCAGTGTGGGAGAACCAGAAGAAGCTCCTGGCTTCAGATCAGCCCAGCTCTGGCCATTGTGGCCATTTGGAAGAGTGAACAAGCAGATGGAAGACATCTTTCTCCCCTCTTGCCTCTGCCTCTTTGTAATTCTGGCTTTCAAGTAAAAATGAATAAATTTTAAAAAAGAAGAATCTATTATCATCATACCACAATATCCTTGAAAACGTTAGCATACACAAAAATTATGCACAGAATATCTGGCATCATGAACTCCTACCCTTGCAATTAGTGAATAGAGTTTTCACTTCTTGGTGAACCCCAAAACTTGAAAATACCAGATATTGCTGGTAAAAAAGAAAATATAAGCCTGTCTTGGATTCAATTTTTAACTTTCAGAATTTTTGGATCAGACATTATACATATTTAATGTAAGTAGTTAGCACACTGTAATACTCCTTCTTTCAGATCACAACTCTGTTCATTGTTTTTGTTTTATTTCAAAGATTTAGTTTTTCATTTATTTGAAAGGCAGAATTACAGACAAAGAGGGAGAGACAGAGAAAGAGAGGTCTTCCATCCATGGTATACTCCACAAGTGGTTGCAATATGTGGAATGGGGCAAGGCTGAAGCCAGGAATCAGGAACTTCATCTGAGTCTTCCCCATGGGTGACGGGGGTCCAAGCACTTATGTCATCTTCTACTGCTTTCCCAGGCCCATTAGCATGGAGCCAAATAAGAAGTGACTCAAATTGGCACTCGTATGGGATGTAGGCATCAAAGATGGCAGCTGAACCACTGGGCCACAATACCAGCCCATGTTCATGGGCCTGAAAACTTTCACTGAGGTTAATAAGCATTTCCTGTGTACTTATATGATGTTAATTATGGTATTCTGCTATTCGCTTGTAACCTTGTTCATTGTTTTCACATATAACTTCTGTATAGCTTATATGCATAGATGTAACTCAATTTGTTATCATCTTATTGGTTTTGTTAAACACTTTTATTTTGAACTTTGGGCCTATTGAATGGCATACTTCTACAGAAGTACAATTCCCAGCAAAATAATCCTGGCTAGGTACTTCAGGGCAACGACTTCTGTATACAGAACAGATAGATCTAAGTTTAGCAATGGACTACAGATAAAGTTAGCCTGATGACCACTCCTAAATCTTCCTTGTTAATCAAATGTGACTAAAAACATATTTACACTGACGTCTTCTCATCAAATGTTTCTATCTTGACATGGGTCTGCATGAAAAACCAGGTCAAATACAACTTTGCAACAAGAGACAGATGGAACATGATTGATCAGCTGTGATTTCAGAACTAGATCTTCATCATAAGGAAGAAACAAAAGTCAAGATGTAGTGAGTCACTGGTGTGAACTCTAAAGCAAATTAGATAAAGCAAAGAAGTTATAAAGATTTTTAATGAATGATGGATAGTAACTGGCACAAAAAGACTCTGCTAGAACTACAATCTCTAGAGTGCCCTCCCATTTTGAAAAAGAGATGAGAACTAGATATGATACTTAATATTCTCACACCTAATGCTACATCTATATGCTATTTAAAATGATTGTCATTCTATGAGTCTGCTGTGTGGACTGCTTCCAAACTCAACATGTCTTAAAATGCAATGTCTGGCCTCATTCTAAGTCTTTTTTATTTTTGCTAAATATTTATTTATTTATTTGAAAGATAGCCTTACAAAGAGAGAGAGGGAGAGACAGAGAGATCTTCCAACTGCTGGTTCACTCCCCAAATTGCTGCAACAGCCAGAGACGGGCCCACCCAAGTCAAGAGCCAAGAGCTTCTTCCAGGTCTCTCAAGTGGTTGCAGGAGCCCAGGACTTGGGCCATCCTCTGCTCATTTCCCAGGTGCATTATCAAAGATGGATCAGAAGTGGAGCATCTGGGACTCAAACCCATGTCCATATGATGCTGCCAAGGCAGGCGGTGGCTTTATCCTCTACACTAAAGTGGAAGCCCCATGCACACAAAGTCTTAATCAGTGACTCTTCCTGGCTTTAAACTGAAAGTTTTCTGGCAGAAAAATCACTAATTTCTCTGGTTTCATTTGAGGTACAGAAATACTAGCATGTTGCTTTTATTACTGCTGTAGAATGGTGATGCACCTGCAAGATAAAGCTATGCAGAAACTGGCTGTGTAAACCTTCTATTTATGCAGAAGATCACTACAGCTAAACCCAGAACTTGGGAGTTTTTTCTTAAAGAAACACCTACAGCAGCTGCTGTTGTGGTGTAACAGGTAAAATTGCCAACTATGACTCCAGCATCCTATATGAGTACTGATTTTAGTCTTGGCTGCTGCACTTCCAATCCAACACTTTGCTAATGGCCTTTCAAAACCAGTGGAAGATGACCCAAGTACTTGTGCCCTGGCTGCCCAGGCAGGAGACCATGAAGAAGCTCCTGACTCCTGGATTTGGCATGATTAAGCCCTGGCTGATGCCACCATCTGGGGAAGTGAAACAGCAGGTGGAAGATCTCTCCCTCTCTCTCTCCCTGTTAATTAATAAGTAAGCAAATAAAGAAATTAAAGAAATGCCTACAACCTCCTCTCTTTTCATCCTTAAAATACCCTCACATTACCCCATAAATTTCATGAAGCACTCCAGGCTCTCAATGTTATCTGGATAATTTCTCTTCAAATGCAAAAAGAATTGGTTGACTTTTCCAAACACTTTGTATTGAAGAGACTACTTATTTTTCTTCATCTGTTCTAGACACCGTAAAAGCAATTAACTGGCCAGCTCCGCAGCTCAATAGACTAATGCTCTGCCTGTGGCAACAGCACACTGGGTTCTAGTCCCAATCGGGGTGCTGGATTCTGTCCCAGTTGCTCCTCTTCCAGTCCAGCTCTCTGCTGTGTCTCGGGAAGGCAGTGGAGGATGGCCCAAGTGCTTGGGCCCTGCATCCACATGGGAGACCAGGAGAAGCACCTGGCTTCAGATCAACGCAGTGCGCTGGCCGCAGCGGCCATTGGAGTGTGAACCAATAGAAGGAAGACCTTTCTCTCTGTCCACTCTGCCTGTCCAAAAAAAAAAAAAAAAAAGTCAATTGACTATGGGTTAATGACTTGTTCTCTATTCTGCCCCATTGCTTAATGTATGTGCTTTAATGCCAGTGATATGCTATTTTGATTACTATAGCTTTGTAAAATATATTAAGTAGTGTGACCATTCCAGCTTTCTTCTTTTACTTCAATATTGACTTGACTATTCATTATCCTTCACAGTTCTGTACAATTCTGGGGACTTTAAAATATTTTGCTAAAGAGGGGCTGGTTGGCACTGTGGTTTAGTGGGTAAAACCACCACCTGCAGTACCAGCATCCCATAAGCGTGCCAGTTCAAGTACCGACTACTCCACTTATGATTCAGCTCTCTGCTATGGTCTAGGATAGCAGTGGAAGATGGCCCAAGTCCTTGGAGACCTGGAAGAAATCCTGTTTCTTGGCTTTGGATTAGCACCCTGCCACAGCCTTTGTGGCCATTTGTGGAGTGAACCAGTGGATGGAACACTTGATTCTCTGTCTCTATCTCTCTGCAATTCTTTCACATAAATAAATCTTTTAAAAAGTTTTGTTAAAGAATAGCATTGAAACTTTGCAATTGCACTGAGTCTGTATATTGCTTTGGATAGTAAGACTATCCTAATACTATTCTAACTTATGAACTTGAGTAATGTTTCAATTATTTCTGTTGTATTCAATTTCTTCACCAACATTATAAAATATTCAGCATTCAGGTAATTATCTTCCTAGATTAAATTCACTCCTATATATTTATTTTTTCTGCTAGAATTTGTTTTTCAAAAAATTGGTTCTTAGGTTATATAAATTCTCTTAATTTTGTATTCTATAACAGCTGCAAAGAAAAAAGCATCTGGCAAAACAAACCCAGATTCATTATTTAAAAATTTCAAGAGAGAGGGCCAGGGGCTGATGCTGTGGTGCAGCAGATTAAAGCCCTGGCCTAAAGCGGCAGCATCCCATATGGGTGCCAGTTCTAGAACCAGCTGCTCCACTTTCAATCCAGCTCTCTGTTGATGGCCTGGGAAAGCAGTAGAAGATGGCCCAAGTCCTTGGGCCCCTGCACCCAAGTGAGGACCTGGAAGAAGCTCCTGGCTGTTGCGGCCATCTGGGGAGTGAACCATTGGATGGAAGACCTCTCTCTCTCTCTCGCCATCTGGGGAGTGAACCACTGGATGGAAGACCTCTTTCTCTCTTTCTCTCTCCCTCTTTCTCTCTCTCTCTCTGCCTCTCTTCTCTCTGTGTAACTCTATTAAATAAATAAATCTTTAAAAAAGAGAGAGAGAGAGACAAGGCCAGTGTTGCAGTACAGATGGTTAGGCCACTGTCTACAGCACCAGCATCCCACATGGTCACTGATTCAAGTCCCAGCTGCTCCACTTCTGATCCAGGTCTCTGCTACTGTGCCAGGGAAAGCAGCAGTGAATGGCCCAACTGCTTGCACCTATGTTGGAGACTTGGATGAAGCTCCTGGCTCCTGGCTTTGACCTGGCCCATCCCTGCCATCAGTTGGGCATTCATCTGGGGAGTTGAACTAGTGAATGGAAGATCTCTGTCTCTGCTCTCTCTTTGTAACTCTGACTTTCAAATACTAAATAAATCTTTTAAAAAAAGAAATGCATCTCAATAAAATAAAGGCCATAAATGACAAGCTCACAGCTAACGCCACAGTCAACAGTGAAAATTTGAAAACTTTTCCTCTTAGGCAGACATCGTGGAATACTGGGTAAAGTCACCATCTAATGCCAACCTCTCATATGGCATTGTTTGTGTCCCAGATGCTCCACTTCTGATGAAACTCCCTTTTAATGACCAGGAAATGTCAAAAGAAGATTCTCCAAATGCTTGGGCCCTTGTAACCCATGTGAGCCCCAAAAGAAGCCCCTGTCTCTGGGCTGGCCCAAGGCTGGCCATTGCAGCCATCAGGAATGAACCAGAGCATGGAAGATTTCTCTCTGTCTCTCCTGACTCCTTGAAAATATAAACATTTCCAGGGCCAGCGCTTGGTGCAGTGGATTAAGCCCTGGCCTGAAGTGTCGGCATCCCATATGGGTGCTGGTTCTAGTCCAGCTGTTTCTCTTCTGATCCAACTCTGCTGTGGCCTGAGAAAGCAGTAGAAGATGGCCCAAGTCTTTGGGCCCCTGCACCCATGTGGGAGACCTGGAGGAAGCTCCTGGCTCCTGGCCTCTGATGGCATAGCTCTACCTGTTGCAGCCATCTGGGGAGTGAACCAGCAGATGGAAGACCCCTCTATCTCTCTCTGCCTTTCCTCTTTCTGTGTAACTCTAACTTTGAAATAAATAAATAAATCTTAAAAAAAGAAAAGAAAAACATTTCCTATAACAACAAAAAATACAAGGATGTCTACTCTCATCACCTCAATTGTGTATAGGACTGAAACATCTAGTGGGAGCAATTAGTGAGAAAAAGAAATAAAACTGGACCTTAGCTATTTAGAAAACCCTAATGATTCCATGAGAGGCTATTCATTGTCCTGAATTGTGCAGCATGTCAAGCCATTGTTTGTGCTGCCAGCATTCCCTAACAGAGCCCCAGCTCTAATCCCAGCTACTTTGCTTCTGATCCAGTTTCTTGCTAATATGCCTGGGAAAGCAGCAGAGGATGGTCCAAGCCTTATGTGCCTGTTACCCAATGTAAGAGACAATGATGGCTGCTGGCTTCAGCCTGCCAAAGATCTGGCTGTTGTAGCCATTCAAGAAATAAACTGTCATTCTTACTCTCTCTCCCCATCTGTCTCTGCCTATCTCAGAGTCTCCTGCTTTTAAGACAAATAGGGACCAGCACTGTGGCAGAGGAGGTTAAGTGGCCTCCTGTAATAACAGCATCTCATATGGATACCAGTGTGGGTTCCATCTGCTCAACTTCCATTCCAGTTCTCAGGTAATACACCTGGGTCCAAGGTTCAAGTGCCTGGGCCCCTGCAACCACATGGGAGACCTGGAAAGAAGCTCCTGGCTCCTGGCTTTGGCCTGTCCCAGCCCTGGTTATTGCAGAAGTGAACCAGCAGATGGAAAAACTGATTCTCTCTCTCTTTCTCTCTCTCTCTCTCTTTCTCTGTAACTGCCTTTCAAGTAAATAAATATTATAGCAAGCAAAGATAGCAAATAAATATTTTTCAAGATTTCTTTCATTTATTTGAAAGGCAGAGTTACAGGGAGATAGAGAGATCTTTGATCTTGGTTCACTGCCCACATGTCTACAGTGGCATGGCTGGGGAGCCAGAAGCATAGGTTACAGAGGCCCAAGCACCTGAACCTTCTTTCCCTGATTTTCCAGTGCATTAGCAAGAAGCTGGATAGGAAGTAGAAGAGCCAGGACTCTAATCAGTGCACACGTGGTATAGCGGAATGGCATGTGGTTGCTGGACTAAAATAGATAGATCTTCAAAAAGGAAAATTTAAAAAACTATTAAATCCAAAAATGCATTCCATAAAGTTGCAGGATACAGAATCAACCAGGTTGTAGTAATTGTGCTACATCAAAAATGTTTGAAGCAATGCAGATTTATCTTGGAGAAGGACAGACTGAAAGATTAATGCCAACCGGCGCCGCAGCTCAATAGGCTAATCCTCCACCTGTGGCACCGGTACACCAGGTTCTAGTCCCGGTCAGGGCACCGGATTCTGTCCCAGTTGCCCCTCTTCCAGGCCAGCTCTCTGCTGTGGCCTGGGAGTGCAGTGGAGGATGGCCCAAGTGCTTGGGCCCTTCACCCCATGGGAGACCAGGAGAAGCACCTGGCTCCTGCCATTGGATCAGCACGGTGCACTGGCCACAGTGCACCAGCTGCAGCGGCCATTGGAGGGTGAACCAATGGTAAAAGGAAGACTTTTCTCTCTGTCTCTCTCTCTCACTGTCCACTTTGCCTATAAAAAAAATTAATGCCTTGCTAGTGAATAAATGTGGAATCTGATGTCACAGAGTAAAAGATGTAAGCATTGTGAACGTGTATTGTTTCCTAGGCTGCCATAAAATCATGACAAAATAGGTGACTTAAAACAACTAAAATGGGATAGGCATATAAAAATGTGGAATAAATATATATTCTTTTTCTGTTCTTGAGGCTGGAAATCTGATATCAGGGTGTCGGCAGGGCCATGTTCCTTCTAATGGCTCTAGAGAAGAATGCCTCCTTGCCTTTACCTAGCTTTTGATGATTGCCTGCAATCATTGACATTCAGTGGCTAGAAGCTGTATCTCTCTAATTTCTGCCCCTGTTGTCATGACATCTCCTTTCTGTGTGTCTTTATATGGCTTTCTTTTTTTAATATTTTATTTTTTTGACAGGTAGAGTTACAGACAGTGAGAAGCAGAGACAGAGAGAAAGATCTTTCATCTGCTGGTTGACTCCCCAAATGGTGGCAACAGCTGGAGCTGGGCTGATCCAAAGCCATGAGTCAGGAGCTTCCTCCAAGTCTCCCACATGGGTGCAGGGGCCCAAGGACTTGGGCCATCTTCTACTGCTTTCCCAGGCCATCAGCAGAGAGCTGGATTGGAAGAGGAGCAGCCGGGACTAGAATGGGATGCCGGTGCCACAGGTGGAGATTAAACTTCTGTGCCACAGCACTGGCCCCTGTGTGATCTGCTTATAAAAACAATACATATTGGGGGCCAGCACTGTGGTGTAGCAGGTAGGGCTTCCACCTGCAGTGCCAGTATCCCTTATGAGCACCACTTTGAGTGCCAGCTGCTCCACTTTTGATCCAGCTCTCTGCTGTGGCCTGAGAAATCAGTAGAAAATGACCCAAGTCCTTGGGCCCCTGCCCCCACATGGGAGACCTGGAAGAAGCTCTTGGCTCCTGGTTTTGGATTGGCACAGCTCCGGCCATTGCAGCCAATTGGCGAGTGAACCAGTGGATGGAAGATCTCTCTCTCTCTCTGCCTCTCCTTCTCTCTCTCTGTGTAACTCTGACTTTCAAATAAATAAATAAATAAATGTTCAAAAGCAAAAAAAGTAGAGAATGAGATTTTGACAAAACATAAAATGTCTTTTCCTCATTTAATAATCAGAAATGTAAAATATTCTCTTGTAGTCTGTTTATTTTAACAAGCTGCTCAACCAGATAACTTGGAAATCAAACCTGATGATAAAGTACTAAAATTTAATTAGAAATTAGAATAATGTTGTTTCCAAAGGCTTGGACTCTGTCCCAAGTGTGGGGAGCGGGTCCCTGTGGGGAGCAGGGCCCATCTCCTGCAACATGGTGAAATAATTACTGAGACTACCAAGACTAGACTAGACTACTGAGACTATTGAGACTAACTCTATGCGCCTGATCTCCCACCATATGGCGCTCTGAGGAAGTAAACAAATCTTACACAGCTGCTTCATCAATTAGCTGATTCCTGATCCAACCTCTGATTGGAGGAGAACAGCATGCTCAGTGCGTGGGCAGCAGAGCACGGATTGGTGGAAGAGGACTATAAAGGCAAGATAGAAGCGGCAAGATAGAAGTGGAATGCGGTTAGAATGCAGTTAGCACAGGAGCAAACTTGAGCACACAAGGCAGAGTCATTCGCTTAAACAACAGCGTCCAGTCTGGTGTAGCTCCCCCCCCCCCCCCCCCGCGAGCCCGCTGGGGAGCGACAAGTGGTTCCATGACTCAGATACAGATGGGGACAAAAAGCCACGGGGAGCGAGAGACAAAAAGCTGCGGGCGAAAAATAGAGAGAAATAAGAAAGCTGGAGAAAGGAAAATAAGAAAAAGCCGCAGGAAGAAAACCACAGGGAGATAAAGAAACCTGAGGGGAAAAAAGCTGCGGGGGGATAAGAGAGCCGGGAAATAGAAAAAAAAAAAAAATAAGAAAGTCTCCCCACAACATGGCGATGAGAGGGCTTGGATTCGGACTGCCTAGGGTGATAAGCACCTGTGGGCAACTCTAGCAGAGCAGAGTATGTGCCGCGGGGCACCGAAGACAGGCGTGTATGAACACCACAAAGAATAAAAAGAAGGGGGAGCTGTGGGGAGCAGGGCCCTGTGGGGAGCAGGGCCCATCTCCCCACAGCAAGTGCCAATTAAAATAATGAGGACATGGTTTTGGGGAGAATAAAACAGAGTAGTTAATCCTTTGCAAACGAGGACACAGAAGTCTATCAAATCTCAATGATAGTTACCAAATAATCAGGCCCTTGCTGCTTGCTGCTCAGATGGTCAATTCATCAGAGTGTTGGTGAAAGGAAAGGGTTAATTTAAAAAATCCAGTACTCTTGGGGGAAAGAGATTCCCCCAATCCAAAGTGAGCTCTTTCCCAACAAACCAACAGGACAGTTGCAGAGTGAGGTTGGAAATAGAACAATGAGTCTATTTGATTAACAATTATGCAGATTTTCATGCTTTGTTCTGATGAGGGTCCTACCTTGGCAGAGGAGTGTAGCATGGATCCCTCAGCTGGCAGTTCTTGATACGGAGCTCAACATCAGTTGGGAGAGCTCAACATCAGTTGGGAGGAGACTTTCTGTAGCTGGGTCAAAAGTCTGCCATTCCAAATCATCCCCTTTCAGTGGACTCCTAAAATTCTTATGAAAACAATATTCACAAGACTAGGGTTAGAGTAGATGCCTTCAGGAAGGTAAAATGTGGGAAGGGAAGGTGCCTGTATTATGGCTAATAATTCCTCACTGTCAAGTTTTCTGATCCATATGTATGGAATAGGCTACTTTCTGCTGAATGAAAGTAATGTAGGGGAATTTTTGGAATGGAAAATTGACATTATTTTGACCCTTGCTTTCTCCCTTTGAAGAGAGATAAAGGCAAGAACATTTGTTTAGCTTCTGGCTCATACATTCATTTGTAAAGTTTCTGTAACATAGTGACTTTAAACCCTAAGTAAATTCCCAATAACATTATTAGAATGTTAGTCCTAATTTAAAATTCCTCCTAAAATAGACCTGGTTCCAGATGGTATCCAGGAAATGAATTTGAAAGCCAGTCTCTACCTCCTTGGGAAAGGGGAGCCACACAGGTAGTTTCCACATGTTTTACCTTACAGGTGCCTTATCATTTCACAGTAATAATCAAAGCAACAACATATTAACATTACTCTACCTAAACAGCAAATCATAAAACTGTTGGCAGCTTTCACTAAGAATTTTTAACCTCAAGTAAGTAAAGCCATTGACTAGGGCTCAGTTTGTAGGTCAGACATAGTATTAAACTGGATGGGCATGTTAGCTAGGAAAATGATCCCAGAGCTATTGGGATTTTATACACAATATCTTGTTTTGATGGAGGCACAAATTTCTTCTTTGGATGGCCATGAGGGTGTTTCAAGCCATTTGGCTTTGGGGGATTGCCTTCCTCAGTAGGGAAATTTAAGCTCAGTTCTATCTCTCCTTCACCATCCAATAGGCACCTGCATAATAAGAAAAAGCATAGTTTCCTACCACTTTCTCTCTATATAACCCTGCTGTTTAAATAAAGAAAATCAATCTTTTAAAAAAATGAATTCCAGATCCAAATTTCTAAAGGGGATGTCAATCACATACAGGCTTGCTGGACTATAGTGTTCCAAGCATCCATGCACATGTCCCTTGGAAGGCTTTAGAAGAAAGGTGGCTGACACTCATCATTTTTAGATTAATGAGCAGGTCGTGTGACTGTGAGCTGGGAACCTCCCTGTTGTTTATGAGGTTGCAATGGTGAGATGGGCTGTCTAAGAGTGAACTGCTCTGCCTCTCCATAGTACATCATCAGTGGCTGTTATTCTTACATGCATTAGGCAGTCTTGCCTAGCAATGTCCAGATTTTTAAATATTTAAATTTCTAAATTTGAGTCAGTATTCTGAGTCCTAGTTCTTGCTTCTTGATTACCAAGAATTCCAAAACCTATCTCAGATCTGAAAACCCCAGTATGGGTGCTGTATATAGATTCTAGCATAATGTGAGAGTATAAGATGAGAGAACTCCAAACATTGTATTTAGTTAGCATACCTTAGAAATAGTGGCAGTCTGTAGAGGTTGCAAATCTACCTACCAGGGTGGTGAGACATTTAAGGGATTTTAATAATTCTCCAAAAATTATTAAAAGGAAAAACAGCAACATGATAAAGGCTGGCTTCCCATGAGTCCTAACCCTATTCATCTTCCTGCACTATACACCCTCACCCATCCATGATCCATACCCACCCTGCATAGCTTGTCTGGGCCGCAGCTGAGAGAAATTTGATGGGGAGCTGATGACAAATGACCTAAACAGCATATTGATATAGGAATCACCCCGTAAGACCTTTGGATCTAGCTGAAAAGCCCATGACATCATTTCAGTCACGAAAAGCTAAGACACTGTGGCAAAAAAAAAAAAAAAAAAAAAAAAAAACCACTACATGAAGAATCTCTGTGAGTTAGACCTCAGTGGAAAGAAGGGGCCATCAAAGGAGGTACCTTTCTCTGAAGGGAGAAGAGAACTTCCACTTTGCTTATGGCCCTGTCTGAATACCGACAGAGTTTGTGGACTCAAAAAGCTTCCATAGCCTTGGCAGCACATGAGAAGAGCCTCAGGTGATCACTGACTTCATAATTAAGAGTGTCAATTGTTAAATCAACAACAGGAGTCACTGTGCACTTGCTTACCATGTAGGACCTCTGTCCTTAATGAGTTGTACTATGAGAATTAATGGTAAAACTTGTCATCTTCAAAAGTACTTTATACATTGTGTGTCTGTGTACGAGCAAACTGTTGAAATCTTTACTTAGTGTAGAGTTGGTCTTTGGTATATAAAGATAATTAAAAATGAATCTTTATGAAGAATGGGATAGGAGAGGGAGTAGAAGGTGGGACAGGGAGAAGTGGGGGTGGGAGGGTGGGTATGGGAGGAAGAACTGCTGTATTCCTAAAACTGTATCCATGAAATTTGTATTCATTAACTAAATGCTTTATAAAAGGAAAGGAAAGGAGAGGAGAGGAGAGGAGAGGAGAGGAGAGGAGAGAAGAGGAGAGGAGAGGAGAGGAGAGGAGAGGAGATGGGAGGGGAGGTGAGGGGAGGGGAGGGGAGGAAAAAAAAGAGCCAAGAATGGGACAAATATCCCTAAAGCTCCTGCATTTTCTAAATTGACAAGGACTCCTCACTGTCTCCTTGGGCATCAACAGCCACAGACACAGTTGCTGGATGGTTTAAGGGATTTAAATGATTACTCCATCACATTTACCAGATCTCTCACAAAATCTCTACTATAGGAAACCCACTTAACAGGGGCTGATGCTGTTGCATATTGGGTAAAGCAGCCACCTTCAGTGCCAGCATCACATTTGGGTGCCAGTTAGGGCCACCCCCTGCTGCTTCAGTTGTGATCCAGCTCTCTGCTGTGGCCTGGGAGAACAGTGGAGGATGGCTCAGGTGCTTGGGGCTGCATCCAGGGTGGAGGGAGTCTGGGAGGAATCTCCTGACTCCTAGATTCAGATCAGCCCAGCTCTGGCCATTGCAGCTACCTGGGAAGTGAACCAGTGGATGGAGGACCTCTCTCTCTCTCTCTCTGCCTCTGCTTCTCTGTAACTCTGCCTTTCAAATAAAATAAACATTTTAAAAAATCCACTTAACAGCCAACTTCTCTTAAATTTAACACACATACAGGACATGCAGTATTACAATAGAACACCACTTTCTTAGTAATAGGAGTGTAACTATAAGCTGCTCAATCAGCCACAATGCAACTCAAGGTGCTTTTGGATGGAAATTAAATTGAACCACTCATCTTTCACCAAATGAATACTCTTCCAAATTGGTGTGTGTGAACCTCTGGATCTCCTCACATCTGGAGCTGAAGAGTCAGCCCGCTACTCTGCATGGAGCAGGTAGTGGCACAAGCCAACCTTCAGAGCTGTCCCTGAGCTGTAACCCCACTGTCTGTGTGAGTGTGTGTGTGTGCATGGGCCCAGTGTGTGCAAACCTCTGGATCTCCTTGCATGTGGAGCTGAAGCACCAGCTCCCTAGCCCCCTTGCTAAGTGACACAAGGAGACTACAAGATGCTCCAGCCAAGATGCCGCCTCACCACCTTGTCTGGAGTCCCTATCAGCCTACTGCCAGAGTAGACCACAGAGGCAGACCAGGCCTCTGAGCAGGGGACCTCTCCAACTTCTCTTCACCTTCCACTGCAGTTTAGTTCACAGGTTCCAGAGCAAAGAAACAACCTGATATGTGTTAAATATCCTCCAGGAACAAATCTGAGTGAAACCTACATTTGTTCTCAGGAAAATAGACTTTGCTTCACCTTCTACTGCAGTTTAGTTCACAGGTTCCAGTGCAAATATGGAATAGGAAACAATCATCAAGAACATGAACATAAAACTCACTTGCTGGGACTGGCATTGTGGTACAGCACATTAAACTATCACTTATGATGCCTGCATCTCCTATCAGAGTGCCAACTTGAATCCTAGCTGTGCTCTTTCTGATCCAATCTCCTAACCTGTGCCTAGGAATTAGCAGATAATGGCCTGATTACTTGACTCCTTGCCACCCACATGAAATACTCAGATGAGGTTCCTGACTCCTGGCTTCAGTCTGGCTCAGGCCCAACTGTTGAAGCCATTTGGGGGAGGGAACCAGTGAATGGAAATCTCTCTCTCTCTCTCTTTATTCCTCCCCTATGTGTGTGTATCTCCTTCCCTTTCACTCTGCCTTTCAGCAAAATAAATAAATCTCTAAAAAATCTCCCTTCAGGATCAAGCATCTGGGGGATACTGCACTTTAGGAGGAAATGGATTGATTTGTTCAGAGTACTCAAAGCAGCTTCTTTATATCCCAGTTCTTTCTCTGTCCACACTTACATTTTTATAGCACTTATGACAGCATTAGTGTGAGTTTTCATTCATTTTCTCATATGTAGTGTGTGACCTATTACAAAGCAACCTTCCTGATTGTATGTCTTTTGCTTCTCCATCCCAAATACTTAGAATAGTGTCTAGTGCCTGACAGGTGAAGATCATTTGTTGAATGAACAAACTGAACTATTTACTAAATGTTAATGAAGGAGGTTATGTTCAATCAGTCCATTTATAAAATAAAGCTCAGCTGACTATGAAATGTTTATATTGTATATAAAATATATATGAATTTGCAGTCTGCCTTTGAACTCCGTCATAAGCATCAGTATCCTTGTCTCCTTAATTGTTGTGGGCAGTAAGAAGACTTCTGTCTGCTCTGTTTAAAGATCCCCATGGTTCTCAGTGTTCAGAGAGCTTTTCTGCTGGTGACCTTTCATGTCCACCTGGTTTCTCTTTGTACCAAGCCTGGACTTGAGGATTGTGATTGTGGCTATGGATCCCAGCTCAAAACTCAAAATGTACCCACTGAAATATTTTCTGATTTCCTCTTCAAGCCAATGGCTGTTTGACACAGTGTGGATTGACATCCACATACGTGTGACTTTTCCCATTTTTCTGGAATTGATTTCTATTTTAATTCCATTGCAGTTATGAAAGCAATGATATGACTCCAATTTTCTAAAAATTATTGACACATATTTTCTGAAATAACAGATGATCCCACCTGGAGAATTGTTGACAGCTGTTGAGAAGAACACATGTTCTGCTGTCAGGTAGAATGCTCTCTGTCTAACTGTTAGGAAAAGTTGATTTATAATATTGTTCAAATCTACCACTCTTGAAAGTGGAGTAGTAATACATTCTGTTTGTTCCATTGCTCTTTATCCCTTCAGAGCTGTCAACATTTGCTTATATATTCTGGTGTCCTGAGGTTGGGTATGCATGTTGTTCAACCTAGAAAAGTACACAGAGGAACACTCAACAATATCAATAATAACATAGGAACAAAATGAGGAATTCAAAAAACACATAGAACAATGAAGAATCAATCAATTTTCAAGATGTAGAAAATGGTGAATAAAAAGAAATAAAAATAAATAGAAAACTTCTACTTCAAAGAAACACAATAGAAAAAACATTTTGTTATGTAGAAATGGAATTGGACTTGCATGACCCTCAAACTCTGATGCTTTTCCCTGGCATAAGTCCACGTCTTCTACTGAGAGCATCATCCAATGATTTCTTCAGAGTGATCCATCCCACCTGTCAATGCAAGTGTTAAGTGACCATAAAACTAGCTCCTGCTGCAGGGGCAAGGGTCATGCTTGTTCTTCCTGCTGTGGTATTGTTGGTGCATGAGGAGTTGGGGCTCAGGTGTGCACATCTTATGAGGGAATGCACAGGTCCCAGGATTTAGCCCTGGCTGTTGACACAACATCTCTCTGTTCAGCACAAGGTACACCTGCTTCCACCTAAGTGTAAGATGCCCAAGGGTGACCAAATTATGTCTCCCTCAAACACAGCCAGGAGGGAGGGAACCCAGGCCACACCCACACTGAACACGGCTTCTGCACTCTGTCATCAGTGTCTTTAGTGAGAGAGGATGGCATCGGATTCCTATTTCAAAAAAAATTGATGACATAAAACTCATCAAAATGGAATTAGGAATGTTATTGTGAAAATGGGCAAATATAAGAGATTGTACAAAATTAGTAAGTATTAACTGCACTTCTGAGAGAATATGTTAATTTTTTTGAGATGTGTATTTGGCCACTTTTTTCATATCAACTTTTTTTTTTAAAGATCTGTGTTATTTATTTGAAAGGCAGAGTTAGAGAAAGACAGAGAGAAATTTTCATTGGTTGGTTCACTCCCCAAATGTCCACAATGGGCCAAACCGGGCCAATCTGAATTCAGGAGCCAGGAGTTTCTTCCAGGTCCCCAATGTGGGTGCAGGGATCCAAGTATTTGGGCCATCATCTACTGCTTTTCCAGGCACATTTGCAGAAAGTTGGATGGGAAGTGGAGCACCTAGGACTTGAACCGGCACCCTTGTTGCATGCTGACATTACAGGCCAAGGTTTTAACCTACTGTGCCACAGGTCTAGCTCCTATTTGACCACTTTTAAAATGTACTATTATTGTGGTCCTGACAAAACAAAATACAGCTGATGAATTTTATCATCTTAAGCATTTCGAAGTGTATAGTTGAGTAGTATTGAGGATATGCACATTGTTGTGGGATGAATATTAGGAACTGTTTTTCCTTATGAGACTGAAACTACCCATTGAAAGAAAGTTTTTACAATTCCACCACCACCAACTCCCAGTAACTGCCATTCTACTTGCCATTGCCCAGACTATGGAGTCTTTAGGAGATACAGTGATATTTCAGGGTCACATAACTGAAAGGATAGAGGGAACCCTCTTGGAACTCAGTTTGTCTGCAAAGCTGGGTCCTGATTGTACCCAGGCACTCCCTGGGGTTTTTGGATTGAGCTATGTGTCATAAATGTGTGTGATTATTGACATGGCATGAGGCAGATGGAGGATGAGTCTTTGGAGAGGTCCTTTCTGCTGAGGAATCCCAGGAAAGAGGATCCCAAGAAATGAAATCAATTTCTTGATGAAAGTCTACAATAGAACCTGGAACTCAGGGTGTCTAAGCTTTCTTTGCTGAAGCCCCATTGGAGAAAGCCATCTGTTCTCTTCTGTCCTGACTTTCTAGGGGCCCAGACTCAAGAAATCTAGGATGTGAATACTTTATAACTGAGATATTGGCTCAGCTCTTGCTATTGATACCTCAGGCATTTGGGCAGGAAGGACTCCATGGTGACATGGGTTGTCCCTAAGAAGGAAACTCTAGGCAAGGTCACCACACTGATCCTACTTGGGCATTGCAACACTACTTCCCCTTTTGTGGGTATTTTTGGGAGCTTCATGTAGGCTGTCCTGTCCCATGTAGGAACAATTTATTGGAAGAGTTAAAATCTGGGTTAGCCTGTTAGGTCTACACTCTAGGTCATGGCAGGCAGAATGGGTAGAGGAATGTTGTGCTGGCACTCATCTTTTATGTGAATCCCAAGCTAGAGAAATGTTCAGATGGAAATCTGTGCTTGACCTTGCTAACAGAAAGTTACCTGGAACAGAAACAGTATTGAAAGCCAGATGGGGTTATGATACCTATAGACCTGGCTTTAGAACCACTGCAGGAAGTTGAAAATGTACTTAACAGTCATACACTTCTCCCTGGGTGATGGGCAATTTCACCACACTGACAATGAAGCCCAATGCTGATTCACCTTGAGTGCAAGTACAGAGGGATCTTCATAACTGTGCAGAGGGATCTTCATAACCATGGCCAGTAATGGCCAACGCGACCTCCTGCTCCTGTTCTTTAAAAACAAACAAACAAAAAACCCAGGTGCATAATTTGATGAAGATATATATTTTCAGCTACATGCACAGTGTAAATGTAATGTAAAATGATGCAACCACCACAGAAAACAGTATGAGTGTTCTTCATTACATTGAAAACAAAATTTTTATATTATCTGATAATCTCAGTTCTTATTAAATATCTAAAAGCATTGAAAGTTCAATATAAATAAAGTATTGGCACTGTTTGCCACAGCATAATTCACTGTAGCCAAGACTTTTAGTGTGGCCTGCACTCACAGTGCAAAGTTATGCAGGCACAGAGAAAAGAAAATCCTGTGCCATGGATGAACAGTAAGGTTATTTTCCTAAGTGAAATTAACCACAAATATCAGTCCCCAAAGACAAATACTGTAAGATTCCAACATATGAAGTATTTAAAGTAGTCAGAGGGGCCAGCGCTGTAGTGCAGTGGTTTAAAGCCCCACCTGCCATGTCGGCAATCCATATGGGTGCCTCTTCAATTCCTGGCTACTCCACTTCTGACCCAGCTCTCTGTTATGGCCTGGAAAAGCAGTAGAAGATGGCCCAAGTCTTTAGGCTCCTGCACCTCTGTGGGAGATCTGGAAGAAGCTCGTGGCTCCTGGCTTCAGATTGGCTCAGCTCTGGCCGTTGTGGTCATTTGGGGAGTGAACCGGTGAATGGAAGATCTTTCTCTGGCTCTACCTATCTCTGTAACTCTTTCAATTAAATAAATCTTTTTTTAAAAAATAGAATACGAGGGTCCAGCGCTGTGGCTCAGCAGGTTAACGCCCTGGCCTGAAGTGTCGGCATCCCATATGGGCATCAGTTCTAGTCCTGGCTGCTCCCCTTTCGATACAGCTCTCTGCTATGGCCTGGAAAAGCAGTAGAAGATGGCTCAAGCCCTTGTGCTCCTGTACCCATGTGGGAGACTCAGAGTAAGCTCCTGGCTTTTGGCTTTGGGCCGATGCAGTTCTGGCCATTGCAGCCAACTAGGGGGTGAACCATCAGATGGAAGACCTCTCTCTTCCTCTCCTTTCTCTGCATAACTCTGACTTTCAAATAAAATAAATAAATCTTTAAAAAAAATAGACTATAAGAAGCATAAATTAGAAGGGTAATTATGGATGGTAGAAAAGGTATGCTATTCAGTAGAAATAGAACTTTTAGATGAAAACAATCCTAGAAATCTGGTGTGTGTGTGTGTGTAGACACATGTATACATCACTTACCTTACACTGACAACTGCCCTTGTGAGATACAGTACTCAAGCCCTCTTCTATCTGACCTTGTATAAGAAAAGGGCTCCCTCTGTTGGTCTTTGGTCACTCTTCAGGTGTTTGTGAGTAGGGCTGGTGGCAGGCTATTCCCAAGTGAGTAGAGAGTCATGACTGGTGTCATCTAGGAATGTTGGGAAAGACTGCAATGCCATATCTCTTTTCTCTCCCCAGCTTGGTCTCCTTAGTTATCACACTGTATTTGGGTGACAATGCAGGAAGATACACCAGTCTCTGCTGAATTTATGACAATGCAATTGCAATTGAATCCTATGAATGGATCTTCCTTTATAAGAAAATGGGCAGCCTCTCATCTTGGCCTTAGAGTTCTAAATGCATCCAACAATATTATTTCCAGTTTTATTTATTTTATTTTATTTTTTTTAAGATGTAATGAATTATTTGAAAGTCAGAGTTACACAGAGAAAGGAGAGGCACAGAGAGAGAGAGAGAGAAAGAGAGAGGTCTTCCATCTGATGGTTCACACCCAATTGGCTGTAATGGCCAGAATTGTGCTGATCCAAAGCCAGGGGCCAGGAGCTTTCTCTGGGTCTCCCACATGGGCACAGGGGCACAAGGACTTGGGCCATCTTCTGCTGCTTTCCCAGGCCATAGCAGAGAGCTGAATCAGAAGTGCGGCAGCCAGGTCTTGAACTGGCACCCATATGGAATGCCGGTGTTTCAGGCCAGGGCATTAACCCCCTGTGCCACAGTGCCAGTCCCTCCAGTTTTATTTTGGTAGGACCCTTGTCCAGGTATATCAGGCCAGAGAATAATCAATAATGTCTTTCCTGCTGGCGCTGTGGCTCACTAGGTTAATCCTCCACCTGTGGTGCTGGTACTCCGGGTTCTAGTCCCATATGGGGCACCGGATTCTGTCTCAGTTGCCCCTCTTCCAGTCCAGCTCTCTGTTGTGGCCCAGGAAGGCAGTTTATGATGGCCCAAGTGCTTGGGCTCTGAACCTGCATGGGAGACCAGGAGGAAGCACCTGGCTCCTGGCTTCGGGTCGCCGCAGTGTGCTGGCTGTAGCGTCCATTTGGGGGGGTGAACCAATGGAAGGAAGACCTTTCTATCTGTCTCTCTCTCTCTCTCTCTCTCTCTCTCTCACTGTCTATAACTCTCTCTGTCTAACTCTGGCAAAAAAATAAAATAAAATAAAAATAAATAAATAAAATAATGTCTTTCCAACATTTACATTAACATTTCTTTCTCCATGAAAGATTTTCCTAGAGAGAAGCAACATGAAAGACTTGATATTTCTCTTCTATATCATGGAGTTGCTAAGGAAATAATTCCCTCATTAACCATTGGAGTGATCAAAATGAATTTACGTGAGTGGTGAACACAGGAGATAGAGCTGAGTGAAGGCAGAAGTTCACAGTGCAGTGGGGAGACAGACACTACTGCAGTGAGCTCAATCAGTACTAGAGGTACTGGGAGAGGTTGAGCAGCATTGAGTGAGAGATAAATGAGAGGGTTGGATAGAAGAGCAAGAGGGAGTTATTCATTTGTGGTCACCATCATATACTTCAAAATTTTTCTGGGATACATTGTAATATTTGCATAAATTCATTTTTTCTCTTTCAATATTTTATTTATATTTTCAGTTTCCATTCAATGATAATCAATTCCATAAAAAGTTGAGTTACTATGAATCAAAGCACAGTTACAAAACACATATATATGAGAGTATTTCAGGCATGGAAAGCCAAGACACTCTGGGGGAAAAAAAAAAAAACTAAATGAAAGATCTCCACGAGTGAAATCCCAGTGGAAAGAATGGGTCACCAAAGAAGGAGGTACCTTTCTCTGAAGGGAGGAGAGAACTTCCACTTTGACCATGGCCTTGTCTAAATATGATCAGAGTCGGTGAACTCAGGGGGCTTCCATAGCCTTGGCAGCTCATGACAAGAGCCTAGGGTGATTACTGATGTCATAAACAAGAGTGTCAATTTGTTAAGTCAACAACAGGAGTCACTGTGCACTTACTCCTCATGTAGGATCTTTGTCCTTAGTGTGCTGTACATTGAGATTTAATGCTATAACTAGTACTCAAACAGTATTTTTCACTTTATGTTTCTGTGTGGGAGCAAACTGTTGAAATCTTTACTTAATGTATGCTAAACTGATCTTCTGTATATAAAGAGAATCAAAAATGAATCTTGATGTGAATGGAAGGGGAGAGGGAGTGGGAAAGGAGAGGGTTGCGGGTGGGAGGGACATTATGGGGGGGAAGCCATTGTAATCCATAAGCTGTACTTTGGAAATTTATATTCATTAAATAAAAGTTAAAAAAACACATATGTAATCCAAAATAGAAGAACAGTATTTAGATATAAAGCAAAGTCACGTTCATTCACACACAGAGTGGACTCAGATCTGGTCAACCTGGTTGCTCATAGGAAGGTTTGTAAAGATGCTCAAATGTGACTGTGGAGAATAAGATTTCTGCCAAAGCAAAGACATTTTCTTCCTACTACACAGCGTGTAGCTGCAGGGACTAAGTATAGTTTATGGTCCACTAAGAAGAAGAGCACTGAGCCTTGTGGGAATGTTGGCTTCCCAAAGACATGCAGCAGCTGCCCTAGACTTGTTTATCTAATATGTCTTGCTAAACATGTTCCAGAGAAACCTTGGAGTTAGATGAGCACATGCATGAGCTGTACAATACGCTGTTGTAATCATTATCAATAAAGAAAACACCCCGGGTTAGTTTGGCAGCACTTTGCAGAGGAACTGTTTCCATGTCCTGTCTCTCCTGTCTCTCCTTTCGCTTGCACACTCATCTCTTCAAGATCCTGGTGAGTCATAAAGATGGGGAATTCCATACCCGGTGTAATGGAAACATAAAGTTGGGCTGCTTTATCTCCTTTAGAAAGAGGGACACTTTTTTTTTAATTTCACAGGTAGAGTTATAGACAGTGAGAGAGAGAGAAATGTCTTCCATCCATTGGTTCACTCCCCAGATGGCCACTATGGCTGACACTGCACCGATCCATAGCCAAGAGCCAGGTGCTTCCTCCTGGTCTCCCATGTGGGTGCAGGGGCCCAAGCACTTGGGCCATCCTCCACTGCCTTCCCTGGCCACAGCAGAAAGCTGGACTGGAAGAGGAGCAACCGGGACTAGCTCCTGGTACTCATATTCGATGCCACTGCTGCAGGCAGAGGATTAGCCAAATGAGCCACGGTGCTGGCCCGAAGAGGGACACTCTTTACCAAAAAGTAATTGGATGCTTGCTGTAAAAAATTAATAGTTGCTATCCTTGGAACCCTGATGAAGGCACTTTAAAAATAACTGATTGTTGGGTCAGCACTGTGGTCTAATGGGTAAAACCCACCACCTACAGTGGTGGGCACTGGTTGAAGTCCTGGTTGCTCCACTTCTGATCCAGCTCTCTGCTATGGCCTGCTATGGCAGTAAGAAGATTGCCCAAGTCCTTGGGCCCCTGCACCCATGTGGGAGACAAGGAAGAAGTTCCTAGCTCCTGGCTTCAGATTGGTACAGCACTGGCCATTGCAGCCATTTGAGGAGTCAACCAGTGGATGGAAGACCTTTTTCTCTTTCTCACCTCTCCTCTCTCTGTGTTACTCTAACTTTGAAATAAATAAATAAATCTAAAAAAACAGTAACTGATTGAGAGAAAGTTGGTCAAAAATAACATCAGGAGCCTTGAGCTCCTATTCTGTTTTTGCACGTGTGATATCTCTGTTGGGATGCCATTAGTAAGGTTACAATTCCCTTGGCCTCTGTCCCCGGCCAGGAAGGTCGGTCAATGGGCTTGTCCCCACTGCCTCACAGAGACCTCTGCACTCTCAGCACCTGCTGTTTTGGTGGTGATATCTGAGTCCCCTTCAGGTGTGTCAGCGGTACTAGGTATGCTTCTGCAAGCCAAGGAGCAAGGGGAATCACCAGTGTTAACTGTTTGTCCTGTAGCTTGACCCAAAAATGCAGCTCCCTGGCATGAACATCTTCCTTATAATGTTTACAGAGGGCTAAAAAAGGGCTTAACGGAGTACAAGATACAGAGTTCTGGTACAGTGGGCATACTGGAGGGAATTGGAGAAGGGTGTGAGATGGTGCCATGGAACTGGAAAACTTTAATTAAAATCTTGGTTACTCCAGCCCAGTACACTGTTTGGGCTCAGGAATAGAGACTGGGCTTCTGTACAAGCCATAGATTAACTAAGTAACAATGTCCCTACCAATTTTGAGCAGTTGCTGAGAGAGGGAGTGTATTCAGATCTTGGTCAACAAGTTGCTTATTCTTGGACGAAGGCTTATGTAAAAATTTCTAACATTCATTAAAAGTATGGAAAAAGATTCTTGATGTTAAAGCCCTGTCCACTTCCTTTTCTTTAGTCCATCAGGGGCTGACTGAGGGCAATATGTCCTTTGTGGATAGGCTAGAAAAAGCTATTGGACATCAGGTAGATAATCAGGAAGTGGCAAAATATTACTAAAACAAATGGCTTATGAAAATGCAAATCAGGATTAAAAATATTTTAAAAGCTGTTGTCTCCAAAACCTGAAACTACGATGGCAGAAACAGTACAGACTGAGACTTACAAAACTAATATACTGGCTGCTGCCCTTAAACATCCTGATAACGTAAAATACTTTAGCTGTGGGAAGCAAGGTCATTTTATTATTTCTTTTTCTTTCACTTTTTTAAAAAGATTTAGTTATTTACTTGAAAGGCAGAGTTAGAGAGGCAGCAGCAGAGAGAGAGGGGGAGACGGCTTCCATTGGTTGGTTCACTCCCTAGATGGCTGCAATGGCTGCAACTGTGCTGATCCAAATCCAGGAGCCAGGAGCTTCTTCTGAGTCTCCCAAGTGGGTGCAGGGGCCCAAGGACTTGGGCCATCCTCTACTGCTTTCCCAGGCCATAGCAGAGAGCTGGATTGGAAGTGGGGCAGCTGACACTTAAACCAGCACCCTTATGGGATGCTGGCACTCAAGGCAGCAGCTTTAACTGTTATGCTACAGCACCAGCCCCATCAAAGTCATTGTAAAAGAAACTTTCTGTCATTGCCAAAATCAGTTACTCAACCTTCAAAACAGTGTCCAGGGTCTGGACCAGTGGCATAGAAATCAGCTCTCTACTATGGCCTGCTATGGGAGTAAGAAGATGGCCCAAGTCCTTGGGCCCCTGCACCTGTGTGGGAGACCCAGAAGAAGCTCCTGGATCCTGGCTTCAGATTGGTACAGCGCTGGCCATTGCAGCCATTTGAGGAGTCAACCAGTGGATGGAAGAACTCTTTCTCTCTCATCTCTCCTCTCTCTGTGTAACTCTGACTTTCAAATAAATAAATCTTAAAAAAAGTGTCCAAAACCCAAAAAGCATATCACTGTACTAATCAGAGCTGCTCTGTTCTCTCAGTTTAAACTGAACAATTGGTCTGCTGAGGAGCTAATATAATAATAAGGAAAGGGAGAGGATGTCCAGCTTTGCATTCTTTGAATATATACAGGGTAGGGTGAGTGCACTGGTTTGAATTGATGCAGGGACTAGCATGTGATTCAATAGGTCAAGCTGCTCTTCTGACATTGGCATCTCATACTGGAGTGCAGCTTTGAGTCCTGGCAACTCCTCTTCCATTCTAGATTTTTGCTAGTCTGTGGAGAAGGCAGTGAATAATGGCCCAACCATTTCTGTCAACCATATGGAAGACCTGGATGAAGCTCCTGGCTCCTGTCTTTCATCTAATTCAGTCCTGATGTGGTGGGCATTGTGCAGTAAGCCAACAGATGAGTGATTTCTGCTGCTTGTCTTTCTCAGTCTCTCTGATTCCCAAATAAAAACTAAATTAAAAATGAAGGAGTGGCCATTTGACATAGTGGTGTGACCACTGTTTGGGATGCCTGCATCCCATGTTAGAGAGCCTGGGAAAAGTCCCAGCTCTGCTTCTGATTCCAGCTTCATGTTGGTGTGCATTCTGAGACAGTGATGAGGGTTAAAGGAGTTGAGTCTGTGCCACCCTTGTAGAGACCCAGATTGTGTTTCAGGTTGCTGGTTTGGGCTTGGTCCTGCCCCAGCTGTGGCATAATGTTGGGGAGTGAACCAACAGATTTGAGACATATCCACATATTTTCTTTTCAGTACAAAAATAAAATAATTATTTTTAAAGATCAAGAGAGTTATCAAAATCTTTAAAATAAAAAGATCAAGGTGTTTCAAAACTATCACAAATGTGTTCAGAACAGGAAACACATTGTGAATATTATTGTATTATTTCTGCAGTCTCCATACAGGCATGTAGATGCTTAGAGGGGGTCCAGTTTTATAACGTTGGCCTAATGGGAATTGGGTAAGGTTTAGCCTTTATAGTATTTGATGCTGTCCCTGTTTTACTAACAGGATGTGGGTATTGTCATCTTACAATTTGGTCATTTTAAGAGTAGTTAATTTTGAAATTATTTCAAACTTACAGAAATACCATGAGTGAGTCCCATTCATTGAGAATGCCCAGTTAGTATCCTTTTAGCACTTTTGCCCCTGACCCAAGATGTTTCTGCTAACTATAGGGTGGTCCCCTGATAAATAGCATATGAACCCCAATTTAAGAAACCAACATTAATCCAACACAACCCAATCCACAGAACTATCACATCTTTTTCCAACCATGTTAAAATATCGTTTCTCCCACTGTGATTCCATGTTATTTTTCTGGAATTCTAATATGAAATTCTAATATGAAAACTCTTAATAGATATCAAGAGCAGAGATGACTCAAGCTGGGTCGCTCCAGTGTTCCTTTCTGAGAAAATGTGGGCCCTGTATTCTCATCAGAAGCACCATGGGTCGATGCTGGGCTCTGCTAAGTCTCCCATCTGTGCTATGATGGATGCTATCAACTTGGTACTTAGTGAATTTCTTCCAGATTGATTCACATGCAACCTTTTAAGTATTTATTTATCCATTTTGAATGCAGAATTACAATGAGTGATCGGTACCTATATCTATGTCTACATCTATATCTTTTAAAAGGATTTATTTATTTATTTGAGAGAAAGAGAGGCAGTGAGAGAGAGAGACAGGTCTCCCGTCTACTGGTTAACTCCCCAATTGGCTGCAACAGCCAGAGCTGCATCAATCCACAGCCAGGAACCAAGAGCTTCTTCTGGGTCTCCCATGCAGGTGCAGAGGTCCAAGCACTTGGGCCATCTTCTACTGCTTTCCCAGGCCATAGCAGAGAGCTGGATCTCTCTCTCTCTGTGTCTCTGCTGGTTCATTTCCAAAGAGTTGCAATGTTAAGTTCTTTGTCAAGCTGAAGCTAGGATGAATGACTATTTCCCGGTCTTCCACATGGGTGGCAGGGCCCAAGCACTTGGGCCATGTTCTGAAACCTTCCCAGGTGCATTCACATTGTGCTTGATCAAAAGCAGGGAAGCTGGTACTTGAGGCAGCACCACAGCACTCTGATGTGGAATGCTGGTGTGGCAGGCAGTGGCAAAACTTGCTGCACCACAGCATTCGTATATGCTGTGCTATATACACATTTTTATTCCTTTTTGGAATGTGTGGACTTTTATTAAAAATTATTCCAATATTATGCCAGTATCCTACTTCCTATCAAATTTTCATCCACTACCTTTAATAGTATTTTTAATCATCAATGCTATATGAAATGCTGGTGTTTTAATTCCCAATATTGTTTCTCCATTTATATTTTGATCTAGCATCAAAGCTAAGGGCTCACTCTTCTGTGCTAGTTAGTGTGTCATTATGTTTTATATCATTATGAGTTCATAGATTCTTATCTTGTTAAAGGTATTATAGTCTGAAATTATGTGTTCTGATGCTCAAGTTATTCCAGATCCTAGAGGAATCCTCTTCAACACACCAAATTAGGGCCCCAATATCTACAGTTGGTGTAAGTACCATCTTAGGAGAAAAGATTCACTAATTCTTATCTTCCTTCCCTGAATTACATTTCCCTTAAAGGTGCCATTTCTTTCATCAAGTCTTGTTACTATTAATGAAGATTTACCATCCAGCAGTACTCTTCAATGTTTGCTCTGGAGATGTTCTTTAATACTAAGGTCATTTTACAAACCAAAATCTCATCAAGTCACACTCCTCTTTCAACTGTGTGGATGGTTTCCCATGACCTTTGAACAGGGACCATAGGACTTACTGTGGTCTTCAGAAAGACAATGCTATGTATGGGTTGTACCCTGTTAGGTCTTGTCTACCAGCTGTCTGCTCGCTATTCTCTTCTTACATGCTAGGACTCGGAAGGCTCTCAGTTGTATCATAGACTTTACAAATTTCCTCTCAACCCATCAAAATTACTAGAAGTTCCAAATGTGAGGCTAAACTCTGTTTTTAATTAAAAAAAATTTATTGTTTTATTTGAGAGGTAGTTACAGACAAAGGGAGAGACAGAAAGAAAAATCTTCTATCCACTGGTTTACTTCTCAGTAGACACAACAAACTGAGTTGGGTTGATCTGAAGCCAGGGGCCAGAAGCCTGGAGCTTCACTCTTCTCTCCCACATGGGTGCAGGAGCCCAAGCATTTGGGCCATCTTTGACTGCTTTTCCAGGCCAAAGCAGAGAGCTGGATTGGAAGAAGAACAGCTGGAACTCAAACTGGCACCACAGGCAGAGGCTTAGCCCACTACACCACAGTGCTGGACCCTAAACTCTTTTAAAATAAGATTTATAGTATTTGTTTGAAAGGCAGAGATACAGAGAGAGAAGGTTGCAGTGGAGACAGAGATCTTCATCTGCTGGTTCATTCCCCAAATAGATGCAGTAACAGGGAGATGGCTCATAATGGAGCAGCTGGGACTCAAACCAGTGCTCACATGAGATGCTGGCATTACAGGCAGTGGCTCCATGTGTCAGCTCTTCATTTCTTCTTTCAAAGGAGTTCTCATCTCTAAGTGATTCAGAAAGATGTACCAAAGGACCTTTGAGATGGTTATGATAAATTATCTCTTTTAAATTTTACAATCCACAGGACACACAGTATAACTAAATTATTTACCAACACAACCTCATTCCTTGAGAGTGGCCTAACTCAGATGAGATATGTAATGAATGCTAATCTCTGGATAAAAAGTGATGATCATGTCCATAAAGAAGATTGCAGTATAGCTCAGCTGAACAAAGGATAACATGATACTGTGAGTTAGTCAATAGCAACACAAAAATATGGTGATTATTTAAAATGCATATTACAATAATTTCATCATGACAGCCTCGATTTTGGATACACCTTCAGTGCTCTAAGTTTCTACAGCACAAGCAGCAGTGTGGGCAATGAAAGATTCTTGCTGGGAGAGATAAGAGGAATCTTTTAGCATCACTGACTCATGCATTAGCAAGACAGACTTTCTGCAAATAATTGAAATCCATAATCAGCAGCTTTGTTCAAAATTTCATTTTCTGTAACTGTGAAAGTGAAATTAAGGGACGAGATTTGGGACAGAATTCTTAAAGATACATGAAGAAGGTTATTGAGTGGTACATAACTTGGCAAACCCACAGCAGCAGGTTTTATATAAGAAACAGATCACCATAAACAGCTCACTCACACCATCAGAGTGCCCAATTTTGTCTTCTACCTCTTTAACTTCATCTCCATTATCAGCAATTTTATTTATGTTTTAGAATTTAGTTCAAATTGAAGGTATAACCAGAGGATATCACTACTCCTAATCTAGGTAATACCAGTGAGCCAAAATACAGTGTCTTCAATGGCAAACATCCAACTTTCAGTATTATGCCAAACTTATTAAAGAACATGATACTGGGATTTTTTACAATGATGGAATAATAAAAATCATTAGAGCAATTTATCAGGTTTATAATGCACATCAAGTGAAAGTGCTGGCAGTGTGTGCAAATGTAGAGCACAGTGTGTAAATTGTTGAGTATTGTCAGGCAGAAGTGAGAAAATTAATCATGCTGGGTAAAAATATATGGGAACAAGAATTCAGCAGGCAATGTTAAGCAGAGAAGCACCACATGGAAGTATGGAATCATTGTTTAATGGATACCCTATTCTGGGTTCACAGCTGGGAGGTAGAAATACACTTGGAGATGCAGAGGTCCCTGATCCTCTTCATGATGACTTTTACCCAACCCAACCAAGACAGTATTCTTAGTCATTCTCACATGGAAGCAAGTTCTTTATGCCTTTATCTCAGCTGTGGGCTCTTTCAATTATCCTTCTTCCAGTGCTGGACTTAAGTATCCTGTAAGTGAAGCAGATTTTCTTCCCCAGCAGAGCAGCTGGAGACAACAGTGGGGAATCAGGTGTCAATGATTGGGAAAATGTAATTGACCCTACAGAGCCCTCTAGTGGTGAATAGTCACATTCAAATGATTCATGGCCCATTATTATAGCCCAATGAGGACCCCAGCAACACTCAGGCCTCCCAGAGTTAATTAAACCAAAGATGCTCTCCAGTTAGCACACCTTCTCTGGCTTGTTATTGAGAGAGGCGCTTGAGGATTTAATCTAGGAGAGCTTCCTTGTCAGATGCTTTGACCCCCAAGAGGAGAGTTCTTGCACAGAGTAATCATAAGCCTCTATCCCTGGTCCATGTCCTTGGATGCAATGTGCAAGCTTCATGACACAGAAAAATAAGGAACAAAGGAAGAAAGAAAGGAAGGAAGGAAGGGAGAAAGGAAGGAAGAGAGAAAGAAAGAAAGAAAGGAAGGAAGGGAGAAAGAAAGGAAGGAAGAGAGAAAGAAAGGAAGGAAGGAAGGAAGGAAGGAAGGAAGGAAGGAAGGAAGGAAGGAAGGAAGGAAGGAAGGAAAAGAAAATAGCATTGTGGTGCAACTCATGGGTTTACCATAAATTTAGATAAAGCGGGGGCTGGTGCTGTGCCATAATCATTAAGCCTCTGCCTGTGGCACTGGTATCCCATACAGGTGCTGGTTCATGTCTCAGCTGCTCCACTTCCAATCCAGCTTTGTGCTAATGACCTGGGAAAGCAGTGGATGGTGGCCCAAGTGCTTGGACCCCCGTACCCATGTGTGAAGCTCATGGTTCCTGGCTTTGAGTTGGTCCAGCTCTGGTCATTGTGTCCATTTGGGGAGTGAACTAGCAAATGGAAGACCTCTCTCTTGGTCTTTCCCCTTGTCTATCTATGACTGCTTGTCAAATAAATAAGTAAATATTTTTAAAAATTAGACAAAGTGACATTTATCTGTGTAATTTCTGTTCTATAAGTAAATCAGAAATTAGAGACTAAGCATAATTGGTTTTCAAATTTCCTATAAATCAAAAATTTACCTCTTGCAGTAGCATGCAGTAAAATTGACTTTTTCAAAGAGGAAGAAGTTTAATAAGAGCCTTCAAAGAACTTTCTATGATGAGCCAAATTCACTGTTGCCAGAAAAAGATTTGTAAATTTTAGGAAGGCTGATTAGAAAAAATCAGATATGCCTTCCCCTAGCCACATGACTTTGTGAGATTAAGAAAGTGCTTTGGCTGGTGCCGTGGCTCAATAGGCTAATCCTCCACCTGCGGCGCTGGCACACCAGGTTGTAGTCCTGGATGGAGTGCCAGATTCTGTCCCGATTGCAGGTGCAGCGGCCATTGGGGTTTGAACCAATGGAAAAGGAAGACCTTTCTCTCTCTGTCTCTCTCTCACTATCCACTCTGCTTGTAGGAAAAAAAAAATAGAGAGTGTTTTGTTTCAACTTTTTCCTATTGATGAATACTGTCACTTGAAATTTTTTCTTTAAAACTAAATACTAATTACCAGTAATCAATCATCCAAATAAGTACATGATAATACACATTAATTATTTTTTATTCAGCACATCATAGTGACAAATGTAGAGTAGTAGCACATTTATAGTCTGTTCTGGACTCTATTAAAATATTTATTTATGAGAGAGAGAGAGATCTTCCACCTGCTGGTTCACTCCCCAAATGACTCCATTGCTGGGACTGCGCCATGCCAAAACCAGGAGCATGGAACTCCAACGGTTCTTCCATAAAAGTGGGAAGTGCCAAAGTATTTCAGTAATGTTCTGCTGCTTTCCTACACACATTAGTAGTGAACTGGATCAGAACTGGGACTGGAACCTGAGTTCATCTGGGATGCCAGCATTGTGAGCAGCTGCTTAATCTGCACCAAATGCTGGCCCCTGTTCTTGATTCTTAAAGGAAGGACACAGTAATGTCTAGCTGAAGAGAGATATGTACCAGACTTGAGTTTTACTATGGACAGATGACAGACACTGTAGATTTAGCTGAGTTTATGCCCAAGGGGTAGGACTCATTTAAGTTTCTTTTTTTAAAGATATGTTTTATTTACTTGAAAGACAGAGTTACAGAGAGAGCCAGAGCCAGAGTGAGAGCAAGAGCGAGAGCGAGAGTGAGAGAGAAAGAGATGTCTTCCATTCCACTGGTTCTCTCCCCAATGACTGCAATGGCCAGAGCTGAACTGATCCAAGCCAGGAGCCAGGAGCTTCTTCCCAGGCGTCCCATGTAGGTTAGGGGCCCAAGGACCTGGGCCATCTTCCACTGCTTTCCCAGGCCATAGCAGAGAGCTGGATCAGAAAAGGAGCAGGCAAGACTTGAACTGGTGCCCATAAAGGATGCTGGTGCTGCAGGCTAGGGCTTTAACCCACTGCACCATAGCACTGCCCCCATTTGGGTCTTCTAACAAATCCTGGTGTTAGCTTGACGTGTAAATAGAGACAATTAATAAATTGCACAATAACCTTGGTAAATAATAGAGATATCTTTTGTTTATTTAGAAGGAGACTTTTAAAAGTAATTTTATAAAGAATATAAGGAGGGACTAGCATTTAAGCCACCATTTGTGAGAATGAAATCCTATATGGGTGCCAGTTCAAGTTCTGACTGCTACACTTCTGCTACAGCTCCTTGATGATGGCCTGAGGAAACATCAGAGAATTGGCCAAGTGCTTGGGCTCCTTCACCATGTGGCAGGCATGGACGAAGTTCCTGGCTTTGACCTAACCCAACCCCTGTCTTTGTAGCCATTTGGGGAATGAACCAGATGATGGAAGATCTGTCTTTCTCTCTTCTCCGTAACTTTGACTTTCAAATACACAAATAAGTCTTTTATAAAATAGGTGATTTTATCCAATGTTAAAATGAATTCTTTAATGTTTCTTCAAAGGTCCTTTATTGTTCTGTATTGTAGGAAATAGTTGAAAATATTTAAACCCATTTTGATAGAGATTTTTAAAATTTATTTGAAAGAATTATAGAGATAGCTATAGAGATAGAGATATAGAGAAATATAGAGAAAGAGAGGGAGAGAGAGATAGAGAGAGAAAGAGAGAGATGTTGGTTCCATTTGTTGGTTCACATCCCAAATGGCCACAATGGCCAGGGCTGCGCTGATCCAAATCCAGAAGCCAGGAGCTCCTTCTGGGCTGCCCACATAGGTGCAGCACCCCAAATACTTCGACCATCTGAGACTTGAATTGGTGGCCATATGGGATGCCAGCACCATAGTCACTGGCTTTACCCACTATTTTCACAGTGCTGGGCCTCAATTTTATTTTAAAAATAATAAAAAAAATAAGTTGCATATTTTACTTACAATCAAATAGACTAAAAATAGGTACATTTGTTTTGGGAATCTCTAACATTTTCAATCATTATACCCATTTAAAAGTCTTAGTACATCAGCTTGAACAGATACAGAGGTCCAGGTTGGGTAGATTTTTCTCTTCTGTGGAATTTACATACATTCTATAATCCTAATGATTTTTAGTTCTTTAGCAATGCTTTATATAAAAGCACTCAAAATTTCATGGTTATAAAATGAAATGATGATGTGTATTGTCCATGAACCTTTTGAAATACCTTCTTATAAAATATAGGGGCTGGCACTGTGGCATAGCGAGTAAAGCCACCGCCTGCAGTGCCAGCACCCCATATGGGCACTGGTTTGAGACTTGGCTGCTCCACTTCTGATCCAGTTCTCTGCTATGGCCTGGGAAAGCAGTAGAAGATGGCCCAGGTCCTTGGGCCCCTATACCCATGGGGAAACCCAGAGGAAAATCCTGGCTCCTGGCTTCAGATCAGCTCAGCTCTGGCCATTGCAGACATTTGAGGAGTGAAGCAGCAAATGGAAGACCTCTTTCTCTCTCTCTCTGCCTCTCTTTCTCTCTCTGTGTAACTCAAATTAAATCTTGAAAGAGACAAAGGAAGGAAGGAAGGAAGGAAGGAAGGAAGGAAGGAAGGAAGGAAGGAAACAGAAGAATCTGAAATGAATGAATGAATGAATGGAAGGAAGGAAGGGAGGGAGGGAGGGAGGAAGGAAGGAAGGAAGGAAGGAAGACAGAAAAGGAAAGAAAGAAAACAGAAGGAGTAACAAGAACCTGAAATGACTGAGGCTTATGTCCTTGTTCCATCAGTCCCAACTCTGAGTATAGATAAGGACATGGGGTGCCAGTTTCTTTCTGGCTACTTCTTGCTGATATGAACCATTGACATGGAGTGAGTATCTGTACTCTGGATTGGATTGATTGAAGAGCAGTCTTGGGTTTTTCCTGCATAATTGCTGGGGATTTAGTAGTCATATGCTCCTGTAAAGACTTTTGAAATATGTTAATTATACATGGTAATAATGGAAGCATTATGACTATGAGGATAAAAGGAGAAATTAGAAACATTGCCCATGGTGGGAAAGATGGCCAAAATGAGGAGAACAAAGAGGGATATAGGAGAGCAAAAGAGTCCTGCCAGTTAATGTGAAGACAGATGTACGCCTGAGTGCTCCTGTTTTGTTTAGTGTGTACGTGCAGTCAAGGAGCTGTGGGGTAGTTAGTCTGGCCTGCTTCTGGTCCTGGGGCCCCTCATTTCCTAGCTGGCCTGGGAGGAGAGCTGGCCTGAATAGATTAGTTTTAATAGGTGACATCTCTAAAAGAAATTTAGAGCTCTGCCTGCAATGTTACTGATCCTAGGTCATCCCTTCAACCATGCTGGTTACTTTGGAAGTTGGGAAGAGTGAAGGGCTTTTTCAGTTTAGGGAGGGCCAACAGGGTCTGCAGCTCTGACCCAGGAGTCCTTCAACCTCCAGGGCAGTTCCATTTCCAGTAGTGTCGCTCTTGGTAGAGTTGTCAGGCACCTTCAGGAGCCATCTTCTAGCATGACTGCTGCTTGCCCAATGCCCAGATTGCTCATATTGCCAATCAGTGCCATTTGAGGTAGATCGGCTTTGTTGGGTCTCCTTGGTGGAAGACTCCTATGTAAGGCAGCCATTATAATTGGCCTGCCATCTATCCTTACATTGCTCCTGTACATTGGCTGCCTAAATAACTCCTCTTCCTCCTAGTCTCTGTTAAAGTGGACTACGGAGGCAGCCTTTGGGAAGGTCAGTCAAGGGGGTGCTCAATCCCATCCCTAATCCTTGGTGGCCAGAGCTACAAATCTATAGTCACAGGCATGTTATCACAGTGTTTTTCAGGGCTGGTACTGTGGCACAGCAGGTTAAAGCCCCAGCATGCAGTGCTGGCTCACCATACGGATGCCAGTTCAAGTCCCAGATGCTTCACTTTTGATCCAGCTCCCTGCTAATGCACCTGGGAAAGCAGCAGAGGATGGCACAATTCCTTGGGCCCCTGAATCCATGCGGGAGAACCAGGAAGAAGCTCCTGGCTCCTGACTTTGGAATAGTTCTGCTCATGTGGCTGTTTGCAGAGTGAACCAGAAGATGGGAGACTTCTCTCTCTCTCTTTGTAATTCTTTCAGATAAATAAAATAAAAATAAACCTTTAGAATAAATAAAAATAAAAAAAGAAAGATAAGATTATGCCCATAAGGAAAGGTATGTCCCTCTAGGTAAGATCAGACATTAAGACCATCTTATCTAAATTGTCATGCATTTTGAAGTAATTATTAAGACCCTCTCTCCCTTAGTTTGGTTTGAAAAGGAAGGTTTCAAATGTTTGCTGTACAAAAAGTCTTTCAGAACCTTGAAGAGGACACATTTTAAACATAGAGCCCACAATGTTTCAATTTCCATGAGCAGTAAATCTGATTTTTAGTACAAAATGTGAATGATGAAAGACTTTAAATAGGTAAAATTGTAAATGGTTAAATTTATAAACTCATTAAATAAAAAGAAGAGGTGATTGCCTACTCCAGACAGTATTTTCGAAAGCATCTGCAAGATTTTATAAAACATTTATCTCTTTTAGGCCTCTAGGACCTTTTCATGAAGATAACCATCATGACTGATAGCAACACAACAAGATGATAGGACTTTTGTAGCATTTGGACATTTGTATTGATAGCATTTTACATCATCATAACATTTAGTACCATTTCACATCTTGACACTACCTTTAATATCACCCAATTAGCCTAATTAGTGGATGTCTCTACAAGATGAAAGAAATATCCTTTGACATTTCCAGGGGCCCAACTGGAAATATCAAAGTCCAAAGAATTTGGAACTTTATTTTTGAATGCCTGCAAAGATGCCAAGAAGGCTTAAAATGTCTGGTAGAAATAGGATCCCCTTAACACCTTTTTTTTTTTTTTTTCAAAAAAAACCTCAGATTTTATCAATGCACCCTTTAAAAAAGTATTTTTAAATTTCTGAAAGCAGTTTAATGTGAATCAAAAGCAGTTCCTGAGTAACTGCAGTGAACAGTCTTTTAAAATATATATATGTACACATATATATGTACACACACATACATACATATATATATATTAGCAACCTAGCTCATTTTGGTTCTGCCTTAATTTACCTCCCCAGCATTTAGTTGAATCAGTCCCTTTCTTCTTGTCAGCTCCCCATGTGCAAGTACAATAGCATCAGCTCTGGGAGTCGGCAGAGTGCAGGTGTTTCTTGTCACTCTGTGTGGTCATCTGCATGTCTACTAGGCCAGGTTTCCAGAGACACTGCAGGTCACATTTCTCTTCTATCTCACATCACATGTGACAGCCATGGACTCCTCACGTTTTCTTCATTAGACGCCGAGACTGCCACGTGTGGAGCTTGTTGTAGGCTGTCTGCAGCATCTCTTCTATGTGGCTCACCAAATCTGTGCTTAAATACTGTCTCCGAATTTTTTCTTGGAATGGGCAGAGCTTTGTAACCTGGAATCGTTCCAAATTACTTTTCATTTTTATTACCTTTTCTTCTAGGAATGGTGTATTAACAGGAAAACAGGACCAGAAATGCCGCAGAAGTTCTCCAACAGCCACATACGAGTGTTTCAATTCAGACTGAATATCATTTGGCACCATCTGGTTTATGGCTTGCTGTGTCCCTCCTTGCATAAGTGCTCCTCCGGGTGACAATGCTGTAATGGTACAACTGGCAGCACCACTTGAGAGAACCTGAGTTAACCTAGGTGTATAAGCTTCCATTTCTTGCCTAATACTTTGAAAAGAATTAATAATGTCCTGACTTGTTGCATACTGTAGTGACTGAATTGGAGTTGGACCATGATAATACCTATCGGACTTCTTAAGGTTTAGTGCAATTGTTTTTACAGAATTATTTTTTCCCAAGTCTTCATATTCAATGGATTCTTGTAACTTTGCCCTTTTGACTGCTGGCTGAAAGCAGTCGGCATCTCCGGAATTTCCATCAATGCTGCTGGGCTCACCATTTTGTGCTTCTTGTTTCCTGAGACCTGCTGCCAGAACCATGGCACTGTGATGGTTGAACCTCTTGATGATGGCAGCATTACTATTCTCCTTTATGGACTTAGAATTGGAAGTAGACGGCACGGAGGAAATGCCATAGCCCTCATCTAATGGCTTATCCTCTAAAGCTGTCAAATCCAGTAGTGGGTTCTTTACTCCTAATGAAACCATTGTTTTTAATCCTTTTTCATCTATTTTGGCACATTCTGCAAAGAGATCCTTTGACCCTGTATTCAGCCTGTCCCTATGAAAATAATGGGACTGGAAAAACCGCGTCCAGAATTCCTTTTCTGTCATGTTGTGAGGAACATTTTCTGCATATTTCATTTTTACTGCTGGGTAAGTCCTAAAAATGGACTCAATGATATCAGAAGTTAAACTGTATCTCAAACCATTACAGCCATCTGTTTGGGGCCGGACATCAGCCAGAAATGCTGCAGAAATGCCAATGTCCTGCTTATGGTTGGATGTGGAAGAACTATCTGTTGTGTTCACATTTAAGCGATTGGCCCAGAATTCCTCAGCACTGATCACTTGACTCACAACCAGGTCTTTATAGAGCTGAAACAAAACAGGATCTTCTTGCAGCATTCTGTTTTTCTCTTCCAGTTCTTTATTTGCTTTCCTCTTAAATTTGGGCAGCAGCTGCTGAAGAAGGTCCTTTACTGCATCACGCTCTTTCACTGCTGTGCTTTCATTGGAAAAATGGAAGCTTGTTGTGTCCCCAGGACCAGCTGAAGCTGAATTTTAGCTTTTCCTTCTGGACTGATTTTCTGGCATTTAATGTCCGCATACATATGGCTGATTGTAAACCTATCTTTGCCTTCAGGTGCCCAAGAAATTCTTTCTGCCATGAGGTACAGAGCTCCATCCTGTTTCTTCTGTCGCACCTTCTTTACAATCAGCAATACTTCTTCAGAGGAAGTTGCCATGATGGTTAGACGGTGCAGGTGGAAGCCACAACCCTGAGCAGAGAGTAAGTAGCTGTGTTGGGTCAGGTCGAGTTCCGCTGCGCTTCTTAGAGCTGCTGCTGGGAAGAGGCGGAAACCCAGTGGCCGCAGCCGTTGCCACCGCCTCTGTTACTGGGGGGTCTCGCCTCCATCGCTGGCTGCGAGGGTTCTGAGGGCACGTGACCGGAAGTTCGAAGGCGGGCTTTCGGGACACGTGACCACAGAGCGCGGCCGCCATGACACCTTCTGCTAATTCCCTCCCTCCCCCACCGGTTCCCGACTGTTTTGTTTCCTCTCTCCGGTCTTGAGCACTTAAGGATACTGGCATCCTGGCGGGCCACCCATTTGGTCTAGAGCTCCTCCGATGCGGTCCAGCACCGTGTCTTCAACCCGCGGCGGCTCGCCGACTGCAGGTCTAAGGGAGCGTCATTGCGATGGCGGCTCGAGGGGGTGGGGATCCCTTAACATCTTAATGTAATATAGGCCAGACTTGATCATTGTTCAAAAGTGGTCCCTCAAATGCTTTAAAATGAGCATATAATCAAACCACAACTCTTATTAATAAAGACTCAGGTGTTTTTAAACAATTGATCTCTTTGGTCTTTGTCTAAAATGGATAAGTAAAACCTTAAATGAGCTAGCACACAGAATCATCTCATAATTTGAAGCAATTTTAACAGAGAAATAGAGAAGAAAAGAGAGCTTACTGGAGTTGGTAGAAAACTGACAGAGTCACCAATTAAACAAAAAACTATTAAAAGGAGATGCTTTTAATCTATTTCAGAATTAGCAATTAAGACTATCACCAAATAGTTCTGCTGATTTCCTTGAGTTACATTTTGAATTGATCCTTTAAAAAATCTCCAAATTAAGAGATTTTCTAAATAAAAGAATATAGTAAATTTCAACCTTAATCTCAAGCGGTCTTGAATAATTTTTCATATATGAACATTTGTAAAAATATATTTGTTAACAAATTTAAATTATTTTATAGACTGTAAATCAGAGATTACAAAATAGGGGCCAGCACTGTGGTGCAGTGGGTTAAAGTCCCAGCCTGTAGCACCAGCATCCCATATGGGTGATGGTTCAAGTCCCGGCTGCTCCACTTCTGATCTAGCTCTCTGTTATGGCCTGGGAAAGCAGTGGAAGATGGCCCATGTCCTTGGGCCTCTGCACCCATGGAGATCTGTAAAAAGTTCCTGGTTCCTGGCTTGGGATCAGATCAGATCAGCTATGGCCATTGCGGTCATTTGGGGAGTAAACCAGTGGAATGGGCAATCTCTCTGGCTGTACCTCTGTAACTCTTTCAAATAAATAATTCTTTAAATAATCTTCCTAGATTCAAGACAGAAATTCCTTCAAACCCAATATCCAGTTGAATTTTACAACTGAACCAAAATTTCATGCATGAGATCATTATTTACCAAAGACATCTTTTTGGATTTTAAACTGAATTTGAGCCTAGTTTTTCATCCAGAAAACACCTTGGGCTAATAATGTCTGGTCAACCATCAGCTACTTGGAACTGTCTGAAACAACTACATCTTCAGGCAGCTCCACGACCCCAACGTTGACTGTGCCCAGTGGCCAGGGTGCCACAGATGAGTTACTCACTAGTGATTGTTCAACATCACATTCAATTTCATGAAGGAGGACATTCATCAGAGCAGATGGGCACCTTCTTGTTGAAGAGATTCCCAATGAGGACAATGTAATAGGTGACAGAATGAAGTGCTAGTGTGGAGAGAGAGTTATGCCTGGAAATAGTAATGAACCCAGTGAGCCAGTTGGTTCGAGCATTATTCCACATAGGTTAGGAGAGCTATCTCCCAGGGTAATGTTTCCATGGGAGGGGCCCTTTATTTCCTTTCCACCCCTTGTGTGGAATATTGCTGGATAGAGGGCTTCATGGGTGTGGAATTCCTGAAATCCTACCAGGACTTTACAAAGGACTTGGTGGCCCACTTGGTGGAGGTCATGAGAAATTCCAAGGTGGCCAGGTTAAAATAACAGGCAAGACTTTGTCTCCATGAAGTATTAGCGAAGAGATTTTGGCTGCCGCTAGACAAGGCAGGGGAAAAGATAGAAGAAGGCTAGGCATGGGGCATTCTTTCAAGTGAAGTTGCTCAGGACTTGCCACAGTTCTTGAGATTTCTTTGCCAGCACTGCCAAATATATCACTGGAGATGGCTGGAACAGAGATGTTTGTCTTCATGTGAGAGAGAATCTAGATGTGATATAGAGTAGCAGTGCGAGATGTGGCTGCATTATGTTAGGTTTTAGGATTTTAGGACTCATAGAAGGATAGGAAGTAGCTAGTTAAAGGTCTTTATGGGCCACTGCTGTGGCATAGGGGATAAAGCCTCCACCTGCAGTGCCAGCATCCCATGTGGGTACTGGTTCGTGTCCTGGCTGCTCCACTTCCAATCCAGCTGTCTGCTATGGCCTGGGAAAGGAGCAGAAGATGGCCCAAGTCCTTGGGTCCCTGAATCCATGTGGGAGACCAGGAAGAGGTTCCTGGCTTCTGGCTTCTGATCAGCAGAGCTCCGGCCATTGCGGCCATTTGGGGAGTAAACCAATGGAAGGAAGACCTTTCTCTGTCTCTCCCTCTCTCTGTCTGTAATTATAACTCTCATGTTGGGGTCTCAAGCCCGATGCTAGCCCCTGACCAGCAGGGGCAGCACAAGCCCTCCCCAAAAAGGCGAACGGGAAGGGTAAGGTCGACAGGTGAACATACCACAAGCACCCATGAGTTCTGTCAAAGCAGGAACCACTTTATTGAGGAAGTGTGCAGGCTTATAAAGCTTACGAAAGACATGCACAGTAGGGGAGCCAATTAGTGAAAAGGTCATGCAGGCATGGGTGGACCACACACAGGGGCACCTTAAGCAAAGTATAGAGATCATGCACTGTCCACGTGTCTGGAACTAAAGCAGACCTATCCCTGCCAGTGGTCTGATGATCATATGTAGCTTAATGGCAGCAGCCACAGACACACCCCTCAAACATCCACCAGGCACCATATTGGGATGGAGATTTTAGGCAATGCCCAATACTCTCAAATAAAATAAGTAAAACCTTTTTTTTCTTTTTTGAAAGGCAGAGTTAGACAGTGTGAGAGAGAGAGAGACACAGAGAAAGGTCTTCCTTCCGTTGGTTCACCCCCCTAAATGGCCACTACAGCTGGTGCGCTGTGCTGATCTGAAGCCAGGAGCCAGGTGTTTCCTCCTGGACTCCTATGCAGTTGCAGGGCCCAAGCACTTGGGCCATCCTCCACTGCCTTCCCGGGCCACAGCAGAGAGCTGGACTGGAAGAGGAGCAACTGGGACAGAACAAATGCCCCATCAGGGACTAGAAACCCAGGGTGCCAGCGCTGTAGGCAGAGGATTAGCCAAGTGAGCCATGGCACTGGCCAATAAATAAAATCTTGGAAAAAAAAAAAAAGAGGCAGGCTAGAGGGGAATTGAGATTTAGAACCCATGAATTAAGCAAAATATGGCCTGAGGGAAGAAGGTCCTTTCACAGGAAAGAGTCACCCCAAATGAGAACCTAAGTTCTGAGTTCTCTAAGAGGAGACCACGAGAATCTCCAAGCTCGGACCGGTGTCCGTTTTAAGCTGTTACAGATAAGCATTTCCCCCAAGAGCAGGAAACTGACTAAACATGCCAGGCCCTAAGAGGGGCATGAACTGGCCCAACCAAATACCCAGGCCCTAAAGGGAGGAAGAAGCCTCATGAGCATCGCCCCAATATGCTTGAGGTGGCAGAGACCTCTCTTACCAAGCCAGTGGGTTGAGAATTAGGTTCGCTGTGGCCTGCAGTGATGAGATCTGGCAAAAGCTCTGTGAATGCATTGAGAAATGAGAAAGTGCAAGCAGATCAGAAAGTGATCTGGAGAGCATCTCTCAGGGCCATCTGAGTCAGAAGGGAAAAGGACATGGTGGGAAAGAGAAGGTGGGGGGGCAGAGACAGTAAAAAGGGAAAAGAGTTCAGAAAGGAGAAGAAAGTCTGGAGAAAAGTTAACATGCACAGCTCTTACCAAAAGATATGGGAGTGGCTGATTGGGGCCAGTTGCCATTCCCTCACTTCCCCCTCACATGGCACACCACATGGAAGGAGATGATACGAACTCACAGCCAGACTGAATTTATTCAAAGAAAACGAACTTGCAGAAGTTGACCAGCTGCCAGTGTGCACAAAGACCAAACATGTGGCTGAAGTCCCAGACACCAGCAACCAGGGCCTTATTATATCTTAGGTGGGTTAGGGTAGAGGTGGGGAATAGTAGGTGGAGATGAGCTTCTCCATATAGGTTTTCCAAGTTTTTCAAGGGCTTCCAAACCTGGAGAAGAATGTATGGGGTGAGGTGGGAACGATATAGGATGTGAGACTGAACTGGTCTCTTGAAAGAAGGCAGGGGTAACAAGAACCTAAAATGACTGACGCTTATGTTCTTGTCCCATCATAAGCCAAAGCCAAGAGCTTGGAACTCCATCTGAGTTCCCACACGGATGGCAGAGACACAAGCACTTGGGCTGCTTTCCCAGGTGCATTAGTGTTGTGGGCTAGCTTAGGCTCAAACTTCAATTTCATGCTCTTGCCTTTTACTTAAAGAAGAATTCTAAGTTCAGGCACAAATACAACATGCAGCATGATGAGGCTTATTGATAGTGAGAATACATAGGAATAAATAGTCTTTATTAAAGCAGAGTGTGGCAGGAAGGGGAAAGACAGACTTCCATACCAGGCTCTTCTGTATGCACGAGGGGAGAGAGAGCAAGCATGCATTCCCCTTCACCAAGCTTCTTATGAGCTTCCAAAAGGGCAGTGGTTACATAGTCTGCTTGACATGTGGGTGATAGGATTACCTGGGGGTGGAGGAGGTATGGCTTTCAGCTCATGAACTATCTATCTACCTTAGTTTTTCCACTTCATGAGCAGGGAGCTGGATTGGAAGTGGAGCAGCTGAGACTGCAGCCAACATGCAGGTGGGATTGCTTGCATGTAGAGGTGGTTAACCCATAGTGCCACAACACTGGCCCTGATATGGACATATCATTAACTAAAGTCTTTCTCATTTTCAATTCCTCAGTTATTACATAATATACTTTTTCTGTCTTAGTAACCACAAATTATCATTTTAAAATCAAAGTCTAGACATTTTAATTATAAAAATAATACATGGGGTGGCATTGTGATTCTGCAGATTGAGCTGTTGCTTAGAATACCAGTATCCCATAACAGAAAGCCTGATATGAGTCCTGCCTGCTCTTCTGTTCCAGCTCCCTGATAATCCAGTTTCCTGGTAATGCACCTGGAAGGACAGACAGTGACCCAAGTGCCTAGATCCCTGTTGCTGTGGATTCATTTCTGAGAGGAAGAGGGTGGTGGGGGAAAGAGGTGCAGAGTCACCACACAGACCCCGGGAGTCGGTGAAAGCAGGCCTGAGGCAAGCAGTTGCTACAGCTGCTTATATAGTAAGGCAGCCAATCCAGTCAAGGGGCGGTCTATGCCCTAACCAATCACAGCCTGTTGCCAGGCAGTTTCCAAAGCCATCCTATCACAGCCTGTTGCCAGCCAGGCTCTGTTGCCAGGCAGTTTCTGAAACCATCCAATCACAGCCTGTTGTCAGTCAGGCTCTGCTGTCATGTGGTTTCCGAAGCCATCCAATCATGGCCTGTTGCCAGGCAGTTTCTGTTGCCAGTGGCCATCTTGGCATGACCTTCTCGTTCCACCACATTGATCCCTATCACCTATGTGGGAGACCCACATGGGATTCCTGGTCTCTGGCTTTATCCTAGCCCACCCTAGATATTGAAGCCCTTTCTGGAAGAAAACAGTAGATGGAAGCTCTCTCTCTCCCTCACTCCCTCAACTTCTCCCTCTCTCTCTCTCTCTACCTTTAAAAGTACATCTTCATAACAACACACATATTAGCTATTAAAGACTGCAGAAGAGTATAAAATGAAAGCATGACTCCCTGCATTCTATACTAGTCATATTTCCCAGAACAAACTACTCTTAACTATTTCCTACATTATCTTCTGAGATTTCTATATGCATATATACAAGAGTACTTTAAAGTATCATGAAAATGTAATCAAATGATTAAGTCTAATTTGCTGTAATTAATTTCTTTTTAAATTTTTATTTTTATTTATTTGAAAAGCAGAGTTACAGAGAGGCAGAGACAGAGAGAGTGAGAGTGAAAGCGAGGTCTTCCATCTGTTGGTTCACTCCCCAGATGGCCACAATGGCTAGAGCTGAGCAGATCCAAAGCCAGGAGCTTCTTCAGGTCTCCCATATGGGCACAGGGGTCCAAGGACTTGGGCCATCTTCCACTGCTTTCCTGGGTCATAGCAGAGAGCTGGATCAGAAGTGGAGCAGCTGGGACTTAAACAAGTGCCCAATGGACACAGCAGGTGACAGCTTTACCTGCTGCACCACAATGTCGGCCCTTGTAACTAATTCCAAAGTCCATGCATACAAGAAGGTTTCAAAACCATTTGTGTAGTGTGTATTATGAAAAGAGGTGAATGAATTACAAGTTTTGCACCAAAATAATGTCATCTTTAATTCTATTTCTCATGAACTTTTTGAAGTGCCTTCATAAAGATATTTGTGCAGAGGGCTGGCATTGTGGCATAAATGGGTTAAACCACCACCTTTAATGCTGACATCACTTATGGGCACTAGTTTGTGTCCCAGCTGCTCCACTTCTGATCCAAATCCCTGTTTATGTGCCTGGGAAAACAGTGAAAGATGACCTGGTGGAAGCTCTTGGCTCCTGGCCCCTGGCCCCTGGCTCCTGGCTCTTGGATTTGGCCTGGCTCAGCCCCAGCCATTGCAGCCACTTGGGGAGCAAATCAGCAGATTCACAGGGAGAGATGGAACAGCTCTCCTTGCCTGTCTCTCTGCCTTCTGAATGAAATGACAATGAGTAAACAGCACTTTATAAAGAGATACATATGCATGTGTCCTTTTTTTTACAAAGGGGCATTTTTTCTGTACCTTGTTTTACATAAGTACTCTGTCCCTACATCATTTTTCAGACCTATTACATATTTAGTATTTGACTGTACAGATATAGCATAATGCATTTTACCACTTCTCTGTCAATATACATTTAGGTTGCTTCTGATTTATTCCCATCTTCAACAATACTACAAAGACCTGACTTGGTCTTTATGTATTTGACCAAATATATGTTAGATAAATTTGCAGTTGAATCCTAGCAAAGGACATTTACATTTAAAGAACTTTGATCTGCTAAATTATCCTCCAAAGAGAGTACTGTGTTATTCTCCTGCCAAAATGAGTGCAAGGGCCTGTTTCCCCACACCTTCCAAAAGTGTGTGTGATCAGAGTCAAAATCCCTTCCGATGCTTCCAATTTCCCATTTCTTCTGCTCTCTGTCTTCAACTTTTCTTTCCCTCTTTTTAGGTCTCTGATCACACTTGGCTTTTGCCAAACTAATCTGTGAATATGTTCTGCAATTATTTCCTCTCTACTTACCTTCTACACTGCCTTCTCTCACCCTCCAACCTCACTTTTCCTGCTCACAAACTTCCCTGATAGTTTCCCTGCTGCTCGGCACAACTGAACAGAAAGCAGGTGCTCACTCTTTCCCTGGTCTCCCAACCTGCCATCCTCTTCAACCAACAGAGAATGTTAATCAGGAAACATGGGAATAATTTCATAGGAAATAACACTGCCTGTGGTGCTGGCATCTAATACAAATTTCTTATACAGGAGTATGGTTTTGCATTTCATTACACCCATTCTCTACTGCTTATAAACATTATCATATGAAAAAACAGAAATGAGAGTTAACTATATCAGAAATTATGTCAGAAATTAACTCTGAATTTTAAAAAGCTATAATATACATGGTTAATTTTGGCAATCTGCACAAATGACCTGCGTCCTATTACTTTTTTTTTTTTTTTATCTTTTATTTAATGAATATAAATTTCCAAAGTACGTCTCATGGGTTACTTTTTGCTTTTGAGTACTTCCCAACCTCTCTACTGACCTCCACCTCCTCCCTCCTCCTTCACTCCTACTCCCTTTCTACACCACTGCCCCCTTTGCCCCTGAAGCTCTCTCCCTTTGGAAGCAGTCTTGTAGACTGACATTCAATCATGTGAGAAATGTTACTTATTTCAAAATGGTTCTGTAGGACAGGCCTGAATGGCATCTGATGGCAATCAACTGGCCTTCTAATAACCCTTAAATATGTTTCCAGCATACATGGGGCCAGTATTGAGGCATAATATGTAAAGCCACTGCATGTGACACTGACACATGGGCTGTGGTTCATGTCGCAGCTACCCTACTTCTCATCCAGCTCCCTGGTAAGGTGCCTGAGAAAGTATCAGAGGATAGCCCAAGTGCTTGCGTCACTGCTTCTTCATGGGAGACGTGGATGAATCTCCTGGCTCCTGCTTTGATCCAGTCCAGCGCTGGCTGTTGTAGCCACTGAGGATGTGAACCAGTAGATGGAAGATTGATATCTGCGTGTGTGTGTGTGTGTGTGTGTTTATCTTTTCCTCTAACTCTGCCTATCAAATAAATAAATTTCTTTTTTTTTTTTAACAGAGTGGACCGTGAGAGAGAGAGACAGAGAGAAGGGTCTTCCTTTTGCCGTTGGTTCACCCTCCAATGGCTGCTGTGGCCAGCGTGCTGCAGTCAGTGCACCACACTGATCCGAAGGCAGAAGCCAGGTGCTTCTCCTGGTCTCCCATGGGGTGCATGGCCCAAGCACCTGGACCATCCTGCACTGCACTCCCTGGCCACAGCAGAGAGCTGGCCTGGAAGAGGGGCAACAGGGACAGAATCCGGCACCCCGACCAGGACTAGAACCCAGTGTGCTGGCTCCGCTAGGTGGAGGATTAGCCTGTTGAGCCACGGCACCGGCCACAAATAAATAAATTTCTTTTAAAAAGTTTTAGAAAGGGGTCCACACTATGGTGCAGCTAGTTGAAAACATCCCTTGTAACACTGGCATCCCATATAGGTACCAGTCCTGGTGGCTCCATTTCACATCCAGCTCCCTGCCAATGGTCTGGGATCAAGTACTTGGGCCCCTACACCCAAGTAGGAGATCTGACTCCTGGCTCCTGGCCTCAGTCTACCACAGCAGAGGCTGTTGTGGCTATTTGGGGAGTGAACCAGAAGATGAAGATCTCTCTCTTAGAATAAAAAAAAGAGGGGTCAGCACTGTGGCGCAGTAGGTTAATCCTCCACCTTCTGCGCTGGCATCACATATGGGTGCTGGTTCTAGTCCCGGTTGCTCCTCTTCCAATCCAGCTCTCTGCTGTGGCCTGGGAAAGTAGTAGAAGATAGCCCAAGTCCTTGGGCCCATGCACCCATGTGGGAGATCCAGGAGAAGCTCCTGGCCCCTGGCTTCAGATCAGCAAAGCTCCGAACATTGCAGCCAACTGGGGAGTGACCCAGCAGATGAAAGACCTTTCTCTCTATCTCTCTCTCTGCTGATAACTCTACCTCTCAAATAAATAAAAAAATCTTTTAAAAAAATAGAAAAAAGATTAAAATTAAGGAGAACAAATAAAAAAAGTCCCTCTCTCATTCTGCCTTTCTGTTTAAAGAAACTGACCACAAATATTCTGACTCAATTTGACATGCGATGGAGCCAAGAAAGCTACTGCTGACTTTGTCTAGTGCCTCCTCAATCCCTTTCTGCAGAAAAAACAATTCCTCTTGCTTTCCAAGCACCCAAAGCCAAAATGACCAGTGCTACCCAGTTTAACTCTGTTAAGGCTGCTCCAGCATTGAAGGAAAGAAGGAGGAAGGGACACAAATGCATGGTGCTTTAGATCATAGTTTCAGACCAGAATCTCATGGTTGGGGGGTGGGTGCTTTCTCAAGATGGGAGTCTCAGGTGCTCCAAAATGGAGTCCCTACTGTCCAGGTGTTACCTCATTACCAGCTTATGTATCTCATACAAAATATTTCTCTCTTACACATTTTATAAAACTTGCCAGAAACCTATAGCCATGAGGGGAAGGATGTGCCAAGGACAGCCAGTTAGCCTGATGAGTCTAAGCATCCTGTTCTCAGCTTTTTCCAAGTCGTATTAACAGGTAAACAACACAGTTGCTCAGAAAGTGGTCTTACACTTGTTAAAAGAGCTGCTTCCCACCGGAAGCACGAAAATGCTGGTCCGTTCACAAGCACTGTGATAGGGAGGGCACTGGAGAAAAGGTCAAAAACAACACACTGGGGCTGAGAGGAGAAATGCTGTCACCCTAACACCCTCTATCCAGAAATCACTTTCTGTGTTCACTTCCTAGATGGCCTCATTATGCTAATGAGTTTCATAAACTGGTAATCTGGTGACAATGACATTCTATCAGGACACTGGAATCACTCAGTTCTTCATGTGAAAACTGCATTACACTGAAACTCACTCAGCAATAGTTTTCAAGGTCACATCTACTCTACATCTCTGTGGGGGGAGAGGTGAACTTTTTTCTTTCCCCTCTTCTTTTTGACCCCTCCTCCCATTAACAACTTGTATAGATGCTTCCACAGACCACAGTCTTTATGAAAATGTAGAACTAATATCGTCCTATGTCAAAAATGTCATGGGTTAAACACAGAACCCAAAATAAGACAAGTATCTGGACTTCTTAGTTAATTCAGTGTGGGGTCCAGGGCTGTGGCAGAGTGAGTAAAGCTGCCCCCTTCAGTGCCCGCATCCCATATGGGCCATGCCAGGTGGATTGTTTTCAAAGGGAGGGGGGAATTTTTTCTAAGTCCCAGCTACCCCACTTCAATCTAGCTCTCTGCTATGGCCTGGGAAAGCAGTAGATGATGGCCCAGGTCCTTGGGCCCTGGACCCAGTGGGAGACCCAGAAGAAGCTCCTGGCTCCTGGCTCCTGGCTCCTGGTTTCAGGTCAGCCCAGCTCTGACCATTGCAGGCATTTGGGGAATGAACCAGCAGATGGAAGACCTCTCCCTCTCTCTCTGCCTCTGCCCCTCTGTATCTCTGACTTTCAGATAAATAAATAAATCTTTTTTAAAAAAAGTATGGACTGTAACATAATCAGCCTGGTGGAGCACTGGGTGACTGCAGAACTGGGCAGAGAAAGTGCTACTTTTCTGTATTTGTGTTTATAGTTCTCCACTTCATGCAAATCCAGACTAAAATAGCTCCAGTTGTTGACCGCACAGTTCGCTCTCACTTTGTAAAGGGGTCAGCGGCAGGCAATAGCAGTTGACATCCTTCCTAACAGGAGAAGGAAGAAGGGCTGATGACAGAAATTGAAAAGCAGCAATTAAGTCATCAGCTAAGATTCTGTGGCCTCAAACTCCAGATTGAAAAGTCTGTTAACTAAACACGGAAGAAAGATCAACCCACAAAGTTACTGCTCACCCTTCACGCTGCTCCCTCTGGCGAAAAGCTCAGCAGCAGGGCCACCGCTGCCAGGTGTGTCCGTGGGGAATCCAACGCCCGATGAGGTGCAGAATGGGGGCCATGGAGCAGCTCCTATTCTGACCCTCCTTCCCACCCCTGCTGCCTCCCGCACTCCTCTGAAGGCCACTGAGCCCCACCCCGCAGAAGCAGCAGCCAGAAGGCATTCTGTGACCCACCCAAAGTGGGAGCCCAGCTTATTTAAATAGAGCGAACTGGCAGCCTCACGGCCTTCCTTCCCCACCCTCTCACCTGCCCTGCTTGTGCAGTTGTCCTGACCGGTGCTCTCTGTTTCGTAACCACCACATAAAGCACATTGAGGAAAATTTGAGCAAGGTAACACGGGGGCCGGCCGGGCACTGGGAGGCTGGGCAGTGGCGGTGGGAGACAGGAGAGCCAAGGTCCCAGCCCTGACCCTGCCCCGGGAACCCACCAGAATCACTGAGAAGTGAGCCACGTGGCGGAGCCGCCACCCGCCCTCTCACCCATCCCTCTCCCACACTCACATCTGTGCCCCTTCTGTTCTCCATACTTGCCTGAAAGTCCCAGGAGCCCATCCCCCTGCTTCAGGACACTCAGGGAGCAAAGCAGAGAGTGTGGGACAGAAAAAGTCCCTGGCATGTGGGACCCACAGGCGGCAGCTGAAGAGGCACAGAAGCAGCAGGTGGCGGCTCAGGGTGTCTCCGCAGACTTCCTGGGATTGTACGTGCAGGGCAAGAGCCACAGTGAATGTGGGAGAAGGAGCAGCGTGGCCTCTCAGGCTGACTCCCCATGAATGAACTTGCTCTGTTCTCAACTCTGCGCCAGAGAGCAGGCACCGACATGCACGTACGCAGGCGCAGGTACTCCCACGTCCACACGCACAGGCAATTGGAACACAGAATACGTCAGGGCACCTGGCAACTCTGGGAAATGGAGTCCAGGCCAAGCATTTCTAGAGACCAGCGGGCGATCCCCAAGGGCTTCAGTGTGGAGTGGATGGAGAAATACTGCCAAAAGGGGGCATCCGCTCTGTTCACATCCCCTTTTCCTTCCCACCCCAAAATCTCAAGGATCAGTTGGAGTTGGTGTTCTTTCCTGAATCAAATCTTAAAGCATGGCACTCTCTTTTGTAACTGATCCCAAATCCTGGCTCCTTCATAACCTCTGTCTTCTTCCAGAAACATCTTATGGGTTGCATTGTTCCTGGAAACTTCTCTCACATAATAAATGATTATGAAAGCAATTATACCTTTTAGCAGAGGTGTAGAGGGTAGAGTTTAACATGCAGATTTGATAATACAATTTTATTTGTGTCTTATTGATGTTTATAGTTCTTCTCAAATCATTTTACACCATCTTTTAATTCCTCAAGCATAGAAACAAAGAAGGGAACTGGATAATGAACTAACATTGCTAAGTATCTTCTAGGAGCAAGATTAAGGGACTGAATGCCTTACCTCATAGCATTTATACCTTGGATTAATTCTGGAGACAGTATAATCAGGAGTTCACAAAGGGGAAACTGAGGTGCAAAGAGGTTAGAACATGCCCATGGCAATATCATTAAAATGTCTAGGTTAAAGGCTAACTAAATTCTTTTGTCTTGGGGCTCAGTTTCTAAAACCCCAGATCTGTCATCTGGGGGAAAAAAGTGAGAGAGAGGGAGGCTGGTACCGTGGTGAAGCAAGTAAAGCTGCCTCCTGCAGTGCTGGCATCCCATGTGGGTGCTGGTTTGAGTCCCAGCTGCTCCACTTTGGACCCAGCTCTCTGCTATGATCTGAGAAAGCAGTAGAAGATGGCCCAAGTCCTTGGCTCCCTGCACCCATGTGGGAGACCTGGAAGAAACTCCTGGCTCCTGACTTCAGATGGGCACAGCTCCAGTCATTACAGCCAGTTGGGGAGTGAACCAGCAGATAAAAGATCTCTCTCTCTCTCCTTCTCTCTGTGTAGCTCTGACTTTCAAATAAATAAATAAATCTTTAAAAAAAAAGTGAGAGAGAGCAAGAGTACCTACAACAATAATCTACACTGTAGAGAACATAGGATTCTAACTTGTCTAAAAAGGAAGACAATTCAAAATTGCTATTATTCCATTGTCATTTTCATTTTTTCTTATGTTTAATATCAAGATAGCATATATATTATGCAATCTTAGGTATACATATGATTTTTAAAATGTTTAAGTAGAAATGCAAATGGATAACTAGATGACATGGAGGTCTATGTTTATGATTGCTTCTGTCAATTCTAGTTCATGGGATTAGAATTGTTGCTGGATTAGGAATGCTTAAATACTTATCCATTGCTTTCGCACTATTTACTGTCAGGCAATATTCTTTGGGTAGACTGCTCTTTCTTGCCAAATTGAAAATGTCATGGGGACAAGAAACATGTTTGCCTTGAAATTAACTCAGCATCTGGACAGAGTAAGTCTCTTAGTTCAATGAATAAATGAGGATATAGAAACAAGCAAATAAGAGTTGTGACCCCCAAGAACTGCCTAGTAGAGGAGACAAGGAAATAGGAATCTATTTGGAGACTGTCACAATTAGGGTTGAAGTGTATAAACAGGAACCATCCAGGCCAACAGGTCAAATGTTCGCCCTTGCTATGGAAGGCATTCCATTCATTTATTTAATAAGTGTTTGTTGAGCAATCTTCTGTGTTGTGTGTGGAAAGAACTACCAGCCACTTGATTTCCCTAGGAATTGAAATAAGAGACACTGAACAACCAGATAGAAGCAGAGAGACTGGGCTGAATCACAAAAGGCTTTGCACACAAAGGTAAGGAAAATAAAAGACAGGGGGTAAATTAGTCTATTAAAGATAATTTAGTAGGATCCACGCAGAGGTACTGTGGCAGTGAGAATGAAGAAAAGGCAAATATTACATTGAGATCTACATGTAGAATCAACGGGAGTTCAATGCTTTAATATGGTGGATGAAGGCAGATGAAACTCATGTGTAAATCTTAATTTGGATTTTATTTTTAAAGGACAAGATGTTCTTACTACATTAATGTTCATCAGTAACAAAAGGCTACCTCCAATCAACTTACAAAGTTGGCATAAATCTAGAACACAATCTCATGGGTAAATGTTATGTATAAGCCCTATGTAAATCATCAAGCCTATTATGTAAACTGCTACCATATACAATGGTCCTCACTATGATGCAGTTACTTAGAAATTAGAAGACATGGGGTCAGCGCTGTGCTGTAGTGGGTAAAGCTTCTGCCTGCAGTGCCAGCATCCCATATGGGAACCAGTTTAAGTCCCAGCTTCTCCACTTCTGATCCAGCTCTCTGCTGTGACCTGGGAAAGCAGAAGAAGATGGCCCAAGTCCTTGAGCCCCTGCACCCACATTGGAGATCCAGAAGAAGCTCCTGACTCCTGGCTTCAGATCAGCTTAGCTCTAGCCATTGCAGCCATCTGGGGAGTGAACCAACACATCAAAGATTTTCTCTCTCTTTCTCTCTCTCTCTCTCTCCCTCTGCCTCTCTGAAGTTCTGCTTTTCAAATAAATAAATAAAATCTAAAAAAATGCTGATGAGAAACTATTTTTAAAGAAAAGAAACTAGAAGACATAATCAGTGGCTATACAAACAACCTAAATAAAAATGAAATTCAAAATTACATAATTCATAGCTGAATTTGGAACACCTCACTAAGTCACAGTTCATGTGCCCAGCAATCTCAGGTACTCAAAGTACAATGAGCAGGACATAAGTAAAAACGTTCCCAGAATAGTCAAAATATGCATTATAAAGTCCAAGTGAGGTGTCCTGCCACTGGCTCTGCATCATGGCTCTTAAACTGGTTCCTAAACTGGCTCCTCTGGCAGGCGTGAGTGGGCACAAAGAGAAGAAGAAAGCAGTCGGTGTGAACTGTGACTAAGTGGAAAGGGCTCCAAGAACAGTGATGCAGAGCTCTGTGGCCCCTAGCTGGATGTAATGTGCAGGCAGGCATTTTGATTTCTGGGAGACTACCATGCTCTGAGTTGTCATGGGGCCATCAGAACTGAGCAGAATCAACACATTCCAGGCCAACATCCACAATTCATCTAGTGATAATGGAGCACAGGAGCTTGGCTTTATGGGTACAACTAAGCCTCACTCCCTTGCTATATCTTTGTTTGGAGCCACTGGAACTGGAGAGCACATGGGGTCAGAGGGGGTAGAGGAGCATGGTGTGTGGGGGTCTAAATGTGGCAGCAGTGTGCAGAGGAAGGTGTGGAGGAGGAGGAGAGAACCAAGAGCATCTAACACTAGGGGCATAAGGATCAGAGGAGGAAGGGAGACAGGATGACTTGTTTGCATTATGCCCGGTACCCTCCTGGGTATAGTTGATACAACATGAATGATGTGAATATAGTGCTTACCCTAAAGACACTTCAGTCCTGGGGGACAGGTGACAAGGACATAGACAATTACAAAACAGTGTGATAAAAGGTGTAGGTGCACAACAGAATCACCTACATCATTTGTGGATTTCATGTCCACGTCAGGTAAGAACAACTGGGCTAAGGTCAAATCTCAGAGGGATGAGAGACCAGAAATGACAGTTGTCTGAAAAGAAAATAGGCAGGTGATAAGCAGATGCTTGGTAACTGAAGCTGGGGCCAGAGCCTGGATCCTGACTGACTGGAGGCTGTCAAACTGTCATTAACCTGTACCAGGCTGAGATGTCCTAGCTTCTATCCTGGTGCTCATGTCTGTAGAGAGGCATAACAAGAAAGAGAAACTCACCTCTGGCTGTGGTTGACCAGAGGGACTGTGGGAGGTCCTCCATTTGAGGCCAGAATTGTTTTACCCTGAGGTTTCCTCATTCATGGGAAGGCTCTTCTTTTCTTTTCTTTTCTTTTCTTTTCTTTTCTTTTCTTTTCTTTTCTTTTCTTTTCTTTTCTTTTCTTTTCTTTTCTTTTCCTTTCCTTTCCTTTCCTTTCCTTTCCTTTTCTTTTCTTTTCGCTTCTCTTTTCTTTTCTTTTCTTTTCTTTTTCCTTTTCTTATTTGACAGGCAGAGTTAGAGAGTGAGAGAGAGAGAGAGACAGAGACAGAGACAGGTCTTCCTTCTGTTGGTTCACCCCCTAAATGGCCGCTATGGCTGGTGAGCTGTGCCGATCCGAAGCCAGGAGCCAGGTGCTTCCTCCTGGTCTCCCATGTGGGTGTAGGGCCCAAGCACTTGGACCATCCTCCACTGCACTCCTGGGCCACAACAGAGAGCTGGACTGGACGAGGAGCAACCAAGGCAGAATCCGGTGCCCCAACTGGGGCTAGAACTTGGAGTACCGGAGCTGCAGGTGGATATTTTCTTTTTTGCATTAAACTCTCCTGCCACCAGATCTCCCACATACCCACAGAGGGCAGATGATAATGACTTATTGAATGAACAGAATCTTGAGGTGTCAACTAAATAGAAGACTCATGAGTCAATACTCACCTATGGGTGTACTGCAATATGAGAAAATTGAGGCAGGGGATTTTGGTCACACTCAACCTAAGAGTCCTTCTTAAAAATCAAAATAAATAGGAGCTGGTGCTGTGGTACAACGGGTTAAAGTTCTGGGCTGAAGCACCGGCATCCCATATGGGCACTGGTTTGAGTCCCAGCTGCTCCTCTTCTGATCCAGCTCTCTGCTATGGCCTGGGAAAGCAGTAGAAGATAGCCCAAGTCCTTGGGCTCCTGCACCCATCGGGGAGACCTGGAAGAAGCTCTTGGCTCCTGGCTTCAGATCAGTGCAGCACCAGCTGGTACAACTCCAGCCATTGAGGCCATCTGGGGAGTGAACCATTGGATGGAAGACCTCTCTCTCTGTTTCTACCTCTCTCTGTAACTCTGTCTTTCAAATAAATTAAATATTTTTTAAAAAAGCAAAATAAATAAATAATCCCTTTCACAACTCAGAAGTACCCAGCTGCCAACCTCTTGAGTATATGCTCCAGAAAATGAGAAATCCCCTAAGACTAGAGGTGGGCAAGCACCATCTTGACACTTTCAAAACCATGTGAGGAGAAAAAGCCCCACCCCACTAGAACCCATTCATCCAAGGATACAGCAGAAGCCTCAGAGGCTGGCCTCACTGCACATTTGCCAACAGGGTAGGCAGGGCCCAGAAGGCGTGAAGATATTTGTGGTCTCATGGTGCTGGCTCCAGCTGTTGACACACAAAGAATGGGTGATAGGCAGGCGTTCGAGCTAGCCCTGCCTCTGCCTGGCCACCACTTCAGTACGCATGGATCAAATCTGCATCTGGAGTGCCTGCTGAGGCCAGGGGATACATGGTAACCTGCAGTCAGAGGAAGTTTGAAGCACTAGCTTCAAGGTTGGAGAGTTGCCATAGCAACAACACTTTTAGGGGTTGATGTGACAGGGACAGCCCTGGGAAGATGAACCAGTCTCCTGACCCCATGTCTTTCCCTTTATGCTCCTCTGACTTACAACGTGAATGAGGCTCTGACAGAGGGACAGCAGATTGTGATTGGATAGATTTTTATTGTAGAATTTCTACCAGAAATCACCTTCATCAAAGCATGCTTTGTTCTGACTTTATCATACACAGTGATGGAGCAAGGACAAAAGCCTTGGATCCATGATGACCTCTTACATAGCAACAAGCAGGCCCCTGTTTTTTGGCCTTGCCAATACAGCGCCACCCTACTTTAACAAGGCCTGTCCTGCCTTGACTTTTGGACACATTACTATCAGAAGACTCCTGCTGTCAGCCCGAGATCTCTCTCACTCCTCCTCTCAAGCTACCTCCCCATATCTCAGCTGCTCAGCCTCAGAGTCCAGTCTCAGCCTGAACCTCTCCCAGCTCACACTGTTATCTCAAAGGACCCTGAAATCTAGCCCAAACTCTCCCTCTTTCTCATCAGCCCAGCATTAGCTCACATCTCCAAGCCCATTGCCTACAGTGCTAGCATCCCATTCAGGCACTGGTTCAAGTCTCAGCAGCTCTACTTTTGATCCAGCTGTGCTATGGCCTGGGAAAGCAGTGGAAGATGGCCCCTGTGCTTGGGTCCCTGCACCCACAGGGGAGAACTGGAAGAAGCTCCAAGGCTCCTGGCTTTGGATTGGCCCATCTCTGGCTGTTACGATTATTTGGGGAATGAACTAGTGGATGGAAGACTTTCTCTCTGCCTTTGCCTCTATGTCACTCTGCTTTTCAAATAAATAAATAAATCCTTTTTTAAAAAATGTTTTATGGGGCTTATTAATGTATGATTAATCAACATTTCTAATTTCCTTATATAATGTCAATTATAGTATAATATTCTGCTATTAACTTTTAACTCTGTTCATTGTTTAGGATGACAACACAATTTGTTATCTTCTTTGGTTTTGTTACATGTTTTTCTTTTTTAAAATATTTATTTCTTGGTATGTCTGAGTTACATAGAGAGAGAAGGAGAGGCAGAGAGAGCGAGCAAGGTCTTCCATCCACTGGTTCACTCCCCAGTTGGCTGTAATGGCTGGAACTGTGCCAATCCAAAGCCAGGAACCAGGAGATTCTTCCAGGTCTCCCATGTGGGTGCAGGGTCCCAAGGACGTGGGCCATCTTCTGCATCTTCCCAGGCCATAGCAAAGAACTGGATCAGAAGTGAAGCAGCCAGGACATGAACCAGTGTCTATATGAGATACCAGCATTGCAGGCAGCACCTTTACCCACTACTCCACAGGGCCAGCATTGTTATATATTTTTCTTTTGAGCTTTATACCTCTTGTCTGGCAGAATTTTTCAGAAGTATAATTCCCAGCATAATACTCCTGGCCTGGCACTTTGAGATAGTGAATTCTGGCTACATTACAAATATAGCTAAGTTTATTAATGGACTGCAAGTAAAACTAGCCTGAAGACCACTCCTTCTAAACCCTCATTGTTGCTCAAAGTTGGCTAAAAATGTGCTCACACTGACCCCTTCTCATCAAATGTTTCTCTCTTACATGGGCCTGGGTCAAAAACCAGGTCAAATAAAACCTGGAAAAATTGGAACATGATCAGCTGCATTTTCAGAAATGGATTTTGGTCACAAAGAGGAAACAAAAATCAAGATGCAATGAGTCATTAGTGTCAATCCTAAATCAGGTTCGATGAAGCAGGATGGTTATAAAGGAAGGGATTTTTAATGAATTATTGTTTGATAGTAACTATAACAGAACATTCTGTCAGAACTATATCCTCTGGAGAGGGCTTCCATTTTGAAGGGAGATGCTACCTTGATGTGATACTTAGTGTTCTCATACCTAATGCTAGAAATTTTGTACAGCACCCGCAGTGAACTTCTGAGGAAGTTCTTTGACATTGTTGTTCCTGAGAAGCTGGGATTAGGATGCAGAGCACTAATTCAAACTTTGGAAAAATAAAATTACCGATGCTGTAAGATTGATCTGGGCATTGCCACATGAGGTTGGCTGATATGTCTCAGAATAACAGTCACTTGTGTACTGCAGGACGCAGAGTAGCTCACTTTTGGCCAACCCAGCACAATACATACAACTCACTGTGTGTGCTTCCACTCCTGGAGCAAAGGTTACTGCCTCATTTTGGGCTCTCTGGGAGATATTAAGCCATAGTATTTGATAACCAAAATGTTACTTTGAAGCTATAATATTTAATCCAGTCACCTTGCCATGAGACCGCTCTGGGACACATATATGTGAATAATTTTATGATATTGAACAGCTAGATCTGACCAATGTCCCTTTAGTAGAGGGGGTAACACCCATTCCATGCCCTAGAAAGCCCATGGGTCTGACCTTGCTAAGGCAACTGCAAATGAGACTTGAAATTCAATAAACCTGTAGCAGGCTAAATCTTTTTTAAAAAGATTTATTTATTTACTTATTTATTTGAAAAGGAGAGAGAGAGGGAGAGAGAGAGAGAGAGAGATCTTCCATCCATTGTTTCACTCCCCTAATGGCCACAATGGCTGGAGCTGGGCCAATCCAAATCAGGAGCCAAGAACTTCTTCTGGGTATCCTGAGCAGGTACAGGGCCCCAGGACTTGGGCCATCTTCTTCTGCTTTCCCAGGCCATAGTAGAGAGCTGAATTGGAAGTGGAGCAGTTGGAGCTTGAACCAGTGCCCATATGAGATGCTGGCACTGTAGACAAGGGCTTTACCTGCTATGCCACAGTGCCAGCATCCCATATGGGCACTGGTTCAAGTCCTAGCTGCTCCACTTCTAATCCACTCTCTGCTATGGCCTGGGAGAAGAGTGGAAGATGGCCCAAGTACATGGGCTCCTACACCTGTGTGAGAGACCTGGAAGAAGCTCCAAGGCTCCTGGCTTTGAATTGGCTCAGCTTCTGCCATTGAAGCCATCTGGGCAGAGAACCAGCAGATGGAAGACTTCTCTCTGCCTCTGCCTCTCTGTAACTCTGCCTTTCAAATAAATAAATAAATCTAAAAAAAAAAAAGCTGCACAGAAACTGGCTGTGCAATCCTTCTCATAATGCAGAGGATCTCTACAGCTAAACCCAAGACTAGAAACTTTATCTGAAGCAACGCCTACAGGGGCTGGTGTTGTAGTGTACCAGGTAAAACTGCCAACTTCTACTCAGTATCCCATATGGATGCTGGTTAGAGTCACAGCTGCTCCACTTCTGATCCAGCTCCCTGCTAATGGCCTTGCAAAAGCAGCATAGGTGACTCAAGTACTTGTTCCCCTACCACTCATGTGGAACACCCTGAAGAAGCTCCTAGCTTCATCATGATCAATCCCTGGATTATGCAACCATCTGAGAAGTGAACCAGCAATGAAAAAACTCTGTCTCTCTTTCTTTCTCTGTTAACTTCACTATTATGTAAATAAATAACTAATAAAAGAAATACCTAAAACTTTGTCTCCTTTCATTCTTTCAATACCCCAGTCAGACAGTCATTGTTCCTTTTCTCTGAGGTTTGAGGAATAACAAGAAATTGGGGCAATTAAACCAAAACTTCCATAATACAAAATCAAGGCTCAGCCTCTTGTCTGTGTCTCTTAGCCCAAAGCTTTCTTGCCTGTATGGTATCGAAAAAATTTGGGACCAATGCTGTGGCATGGTAGGCTAAGCCTCTACCAGCAGTGCCAGCATCGCATATGGATGGTTCTAGTCCCAGCTGCTCCACTTTTGATCCAGCTCCCTGCTAATGGCTTTGGAAAGCAGCAGAAGATGGCCCATGTCTTTAGGCCTCTACATTCATGTGGAAAGAATTTCCTGGCACCTGGCTTCAGATCAGCTCAGCTCTGTCCATTGTGGCCATTTGGGGAATGAACCAACTGATGGAAGACTCTCTCTCTCTCTCTCTCTATCTCTCTCTCTATCTCTCTCCCTCCCTGTCTGTAAACTCTGCCTCTGAAGTAAATAAATAAATCTTTTTTTTAAAAAAAAGGGAGTGATACAGCTGGCCTGACAAGCTAGTAATCACTGGACAAAAGAAGTCATTTGTTTCTGCAATAGATAAAACCCTGCTAGCCAAAATTGTCTGGAAAGGATTATTTAGGGGAGTTTCAGATCAGGTAAGAAAAATCCAAGTCTGGGAAGTAAATAACTACCATTTACACATAAACCCCAGACAAATTAAGCTCACCTGTACATCATAAAAATTCCCTAAAGAACATGTCATCACCACCAATAAAAGGAAGATCACAAGCACCACTGAACAATCAGGAACTTGGACAAAGCTCAACATGCACCTGTCAGCCTCAATTTTAATCTATAAAAACATTTACCTCTAACTTCTTGGGGAGCCCTGAAATTAAGTGAAAAGTTCTCATCTCCTTACTTTGGACTTTGCCATAAACACCTCAAACTACCATCACTCAGTGTCAGTGATTGGCTTACTGTGTGTTGTGCAAGCACATATAGGTTAGGGAGTTCTTTTTGTTTTATTTTTTGTTTCTGTTTTAAAGATTTATTTATTTCTTTGAGACTCAGAATTACACAGAGAGAGAAGGAGAGGCAGAGAGGGAGAGGGAGAGAGTAAGAGAGAGAGAGAGAGAGCTCTTCCATCTGCTGGTTCACTCTCTAATTGGCTGCAATGGCTGAAGCTGCACTGATCTGAAACCAGGAGCTTCTTCTGGGTCTCCCATGTGGGTGCAGGGGCCCAAAGACCTAGGGCATTTTCCACTGCTTTCCCAGGCCAAAGCAGAGAGCTGGATCAGAAGTGGAATAGCTGGGACTCAAAGTGGTGCCCATATAGTATGGCAGCACTGCAGGCAGTGATTTTTATCTGCTATGCCATGGGGCAGGTCCTGGTTAGGGGGTTCTATATCAACAATGCCAATGAGTTTGGGGGGATTATTCTGCATAGGAGCAGAGATGGTGCTTGAAACCCAGGCATGCTGACATAGAATGTAGGCATCTCAAGCAGTGCTCCAATCACTATGCTAAATCCCATTCCCCTAGTTTGTTAAATTAACTTTCTACTAGAATGCCAGAGAGACTGAGAAGACAGAGGAGATGATCCATCTGATGTTTCACTCCCCAAATGCCCAGAATGTCTGGGGGTGAGTGAGGCCAAAGCCAGGATCCAAGAACTCATTCCAGGTCTCCCTCATGGCTGGCATGGACCTGAGTGGCTTAGCCTCCAAGGGCAAACATTAGCAAGATGATGGGATTAGAAGAGCCAGGACTCTGTCCTAGGCATTCTTGTAGCTAAATGTGGGTGTCCCAAGTGACAGCTTAATTGTTGTGCCAAATACCAGCCCAGCTAACTTTGTTGAGGTATTTTCCCTCACAAGTCTCTTTTTCTACTTAGAAGAGGGAAAACTGATTTTTCTTTGAAAAAATTGTCAATTAAACAGGGAGATTCTCACAAACGTAAATGAGATACACTCAGTATTATATTAAATATATTATTTGAAAGTTTGCTTTTAATAAATTCAGGAAAGTAAGAAAATAATAGATTGTGGTTTGGGTACAAATAATATATCTAAACCGAGCATAACATGAGTTTTAACATCTCTGCTTTAGAAGACATTTACAACTACATTGAAGTTGTGTAGAAGAGAATGATATAGAATTAATGAAAGCATGAATGCAGGAGGTCAGATTCTTCTTTTCCCCTCAGGCTTCAATGCAGGACCACCAAGTCCGTATTGCAATGTTCAGATACACTATGTATATCTTCACACTGTTTTTGTCTGACACTCTCTGAATCTATGTTGGGATTTCTTCCCCAAGCCTTCTTGAATCTGTAGAAATATCACAGCATGATATAGCTCCATCCCATTAAAACACTCAATAATGGATACATGACTCTTCCTTAAACTTTATATGAAGAAACACAGAATAACTCACCTGGAAGCATTTCAGAAAATGAGATAAACATTCAGGGAAAAAGCATTTGGCATGGTAGTGAAAAGACCCACATTCCATGTTATGGTACCTGGGTTCAAGTCCCAGTACTGATTCTGATCCAGCTTCCTGTTCATACACAAGCAGGTGAGCAGCAAGCTCAATAGTTATCTCTCTGTTGCCAGCGTGGTGGATTCAGAATAAGATTCTGGCTTCTGACTGCCCTGGCCGGTCCCAGCAGATGCAAAGACAATCTCTCTCCCTCTGTCTCTCTCTCTCTATCTGTGAGTGTGTGTGTCCCTCTGTCTCTTAATCAGTATCTGTTTTCAAATGAAATTTTTTTTTTTAAATTTGTTTATTTGAAAGGGAGAGTCACAGAGAGGAGGCAGAGAGAGTTTGAGAGAGAGGTCTTCCATCCACTGGTTCGCTTCCCAGATGACTGCAACAGCTGGAGCCACACCAATCTGAAGCCAGAAGCCAGAACCTATTCCAGGTCTCCCACACGGTTGCAGGGACCTAAGGACTTGGGCCATGTTCTACTGGCTTCCCAGGCCATAGCAGAAAGTTGAATCGAAACTTGAGCAGCCAGAAAACAAACCGATGCCTATACTGGATGCCGGCACTGCAAGTGGTGGCTTTACCGGTAACACTATGTCACAGTGCTGCCCCATGAAATGTTTTCTAAAAATGAGAAACATCATGGACAAGAAAAGTATTTTTTCTTAAGCCATCAGGGTCATGTTCAGCATCTTTACCTACATGTGGAAACTGCCCAAGTCTTCCAGAAGCTGCAATCATATCTTAGCTCAGTCTTGAGGGAAAAATGCTCTTGTTTTCCTGCAGGTGCTGTGCATACATCACTGGGAGTAGCAAGCCTGTGCTTGACTCCTCCAGGGTGAGTTTTGGTGCAAAGCTTACTGTTTAGCGGTGGCTTGCTGCCCCCTGCTGGCCCTCTGGTGGAACTAATAAAGTGTTTGGCAGATACTGACAAATTGTTTACAAACTTTCAAGACCCTACATAATGATGAATAGCAAAGTTAAAGTGGTCACAACTTCCCATTTTATAAAGCTATAGGAATGGAGAGACTGAGCCTCCTCTAATCTCAGCTTCAACTGTATCCCATTACCTTTTTTATATGCATTTCATTTCCAATCATTTCACAATGTTTGCTATTGTCCTTTGTGATTTGTTTCTGTAGCTGCTAGGAGTGTGTTCTTATTTTCCACATATTGTGCACTTCTCAAATGTTCTTCTGTTACTGATATTCCAGGTGAATCTATTGTGGTCATAGGATGTCCTTTTTTATTTTTATTCTTTTAATTTTGTTGAGGTTCTTTTGTGATCTAGCAAAAGGTCTTCTGCAGACCATGTTCTGTGAGTACTTGAACAGAATGTGTATTCTTTTGTTCAAGTACATGGTCAAGTTGCTTTATCCTTTCCAATATATTGCAAACCTGTTCTGTCCATTATTAAGTGACATATTTCTGTCTCCTAATATTAATTTTTTAAGAATTATTATATCTAATGCTGGACTAGAGAGAGAGAGAGAGAGAGAGAGAGAGGCATTCCTCTGCTGATTTTCTTTCAAAATCGCTACAAAGCTGGCCAGTGTTGTGGCGCAGTAGGCAAAAACACTGCCTGCAGTGCCAGCATCCCATATGGGTCCTTATTTGAGTCCTGGCTGTTTCAATTCTGATCCAGCTCTCTGCTATGGCTTGGGAAAACAGTGGAAGATGGCCCAAGTCCTTGGGCCCCTGCACCCAACTCCAGCCATTTTGGCAATCTGGGGAGTGAGCCAGTGGATGGATGACCTCTCTCTCTCTCTCTCTGTAACTCTTTCACATAAATAAATAAATCTTTTGAAAGGGTGGGCTAGCCAGGAGCTGGATCACTAGAACTGCCAGAACTCGAATGAGTGCCACAATTGGTGGCTTTACTCCCTATGCCACAGTGCCCCTTCCTAATACTAGTCTTGACCAGTCTTTTCTCTATGATTTTTGTCATTTTATTTCACTTAATGTTGGGCTTATTTGTTAGATGCATGCATATCTAGAATTAATCTTATCCAGGTTAATTGACCCTTTTATTACTCTAAAATGTCATTTATCTGTAGTACCTTTATTTTAGAGTTTCTTCTCTTATTGGAATGGTCAGCAAGTATATACATCTCTTTTATAATTACCTTACATGGCATATCCATATTTCATGCTTTAACCTCTAATACTTTTGTATTAGAAGCACCACTGTTCTGGTGCTTAAGGTTCATTTACTCCATGATTCTGGCTTTTTCAATTTATCTTAAATATTTATTTTATTTTATTTCATTTTGAAAGACAGATACAGCAATCATGAAGGGAGTACAGTCCAGAGTAGGCAAAGCAGCCCCTGGTACAAATCACCCCTGTGAGCTGTCTTGCTGCTTCCTGAATATTTCTTTGAATCAGAAATAACCTGAGCAACTAGTTGTTGACCTGGTGTCATTGGCCTAAGGAGTTTCAGACTGGCAGAAACCAGATTAAAATTCCAACTGAAATCTAGGGAAATGTATTTGGTAAGTATCAAACTTGTACATGGTGGTACCAGGTAATATCTCTTTTAATGTTTTGTTCAGCTGTTAGTGGACATTGTTTTTTTTGTTTTGTTTTGCTTTCAAAAGATTTAATTGATTTGAATGACAGAGGTACAGAGAGAGAGGGAGACAGAAAGAATTTCCATCCATGGGTCACTCCCCAATTGGCCATAATGACCAGGATTGGGTTGGTTCAAAACCAGGTATCAGGAGCTTCTTTTTCCACATCTCCCACATGAGTTCAGGGGCCCAAATTCCTGGATCATTTTCTGCTGCTTTCCCAAGCACAATAGCATGGAGCTGGATTGGAAGTGGAGTAGCTGACAACATAGGAGGTGACTTTACCCATTATGCTACAATGCTGACCCCTGAACATTGCATTTAAGAGAGCTCTCCCTGGGGCCAGTGCTGTGGTGTGGTGCCAGTTTGAGTCCTGGCTGCTCTACTTCCAATCCATGTCTCTGCTCTGGCCTGGGAAAGCCAGTAGAAGATCAGCCAAGTCCTTGGGCCCCTGCACCTGTGTGGAAGACCTGGAAGAGGCTCCTGGATCCTGGCTTCAGATCACCACAGCTCTGGCTGTTATAGCCAATTGGGGAGTGCACCAGTGGATGGAACACCTGTCACTCTCCCTCTGCCTCTCCTTCTCTCTGTGTGTACTTCTGATTTGCAAAAAATTAAATAAAATAGAAAGAAAGAGAGCTCTCCCTTTTGTAGTCAGATATCTCTTCCCTGAGAAATTGCTTTCTTATTTTTTTAAAAGATTTATTTATTGGAAAGATAGAGTTACACAGAGAGCTAGAGACAGAGAGAGAAGTCTTCCATCTGCTGGTTCACTCTCCAGATGGCCGCAACAGCCAGAGCTGCTCCAATCCAAAGTCTGGAGCCACAAGATTCTTCTGGGTCTCCCACATGGGTTCAGGGGCCCATGGACTTGGGCAATTTTCTATTGTTATCCCAGGCCATAGCAGAGAGCTGGATTGGAAGAGGAGCAGCCAGGACTAGAACCAGCACCCATATGAGATGCCGGCACTTCAGGAGAGGGTGTTAACCTACTGTGCCACAGTGCCAGCCCAAGAAATTGTTTTCTAACTTGGTTCTTTTACAGGTCTGGACTAAACAGCAATTGTGATCAGACCTCTATTCTTATTGCCCCTTAGCACTTATTTTCTAAAATAAATAAATTGTATTTGGAAACTACAAAAGAAAAAGCTGTTTTACTATAATGCTGCTTGACCTCCTTAAGACTGAATAAGAAATGGCCACTTAAAAGATCTCTGAATGGGGCTGGGGCTGTGATGTAGTGGGCTAAGCTACCACCGCAGGTGCCTGCATCCCATGTGGGCATGATTTCTAGTCCTGGCTGCTCCTCTTCTCATCCAGCTCTATGCTGTGACCTGGAAAAGCAGTAGAGATTTGCCAAGTGCTTGGGCCTCTGCACCCATGTAGGATACCCAGAAGGAACTCTTGTTCCTGATTAGGATTGGCCCAGCAATGGCCATTGTGGCCATTTGAGGAGTGAACCAGATGGAAGACCTTTCTCTCTGTCTCTCCTTTCCTCTATAACTCTACAGATGGACTGGGTGGAGGCTTCTTGGAAATAGAATTCAGTTGTTCACAGTCGATGGTTACATGTTTCCTCATGAGCTGTCAGTGAGGTCTGCCTTCTGTCATTGACTTTCAGTGGGCTCCTGAAACTCCCATGCAAACACCATTATTCATAGGTCATTCAAAACACCAGCAACCAGTGAGTGTCAGCCAAAATATGAAAATTTTAACTAAGGTCAAAATTATATTCTGTGTATTAAGTACAATGAATCAGAATCATTCTTTTGAGTTTTCTTTCATAGGAAAAATTTTCAAAATTGTAGCTTTAAGGAGCTGGCACTGAGTCATAGCTGGTAAAACCACTGCCTGCTGTGCCATTATCTCATATGGGCACTGGTTTGAGTGACTGCTGCACTTCTAACCAAGCTCTCTGCTGTGGCCTGGGAAGTCAGTAGAAGAGGGTCCAAGTCCTTGGGCCCTTGCACCCATGTGGAGACCCCAAAGAAGCTCCTATCTCCTGGCTTTGGATTGGCCCAGTTCCAGCAGTTGTGACCATTTCGGGGAGGTGAACCAGCCAATTGAAGACCTCTCTCTCTCTTTGCCTCTGCCTCTTTGTAACTCTTCCTTTCTAATAAATAAATAAATCTTTAAAAAAAAAATGTTGCTGCTGAACACTCCCCAAACTGCCTGGAGGAACTGCTACAGCAACTTCAAATGGGTTCATTTGCCTGAGACATAGCAAGTCATCCACTGACTCTGGGGTAGTGAAAAGAAATTATAACTTTAGTTATATACTATCTCAGTTTCTTAAGACATCTAGGTATTGTTATATACTATCTCAGTTTCTTAAGACATCTAGGTATTGCTGTTAAGTATAAACGGGGTAAAGCAAATGACATAAATGTTTCTAAATATAAACTTAAGTACTCTTTTTTTGTTTGCTGATAGATCAGGATTTCTCTCATTTGTCAGTTGAAAATGGCTAATCAGAATAAAAAATGAAAGGGACTCTGTGAAGAGGCTGGAGTCTCCCCTATTTAGAGATTAGAACCCAGGTATCTCCTCTACCCAGCACCATTCTAAGGTGGGCTGAGGGGTAACCCCCAGGGGACATCTGGAGGGGCCTAGGCCTGCCACTCCTTTCCTCTGTCCTGTTTTTGGCATGTGATGAAAAATATTGCATTTTGGATTTTTCTTTTCTGTCCTTGCACTTTAAAATCACCTTAACTGTAGCCTAGGGGAAGCTCTGAGGGGCTCACTTAAGAAAGCCACCCAACCCCTCTCTCCCAAGAAAGGGGGGATTTTCTAATAGTGTTTTGAATTAGGCCAGATGCTTTTCCTGATCCCCCTCCTACCACCACCACCAATGTCATGGAGCTCTGACCCCTTTCCTGGGAAGCTAAATGCCAATAAGCCTAGAAAACTAACTTTCCACAAGTCCTTTCCTCTTCTAACCAAGAGCTCAGACTCCTCTCTCCCCAGGTTTCTTTCATGATCACTTAGCACCAACAGGGGGTTCTACTACCTCCTTAGTTGGTAACAGACAAGAGAGGGACTGTGGGGGGAAAGGAAGACTCTGGTGTCTCCCCTCTTTTCCTGCTGGTCTGAGGACCAGGAAAAGTAAGACCCTCCTTCTTTTACATATCCCTCCCTCATTTTCCCATCCCAAGATAGATATATAATTTCTTTGATATTTATACCCACACCTGGTAACACAGAAGATTAAAAAATAGGATCTGTAACAATAATAAAAAATTATTTCTGGTTTAAAAATGATCTGGTTCCCTCCAGGGCAAGCAATTGCACAAATGTCCACTGAGTCTGGACCAGGGACTAGGGAAGGAAGGTCTTAAAAGGTAAAAGGGGGGAGCTACTAACCCAGCCTCAGGGCCCCAACTCTCCAACTCCCCAACTCGGTTGCATTTTATAAAACACTCATCCTCTGGGAATCGGGGTTTTAAAAAATGTCCATGCAGGGGAAGGGAGCCCCTTGAGGGAAGGAAGGTGGTCAACTGGGGCCCTTTGGTCTAGACACAGTGGTGTGGGGAAGGTGAGGTGCTGACGGCTCACACCATATCTCAGGTGGTACCACGCTCTCATGACAGTTTCTTGACTCCTCCCCTTGTGGCACCAGGGGAGGCTGAGCTGATGCTCTTGGGTTGCTGTTGGATTTGCTGTGGGCAGTATTGAGCTGTACTTCATCTTCAGGCATCAGCAGTGGCTGCAAGGCCACTTCCTCTATCTCAGAGACACCAGGTGGGGATTCTTGGCTGCTGTAAGATGTTTAACAGCCCAGATATGGGGTGGTTGGACCTGGTTCAGGGGACCCTAGTCCCTGGCCCCTTAGGCTTTCTGCCTTCCCCAAATGGGGGACAGCTGGGTGTCCAAGTGGAGTCTTGCTCAGTGGTGATCTCTTCGGATCAGCTAAGGAGGAAGCCCTATGAGGGCATGCCTGAGCCAGGTGATGACTGAATGCCTGAGTCTCCCAAGCCTGGCTCTTCCTCATGGACTGGGAGCTGGGTGACTGGTGCAGCAGCTTCTCTCATCCCTGGAGGGAGGCCACAGATTGTCATAACAGACTGGTGAGGGCTCTCATGTTGGACCTGTTGGTACCAAATGTGGATGCCTCTCGGCTTCCTGTTGCTGGGCCAGGAATACTGACAGGAAGGGAGAGGTGTAGCTGAAAGCTGGGTCTGGCTCAGGCTTCCATTGCATGTCTGATTGGCCAGACTCTTACAGGAGGTGGAAGTGGTGCCTTCTGAACGCATGGACTGCAACTCATCCAGTACAAAACCTGTTCTCTGTGCCGACTTGAGGCTGGAGGAATGAGAGCCACTGGAAAGTGGATCGAAGTGAAAGCTTTTGCCAAAGGTGGGAGAACAGAAGCTCTCGGGTTCCAAGCTGGGCTCTGAGTGGTAACTGGGATGACGGCTGCTCTCTGCAGTTGAGGTTGGCTTCCTCAAACTGTCCCCATGACTAACCTGGTGCTGGAGGAATGAGGCAGGGCAGCTGATGCACTGCTGCTACTATAAGCTGGCCGACACTTGTACATGGTTGGTGTGGGGGGCTGTCCTTGCCCCAAAAGCTGCTATCTCCATTAGTAGCCAGGCAAAGGTGTGTTCGCAGTCCCATGCAGCTGCTCAGGTCTGGCATAGGAGGAGGCCGGGGTTTGGCATTTGCGGACTGGCTCTCTGTTGTTTCCAAGCTTCCCTTAGACTTAGTTCCCCTAAGCTCTCCCTGGATGCCATTATCCATGATCTTCACAGTAATCTGACACTTCTGGCTGAAGGAAGGGAGGTCTGATTACAATTGTCTTCTCTTTCTTTGGTCTTCCCAAATAACTGGGTGCTGGGGAATTGCAAAGTGCATTGTTACAGCAGCCATTGGTGAAGGGGCTCATGCCTCCCCGGAATTTACCCATAACCTGTTCATTGGCTGTGCGTCCCCAGGCCACCAGCACCACATGAAACCCTGTGAGGCCAGCTACAGGGATGAAGAATAAGCCAGCAACACACTTCACTGCCATTGTGACAGTGTGCAGACCCCTGAGAGCTCCTCTATGTGGCAGAGGACATAAAGGAGGCCAAAGCCAAATATACCCATAGAGTGGGCTGTCAAGGAAAGGAGGAAGAGGAAGAAACAATGCTCGTTCTGGCGGCCAATACAGTTGTTCACCCAGGGGCAGGGATGATCAAATTCCTCCACACAATTATCACAGACACTGTGTGGGAACGCCGAGGAGGACAGTAGCAGCGGCGGGTGGCACATCCTTTCATGCACACCTGGATGCCCTTGATCTCCACTGTTTTGTAAAGGGAGCTCGAAAATCTTTCTTGTCCTCATCTTCCTCAGCTTGAGGGAAAATGCCTGGGTCCATGAAGGTGGCCCTTCTGAAATTGGCCAGAACAAAGAGAAACATAAATGCATTGTAGATGGGCACTGCAGGTGACATATTCAGGCTTAGTTCTGGACACATACAAGCAAAGAAGAGTGTTGTAGCTCCCACTAAGAAGATAGCGGCTGCTGAGGTCAGGATGTGTTTCTCGGTCTGAATCTCTATCCAGACTCTGCGGGCATGTTGGAGCTCTGAAGGGACATCTAACCTACTACATAGCCCAGGCCCACACAGAGGCAGAATGGATAAGACAATGGGATAAGGGAACCAACAGAGAAGAGTACAGAAAACCAAACAAACAAACAAAAAAACAAACAAAAAAATTTCAGGGAAACCAAAAATTTAGAATTATCATCCTTCCACATCCACACACAAAACTGAAGGTCAAAATATCTCAAATGAAAGAAAGCATATCAGAGGGGGAAAGGTGATTGCAAGTGATAAATAACCACTTCCCCAGAACAAAGTAGAAGAGGAGGTTAAGAAACACAACTTGGGGGCTGGCGCCGTGGTGTAGCAAGTAAAGCCGCTGCTTGTAGTGCCGGCCTCCTATATGGACACCAGCTCGAGGCCTGGATGCTCCACTTCTGATCCAGCTCTCTGCTATGGCCTGGGAAATCAGTAGAAGATGGCTCAAGTCCTTGGGACCCTGCACCCACATGGGAGACCTGGAAGAAGCTCCTGGCTCCTGGCTTCAGATTGGCACAGCTCCAGCCATTGCAGCCAATTGGGGAGTGAACCAGCAGATGGAAGACTTCTCTCTCTCTCTCTGCCTCTCCTCTGTGTAACTTTCAAATAAATATACAATGACTCATTTAGGACTGAGGTCTTGCATGCGGAGTAAGTGTACAACAACTCCTGCTCTAATTTAACAATTGAATCTCTTATGTATGATGTCAGTGATCACCCAAGACTCTTGCCATGAGTTGCCCAGGCTAAGGAAGCCTTTTGAGACCACAGTCTTTGTCAGTATTTAGGCAAAGCCAAAGGCAAAATGGAAGTTCTGTCCTCCCTTCAAAGAAAACTACATTCTTCTTGGATGGCTCCTTCTTTCCACTGGGGTATCATTCATGGCAATCCTTCATGTAGGACTTTTTTTATTTTTGCCACAGTGTCTTAGAATTCAATGCCTGAAATGTTTTCATGGGCTTTTCAACCATACAAGAATGCTGTAAGGGCTCATTCTGAGGTCACTATGCTATATAAAATGATTGTCATTCCATGAGTCTGCTGTATGAACTGCTTTCCAACTCAACATGTCTTAAATTGCAATGTCTGGTCTTACTCTAAGTCTCTTTTTTATTGTTTTTTAAATATTCATTTATTTGAAAGACAGAGTTACAAAGAGAGAAAGAGACAGAGAGATCTTCCAGTGGCTGGTTCAGTCCTCAAATGGCTGCAACAGCCAGAGCTGGACCCATCCAATGTCAAAAGCCAGGAGCTTCTTCCAGGTCCCCCAAGTGGTTCCAGAGTCCCAGTACTTGGGCCATCCTCTGCTCATTTCCTGGGTGCATTAGCAGCAAGATGGATCAGAAGTGGAGCAGCTGGGACTCAAACCCATGCCCATATAGGATACTGGCAAGGCAAGCAGTGGCTTTACCCTCTACACCAAAGTGCCAGCCACATGCACACAAATCTTAATCAGTGACTATCCCTGGTTTTAAACTGGAAGTTTTCTGGCAGAAAAATCACTAATTTCTCTGGTTTCATTTGAGGTACAGAAATACTAGCATGTTGCTTTTATTAACGCTGTAGAATGGTTATATACCTGCAAGGTAAAGCTATGCAGAAACTGGCTGTGTAACCCTTCTATTTATATATAAGATTGCTACAGCAAAACCCAGAACTAGCAAGTGTTTTTCTTAAAGAAATGCCTATGGTGGCTGATGTTGTGGTGTAGCAAGTAAAATTGCCACCTATGACCCCAGCATCCCATATGAGTACTGCTTTCAGTCTTGGCTGCTCCACTTCCAATCCAACACCTTGCTAATGGCCTTGGAAGATGACTCATTGTTTGTGGCCCTGGCTGATGCAGCCACCTGGGGAAGTGAACCAGCAGATGGAAGATATCTCTCTCTGTGTTAACTAGTAAGTAAGCAAATGAGTAAGTAAAAGAAATGCCTCCAACCTCCTCTCCTTTCATCCTAAAAATACCCCCACATTACCCCACAAATTTCACGAAGCAGTCTAACCAATCACTGTCCCTTTTCCCTAAGGATGGAGAAGTAACAAAAAATAAAAACATCTAAAATGAAACCCCTATAAAACAAAAGCAGGACCAAGCATCTCCTCTGTCTCCCTTAGACCAAGGCGTCCTTATCCATATTGTACCAAAAATAATTCACTGAATTGAGGGAATGATACAGCTGGCCTGCACACAAGAAGTCACTTTTCTACAACAGATAGAAGCCTGCTGGCCAATATTGTCTGGATGGGTTTATTTAGGGGAGTTCCACATCTAGGTAAGGAAACATCCCAGTCTGGGGCAGCAAATAACTACCAATTGTATGTAAACTCCCAGATTCACTGACGCCCACTTGAACACCATTACACTTCCCTAAAGAATATAGCATCTTCAACTAGGAAGATGAAGGTCAAAAGCATCACGAACCGATCAGGAACCTGGACACAAGCTGAACATGCATCTGTCACCTCTAATTTCAATCTATAAGAATCTTTGCCTCTAACTTCCTGGGGAGCCCTGGAGTTAAGTTCCTTCATCTGGTCTTTAAAATAAATACTTCTTTACTCCACCACACCAAAGCCAGTGATTGGCTTACTGTGTGTTGGGCAAGTATATACAGGTTTTAGGGGTTCTACAGCAACACCACCAACCAGATTGGAGGTATGTCCTGCAATAAGGGCAGAGATGGGACTTGAACCCAGGCATGCTGACATAAAAGATAGGCTTCTCAAGGAGTGCTCCAATCATTATGCCAAATCCCATTCCCTTACATTTTTAAACTAATTTTTTCTTTGAATTCCAGATAGACTGGACACAGCAGAGATCACCCATCTGCTGGTTCAGTCCCTAAATGTCCACAATAGTTGGGGCTTAGAGGCCAAAGTGAGGTGCCAAGAACTCATTCTAGGTGTCTCTCATGGATGGCAGTTGGGCCATCTTCTGTTGCTTTTCCAGGTGCATTAACAGGGAGCAGAATTGAAAGTGGAACAGCTGGGATAGGAACCAGCTCCTATATGGGATGCCAGTGCTGCAGGTGGTGGCTTACCCACTATACCACAGCATCAGCCATGATTATATTGCACACCTCTGCTTTTGAAAATATTTAGAAATAATTTGAAGCTGCAAATTACTGATTTGGGCTTGTGCTGTGGTGCACCAGCCTGTAGCATCTGCATCCCATATGGGAGCCTGGCTGCTCCACTTCTAATCCAGCTCCCTGGCAATGCACCTTGGAAAGTAGCAGAGGATGGCCAAGTCCTTGTGCCTCCACACTGATGTAGGAGATCCAGGACAAACTCCTGACTTTGGATTAGCTCAACTCTGGCAATTGGCATTTTGTGAGTGAGCCAGTGCATAAAAGACACAGCTATCTTTCTAGCTATCACTCTCCCTACCTCTTTCTGTACCTATTTCCAATAAAATAAATAGAAAAAAATACAGTGTGGCTTTGGGGGGCCACTACTCAACACTCCCTCCCCAGATTTAAAAAGTCAGTGATAGAGAATTAATGAAGGCATTAGTATAGGAGCTCACATCTTTTCCTCTTGCCTCAGACTAAACCAGCAGTGAGTGCTCCCCAAGTCTGTACTGCAAAATCCTGATAAATTTGTTATCACACTTTCATTATCTGCCAATCTCTGAATCTGTGTTGGGATTTCTTCTCCCAAACACTCTGGGATACATATAAAAACAACATAGCCCAGTGTAGCTTCATCTGATTAAAACACTCAGTGATGGATAATTGACTTTATATGAAAAAAATAAATAAGCCACCCAGGAACATCTTAGTAAATGATTGCTTCTCTGTTGCTAGTTAAGAGAAACTCCCAGGGAATAAGCACTTGGCCTGGTAGTTGAAGACCCACATTCCATACTGTGCTGTCTGTCTCAAGTCCCAGTACTGATTCTGTTCCAGCTCCCTGCACATGCACAACCACGGAAGCAGCAAGCTCAATAGTTGTCTCTCTGCCACCAATATGGGAGATCAGATGAGTGACCAGCTTCTGACTTTGGCCTGGCAAGTTCCAGCCCATGCAAAATCACTATCTCTCCCTCTTTCTCTCTTTGTTTATGTGTATGTGTCTGTCTCTCTTTGCCTTTCAAATAAAAATTTTTTAAAAATGAGAAACATCCTGGACTGCAACAAGGCTCATGTGCAGGATCATTTCCTCCATGTGGAAATGGCCCCAAGTCTTCCAGAAGCTGCAGTGGTGCTTCTTTAGCACAGTCTTGAAGGAAAAATGTTCTTGTATTTGCTGTAGGCACAGCACCTACACCACCTGGTGGATTAAGAATGTGCACCTCTTGGGTGAGTTCAGGATCAAACTCATTGTTCAGTGGCTTCTTGCTGCCCTCTGCTGGACTTCTGATGCAACTAATACATTTTTTGTTAGACACTGACAAACTGCTTACAGACCACCCTACACAATGAAGAATAGCAGAGTTGAAGTGATCCCAGTTTTCCATTTTAGCACTTAAAAAGCTATAGGAATTGAGAGGGATCATATTCGTAACCTGTTTAACTGCATCCTATTTTTATGTTTTATTTTCATTTCCTATCATCTTGTATTTTTTACTTTCACTTGTTATCTATTTTCTATAGCTCTCTATTTAGGAATATGTTGCTATTTTCCATATATATGTGCACTTCTCAAAGGTCCTTCTGTTATTGACACTCAAGATAAATCCCTGTGGTCATAGAACATTCATTGTTTTATTTGTATCTTTTCAGTTTATTTAGGCTCTTTTGTGACCTAGCAAAAGTTCTTCTGCAGAGTATTACATGTGCACTTGAACAGCAAGTGTATTCTCTTGTCCAACTATACTGTCAAGTTCTTTCATGATGTTCATGTTTCCTATATCCTTTCCAATATATTGCAAGCTACTTTGCAAACTTCTTTCCATTACTGAAAATGGCAAATACATGTGCCCTAATACTAGTTGACAACTCTACTTCTCCCTTTTTGTCTCTCTGTGACTCTGCTTTCAAATAAATCTTAAAAACATCCCTAAAGAATAACATTGAAATTTTCATTGCAAGTGCATTGGTTTGATTTTATCTTCTGTAATGTTTCTGAGTTCTAACATTTGTAATGGACTCATTAGGGTTTTTTGACATTTGAAATTCCAAAAGAGGGAAGGGATGGATGGACAGAGAGCAGCCACGTGTTGGTTCATGCCCCAAATGATCACAGTAGCTGGGGATGAGTTAAGTCAAAGCTAGGATCTGAGAGTTCAATCTAAGTTTCTCATGTGAGGGAAAGGGACGACTTGAAGCATCAACCCCCTGCTGTCTCTGTTAATGGTACACATGCCATGTAACAGACAACTAATTCTACTACGTTCTTATTTTTATCAGTTTGCTCTCTTTCTTGCCTAATAGCTCTAGTTTGAAGTTCCACTGCTACAAGCAAAAGAAATGATGAGGGCAGGCATCCTTATCTCCTTGATATTAGAGGAGACGTGGTGTGCTGGCTGCTGCGCACTGCTTGTGGTGACCATTGGAGGGTGAACCAATGGCAAAAGAAGACCTTTCTCTCTATTTCTCTCTCTCACTGTCCACTCTGCCTGTAAAAAAAAAAAAAAAAAAGAGAGAGAGAATGTGAATAATTCTCATTTGAATATTCCAGAATTAACATACATCAAATGATCACATCATACCCTAAAGTATCTACAACTATTTTTCAGTTGAATATTTATAAAGGCAAATATTATCAGGTTACACTAAAAAAAAAAAAAAAAGAAAGAAAGAACAATATAATCTATACAGGACTAAAACTTTTTTTTAAACTTTTTTGTATTAATACAGAGAAATGTTTCATGCATTCCATAGCAGGATAAAACTTGAGGGGCCAGCACTGTGGCATAGCTATAATTCTAACATTTGAAGCTAAAAAAATTTTTTCAGAGAAAACTCAAGCCGAAACAAGAAAGCAGAAGAAATAAACAGTAAAATGGAGAAGGTGGAGACAGGAAGGGGTAATTCTCCCCATCTTCATGTAGGAAAGAAGCAGTGCTGTGATGCTAGCATGTGGCAAGGATGCCTCCCCACCAAGACCCTACAATCTCTGAACCTTGCCATCAACCACCATACTCACATATGGATCCTCTTTGGACTCTGCTGATGCCTCTGGGACAGTCATACAACCCCTGCTGTGCATGTAAGCCAAGCCCAGGAAGAGCCAGTTCAGATTTACCACTCACATGCTCTTGTCTGTTGGCTGGCAGGGTGAAAAACCCTGCAGGGTTTACTACATACCAATTGTAAGAAGGCAGCATGTTTGAATATCCTGGGGATTTTGTATTTTCACCTGGGTCAGAGACAAAGGATTGTGCTGCTTAATGCTGAACACAGTTGCTGCATCAGCAAAATGATTTCCTTCTTTTGCCTGGAAATGCAGGGGCTACACAAGTGGTACAGATAATATTAAACCTTTTAAAGTGTCCAGGTCCTGCTGCTCCTCCAGGGTGAAGTCCACAGTCCACACCTGTAACAGTGCATTTCTCCGAACGGTATCAGCTCTGGGTCACAAAGAAGGATGTCAGGGAGTTCATTCTTCTCTTTATGTCTATCTTGCCTCTTATATAAGATGAAGCTAATTTTTGTATGCTATAGGCCAACAGAAAGGAAAATGATAATCAAAACATATCAATTTCATACTAACTTTCAATTATGAAATTGACTATAATAGAGTTTCCCTTATTCAGTAAAAGATCACAGTGTAATCTGTAGACATAAGTGTAATGTGTAACTGAAGAGTGTTAGATCAAGTGAGACGTCCATTCAAAGTAGATCAGGCTAACAATGTTTTAAAAAACTTTGGAAGGATGGCCTTGTGGCAGTGTGTAAAACCACAGGGAACCTGTTTAAGATCCAGTTGCTAACTTCCTTTCCAGCACTCTGCTAATGCACCTGGGAAAGCATAAGATGGCCCATGTCCTTGGGCCCCTGTAGCCACCTGGGAGACCTGAGAGAAGTTCCTGGCTCCCATCTGTTCCAGTTCCAGCTGTTGCCACCATCTGGGGAGTGAACTAATGATGGAAGGTCTCTCTCTTTCTAAATAAATCTATTAAACAATAAATTTTAGGGGATGGTATAGTGCCACAGCAGATTAAGCTACCATCTGAACCCACAGCATCCCACATGAGCACCAATATGAGCCACACCTACTCCATTTCTTATCCACTCCCTGTGAATAAATGTGGAAAACCAGTGGAAGATGGCTGAAGTACTAAGACTTCTGCCATCCACCTAGGAAACTTGGAAGAAGTTCTGGGCAGGTATTGGCCCAACCCCAGCCATTGTAGCAATTTCGGGACAACCAGCAGATGGAAGATCTATCTCTTTCTCTCTGTAACTCTCTTTCAAATAAAGAAGTAGTAAATAAAACTTTTTTGGATCATCAGGTTACACTTCACAGAAAAGACATATCTCTTCATCAATGTGTCCTCATGAATATAAAATTGCAAAACACACTGGCAAAAAGGCAAAGAAAAAACTAGACCAAGTGATGGGAACTACAAATGTAACATATCTAGGTGAGTGGTCCTGGACTGTGAGGAGAAAAAAACAGTAAACATGTTCAAAGAAGTGTTAACTGAATGAATCACTGTTTTTGAAATTTATTTATAAACAAAAGTATACTTATAAGCTTTTTCACATCTCTTCCAAAAATCAATGTAATTGCTATTGTTTACATGAAAGATATTGGCTATGTCCTCAAACAGGGCACATAAACTTGGAAAGTTATCTTAGAAGATTTGCATTTTTTTAAAGATTTTATTGGAGCTGGCACTGTGGTACAGTGGGTTAAAGCCCCAGCCTGCAGTGCCATCATCCCATACAGGCAACAGTTCGAGTCCTGGCTGCTTTATTGCCAACCCAGCTTCTGCTGTGGCCTAGAAAAACAGTGGAAGATGGCCCAAGTACACGGGCCCCTGTACCCATGTAGGAGACCCAAAAGAAACTCTTGGCTCCTGGCTTTGGTTCAGCTCAACTCTGGCTGTTGCAGACATTTGGGGAGTGAACCAGTGGAAGGAAGACTTCTCTCTCTCTAGCTCTACCTCTATCTGTAACTCTATCTTTCAAATAAATAAAAATAAATATTTAAAAATAACAGATCAAAGGGACAAGATTTAAAAAAAGATTTTATTGATTTGAGAGGTACAACTACAGACACAGAGAGGGAGGGATAGAAAATATTTCTTCCATCTGCTGGTTCACTCCCCAAATGGCCTCAATGGCCAGAGTTGAGTCACTCAGAAGCCAGAAGCCAGGAGCTCCTTCAAAGTCTCCCACATGGGTGCCAGAGCCCAAGCACTTGGGCCATCTTACACTATGTTCCCAGGCCACAAGCAGAGAGCTGGATAAGAAGATGAGCAGTCAGGACACAAACAGGTACCCATATTGGATGCTGATGCAACATCACCAGCCCCCAGAAGATGTGAATTTAAGAGTCAACATCTGGAAGGAGAATGAAGAAATAGAGAGGAAGAATTGGAGAAGACATGATGACCAACCATTAGACATAGAGTAGTCAGAATAGTGAAGAAAAAGATAGGAAGCATGAACACAATTCGGTACTAATTGGTTAAGCAGAGGGTTGAAAGTGTGTGGACACTGGCACAGGAAGTTGAAATTGGGAAAAAAATCAATAAGAATATGATGCAAAGAAGTGAGACTGGTACCCATATGGGATGCTGGCACTACAGGCTATAGCTTAACTTTTAAGTCTTGAAAAAAATTTTATTTGCACACAATTTATACCTGCAAGACTCAAAGAATCTCCTGAGAATACCTATTTGGTTGGCTCCAGTATTCTTTTTTTATTGAACCAACATTGTGGTGTAGCAGGTTAATCCACTGCTGGTAATACTGGAATCCCATATAGATACCAATACAAAACCTCTCGGTACCACTTCCCACCCAGCTCCCTGCTAAGGTATCAGAAAGCAGAAGATAACCCAAGGGTGTGGTCTCTTCCACCCATGTAGGATATGGAAGAAGCTCCAGGATCCTGGCTTCAGACTGTCATAGCAGCAGTCAATGCAGCCATTTGTGTAACGAATCAGCAGACACAACCTCTCTCTCTCTCCTCTTTCTGTAACTCTTCCTTTCACATTAATAAACCATTTAAAAAAAAAAGATGAAACATGACCACTGCTGGACAATAGTGGGAGTCAGAGAGTATTCTTATTTTATATATTATTGTTTAACGTTGCCTCCTCCAGTTCTTCTAAAAAGTACAAGCAATCCTTTGGGAAATGATAGCAATCTGTCATCTCCAAAGTAACTGATACCTGAAGGTTATGGCCATGACAACACTGTTAAATATGTGAACAGTTAAATAGACCTCAAATGCTTTCAAATGCTCAAAATTGGCCAAAGGAAAGGAGAATGAAGCATATATAAAACATGTTTAAAAATTCATAAAATGAAAGATTAAAACATCATCTCAAAAAGTTGACTCCAGGCTGGCGCCATGGCTCACTAGGCTAATCCTCCACCTGTGGCGCCGGCACACGGGGCTCTAGTCCCGGTCAGAGCACTGGATTCTGTCCCAGTTGTTCCTCTTCCAGTCCAGCTCTCTGCTGTGGTCTGGGAGTGCAGTGGAGGATGGCCCAAGTCCTTCGGCCCTGCACCCTCATGGGAGAAGCACCTGGCTCCTGGCTTCAGATCAGTGTGATGCACCAGCCGCAGCACACTGGCCGCAGTGGCTATTGGAAGGTGAACCAACAGAAAAAGGGAGACCTTTCTCTCTGTCTCTCCCTCTCACTGTCCACTCTGCCTGTCAAAAAAAAAAAAAACAAAAAAAAGGTTGACTCCATCTAAAACTATGAAAACATATATCTAAGTCCACTTTTTATTGTCAGAAGCAATCCAACTGAGAAAAAGTACTGAGGGTTTAAGCCATAGAGGCCAAGGGTGATAGATAGGAAATACAACACCTAAGCAATCTAACCCCGAGAGTCTTTGCCAAAGGCTGCAATGTGGATTGCAGAGGAAGGATACTGCAGAGGGCAGGGACTTGTGCAGTGAGGGTGCATAATCAAGGCCTCAGCAGAGTGTGTGCCATGTGCACTTAGGTCACTCTCTATTTCTGCCTCCATGATAGACAAATTGCTATGAAGATCCCCCCACCCTTCGTGACTCCCTACTTTTTTCAGATCATAAAGGAATCTGTAAACCTGAAGAGTTACTCTGGTTTATCTTACTCATGCTTTCACCCTCTACATGGGGTACACAGAAGGCACATAACTTGTTTCCTCTGTTAACAGGTCTATGTATCAAGGGAGGCTACATCTGGAGATAACACGGGTGCCTGGCATTATTCTAGATTCTGGATTTTAGGTAAAATGATGGAAACATGGGATATTGCGGTCTCTGGTTGAGAAAAAGTTGATACCTGTGGGATGGCCTGCGCTGCGGCTCACTTGATTAATCCTCTGCCTGCAGTGCTGGCAGCCCATATGGGCACCGGGTTCTACTCCTGGTTACTCCTCTTCCAGTCCAGCTCTCTGCTGTGGCCTGGGAAGGCAGTGGAGGATGGCGCAAGTGCTTGGGCACCTGCACCTGCATGGGAGACCAGGAGGAAGCACCTGGCCCCTGGCTTCAGATCAGTGTAGTGCAGCCATGCCAGCATTTTGGGAGGTGAACCAACAGAAGGAAGACCTTTCTCTGTGACTCTCCCTCTCACTGTATGTAACTCTGTCAAATAAATTTTATAAAAAAAGATACCTGTGGGAGAAGAGACATTCCAGCATGTGATGACCAGGGACCACTCATCTTCAGTGTTGTTTCCTGTGAGAGGATTTTACACCCCCATTCCCATACTTAAAAATGCAGACAAGGCCACATGACTCTTTCCAGATACAGTGGAAGAAAATTTTGTCACATTTGAGAAAATCACAGAAAATCACTGTTCTTTATCATCCAGCCACAATGACCATCAGTAGACACCATTCTATCAGCCTGAGGTCAAAATGACAGCTGATGCACAGCTTAAATGTGGAAGACTTGAAGAAACTGAGTCATTGGTTACCTGAGAAAGCCATTAAAAGACCATTAGCTGTAGTAGATGGCACTCATAAATAGATGGCACTGCAAGTCCATGGGTTATATCTCTGGAATTTTTAATAAATAGTGCTTAACACAAATACAGAGAAAAGGGACCGGCGTGTGGCGCAGCAGGTTAATGCCTTGGCCTGAAGTGCCAGCATCCCATATGGGTGCAGTTTCTAGTCCTGACTTGACCTCTTCTGATCCAGATCTCCATTATGGCCTGGGAAAGCAGTAGAGGATGGCCCAAGTCCTTGGGCCCCTGCAGCCACGTGGGATACCCAGAAGAAGCTCCTGGCTCCCAGTTTCGGAATGGTACAGCTCTGGCCATTGCAGCCATCTGGGGAGTGAACCATCGGATGGAAGACCTCTCTCTCTGCCTCTCTTCTCTCTGTAACTCTGTCTTTCAAATAAGTAAAATAAATCTTTAAAAAAATAAAGCTTTGGATCAAGACACAGAAATAAATAAATCTTAAAAAATACAGAGAAAAGCTAAAATGGAATCCAAAGATCACATCAAATGTACAAAAACTTGACAAGTACATAAGGTATATGATTTATAATTTTGAGTGAGAAAAATTCCATAATATTGTACTAAACACTAGATGAAAAAAATAACAGAAATTTAGTTTCTCATAGTTTGACACTATGCTGCCTGAAGTTTTGATTTCTTCTGAGGACATTCTCTTGTTTCAAGATCATCAAATTTCCAACATAACCTTTGGGATCTAGTCTGTTTCTCCTCCCATCTCTAGGGACTCTCTTTCAAAATCAGATTGGAGGGCCAGCACCGTGGCACAGTAGGTTAATCCTCCATGCCTGCGGTGCTGGCATCCCATATGGATGCCGGTTCCAGTTCCAGGTGCTCCTCTTCCAATCCAGTTTTCTGCTATGGCCTGGAAAAGCAGTAGAAGATGGCCAAAATGCTTGGGCTCCTGCACCCACATGGGAGGCTGGGAAAAAGCTCCTGGTTCCTGGCTTCAGATCAGCACAGCTTCAGCCATTGTGGCCATTTGGGAAGTGAACCAATGGAAGGAAGACCTTTCTCTGTCTCTCCCTCTCACTGTCTATAACTCTACCTCTCAAATAAATAAATAAATAATCTTTTATATATCAGATTGGATTAGGTCAGGATATAAGATAACACTCAGACATCAATAGCCTCTGTATACACAGACAATACCACAGCTGACATAGAACTTCTAACATCAATCCCATTCACAATAGATACAAGAACAACTACCTTGGAGTAAATTTAAGCAATGTCAAAGATCTCTGTGATGAGAAATACAAAATATTAAAGAAAGAAATGAGACAAAAAATGAAAAATTGTTCATGTTCATGGAGTTAGAATCAATATCAAACTCCAAACTACTGAAAACAATTTAAAGATTGAATACACCAAGATTCAATGTACTGATTCAATATACCAAGGACATTCTTCTCAGATATAGAAAAGGATGCTGAAATTCATATGGAAACACAAGAGTCCCTGAATAGCTAAAGCAATCTTATACAACAAAAACAAAGCTGGAGGCTTATTTGAGAGGTAGAGTTGCAGACAGTGAGAGGGAGGGAGAGAGGTCTTCCATCCACAGCTTTACTACCCAATTGTTCACAATGGCCTGAGCTGGGCCAATCCAAAGTCAGGAGCCTGGAGGTTCTTCTAAGTCTCCTATGCAAACACAGGAAGGAGCTCAAGCACCTGGGCCATCCTCTGTTGCACTCCCAGGCTATAGCAGAGAGCTGCATTGGAAGAGGAGCAGCCAGTACTTCAACTGGTGCCCACATGGGATTCCAGCACTGCAGGTGGAGAATCACCCACTGTATCACAGCACTGCCCCCAGGTTTCAAGATATACTATAGTGCAGTAATCAAAATAGCCTAGTACTTGTACAAAAACAGATGGATACACCAATGGAACAGAATATAAATGCAGAAATCAATCCTGGAGAAGGATAATCTGTTAAACACATAGTGCCGGGAAAACTGGATCTCCTCATGCAGAAGTATGAAGCAATACTCCTACTTTACACCTTACAAAAATACACTCAAAATGGATTAAAATGGATAAAAGATTTAAATAACAACCTGATACCAAATTATTAGAGAAAGTTGGGGTAACCCTGCAAGACATTGGCATAGAAAAAGACTACTTGGAAAAGACCGCAGAGGCACAAGCAATCGAAGCCAAAATTGACAAATGGGATCACATCAAATTGAGAAGCTTCTGTACTGCAAAAAAAAAAAAAAAAAAAAGTTATCAAAGTGAAGAAGTGAAGGGCCAACTGACAAACTGGGAGAAATGATTTGCAAACTATGCAACTGATAAAAAATTAATAACCAGAATACATAAAGGCTCAAGAAATTCCACAACAGCAAAACGAAAAGCCCAGTGCAGAAATGGGCAAAGGACTTAAATAGATATTTTTAAAAAGAAATCCAAATAGCCATCAGATACATGAGAAAATGCTCAGATCACCATTCAACAGAGAAATGTAAATCAAAACCACAAGGAAGTTTTACCTCACCCCCGTTAGAATGGCATTCACATAGAAATCAAACAAATGCTGGCAAAGATGTGTGGAAAACTTAACCCTGATCCACTGTTTGTGGGAATGTAAACTGGTAAAGACACCATGGAAGACAGTATGGAGATACCTCAAAACATCGTACTTAGTGAATAAGCCAGTCTAAAAAGGACAAAAACCATATATTCTCCCTGATCTGTGACAACTAATAGCACACCTAAAGGTAACCTATAGAAATGAAATTGACACTTTGAGAAGCAATGACTTTGAACAGCCCTTGTCTTGACTATTGAGGAACAATTTTTTCACATTATCTGTTGAACTCTTTACTTAGTATAGAGTTACTCATATGTGTATAAAGTTAATTGAAAATAGATCTTAGTAAAAAATAGGAATGAGAATAGGAGAGGAAGAAGAGTGTAGGTGGGAGGGTGGCTATGGTGGGAAGAGTCACTATGTTCTTAAAGTTGTAATTATGAAATGCATGAAGTTTGTCTTCCTTAAGTAAAAGGTTTCTAAGGAAAAAAGATATGAAAGGAACATTCCAGAAAAATTTTCATTTTGATGATTTGGGTCAAGGCTACTTGGTAGCAATATTTAAAAGCAAAGAATGAATGATGCATTTTTCATCCTATTTATTTTTAATTGTTTACTTTTTTGTTTTAAAAGACAGTTTTGGAGAGAGAGCAGAAGGCAGTGGAAGATCTTCCATCTGTTGCTCTACTCCCCAAGTGGCTGTAACAGCCAGAGCTGGGCCAGACTGAAACCAGGAGCCAGAAGCTTCATGGGGGTCTCACACATGGGTGGCAGGTGCCCAAGCACTTGGACCATCTTATGCTGCTTTCACAGGTGCCTTAAGCAGGGAGCTGGATTGGAAGTGGTGCAACCAAGAAACAAACCAGAACCCATAGGGTTACTCGAATCCCAGGCAGCTGTTTAACCCAATATACTGCAATGTCACAATTTTTGTCAATTTAGACACTAGAAGTGAGTGTGGACAACTGAAGAAATTAAGCTTCTGCAACTTAAGTGAGAGGCTAGGACTATATTCCTGGCTCTCTGTTATGACCCTGTCTCAGTCCTGGTTGTTGTGGGTGTGAATTAATGGATTGAAGGTGTTGGTGTCTGTCTCTCTCTCTCCCTTTCTCTCTCATTCCATAACACAGAGTAGGTTAAGCCTCCACCCATAGTGCCAGCATCCCATATGGGCACCAATTTGTGTTCCAGATGCTCTTCTTTTTTAAATATTTATTTGAAAGTAGAGTTGCAGAGAGAGAGCCAGAGACAGAGAGAAAGGTCTTCCATCTGCTGGTTCACTCCCAAAATGGCTGCAATAGCTGGAGCTGGGCTGATACAAAGCCAGAAGTCAGGAGCATCCTCCAGGTCTCCCACTTGGGTGCAGGGGCCCAAGGAGTTGGGCCATCCTCAACTACTTTCCCAAGCCATAGCAAAGGGCTGGATTGGAAGTGGACCAACTGGGACTCAAATCAGTGCCTATATGGGATGCCGACACCACAGGCAGAGGCTTAACCTACCATGCCACAGCAAGGGCCCCAGATCCTCTTCTTTGGATCCAGCTCCCCGGTTTTGTCCTGGGAAAGCAGTGGAAGATAGCCCAAGTCCTTGGGCCCCTAAACCCACCTGGGAGACCCAGAGGAAGCTCCTGGCTCTTAGCTTTGGATCAGCCCATCTCCAACTATTTTCACCATTTGGAGACTGAACCAGTGGATAAAAAATTTGTATGTCTCTCCTCTCCTTGTAACTATGCCCACCAAATAAATAAATAAAATCTTTTTTAAAAAAAAGTCTCTATATATTTCCATCTACTTCTCATTCTCTCTCAAGTATATAAATACTTTAAGATGGCAAAAGATTGGCCAGCACCATGGCTCACTAGGCTAATCCTCTGCCTGTGGCACTGGCACACCGGGTTCTAGTCCTGGTCAGAGCACCAGATTCTGTCATGGTTGCTCCTCTTCCAGTCCAGCTCTCTGCTGTGGCCCAGGAGTGCAGTGGAGGATGGCCCAAGTCCTTCGGCCCTGCACCTGCATGGGAGACCAGGAGAAGCACCTGCTCCTGCCTTCAGATCAGCGCAGTGCGCCGGCTGTAGCACACCAGCCGCAGCGGCCATTGGAGGGTGAACCAATGGTAAAGGAAGACCTTTCTTTCTGTCTCTCTCTCACTGCCCACTCTGCCTGTCAAAGAAGAAAAAAAAGATGGCAAAAGATTCAAGTCAAAGACTAGAGAATTGTCTTGGGCTCTGACTATAGTTTATGCCATTGATAAATGGAATAATTTGCCTGAAACATACCTTTGTGGAGTCTGAAGTAATCCTGCATTTGTACACTCACTGTGATAAAACTATGGAGAGTTATTTAAGGACCTGCAATAGGTTCTATCCTCTACACATTTTCTGATCTAATCCATGAAGCAAGTTCAGCCTCCAAAAGCTTTTAGACACTCTACTTTAACAATTCAAAATATTAGCTTTTTAATTTTTTCTGATGTAGCAAATTCTTGCCAAAGTTTGAATTCAAACCATGTAAAAAGTCTTGTGGCTATGGCAATAAAAAAAAATTGAGACCAATGGGAATTCAGCTCAGATGGCTTTAAATCTTCAAACCATTCTTACTTTATCTTATATGAATCCTGATTCTGAATTATATTTCTTTATGCTTTTCCAATTTATTTAAAAAATCTCATAAAAAATCTCATAAAACTCTTAACATACAATGTGAAAGAAGCTGAGGAATAAATAACCTACCAGCAATATATTTATTTTTGTTGGTCTTGGCCACATGTAGATGTCTCTAGAATCTATCTGCAAGAGAAATATTGGCTCAGTGACAAAAATGAAGTGGCCTCCCTGTGGGGGAATATAATCTTTACACATGGGAAAAACAGAAAAGATGCCAAAAGAGCACACACAAGACTACCAAATACTTTGATTAAACATAAACTATTGTTAGATAACCAAAATATTAATTTATTACCAATTCTGTAAAAAAAAATCCTTGTCAGGCCTGTCACTATGGAGTGGTGGGTAAAGCCATCTCCTACAGTGTGGGCATCCATGTGGGCACCAATTTGAGTCCCAGCTACTCTACTTCTGGTCTAGCTCTCTGCTATGGACTGGGAAAGCAGTGGATGAACACCTAAGTCCTTGGGCCCCGTGCACTCACATGGCAGACCTGTAAGAAGCTCCAGGCTACTGGCTTCAGATCAGCCCAGCCCCAGCCATTGAGGACATGTGGGAGTGAACCAGCAGCTGGAAGGCCTCTCTCTCTCTTCCTCTGTCTCTGTAACTCAGCCTTTCAAATAAATAAATCGTATAGAAATAATTTATAATGTTCATCACAATTGTTCAAATAAGTAGCAGTACACCAGAAAAATGATGATTTCACTAGAATCTATATACACAGAAAATTACTCAGGCAGTACTTAAAACATCTCTTGCTTTTATGTATCTCAAATTCCTTAAAAGTATCCAGCTTGAAAATTAGTTTTTGGCCACAACTATATGTATAGAAAAAATTGACAGAATCTGCTAGCACAGCTTCCTGTAACTTCCATGTGACACTCCTCCCTGTACCCAAATCTTAACATAATTCTCCACCACACAGACCCCTGACATTTTCCTGTTCACTTGTTCTAGCCCATGAGATGACCATAAATATGATAACAACATAGTTTGTAAAGTATTTTACAGTTGGGAGTGTGCCTTCTTGTACAGTATTCATGTGGAGAATCCTGAGACTTACCTGAAGGACACCTGGGGCCTAGGTCAAGGCTGTGCAAGTCAGACATTGGAAGGGTAGGCATTATGATGCAGTAGGCTTACCTACTTCTCTGGACATACCACATCACAGAGTGCCTGGTTTGTGTCCTCATTATTCCACACCTCCTGCAAGTGGTTTTTTTGTTTGTTTGTTTTAAAAAATGCTTATTTATTTGTTTGAAAGGCAGAGCTACAGAGAGGCAGAGGCAGAGAGCAAGAGGCCTTCCACCTGCTGGTTCACTCCCCGAATGGCCATAATGGCCAGAGCTAAACAGATCCAAAATCAGGAGCCAGGAGCTTCTTCCAGGTCTCCCATGAAGGTGCAGGGGCCCAAGGACTTGAGCTCTCTTCTACTGCTTTCTCAGGCCATAGCAGAGAGCTGGATTGGAAGTGGGCAGCCAGGACTGCAACCAGTGCCCATGGGATGCTGGCACTGCAGGTCATGACTTTCCTATTACAGCACAGCACCAGCTCAAAAGTGTTCTCTTGAGGCAACAGATCATGGCTCAAAAACTTGGTTTCCTGCCATCTGAATGGGAAACCCACATAGAGTTCCTACCTCCTGGCTTTCATAGATATAACACTCGCTATTGTGGGCTTTTGCAGAGTGATCCAGCGGATGGAGGACCTTTTTCTCTGCCTTTCAAATAAACAAATCAGTAAAAAATTATCGGTATGTGATATGGAACAATGGGTCTCTACCACCACTGGTTAAAGCCAGAGTTGCTCCACTTCCAATTCAGTTCCCTACTAATGCACCTGGGAAAATACCTGAAGACAGTCCAACTACTTGGACCATCTCTATCCACCTGGGAAACCTGGATCGAGTTCCTGTTTTCTGGCTTTGGCCTGGTCCAGTCCTAGCCACTGAAGCCATTTGAAGAGTGAACCAGCAGAAGGTATTAGATAGAAAGATCTGTCTCTCCATGAATCTGCCTTTCAAATGAACAAATAAATAAATAAATTTTAAAAAATTATATTGGTGTGAGTTAAGCAATCCTGAAGGCAGCAGCCTCAATTAAAGCAGTAGACAACTAAAACAGGTGATTTGTGATTCCAGATGCCAGCAGCATATGGATGGCCTAGCAGAGGCCACCCCAAAATGCTTACTGACAATTACAAATGAAATAGTTGAATTTTATACCTGCACAATTCTTCTCCATTTTGAGTGCAAGAGCCCAGAATCTTGGACCATCTTCCTGTTTTTTCTCAGAATATTAGCAGGGGGCTGGATCAAACTTTGGGCAGCCAGGACATTAACTGGTGCCATATAGGATGCCAGGGTCACAGGCAGTGGCTTCACCTGTTATGCCTCAACACAGGCTGCAAAACTGTTTTAATCTTATACATCTATTTGAGCACTGTACTGTGATTTATTTGTATTTTACAAACCAGCAAGCAGTAAAAGCATGAATTGTTCACATGTTAAGTAATGGAAAATAGATTCACACTAAATTTTGTAGCATATAAGTAGCTGATACTAAGTGTGAAAAACTTGTATAATGCCCACATTTGGATACACAATCCATAGAGATTATTAGGGAAAAAGTCTAACCATGGACAAGGAAAAGTCTTCCAAAACAGTGTTTGTTCCAAATCAACTGTGGTTTCTGAAATGGGTCTCAAAATACAACTTTTAAAATAAATGTGGTAAATTAAATAACCCTACTCAAACATAAATAAATAAACCAGAGTTTGTGACATCTACAAATCATTTGATATTTGTCAATGCACTTAACCATAGCTGTAGATATCAAATATGACAAACTACATTTCACATTAATTGGAAAACAATAAATTTTTTTAAAGAAATCATAGTAGACAAGACACACACCCTGGTATTTGATGTGAGCCTCCCAATCAGCAGCTTAAACTGATGCAGCACAATCCCTGCCCCACAGCTCCTGGTTTTGATTTAGCCCAGACTCAGTTGTGAGCCTTGGAGGAATCAGCACATGAAAGCACTGTATCTGTGTCTCTGCCTAAAAGAAATAAAAGGATAAATTAAAGAAATATACTATGCCCCTTATAAGCAGGATGCAGCTACAGAAGAGATGTTGACTCTACGCCCCTCAACGTCCCTTAGGATTAAGAGAATGGGGTCTCTGAGGGGAGAATGTTGTAGGCAGGCATATAGAATAAAATTGATTAGGTGTGTGAGCTAAAGGACCACACTTTCACCATGCCCTTGTGTGACCTCATACCCCTACCTGGCCACACCTGTGTACCCACCGGCCAATCAGGTTAATTAACCTCTCCCCTTTGGAAATGGATTAAAAGTCTGGGACATGGTGTCCTTCTCTCCCCTTTGCTTGGCCTTTTGCCAGTATGGGGCTTGCTGTGGCCCTGCACCTCCAGGGCTCGTGGCCTTTGGGCCACCCACCCCATGCTTCCTGGCCTAGATGTTCCTCCATGTGGCTGGTTCCTAGTACTCAGCATGAATTCAGATTTGCTTCTCTCCTGTAGATAGGGTTCTCACTCTCCTATGCATTTCTTTCACTAAATAAAAGCTTAAAAATGTAAAAAAAGAAATTGGCTGCCTTCTGCTCTTTTCCCTATTTCTAAACTTTACAACACAAGCAACTGCAAATGTGCTCCATTAAAATAAATTTGCTTACTGTGGACATTGCAGGGAGGTTTGAGGGTAAGAAATGCCACTTGTGATAACATCATTGCATACTGGAGTGCCTTGCTGGAGCCTGCTTATCCTACCTGATCCATCTTCCTGCTAATGTTCATCCTGAGATGATGATTCAAGTACTTGAGTCCCCCCCCCCCATAAACATGGTAGCTGCAAATGCAGTTTTTGGATGCTGGATTTAGCCTGTCCTAGACACAGCTGTTGCAGGCCCCTGGGCAGTGAGCCAGCAGATGAGAAGGTCTTTCTGTCTCTGCCTTTCAATTAAATGAAAATAAATAAGACATTTAAGAAAAATGACAGCAAAAGAGAACAATTAAAATATTCTTTTTTTTTTTTTTTTGACAGGCAGAGTGGACAGTGAGAGAGAGACAGAGAGAAAGGTCTTCCTTTTTGCCGTTGGTTCACCCTCCAATGGCTGCTTTGGCCAGCGCACTGTGCTGATCTGATGGCAGGAGCCATGTATTTATCCTGGTCTCCCATGGGATGCAGGGACCAAGCACTTGGGCCATCTATCCTCCACTGCACTCCCTGGCCACAGCAGAGAGCTGGCCTGGAAGAGGGATGACCGGGACAGAATCCGGCACCCCGACCAGGACTAGAACCCGGTATGCTGGTGCCACAAGGTGGAGGATTAGCCTAGTGAGCCACAGCACCGGCTTAAAATATCCTATTTTAATGAATTCTACTATATACATTATCATGTTCAATGTGGATTATCTAAATATACCAATTAAAAGAGATTGAAACAGCCAAAATAAAACCAAGACCAACCTATGTGTGATCTGTAAGAAAACATATATATATATGTTTATATATATAAAGACATAAAAAGATGATCTGATTCTGGGTTAATTAAAGAAAAAATTGGATGCCAGCATTATAGCACTGTATCAAGATTAACTTCCTACTTATGATGCTGGCATCCAGCAGAGTATCAAATATCAGCTGCTCTGTTTTCAATTGAGCTCCCTTCTAATGTCTAGGAAAGCAGTGATGATTGTCCTAGTACCTGGCTCCTGCCACCCATGTGGGAAACCCAAATGGAGCTCAGGTATCCTCCAGATGAAGAGTTAGGGTCCTGGCTTAGGCCCAGCCCAGCCCAATCCAGCCCATTGCAGCCATTTGCAGAGTGAACCAGAGGATGGAAGATCTCTTTCTCTGTCACTCTCCCATTCAAATAAATAAATATTTAAGAAAGAATAAATTTCACTTGCATATGAAATGTGAAAGATCTGCATTACAACATGGTGACTCCACCATCATCAAAAACAACTACATGATAGAATGTGTATGGTGGTGAGATTTATTTCACTTCTACACACATATTTATCACCACTAATGTGTTAAATTATTCCATTTTTTTCAAGTGAAAATATATAAGTACATTAAGAGTAAGATAAACACAAAAATAGCTTCAGTTCTGATTAGGATTTAGGTCAGAAAAATTTTAAGTGTTACACAATGAAACTGAAGGCAGTTTTCCAAAAGGATAGTACACTGTTTCCTTAGCATCAATCTGTGCAAAGTAAAATCCATACAACTGAACGGGCATTAGAGATACATCAGTGGTAATCAGTACAAATAAATATAAGTGGAAATACCAAGTCACTGGAAACTGGTATTTAGTAATGAATAATCAGAGATGCCAGTTACTACTAGATGGAATAAGGAAATAAGGTCATCCCAGTGTTGACAAATCACAAAATACACATCAATGAAAATTTAGTTAATCCCTCCACTCTATGAATACTTCATATTAAATTTGAATTTATCCACAACCTGCAGCCTAACAATATTTTTCTGTTATTTAAAATATTTGCCATGCATTAGCACTGGTGGGGAATTAAAAAAAGTAACAGTCACAGACATCGAATAATAATCTAGAAGAAAGCAACGTTCCATAACTCCTGGAATCACTGACATGAACTGCCTGAACTGACAACCTAGAATAGAAACATCTGGGGAGGCTGGTGCCGTGGCTCAATAGGCTAATCCTCCACCTTGTGGTGCCAGCACACCAGGTTCTAGTCCCAGTCGGGGCACCAGATTCTGTTCCAGTTGCCCCTCTTCCAGGCCAGCTCTCTGCTGTGGCCCGGGAGTGCAGTGGAGGATAGCCCAAGTCCTTCGGCCCTGCACCTGCATGGGAGACCAGGAGAAGCACCTGCTCCTGCCTTCAGATCAGCGCAGTGCACCGGCTGCAGTGCGCCGGCTGCAGTGTGCCAGCTGCGGCGGCCATTGGAGGGTGAACCAATGGCAAAAGAAGACTTTTCTCTCTGTCTCTCTCTCTCTCACTATCCACTGTGCCTGTCAAAAATAAAAAAAAAAAAGAAGAAAAATCTGGGGAAAAAACACTCAAGGCAAAAAAGGAAAACATCTTTTTAGTGTAAAATATCAATAGTCAGTATCAGCATTCTGAAAAGTTGAAAAGCCAAGAGACAAACACAACCAAAATTCTTCTTTGGAAGAAGCAGATCATAAACTACACAAAGAACCACAAAGAATTAGACTTGGTCACTTCTGAGGACAGCGGGGGAAGAAATCAGGAAGACACCTGCACTGACAAATGCCCATTCATTCACTTGGGTAAGCATTCTGTGGGTGTTTATATTTTTATGTAAAGTCAGCAGAAAATAAGTGCTACCAAACAATAATGAGGCCCTTGCTTCTCGACAACTGGATTCACCAGAGAGGAAAGCATTTATTTCAAGAAGCCGGCATCTTGGGGAGAAAGATCTCTTCATCTAAAACATGCTCTTTCCACCCAACAAGCCAGCAAGAGCTGTTTCTAAGAACATGGGTCGAGGGGCAGACACTGTGGTATATGGGGTAAAGGCAGCCAGCAGTACCACTGTCACATATGGGCACCAGCTGCTCTGCTTCTGATCCAACTCACTGTGAATGCAGCTGGGAAATCAGTGGAAGGTCACCCACATGCTTGGGCCCCTGCCACCCCCTTGGGAGACCTGGGAGATGCTTCTGACTCCTGGATTTGGTCTGGCCCAGCTCAGGTGATTGCAGCCATGTGGGGAATGAACTAGCTGATGGAAAATCTCTCTCCTTCTCTTCCTCTCTCTCTCTGTACCTCTTCCTTTCAAATAAAATAAATAAATCTTTTTTAAAAAAATGGGTAGCTTCAGATGGAGGTTAGAAATCAAAGGGATTCTATCTAGTTGACAATTTGGCAGCTGTTCAGGCTTTGCACTAATAAGTGCTCATCTGGGGATATCCAAGGCATCAACCAGGTGAAGATGTTTTGATGGGGCTGAAGCTCCTTTGTTAGCTGGGTCAAAGTCTGCTATTCTGGGCTGGTGCTGTGGCACAGCAGGGTAAGACACGGCCTGTGGCACCAGCATCCCATATGAGATGCTCCTTTTCTGACCCAGCTCTCTTCTGTGGCCTGGGAAAACAGTAGAAGATGGCCCAAGTCCTTGGGCCCCTGAACCCATGTGGGAGACCCAGAAGAGGCCCCTGGCTCCTGATCAGCTCAGATCTGGCCATTGCGGTCATTTGGGGAGTGAACCAGTGGATGGGATACCACATAGGATCCCTGATCATTATAATAATCACTTACATAATATTAAGTCAAATTATGTATAAATATATTAAGTATATTGAATATTTAATTAATAGACATAGACATTTAAAATATATTAAAAATCTCAACTCTGAAAACTCAGTTTTCTAAACCCAAAGTCAGAGAATACATGAGATAATCTTGACAAAACACAAAATTTCTTTCCCTTCTGTAATAACCAAAAGGTAAAGGAAATTCTTTTGTGCTGTGTTTCTTCTAATAGGAAGCTCCTCCAGATTACTTAGAAGTTAAACCCAATGGAAAGGTACCCGACCTTAGACACTGGAGGCTGTGAGCATTCAACATTATAAAAGAATGAAAAAACTTAGAAAAGATTACACCTGTTGCCAGTACTGTGGCTTAGCTAGTAAAGCCACCGCCTGCAATGCTGTGATCCCATATGGGTATCAGTTCACGTCCTGGCTGCTCCACTTCTGATCCAGCTCTCTGCTATGGCCTGGGAAAGCAGCAGAAGATGGCCCAAGTCCTTAGGCCCCTGCATCCCTGTGGGAGACCCAAAAGAAGCTCCTGGCTGCAGCTCAGTGCAGCTTTGGTCATTGTCGTCATCTGGGGAGTGAACTATCAGATGGAAGACCTCTCTCTCTCTCTCTCTGCCTCTCTGTAACTCTGCATTTCAAATAAATAAATACATCAAAATTAAAGAAAAAATACACCTTAGAAACAAAAGCAGAAAAAAAATCCATAGAACAATTTAAATACATCTAGAAAAGTCAGGTGTAGGGGCCAGTGTTGTGGCGTGAGTGTAAAAGCCACCACCTGTGACACAGGCATTCCACATGCACACTGATTCTAGTCCTGAGTATTCCATTTCTGATACAGTTCCCTGCTAATGTGCCTAGAAAACCAATGAAAAATGAAAAAGTCCTTGGGCCCCTGACAGCGAGGTGGGAGAACCAGAAGAAGCTCCTGATTCCTGGCCGTTGTGGCTCAAGTTCAGCCATTGTGACCATTTGGGGTGTGAAGCAGTAGACCAAAGATCTCTGTCTCTCCCTCTCTGTAAACTCTGCCTTTCAAATAAAAAGAAAGCTTAAAAAATATTAGGTGTAGGGGTTGGTGCTGTGGCGTAGCGGGTCAAGCCACTGCCTGCAGTGCCAGCGTCTCATAAGGGCACTGGTTTGAGTCCCGGCTGCTCCACTTCCTATCCAGCTCTCTGCTATGGCCTGGGAAAGCATCAGAAGATGGCCCAAGTCCTTGGGTTCCTGCACTCACTTGGGAGACCTGGAAGAAGCTCCTGGCTCCTGGCTTCACATCAGCACAGCTCTGGCTGTTGCGGCCATCTGGGGAGTGAACCAGCAGATGGAAGACCTGTCTCTCTCTCTCTCTTCCTCTTCTCTCTCTGTGTAATTCTGACTTTCAAATAAATAAATAAAGCTTTTTAAAAAATCAGGTGTAAAGATCAAGTACTCTTATTATCCCTAGTCTCCTAAGATAAATATTTCTTTCAAGATTAATTTATTTCCAAGGTAGAGTTACAGGGAGAGAGATCTTCCATTGGCTAGTTCATTAGCCAAATGGCCACTACAACCAGAACTGTGCCAGGCAGAAGCCACTGCCAGGAGACTCATCCAGGTCTCCACATGGGTGCAGGATCCCAAGGACTTGGGCCATCCTCTCCTGCTTTCCCAGGTGCATTAACTAGGAGATGAATCAGAAGTGGGCCATGAGGAATCAAACCAGTGCCCATATGGGTTGCTGCCATCACAGGCAGCATCTTAACCCGCTGTGCCACAATGTCAGCTGTAAAGACAAGCATTTCTCATGACAGGCCATAACTAAACAATAAAGGAGGAGAAAATAGCTTGTAAGAGATGGCTAGTTGTTGGAAAGGAGTCAATCAAATGGAAATTGTAAGAAGCTGCAGTTGAGAAGATGGTTGAAAATGTTATTAGAGGGGCCAGGCACTGGAGCGTAGTAGGCTAATCCTAGGAAAGCAGAGCAAGATGTGCTTGAGAATGGGGGACCCACAAGAAGCTCCTGGCTCTTCTTGGATTGGCTCAGCTCCAGCCATTGCAGCCATTTGGGGAGTGAACCTATGGATGGAAGACCTTTCACTCTGCCTCTCCCTCTCTCTCTCTCTCTCAAAATTTTAGGCACTGTGGTATAGAAGGTTAAGCCTCCTCCTCAGTGCCAGCATCTCATGTGGACTCTGGCTCAGTTGAGTCCCAGCTGCTCTACTTCTGATCCAGCTCTGCTAATGCACCTGGGAAAAGCAGAGGAAGGTGGGCTAAGTACTTGAGTCCCTGCACCTGTGTGGGAGACTCAGCAGGCGCTCCTAGCTCCTGCTTACTGGCTCCTGCCTGACCCAACCCCCACCCATTGAGGCCATTTGGGTAGTGAGTCATTGGATGGAAGATCTCTTTCTTTTCCTCTCACTTTGTATTTCTGCCTTTCAGATAAATAAATCTTTTTTAGAAAGTTAGCAGACTTTAAAATCAAATATTAAAAACCTCTAGCAAATATTTATCATTAATATTGATATTTTCTAAAAAAAACTTTACTGATTTAACATAGGGGACTAAATCCTAGTTTTATTTATTTGAAAGACAGAGTTACAGAAAAATAAAGCCAATGAGAAAGAGATTGTCTATCTGGTTCACTCCCCAATCATCTACAACAGCCAGAGCTGGGACAGATTGAAGCCGGGAGCCAGGAAAATCCATGTGGTTCTCCCACATGTGTGGCAGGGGTCACAGCATTTGGGCCACCTTCTGCTATCCCAGGCACATTCGCAGGGTGCTGGATTAGAAGTGGAGCAGCTTGGACTCAAAGAAGCACTCTTATGGGATGCAGGTATGATAGACTGCACTTAACCTATGATGCTGCCCCCACTCTGAAAATTTTTAATGTCAGGGCCAGTGTTGTGATGTATGGGTAAGACCACCACCTGTGATGCTGGCATCCCATATGGGCACTGGTTCATATCGCAGCTGCTCCACCTCAGATCAAGCTCCCTGCTAATGGCCTGGAAAAGCAGAGGAAAATGGCACAAGTGTTTAGGCCCCTGCTACTGATGTAGGAGGCCTGAATGGAGCTCCAGGCTCCTGCCTTCAGTCTGGCCCAGTGCTTGATTATTACAGACATCTGGGGATGAACCAGTAGATGGAAGATGTCTGTCTCTGTCTCTCTAACTCAGCCTTTCAAATACATAAATAAATCTTTCAAAAATTCTAGACTTTGGGATATTGACTTAGAATTATTTCTTATTGGGGCTGGTGCTGTGGCATAGTAGGTTAAGCCTCCACCCACAGTGCTGGAGTGCTGGCATCCCATAAGGACACTGGTTCAAGTCCTGGTTGCTCCACTACAATCCAGCTCCCTGCTAATGACCTAGGAAAGCAGTGGAAGGTGGCCCAAAGTCCTTTAGCCCCTGCACCCATGTGGGAGAGTGGGAGGAGGCTCTTGGCTTCTGGCTTGAGATCTGCAAGGTCCAGCCATTGCAGCCCTCTGGGGAGTGAACCAGTGGATGGAGGAATTTCTCTCTCTCTCTCTCTCTCTCTCTCTCTCTCTCTCCTTCCCCCGCTCCCTCTCTCTGTTATTCTGCTTTGCAAATATTTAAGTAAATAAATCTTAAAAAAATTATTTCTTATCCTTGGTAACTTACTGTTTAGTGAAAACTTAGCAGGTAATTTTGAACGGTTATATGTTAACAAGTTATGAAAACATTTACCAAAAGTCCCAATGCTTTCTACATATTTTAAGAAGCCAAGAGTACATGTATTTAGAAAAATCTATCTTTTACATTTAGCAATTCAAAAAAATTCATCCTACTGCAGAGTAGTCCTTGGTCTCTCTAGCTGCTACACTGTTTTATCTCTCTGCAGCCACTGTAAGTCAGAGATGCTCTTAGCCCTGGGCAGGAAAACCTGAGGTCTATTACCTCATGTCAAATTGCATAGGAGCCCCAAATCAGTAATCCATCCTGTGATCACCTTGAGGAGAGGATCTGGGTTGCGCATGGCACAAGCATCATGAGCCATCGGGGTGGGATTCCCTTTGTACCCAGTCATCCTCCTCACCTTGCACAGCTCGTACTGGGCATTCTCTTCAGTGTGTGTTCAGTTTGTATACCACCTCCTGCTCATGTCTGCCACCACGTGGCTTCTGCTGTGATGTAGTGAACAGCAAGATGGCCCTGTGGTGTCAAAGATCAGGCACAAATACTCACCTGTCGGCTTGATGCTGATGTTTGCTCCATCTCACACATATCCATGAATCCAGCAAGGCTTGCAGCATCAGCTTGAACCTTGCTGTGGATTCTGACCCAGCACTGCTACATTATCTTCTCTACCTCCTCTCCAGTCAGTGTACACTTGAGTCCATTTCTCAGGCAGATGAGGAGAGAGAGACATCCCCTTAGGTTGCAGGGACCTGAGGATGCACAAGGTGCCACAGCAAAGACCACCAATTCATTTTTTAGCAATTATACTTACATTGCCTGAGAAACTAACATATTAGATAAGTATGGTTATTCTCTTAAGTCATGATCTTGCCACAGAACAACTTTAAATTGGACTTCATAGGAAGCAATGAACACTGCATCATCTTTTCATCTATTGTTTGTGCTTAGGTGAAAATTATGTTGTGATTTTAAATAACACAAATAAGCACAACCAACTTTTACACATACAACAGTAAACACACATAATGTATAGCATACATTATGACACAGAAAAATATAGAAATCTCTGCAACTCTTTTTAAATCTTTTAATCAGGCCCTATGGCTCACCATGTGGGTAGCCAATTGAACAGGGATGAATGTTGGTAAGAAGAAAGAGCTTATTTCTAGAAGCTGGCATCTTAGGGAAAGAAATTTCTCTCTTTTTTTAAGATTTTATTTATTCATTTGAGAGAGCAACAGAGAGTGGGAGAGCCAGAGAGAAAGGTCCTCCACCAGCTGGACCACCCCCAAAATGGCCACAATGGCTGAGGCTGGGCTGATCCAAAGCCAGGGCCTTCCCCGTATCTCCCACATGGGTACTGGGTCCCACACCCCCCGGGCATCTCTCAGCGCATTCCCAGGCCACAAAGCAGAGAGCCAGATCAGGAGAGGATCAACAGGGACATGAAACAGTGCCCACATGGGATGTCGGCACTACAGGTGGAGGTCCAGCTCTGTATGCCACAGTACAGCCCCAAAAGAGAGCTCTTGATGTAAAATGTAATATCTGTTAAAGGGTTAATTATTTAAAAGATTTATTTATTTGAAAGTCAGAGTTACACAGAGAGAGAAGGAGAGGTAGAGAGAGAGAGAGGTAGAGAGAGAGAGAGATATTTCATTCAAAGGTTCACTCCCCAATTGGCTGTGATGGCCAGAGCTGTGTCAATCTGAGGCCAGGAGTCTGAGATCATTCTGGGTCTCCCACTTGTGTGCAGGAGCCCAAGGACTTGGGCCATCTTCTACTGCTATCCCAGACCATAACTGCTAAAAGGTTTCTTAAAGGACAAGGGTAGCGGCCAGAGCCGCGGCTCACTAGGCTAATCCTCCGCCTTGCGGCACCGGCACACTGGGTTCTAGTCCCGGTCCGGGCGCTGGATTCTGTCCCAGTTGCCCCTCTTCCAGGCCAGCTCTCTGCTGTGGCCCGGGAGTGCAGTGGAGGATGGCCCAAGTGCTTGGGCCCTGCACCCCATGGGAGACCAGGATAAGTACTTGGCTCCTTCCATCAGATCAGCGCGGTATGCTGGCCGTGGCGGCCATTGGATGGTGAACCAATGGCAAAAGGAAGACCTTTCTCTCTATCTCTCTGTCACTGTCCACTCTGCCTGTTAAAAAAAAAAAAGGACAAGGACAAGGGTAGCTTCAGGGGGAGGTAAATAAAACAATGAGTCACCTTAATTGACAATATGTAAATGCCCAAGCTTTTTTCTGATGAGGCCTCTTAACCAGGGGGCTCAGCATCAGTTGGGTGGAGGCTTCTTTGTCAGCTGGGGCAAAAGTCCACCATTATACAAATGCTACTACTCACCAGAGTAATTCAGGCAATATACAATATCAGTAATTGGTTTTTGCTATATAAAATGTGAAAAGGAAAAGGGAAGGAGGATGGCTTTAGTATGGTTACAACTCCTTTTTAAAAGCTCCAATCAACTGAATATAATCGCTTCCTGCTGTTAGTAACCTCAATTAACCCTATTGTTCCTCAGGGGAAACCTGAAAAATTTACTTGAGCATTTAACTCGGAAAGCAACTCCAGTCCCAGTGATGGTACTGGACACCAACATACATAAAGATAAGTATATCCTCATTTCAGATTCAGTAAGCACTCTGTTGGAAAAACATGTTTTATTGCTTTATTAACTCTTGTTCCTCAGTCAATTTTATCAAAGGCATTTGTGGAAAATTACAATAGATTTAAAAAAATTTTTTTAGTTTATTTGACAGCTAGTCGGTGAGAGAGAGAAAGGTCTTCCTTCCATTGGTTCACCCCGCAAATGGCCACTACAGACGGCACTGTGCCAATCTGAAGCCAGGAACCAGGTGCTTCTTGTCTCCCATGTGGGTGCAGGGCCCACGCACTTGGGCCATCCTCCACTGCCTTCCTGGGCCACAGCAGAGTTGGACTGGAAGAGGAGCAACTGGGACTAGAACTCGCACCCATATGGGATGCCAGTGCTGCAGGTGGAGGATTAACCAAGTGAGCCACGGTGCTGGCCCCTATGATAGATTTTTTAAGAGACCAGGGAGCCCCAGGGTCTCTGCTCTACCACTGGGCTGAGGCAGAGCTGAAGCTTCTGCTTTTTCTAAATTGACAAGGACTCCTAACCTGTCTCCTTGGGCATCAACAGCCACAGACACAGTTGCTGGAAGGTTTAAGGGATTTAAATGCTTACTCCGTCCCATTTACCAGAACTCTCACAAAACCTCTACTGTTAGAAACCCACTGACGCTGTGGCATATTGGGTAAAGCAGCCACCTGCAGTGAGTGCCAGCATCCCATGTGGGTGCCCATTGGGGCTGGTCCTGGGTGCTCCAATTGTGATCCAGGTCTCTGATGTGGCCCTGGGGGAGCAGTGGAGGATGGCTCAGGCCCTTGGGCCCTTGCATTGGGTGTGTGTTGGGGGGGAACCCAGAGAAAGCTCCTGGCTCCTGGATTCGAATCAGCCCAGCTCTGGCCATTGCAGCCATCTGAGAAGTAAACCAGATGAAGGACCTGATGGAACAAGGAACAAGGACATAAGCCTCAGCCATTCTCCTGCATTGAACAAAAGAGATAAACATTGGAATGTATTCTTTGCCCTAGAAACACAATTGGAGGGCCTGTGCTGTGGCATAGCAGGTAAAGCTGCTGCCTGCAGTGCAGGAATCTCTCATGGGTGCTGGTTTGAGTCCTGGCTGCTCCATTTCTAATCCAGCTTTCTGCTATGCCTGGGAAAGCAGTGGAAGACAGCCCAAGTCCTTGGGGCCCTGCACCCATGGGAGAGACCCAGAAGAAGCTCCTGGCTCCGGGCTTCAGATCGATGTACCTCTCTCTGGCCATTGTGGCCATCTGGGGAGTGAACCAGAGGATGGAAGCCTTCTCTCTCCCTCTCTGCCTCTCCTTCTCTCTCTGATTAATCTTCAAAAAAAAAAAAAAAACCCTCAATTGGGTCTCACACTCTGTTGTCTTCATACTCCACCCCTTACAGCCACCTGAAAGACCAGTTCCAGGAATTCCCCTCTGCTTGCTGCCCCCTACCTCACCCCCATCCGCAGCCTTCCCTGGGGGTCAGGGCCTTCAGTCAGGTGTTCCATCATGGGTACGTGGGCAGTTGCTGTTGGTCACCCATCTCTACAGACTTATTTTCCCTGAATAAATTTGGTCCGGCTATAAATTCATGCACTACCTCCTCTCTATTCTGTGCCTCTTTTCCTAACAGGACCCCCCCCCACCTCTGCCTCTCTAACTCTGCTTTTCAAATAAATAAACATTAAAAAATCCCACTTAACAACCACCTTCTCTTAAATTTAACACATATGCAGACCATGCAATATTACAATAGAACACCATTTTTTTCTTCGACATAAGATCTTAACTATATCCTGCCCAATCAGCCACAATGCAACTCAAGGTGATTTTGGATGGAAATTAAATTGAACCACTCATATTTCACCCAAGAGGAAGAAGTCCTCATACAAACAACCAAATGAGTACTCTTCAAAAAAATATCCAAATTTCCTCACAGGGAGGCTGAAGTAAAAATCTTAGAATCTGTCTCCCACACACCAGTACTACAAAAAAATGACCTAAACCAGGTCTAAATGACATGAGCCCAAAGAACAGAGATAGAAATTTCAGGTATGCCCCTGGTTCAACTTACCCAGTCTCAGAGCTGTTGACTCCGGACACAAAGGGGAACCATTGACTCCCTGCAAGGTAGCTAATGCCACAGCGGGAACAGAAAGGAAAGTCCTGGAGAGAAAGTGCTCTCAGAAGCTGCTGGATGTCCCCAGAGTCCCAGCCAAAATGTTAGCTCAAAAGTGGCTCTGGGGTGGAGTTACAAGTGACCATTGCCATCCTTACTAATGTGAAAGGGTTAAGCCACTTGAAAAATACATTACAGGGGCCAGCGCTGTGGCTCAGTGGGTTAAAACCCTGGCCTGAAGTGCTGCCATCCCATATGGGACTGGTTCTAGGCCTGGCAACTCTGTTTGCCATCCAGCTCGGTGCAATGGCCTGGGAAAGCAGTAGAAGATGGCCCAAGTCCTTGGGCCCCTAACCTGTGTGGGAGACCCGGAAGAAGCTCCTGGCTCCTGGCTTCAGATCGGTGCAGCTCCACCTATTATGGCCAATTGAGGAGTGAATCATCGGATGGAAGGCCTCTCCCTCTCTCTCTCTGCCTCTCCTCTCTGTGTAACTCTGACTTTCCAATAAATAAATAAAATCTTTAAAAAACAACAACAAAAATACATCGCAGACTTCTGGGCTAGCTCACCAGTGTTGTTTCCAGACACATAATCCGGCTCTGGATGCTCACCGCTTCAATTCGCCATAGCTGAGTGCTGGCCAGAGGAAAGGGTGTATTTCCAGAAGGCAGCTGCAGTCTTGGGAAAGAAAGTCCTCCCAATCCAAAGAAGCCTTTTTCTAGGAAACGGCGCAGCACAGAGGATGTTTAAAGGGACAGGGGTAATTGGAGCACCAGGCTTGAAATAAAACAATGAGTCTATTCAATTGACAATTATGCAGATTTTCAGGCTTTGTTCTGAGGAAGGTCCCACCAGTCAGGGGAGTCCAGGGTGTCAGGAGGGAGGTGCTTTCTACCTCAGTTGGGGGAGGGTTCTCTGTCAGCAGGGGCTATGCCTGCCCTTCCAAATCATCTCCTTTTTTTCAGTAGGCTTCCGAAACTCTTCTGCAAATATTACTCACAAGATTAGGGGAAGGTAGGATGCCTTCATTAGGACTACCATGCTGTTGGAGGAGGGTGATCAGGGTTTATAAAGAGGTTCTAAGGCAGGGGGTGCTGGTGTGAGGACTAAATGGCCTAATGGGGAGTCCTTGTAAGAGTGCGCAAGATGCTTGCTTCTCCCCAGAACCTATTAGCAAGACAGAAGTGGTGATCCCACTCCCCCAGTTTCTAGCTTTATCATGAGAATAGCAAGGAAGCAATGATCCACCCTTCTGATCTTCTAGTTTTGTCAGGAGAATAGAAAGAATTTGCCTATCCTACTATTCGGCTGGATTTTTGTTTTATCAAGAACAAGCTAGACAGGATTATTGATGGGTTTTGTCCCCAGCCTCTAATTGTTAGCTGTGATTATTCTGCTCATTCAAATTGCAGTTAAAAGACTCCACTCCATTTTTCAGGTCTCCCTCTCTTGGAGACCCCCTAGTGGCTGCTGTGGCAAGAGGTTTCTCATGTAAATAAATCTTGCTTTGCTCACTGCATGTCCACAGGGAAATTCCTTGTGAGACATGCACCCCAGGCACCTTCCTTCATCACCACTTTCCCCCATTACTTTGGTGTGGTGAAGTCATGAAAGAGTTGATGGTCTCTGGTTTCAGATGTCATGGCTTGTCGCTAGGTCGAGGTCAAGGCTTAAGTTCTCTGATTCCTCCTGGTGGTCAGCACCTGAGTCCTTCAGCTCTGCCTCAGCCTAATGGTAGAACAGAGACCTGGGGCTTCCCTGCTCTCTTAAAAACCTACTGTAAATTTCCACAGATGCACCTATGAAGTTGGTTGTGAGGAGCAAAAGTTAACAATAGGATTTTTTTTTTTTTTTGACAGGCAGAGTTAGTGAGAGAGAGAGACTGAGGGAAAAGTCTTCCCTTTTCTGTTGGTTCACCCTCCAAGTGGCCGCTCCGGCTAGCATGTTGTGGCCAGTGCGCTGTGCCATTCCTAAGCCAGGAGCCAGATGCTTCCTCCTGGTCTTGTTGGGTAGAAAGTCAATTATGAGCTTATGTGTGTGTGACATAAAGACCTAAAGAGAAAACATCTATGTCCAGCATATGCATCTGCATCTCAGTCATCCTGACAATGTTTCACTGGCAGCCTGGCCTTTGCATCCTGCCCTGCCCCCTTCTACCTGATAACCTGCCAGGTGGGGGTCCCCGCCCCTCCTGCCTGACAAATCTTCCACAATCTCCCAGATGCAGCCCAGTATCTGCATTTCAAACACCCTGCTCCCGGATCCCCATTGTTGTACTTCAACTTTAGGTCAGTGTAATTTTGACATTAGCACTCAACTTAAAACTCTGTAAACAATTTTAAAATTGTAAACCTTTTAAAACTTTTCATGACTTGCTCACACCTTCTGAAACTTTACACCCATTGTTACTTTTACATAGTCTTGAATTGTCATGTATGGACAACCTATGAAAATACATGCTAACGAACTCAGTCTCTCTTATTGAATTTAAGATGTGCAAAGTACTCTGGCCTCAGAATCAGCCCTAAAGGCATTCGGATCTGGCTGAAAAGCCCATGAGAGTATTTCAGGCATGGAAAGCCAAGACACTGGCAAAAGATCTCTGTGAGTGAGATCCCAGTGGAAAGAACAGGTCATCAAAGAAGGAGGTACCTTTCTCTGAAGGGAGGAGAGAACCTCCACTTTGACTATGACCTTGTCTAAACAAGATAAGAGTCGGAGAACTCAGAGGGCTTCCATAGCCTTGGAAACTCATGACTGGAGCATAGGGAGATTACTGATGCCACAGACAGGAGTGTCAATTGGTAAAGTCAACAACAGGAGTCACTGTGCACTTACTCCTCATGTAGGATCTCTGTCCTTAATGTGCTGTACATTGAGATTTAATGCTATAACGAGTACTCAAACAATATATTTCACTTTGTGTTTCTATGGGGGTGCAAACTGTTGAAATCCTTACTTAATGCATACTAAACTGATCCTCTGTAAATAAAAAAAAAAAAAAGAAATTATCAATTCCCAACTTGACCCTCACTGGGATTAAACATGACAACAGGTCTGCTCTGATTTCATCATCATTTAAAAAAAATCATCTATTAATTTTCACTTTATGTTTCTGTGTGGGAGCAAACTGTTGAAATCCATACTCAATGTATACTAAGCTGATCTGTATATTAAGATAATCGAAAATGAATCTTGATGTGAATGGAAGGGGAGAGGGAGTGGGAAAGGGGAGGGTTGTGGGTGGGAGGGACGGTATGGGGGGGAAGCCATTGTAATCCATAAGTCGTACTTTGGAAATTTATATTCATTAAATAAAAGTTTAAAAAACAAAAAGATGTGCAAAGTACACATAATACATTTTCCCCAAGTTTTACTTAGCACTGATGCCTAGATGACTTAAGACACTGAGTTATTAATGAATACCACACCATTATGTGAATTAGAAGTCAAAATTACATCCCCATGCTTTTAAGTAACATAAGGATAGCACCTCCTGGACAGCAAACACTAGTTCATGTTTACAACTTTGAGAAGATCTTCATCGTTAAGAGAAACAAGTTTAAAGCATATCAAAGACATGTAAAACTGAGCAAGTGAGCCACTGAGCAAACTTAAGGGCGTTTGCATTAACTCAATTCTCTGAACCAATCTGTATTGGCTTACTTTAGTTAACAACATAAAGGCTTGTATGCACAGAATTTACTTTCATTTTCATAAGACCGCTCTAGCTGGAAAGCAAAACATGAATACAGCATAGGTCACATAATCTGAATTGACTCAAACAGCTGTTGCTTTAACAAATTTTAGAGTCCCATCCTTTGAGAGTTCCAGGGATCTGACTGGAAGCCCAAAGTTGGAAGACTCAGTTTAGAATTTAAGCTGTCAGAGTCAAACCATTTACCCAAAATTAGTACATTTCTGATCAGTTGGGTAATCACTCAAACATTAAAAACAGATAAACAACATAAACAACTTCACATTGCAATTTTCCCAATCAAGACTCTAATGGCAATAGAAAAAGGCGAAACCTTCAAGACAGGTGAATGCTCTCAGATAAGTCAGGAATAGCAGCACAGAAAAGAGCTGATTATCAGCATATGAACCCATTGCTTAGGTTTCCATTAACTGCAAAGAGAAAAACCCATCAGGTTGTTAAGGGTTAATGGCTTAAGGTTCTGGCTCCCTTAGGTAAAGTCAGCAGTAGTATTGAATTGGAGATTCCTCCTGCAGAGGAAAAAAAAGCAGCCCTGGGGTGGGGGCGCTCTCCCTAGAGATATCTGGCTATGCCTGCCTGGGTGCGGCAGGCCACAAGACTGGAATAGAGTGCAGAGAAAGGCTCTGTGGTCCCCCATTTACAGGGAAGACTGCTCACACACCGGGGCCTGGCAGGATTAGCTGTGGGGTTGGGTAGGTGTGCCGTTTCACCAAGAGTGCTGGGAACCTCCTATAATTCAACCAAAGCCAGATGCAAACACTCAGTCAATTACAACAGATAGTTAACTTTAGCTACTTTCCAGATTCAGTCCTCAAGCAGTTAAAGCTTAGCAACAGTAATAGTTCACAAAAACTTTAAGAGACGCACCAGAGCTACCATAAGCTCAAAGACGGAAAACTTTCTACCAAGTTGGAAAGGGTTAACAGGTAACAGGGAACAGCTTTTCCCTAGGTGGAGAGGCCTGTGGAATTTCCCTCTTCCTTTCTCCTGGCCAGTGGTATAGGAATGGAGATGAGGAGAGCAAAAGAGTCGGGGAGGGACCCCCGGGAGGAGGAGGAAGGCTGAAAGCCACAGGGGACAAGATGTGAGTGACTGCCCTCACCTTCCCCTACGAATCTCAGCTGGAGGACAGCATAGGGAAAGGCCCTCATGTCTGGGGCTGAGTGGGGTTCGAAATCTCCTATCGCTCAAGATTACCCACTACCTAGTTGTCTGAGTTTACCTGGAGGGCCAATATTAGCCTCGACCGAAGCTAAGCCCTGCTCACGTAGGCAGTGTGACCAGGCGTCCCTCCAAGAGATAGACCTGATCCTCCGGTCGCAGTCCAGCCACAGGGAAGCCAAAGTGAGCTCAGGGGGTCTCCAGGCTCTCAGCCAACTGCCCTTCCTAATTTCCCTCCCATTCCTTACAATCCCTCTGGAGTTTTGGCCATAGCTAAGCCGTGGCCGGGGGGACTCCGCATTCTCAGAGAGCTTTGGGGTGCCAGACACTCAACGGTCACTTCCACAGATCTGGTACCACTTAAGGGAAGGAATACTGACCTCCGATGTCTTCTCAAAATCCCTTCATGGTTGCCAAAAATGTTACCAGAGAAATTCCAGGGTTCTTGTCTTTGCGCAAGAAAAGAATTCAGGCGTGAGACAGAGTAGTGGGAGGTTAAATAGCAAGGTTTATTAGGGAAGGGACATCCGTAAGGACGGATGGGCACCTCTCCGGACAGGACCTGAGAGAGTGCCCAGTCACTCAGACTGCGGTGGGAGGGAGTGAGGTTACGTGTTGAGAGGAGAGATTACACCTGGCCAGACCGGGCAGGTGGCTCAGCAGAGGCAGAGGGCTGAGCGCGCAGTCATGTTGAGGCTGGGTTTTTTTTGTTTGTTTGTTTTTGGTTTTTTTGACAGGCAGAGTGGACAGTGAGAGAGAGAGACAGAGAGAAAGGTCTTCCTTTGCCGTTGGTTCACCCTCCAATGGCCGCCGCGGCCGGCGCGCTGTGGCCGGCGCACCGCGCTGATCCCATGGCAGGAGCCAGGTGCTTTTCCTGGTCTCCCATGGGGTGCAGGGCCCAAGCACCTGGACCATCCTCCACTGCACTCCCTGGCCACAGCAGAAGGCTGGCCTGGAAGAGGAGCAACTGGGACAGAATCCGGCACCCCGACCGGGACTAGAACCCGGTGTGCCGGGGCTGCTAGGTGGAGGATTAGCCGAGGCTGGGGGTTTTTAAGGAGATAGGTCTTACTTCCCCACCTCTACTCCTCTTGGAACAAAGGGCTTTTTGGATGTAAATGGAAAAACTTCTATCTGAGTTTTCCCCTGAAGGTATCAAACTGGAGGAAGCCTAGCTGGCCCCAACCTGAGTTTAGAGGGAGGGTGAGCAAGACCCCCTAGAGAATGGGGATCCTGGAGCAGGGTGTTTGAAATGCAGATACTGGGCTGCATCTGGGAGATTGTGGAAGATTTGTCAGGCAGGAGGGGTGGGGACCCCCACCTGGCAGGTTATCAGGTAGAAGGGGGCAGGGCAGGATGCAAAGGCCAGGCTGCCAGTGAAACATTGTCAGGATGATTGAGATGCAGATGCATATGCTGGACATAGATGTTTTCTCTTTAGGCCTTTATGTCACACACACATAAGCTCATAACTGACTTTCTACCTAACAGTCTCCCATGGGTGCAGGACCCAAACACTTGGGCCATTCTCCACTGCCTTCCCAGGCCACAGCAGAGAGCTGGACTGGAAGAGGAGCAACTGGGACAGAATCCGGTGCCCTGACTGGGACTAGAACCCGGGGTGCTGGTGCCACAGGCAGAGGATTAGCCTAGTGGGATTTCTAAGAGCTGGGTGTCTACTTCTCACTGTTTCTACACACACATACACACACACACACACACATACACACTCCTCTCCTGGACAAAAGATTTCCCAGGTACAAAATTAGGTAATGTTATCAGACTCAGTAACCTTCCTTGCACCAAGCAAACAGTGTTTTCTGGGTGTGTGTTTATTGGAGGGGAAGACTAGAACCACCTATGAAGTTATTGGGATAAGGCAGGACTTTGTAGCATAAAATACTGGGCTGTAGACAGCCCATAAAGAAGTCATAGACAAGTCAAGGTCCATCTCAGCTTGTGGAATTCCTGAGATAAAAAAGTCACATACTCCCATGTTGAAGGGGAATGATTAAACAAGAACACTCTGCTAAAATTAACTGTTATGACTGTGTTGCAGAAAGCCCGATAAGTTGCTTGTGTATGGTGTTATCCTCTGTGTTGCCTTGAGCTATAGCTGGTTATGTATAAATATCGCTGAGACACTGGAATAAAGGAGCCTTGTCTTGGCTCCATTCTCTGACCCTTGTCCCTCTTTTCATTCCCACTGCCCCCTTCAGGTTCTGTTTGACTGGTGCTGCTGGCCTGCACATGCTTCTAAGACTACTGCATAACTTCTGTGGGGCACGTGTTTTGTTTCCCATGGCTGCTTTCACACACATAGGCTAACTTCTATCTTCCTATCTAAAAACATTATTGAAGAACATGAAAGCCTTCGATAGAAGAATACCCTTAGAATCAAAAGCTGAAGGAATTGTCTGATTACATGGGAAAAATTAAACACATTAAGGAAATGTCACTGGAGAAGAAGCTAAGGGTCCTTGTATTTATGCAAGAAAGAACTCAGGTGTGAGACAGAGAGCAGTGGAAAGCAAAGTAGCAAAGTTTATCAGGGTTGGGACGTCCGTAAGAACAGATGGGCACCTCTCCAGACAAACCAGAGAGAGTGCCTAGTTCACATTTAGGCTGGGGCTTTTAAGGGGCTGGGTCTTGCCTTTCCACCTTTTTGCTGTCTCCTTCTTCTCCAGAACAAGGGACTTCTTGGGTGTAAATACAAAACATTCCTTTCTGAGTTTCCCACTGAAGTCAGACAGGTGAAGCCTGGCTAGCTTAGCCAAGGGGTTTCTCTCTAGGGTGCCTGCCTTAGAGGAAGGATGCTTATCAGGCCAGGTAGAAGGGGCAGGGCCCCCTGGAAGGTTATCAGGGTCTGAGGGCAGGACTTTGCAGTGCAGATACTGGACAGCACCTGCAATGTTATTGGGTGACTTTGAAATGCGAATGCTGGACTGCTGTAGATGTCCCTTTCCTTAGGCCCTTGTCACACACACAGGTTAATTTCTGACTTCTTACCTAACAAAAAGACAGAAGAATCAAGTTATCCTGTTGAAGTAGGCATAACCTTAGGTTTCTAAATAAAACAGTTTTAATGTCAGGTCACAACAGTCAGAACCAAGGAGGAAGAAATAACTTACAGGAGATGCCTAGAAATTTGACAAAGAAAATCAGCAATTAAGTAGAAATTACTAAAAGGGAAATTGCATTAAAAATAGATTTCAAAATGAAACATTAAGACTTATATGTATATATATACATATATATGTATATATAAAGTATATATATGACTTATTACAGATATATATACATACATATACACATATATGTATCTTATTACAGATATATATATACACATATATATATATATATATCTGTAACTAAATAACTTTATTGCTTTAGCATGTTGCCCAAATCCATAGTTCTGTCTTGGCACTTATATAACATGAGAAACTCATAGAAATAATTTCCTTCTAATCTCAGCCAAAGCAACCTCACACAAAGTTATCTGCTACAAATCTGTAACATTCTTATATTCCCTTATATTCCTTAAGTTATTTGTTCTGCTTTGTTCCTCTCTCTCCTTGCCAAACACCAGTTTTATGTCATGTTAGGACAAAGATCACTTGCATTTTTTGTGCAAGGTGTCCAGTGTGTAACAAATCTTCCCAGCCAAATGAATCAGTTTACAGGTATTTATTGGGATTCCCCTCCTGGGCAAGGTTCACCAGTTCCAACAGAGTGGGGACCAAGGAAGTCATGCTTCAGAGGTTGGGAGGGCTCCTTTTATAGATACAGGGCATGGGGGTTAAAGGTTGAGATGCCTCTGATCCTCATTGGTTGACCTTTAGGTGCAGGCGGGACCTTGGAAAGGACTTTTTGTTCCTGGAAGTGTGGGCCTTCTCTCTTGTGGATCCCAAAGCTACCAATTTGTTATTTGGAACACATCTTGGGTGCCAAGACACATTATCATTCTCATTTTTCTCTTCCCTATCTATTGGTTCCTTAATTTGCATTTTGAAATAATCCTAAAAATCCTGTAAAATAAGAGCAAAGTATTTTAATAAAAGAACATGTAGAATTTCAAATTATTTTTAAGTAGTCTAAAATGGTTTGTCTTATATCAATTATTTATGTAAACAAAAAAGTCCATTGTCTTTTACAATTTTTAAAAAGCAAACAGTACAGGGGCCGGTGCTGTGGCACAGCAGGTTAATGCCCTGGCCTGAAGCGCCGGCATCCCATATGAGCACCGGTTTGAGACCTGGCTGCTCCACTTCTAATCCAGCTCTCTGCCCCAGGGTCAGCTCATATCCAACAACCACAATATGAGAGCCTCACTCCCTTAGGAAGAGCAGTGCCAGGAGGACTGGGTTGTGGATTTAGTGACCTGTTTCCTAACTGAGGAAACTGTTTCCTCCTATCCAGGAGGAAAAAGAAGGGCCAGGGGATCCCACAAATCATGGGTTCTCCCCCAAATTTCATGCATGAAATCTGGATTCTCCCTGAGAACCTGTGCATCCTAACCACACAATTTGGAAAAATACAGAGCTCTAGGGCTGAGCCAAAGTCATCACATTCAGGAATGAGAAGATAGCCAGTGTCCCATGCCAGATACCATCCTGCAAGCAGGAGACAACTAACCCCACAAACTCACCATATTCCAGATTCCAGGCATCCTTCTGATGGCTCTTGTAGTGAGAGAACTTCACAGATGACAAAGAACGAGCCTTGTGGAACCACTATAAGCAGCAGACTGGAGAAGCTGTATTTAGCAGCATGAAGAAAAAGACCCCATGTTGCTCTTCATTGTTGATTCAGTGTGTCTGATTGGACAGTTTGCTGAGCCAGTGAGCAGGCATCATGTCAGAGAAGATGCAGCCAATCAGAGTCACACCTACTAGATTTCTGTGACAGTTGGGGAGAAGGGGTGCCATTCATCCAGGCTGTGGCTGGAAGGGGTAGTGAGGTTTTGAGTCTTGGGCTCAGGTCTGGAGGTGCTCACCCTCCTGGGGCCTCGCTCTCCTAAGAGCAGGGGCTGCTATCACCTTCCTGATGACTGAACCACATGAGAGTGGGGATCTCTCCCACCCTCCAATGTCTGTGATTCTGCTGGGATCTTACGACCTGGAGCTTCCAATAAACTCCTTTACAAGAGATGAAATTTACTCAAAATTTAATGAATTCTGAGCTTTTCATTTTCTTCACTTTTTTGACTTAATTTTGTTTTAGGTCATTTTGCTTTTTTAATGATTTGAAAAATATTTAAATATACTCTATAGAAGTTTTCTAGTCTGTATTTTGTCCTTTAAAATGGCTTTCTATTTTTCCCTGCTGCTACATGGAAAGCCACTTGATATATATTGATCTTATACTCACTAATATCACTTAATTATCTTGTCAGTTTATAGTTTGTTTTGGATTACCTCTGTAGATTGTAGAGTCAACCACATATATTGAAATTTTTGTTATTTAATTGGGTGTAGAAGGGACATTCTTTAATACAATCAAGGCAATTTATGAAAAAACCACAGGCAGCATCATAGCGAATGGGGAGAGGTTGGAAGCATTTCCACTTGTGAGAGGCCAGAGCCATGCCATGACAGGCTTCTCACAAGACAAAAAAACTGACTAGGCCCAAGATGCCCCTGGTATGAGAAGATGAAACCTGACACCGGGCAGTCCTTGGTCCTGTCTGCAGGACCAGGTGGAGGCAACCAATAAGGTGGGCCAACCTTGCTCCTGCAGGCCCAGGGGAAGGAAGGAATGCAGATGTAATACTTGTTTGCCTGGGAACTATAAAACCCTGAGAACAAAGAGAAGGGGGTCTTGGTCTCCCAGCACTGCATTGCATGGGAGGCTGGGGCCCCAGCATGCTGGACCTACAAATAAAGTCCCTTAGTTCTTTGCATTACGGTGAGTCTCACTGGTTCTTTCTATCTGGGCAATCTGGAACACAACACACTGAGATCTGGTACCAGACAGCGATGCCCACTCTCATCACTGCTATTCAATATAGTACTGGAAGTTTTTGCCAGAGCCATTTGGCAAGAAAAAGAAATTACAGGGATACAAATTGGGAAGGAAGAACTCAAACTATCCCTCTTTGCAGACAATATGATTCTTTATTTAGGGGATCCAAAGAACTCTACTAAGAGACTATTGGAACTCATAGAAGAGTTTGGCAAAGTTGCAGGATATAAAATCAGTGCACAAAAATCAACAGCCTTTGTATACACAGGCAATGCCATGGCTGTGAAAGAACTTCTAAGATCAATACTACTCACAATAGCCACAAAAACAAATACCTTGAAATAAACTTAACCATGGATGTCAAAGATCTCTATGATGAGAATTACAAAACTTTAAAGAAAGAAATAGAAGAGGATACCAAGAAATGGAAAAATCTTCCATGTTCATGGATTAGAAGAATCAATATCTTCAAAATGTCCATTCTTCCAAAAGCGATTTATGCATTCAATATGATGCCAATCAAAATACCAAAGACATTGTTCTCAGATCTGGAAAAAAATGATGCTGAAATTCATATGGAGGCACAGGAGACCTCAAATAGCTAAAGCAATCTTGTACACAAAAACAGAGCTGGAGGCATCACAATACCAGATATCATGACATACTACAGGGCAGTTGTAATCGAAACAGCATGGTACTGGTGCAAACACATGGATAGACCAGTGGAACAGAATAGAAACACCAGAAATCAGTCCAAACATGTACAGCCAACTTATATTTGATCAAGGAGCTAAAACCAATTCCTGGAGCAAGGACAGTTTGTTCAACAAATTGTGCTAGGAAAACTGGATTTCCACATGCAGAAGTATGAAGCAAAACCACACCTTACACCTTACACAAAAATCCACTCAACTTAGATTAAAGATCTATGCTTACTACCCGACACCATCAAATTATTAGAGAACATGGGAGAAACCCTGCAAGATATAGGCACAGGCAGACTTCTTGGGAAAACCCTAGAGGCACAGGCAGTCAATGCTAAAATTAACAATTGGGATTACAGCAAATTGAGAAGTTTCTGTACTGCAAAAGAAACAGTCAGAAAATTAAAGAGGCAACCAACAGAATGGGAAAAAATGTTTGCAAATTATGCAACTGATAAAGGATTAATAACCAGAATCTATGAAGAGATCAAAAAACTCCACAACAACAAAACAAACAACCCAGTTAAGAGATGGGCCAAAGACCTAAGCAGACATTTTTCAAAAGAGGAAATCCAAATGGCCAACACATGAAAAAATGTTCAGGATCACTAGCCATCAGGGAAATGCAAATCAAAACCACAATGAGGTTTCACCTTGCCCCAGTTAGAAGGGCTTTCATACAGACATCAATGAACAGATGCTGGTGAGGATGTGGGAAAAAAAGCACACTAATCTATGGTTGGTGGGAAGGTGAACTGGTAAAGCCATTACATAAGACACTTTGGAGATTCCTCAGAAATCTGAATATAGCCCTACCACATGACCCAGCCATCCCACTCCTTGGAATTTACCCAAGGGAAATTAAATTTGTAAATAAAAGAGCTATCTGTACCTCAGTGTTTATTGCAGCTCAATTCACAATAGCTAAGACATGGAATCAACCTAAATGCCCATCAGCAGAAGACTGGATAAATAAATTATGGGATATGCACTCTATAGAATACTACACAGCAATTTTTTAAAAATCCAGTCATTTGCAACAAAATGGAGGAATCTGGAAAACATCATGCTTAGTGAAATAAGCCAGTCCCAAAGCGACAAATATCATATGTTCTCCCTGATCTGTGACAACTAACTGAGCACCTAAAAGGAAGCCTGTAGAAGTGAAACTGACACGATGAGAAACAATGACTTGATCAGCCCTTGTCCTGACTGTTTAGGAGTAGCTTACTATTTTATTCTTTTTAGTATTTCCTTTTTCTACTTAATACCATTGATTGAACACTTTAATTAACATACAATTATTCTTAGGTGTTTAAATTCAACTGAAAATTGATCCTTGTCAAAAATAAGAGTGGGAATAAGAGAGGTACATTTTGGCAGATGCTCACTTGGACTTACCCCTAATGGTAGAGCTAGAAACATGCCATGGGGCTCCAAATCCCATTAAGTTGGCATGTACCAATGCCATATTACTAGTCAAAGTGATCAGTTTAAATTCATAATTGATCATAAAGATGGGATTAATTGTCAAAGGGATCACATAAATAAGATAAGTGCCTGCTAAAAATAATTGAAAAAATTAAAAAGGAGAGAATGATCCAACATGGGAAGCAGGATACACAGCAGACTCAGAATCACAAATGCCCTAAACAGCACTCTGGCCTCAGAATCAGCCCTTAAGGCATTCAGATTTGGCTAAAAAGCCCATGAGAGTTTCTCAGGCATGGAAAGCCAAGACACTGTGGCAAAAAAATGACCTAAATGAACAATCTTTGTGAGTGAGATTCCTGTGGAAAGAACAGGCCATCAAAGAAGGAGGTACCTTTCTCTGAAGGGAAGAGAGAACTTCCACTTTGATTATGGCCTTGTCTACATAAGGTCAGAGTTTGTGAACTCAAGAGATTTCCATAGCCTTGGCAGCTCATGACAAGAGGCTCGGGTGATAACTGACATCATAAATAAGAGTGCCAATTGTTAAATCAACAACAGGAGTCACCCTGCACTTACTTCCCATGTAATATCTGTGTCCTTAATGTTTTGTGCTATGTGAATTAATGGTAAGACTAGTATTCAAACAATACTTTACACTTTGTGTGTCTGTGCATTTGCAATCTGTTGAAATCTTTCGTTAGTATATAATAAGTATATACTGTATATAAAGATAATTAAAAATGAATCTTAATGAAGAATGGGATGGGAGGAGTAGGAGATGGGATGTTCTGCAGGTGGGAGGGTGATTTTGGGGAGAAAAACTGCTATAATCCAAAAGTTGTATTTTCAAAATTTGTATTTATTAAATAAAAGTTTTCTAAAAACAAAATAAAATTTTGTTGTTTAAAATTTGATCCATTTATCTGATGCTTCTATTTTGTTGTTTCATTTTCCTTACTACACTTCTAGTACAATGTTGCAGAAATAGAATGGGAGGAGGTAGCTTTGTCAGGGTAAACTCCCAGGAAAAGAGCTTTCATTGTCTTATCTTAATGATACTGGTTGTTATAGGCTCCTCAGAGACAATTTTAATTATAATAAAAAATTCTGATATTTTACTTCTCTGCTAAGTTTCTTTAAAGCTTAGATGCTGAATTTAATCAAATGCTTTCTAGCATTAAGCTTAAATATTTATGGATTTTATTCTTTTATTTTTAATGATTTATTTGAAAGGCATACTGATAGAGACTTTCATCCATTGGTTCACATCTCATTGGATGACAACAACCAAGCTGGACTTAGCTGAAGCCATCAGACAGGAATACTAGCTGGATCTCACACATGAGTGTCAGAGACTCAGTATTTGGGCCATTTTCTGCTGCTTTCCCAGGTGGAACAGCAGGGAACTGGGAAAATGTCAATCATTCAGAATTTAATCTAGCACTCTGATATGGGACTCCAGCATCACAGCTGGTGGGTTAACCCACTGTGCCACAAGGGGAGCCATTGATTTTGAGTATTTTTCTTTTCTTTTTTTTTTTTTAGGCAGTAGCTTGATGTACTATATATATATATTTACATACATACATACATATATATATTTGAAAGGCAGAATTACAAACATACACACAAACACACACACACACACAGAGAATCTATCGGTGATGGCTAGGTCTGTGACAGATTGAAGCAGGAGGCTTGAACTCCATCTGGGTCTTCCACAAGGGTGCAGAGGCCCAAAGCCTTGGGTCATCTTTCACTGCATTCTCAGGCCTATTAGCAGGGAACTAGATCAGAAGTGCAGAAGGGGCTGGCGCTGTGGTGTAGCAGGTAAAGCCACCACCTACAGTGCCAGCATCCCATATGGATGCCAGTTTGAGTCCTGGCTGCTCCACTTCTGATCCTGCTCTCTGACTGGGAAAGCAGTAGAAGATGGCCCAAGTCATCAGGCAGCTACCCTTGAGTGGGAGATCCAGAGAGAGTTCCTAGCTCCTGGCTTCAGATCAGCTCAGCTCCATCCATTACAGCCGTCTGGAGAGTGAATCAATGGATGGAAGACCTCTTTTTCTCTGTTTCTCCCTCTCTGTAGCTCTGCCTTTTGAATAAGTAAATAAATCTTTAAAAAAAAGAAAGAAGTGTAGCAGTTAGTACATGAAGCAGTGCCTATATAGGGTGTCATCATTTCAGACAGTGGACCCAAGATATATTTTTAATAACTGTAATGCTTGATATCTTGGGGATATTTGAATAGGTAAACACACAGGTAAATGACATACATCCCAGGGTTCATCCTTACCTTTTGGGTAGAGCTAAACATCAATGGCTCCTCAGCACTCCAATTCAGAACCACTCTCAGAGGGCTTATACACGGCACTGATGAGTAAACTTGCTTCGAGTGTTCCACATGAGAAATTACTGAAGTGCGTCAACTGGACTCTCTAGGGAGCAATAGTGATGTGCAGTAAAACTCCAAATCCAGTGAACTGTTGGCACCTGTCTGTTGGGTCTTGTGCCTACTCATGTGGGTTAAGGGAGCACAGGAAGGCTGCAAAGACTGCAGCTGACAAACCTGTCATTTGGAGGTTCAGAAAAGGGAGCAGCAGCATCTTTCTGTAACTTGGGGTCCCAGCAGGGAAATCTTGTGATGTTTCCTCCCACTAGCACAGAGGCTGCTTCACTCCTCTGGGATCAGGCCCCAGATTTCAGGTCTCTACAAAATTGAAATGTTCTTTTGCACCCCCAGCCAGTGCTGAAGTGTTCTATGACCCCTTGCTACCTGACAGCTGCTGTCATCTCAGCATCCCTTGTGACCTGGAGGATGGATGGGCTCTTGTGGTACAGTGTCCTGTTCAGAAACTCAGTCTCAGAGGAAACAGGTTTGGAGGAGTGGTGGCTCGGTTTCTGAATACAAGGGACACTTATAACATGTTGAGGTACTGTAGAGTCTGACACATACAAACCCCTTGACAAATGCTTGCCATCCCAGGAGCACTCTCAAAACATTGGGGGGGGGGGACATTGTTGTGACATAGTGGCTTAAGCCACTTCCAGTGATGCTAGCATCCCATGTGGATGCCAGTTTGAGACTTGACTGCTCCATTTCTGATCCAGTTCAATACTAGCATGCCTTGGAAAGCATCAGAAGATGGCCCAGGGGCCAGTGCTGTGGCATAGCAGGTGAAGCCACAGCCTGCAGTGCTGGCATCCTGTATAGGCATCAGTTTGAGTCCTGGAAGCTCCACTTCTGATCCAGCTCTCTGCTATGGCCTGGAAAAGCAGTGGAAAATGACCCAAGTCCTTGGGCTCCTGCACCCACATGGGAAGACCTGCAGGAAGCTCCTGGCTCCTGGCTTCAGATGGGTGCAGCTCCGGCCATTGTGGCCAACTGGGGAGTAAACCAGTGGATGGAAGACCTTTCTCTCTCTCTCTCTGCCTCTCCTTTTCTCTCTGTGTAACCCTGATTTCCAAATAAGCAAAATAAATCTTAAAAAAAGAAGATGGCCCAAGGAGTTGGGCCCCTGCCTGCCATGTGGGAGGCCTGGATGAAGCTCCTGGCTTCTGGCTTCAGCTCAGCCCATCTCTGGATATTGCAGGCATTTGTGGAGTGAACCAGTGAGAGGAAGGTCTTTCTCTCTCTCTCTCTCTCTCTCTCTCTCTGTGTGTGTGTCTCTTCTCTCTGTAGCTCTATTTCAAATAAATAGATTTTTAAAAAGACTTAGAAAACAACCTACCAAACATTCTACATGCTGGGCACAGGATCAGTTCCCAGTGTCTGGGTCCCTGTTCATTGTAGTGATGTTATCACACCATTGCATTCATTGGCTAGATGATTTCAGACACAACCAGGAAGATACTCAAAGATTTATTTTTTAAAAATAGATTTATTTATTTATTTGAAAGGCAGAGGGCTGGCTTTGAGGGGTAATGGGTAAAGTTAGCACCTGTGATGCTGCCATCTTATATGTTTATGTTCTGGCTGCTCCATTTCCAGTCCAGCTCCCTGCTAATGGCCTGGGAAAAGCAACAGAGGATGGCACAAGTGTTTGAGCTCCAGCCACTCGCACGGAGACTGGAAGAATCTCCTGACTCATGGCTTTAGCCTGAACTGACACCAGCCATTGTAGCCATCTGGAGGGAGTGAACAAGCAGATGGAAGATTTCTCCCTCTGTCTCTGTCTCTTCCTCTCTCTGTACAACTCTGACTTTCAAAAGAAACAAATGAATCTTTAAAATATAGAAGTCTGAGTGACAGAGAAGGAGAAAGATAGATAGTTGAAAGAGAGAGAGAGAGAGAGATCTTCCATCTATTAGTCTACTCTCCAAATGGCCACAATAGCTGAGGCTGAACCAGAACAAATCCAGGAGCCTGGAACTCCATTCAGGTCTCCCATGTGGGTGTAGGGGCCCAAGTACTTGGGTGATGACTCCACTGCTTTCCAACATGTATTTATAGGGTGTTGGATTGGAAGAGGAGCAGTAAGGACTCAAATGAATGCTCATACAAGATGCTGGCATTGCAGGTTGAGGCCTAATATTTCCACCATAGTGCTGGCCATGATTTTCACAGATTTCTATTGGTCATGATGGAACACAAGGAGACTAATATGTGAAAGACCCTGAGACACTGGAACATCTAGAAGAAAAGTCAACCAAAGAAACAACCTGAGATGTGTTAAATAGCCTCCAGGAACAAGTCTGAGTGAAACCTACATTTGTTCTCAGGAAAATAAATTTTTCTCTGCCTTCTACTGCAGTTTAGTTCACAGGTTCCAGTGCAAATATGGAATAGGAAATAATCATCAAGAACATGAACATAAAACTCACTTGCTGGGACTGGCATTGTGGTACAGCACATTAAACTATCACTTATGATGCCTGTATCTCCTATCAGAGTGCCAACTTGAATCCTTGCTGGGTTCTTTCTGATCCAATCTCCTAACCTGTGCCTAGGAATTAGCAGATAATGGCTTGACTCCTTGCCACCCAGATGAAATAATCAGATGGGGTTCCTGACTGCTAGCTTCAGTCTGGCCCAGGCCCAACTGTTGCAGCCATTTAGGGGAGGGAACCAGTGAATGGAAATCTCTCTCTCTCTTTGCTCCTCCTTCATGTATGTGAATCTCCTTCCCTGTCACTCTTTCAGCAAAATAAAATCTCCCATCATGATCAAGCATTTGGGGATATGACACTTTAGCAGGAAATGGATTGATTTGTTCAGAGTGCTCAAAGCAGCTTTTTTATATCCCACACTTACATTTTTATAGCACTTATTATGCCATCAGTGTGTTTTCATTCATTTTCTTGTATCTAGTCTGTGACCTATTAAAAAGCAGCCTTCCTGATTGTGTCTTTTTGCTGCTCCATCCCATATATTTAGAATAGTGTCTAGTGCCTGACATGTAAAGAACATTTGCTGAATGAGCAAACTTAGCTATTTACTAAATGTTATGGGGGAGCTCACGTATAATCAATCCATTTATAAAATAAAGCTCAGCAGACTATGGAACGTTTATATTTTATATAAAATATATATGACTTTGCAGTCTGCCTTTGAACTTGGTCATAAGCATCAGCATCCTGGTCTCCTAAATTTGTTGTGGGCAGTAAGAAGATTTCTGTCTGCTCTGCTTAAAGGTCCCCTTGGTTCTCTGTATTCAAAGATCTTTTCTACTGGTAACCTTCCATGTCCACCTGGTTTCTCTGTATCTAAGTCTTGACTTAAGGATTGTGTTTGTTGATATAGATCCCAGCTCAAAACTCAGAATGGGGGCTGGCACTGTGGTGTAGTGGGTAAAGCCACCAACTATACTGCTGGCTTTCCATATGGGTACCAGTTCGAGTCCCGGCTGCTCCACTTCTGATCTAACTCTCTACTGTGGCCTGAGAAAGCAGCAAAAGATGGTACAGGTTCTCGGGCCCCTGTACCCATGTGGGAAATCCGGAAGAAGCTCCTGGCTCCTGGCTTTGGATTGGCTCAGCTCCGGCCATTTTAGCCATCTGGGGAATGAACCAGCAGATGGAAGACCTGCCTCTCTGCCTCTTCTTCTTTCTCTGTGTAACTCTGCCTTTAAAATAAATAAATAAATCTTTGAAAAAAACTTCAAAATGAACCCACTGAAATATTTTTGATTTTCTTTTTTATTTCTTCTTCAAGCCAATGGCTATTTGACAGTATGGATTGAGATCAACATATGTGACTTTTCCAGTTTTTCTAGAATAGATTTTGATTTTTATTCTAATGGAGATATGAAGGACAATGGTAAGACTTCAATTTTCTGAAAATTGATGACCCATATTTTCTGAATTAACAGATGATCCCACCTGGAGAATTTTTGACAGCTATTGAGAAGAACACATGTTCTGCTGCTGTTGGGTAGAATGCTCTCTGTGTAACTGTTAGGAAAAGTTGATTTACAGTGTTGTTCAAATAAATCTACCACTCTCTATTGATTTCCTACCTAGATATTCTCTTTTATTTTGAAAGTCCAGTATTGACCTCTTTTGTTTGTTCCATTGCTGTTTATCCCTTCAGAGCTGTCAACATTTGCTTTATATATTGTAGTGTTCTGAGGTTGAGTATACAGCTTGTTCAGGTGAACAACTCAAGAATATCAAGAATAATATGGGAACAAAATGAGGAATTTAAAATATACATAGAACCATGAAGAAGAATCAATTTTCAAGAGGTAGAAAATGGTGAATAAAAAGAAAAAAAAAATAAAAACTTCTACTCCAAGGAAATACAACAGAAGAATAATTTTGTTATGCAGAAATGAGGTTGGATTTGTATGATCCTCAAGCTCTGATGCATTTTCCTGGCATAAAACCATGCCTTCTACTGAGAACATTGTCCCAGGACTTCTTCAGGGAGTGATCCATCCCATCAGTGCAAGTGTGAAGTGAGGATAGTACTAACTCCTGCTACAGGGGCAAGGGTCATGCTTGTTCTTCCTGCTGTGGAATTTTTGGTACATGAGGAATTGGGGCTCAAGTGTGCACATCTTTTGAGGAAATGCACAGGTTCCATGATTTAGCCCTGGCTATGAACAAACGGTCCCTATCTTCATAACAAGGCACACCTGCTTCCGCCTAAGTGTAAGATGCCCAGCGGTGAACAAATTATGTTTCCCTCAAACACAGCCAGGAGGGAGGGAACCCAGGCCTCACTCACATTGAGCATGGCTTCTGCACTCTGTCATCAGTGTCTTTAGTGAGAGAAGAAGGCATCTGCTCATTCCTATTTAAAAAAAAAATCAACATAGCAGCTCAGCAAAATGGAATCAGAAATGTTATTGTGGAAATGGGCAAATATAAGACATGGTACAAAAATAATCACTATTAACTGCACTTCTGAGAAAGCATAACATGTTAACTTTTATGAGATGTCTATTTGACTTTTTTCACATCAAGAGTTCTTTTTTGTTTTAAAGATTTGTCTTATTTATTTCAAACAGAGGTAGAGAGGTAGAGACAGAGAGATCTTCCATCCACTGGTTACTCCCCAAATGGCCACAATGGCCTGAGCTGGGCCAATGTGAAGCCAAGAGCCAGGAGTTTCTTCCAGGTACCCCATGTGGGTGCTGGGCCAAAGCACTTGAGACACTTTCCACTGTTTTCCCAGGCACATTAGTGAAGAGTTGGATGGAAAGTGGAGCACCCAAGACTCAAACCGGCAGCCATATAAGATGTAGGCATCACAGGCTGGAGCTGTGCCACAGCTCCAGCCCCTATTTGACCACTTTTTAAATGTACTGTTAGTGTGGTACTGATAAAACAAAATACAGCTGATGAATTTTATCATTTAAGCATTTCTAAGTGTATGTTGAGTAGTGTTGAGTATAAGCAAATTGCTGTGTGACTAATATTCAGAACTGTTTTTCCTTATGAGACTGAAATTCTCTACCCAATGAATAAATTTTTTTTTTTTGATAGGCAGAGTGGACAGTGAGAGAGAGAGAAACAGAGAGAAAGGTCTTCCTTTGCCATTGGTTCACCCTCTAATGGCCGGTGTGCCTGCACACACGCTGATCCAATGGCAGGAGCCAGGTGCTTCTCCTGGTCTCCCATGCGGGTGCAGAGCCCAAGCACTTGGGCCATCCTCCACTGCACTCCCTGGCCACAGCAGAGAGCTGGCCTGGAAGAGGAGCAACCGGGACAGAATCCGGCACCCCGACTGGGATTAGAACCTGGTGTGCTGGTGCCACAAGGCAGAGGATTATCCTATTGAGCCGTGGTGCCGGCTTAAAAATTTCTTATAATTCCACCATCCCTAACTCCAAGTAACTGCCATTCTACTTGCCATTGCTCAGGCTACAGAGTCTTTAGGAGGTGCAGTGATTTTTCAGGGTCATATAACTGAGAGGGTAGAGGGAACCATGTTGGAACTCAGTTCTGTCTCTGCAAAGCTGGGTCTTGATTGTACCCAGGTACTCCCTGAGGTTTTTGGATTAGGCTACATGGCACACATGTGTGTGATTATGGACATGGCATGAGGCAGATGGAGGATGAGACTTTGGAGAGGTCTTTTCTGCTGAGGAATCGCATGAAAGTGGATCCCAAAAACTGAAATCAATTTTTTGATGGAAGTCTATAATTGGACCTGGAACTCAGGTTGTCAAGCTTTCTTTGCTGAAGACCCACTGGAGAAAGCCATGTGTTCTGCTCTTCTGTCCTGACTCTCCAGGTGCCCAGACTCAAGAAATTCTGCAGATATTGACTCAGCTCTCACTATTGATACCTCAGACATTTGGGCAGGAAGGACCCCATGGTGACATGGGTTGTCCCAAAGAAGGAAACTCTAGGCAAGGTCACCACTCTGATCCCACTTGGGCATTGCAACACTACTTCCCATTTTGTGTGTGTGTTTGGGAGCCTCATGTAGGGTATTCTGTCCCACATAGGAACAATTTATTGGAAGAGTTAAAATATGGGTCAGCCTGTTATGTCTACACTCTAGGTCATGGCAGACAGAATGGGAAGAATGATGAGATGGTGCTCATCTTTTATGTGAATCCTAAGCTAGAGAAATGTTCAGGCAGAAATCTGTTTGGCTTTGCTAACAGAAAGTTACCTGGAACAGAAACAGTATTGACAACTAACTAAAAAAGAAGAGAAAAGACCCAAATCAATAAAATCAGAGATGAAAAAGGAAATGTAACAACAGACACCACAGAAATAAAAAGAATCATCAGAAATTACTACAAGGACTTGTATGCCAGCAAACAGGGAATCTATCAGAAATGGATAGATTCCTGGACACATGCAACCTGCCTAAATTGAACCAGGAAGACATCGAAAACCTAAACAGACCCATAACTGACACAGAAATTGAAACAGTAATAAAGGCCCTCCCAACAAAGAAAAGCCCAGGACCAGATGGATTCACTGCTGAATTCTACCAGACATTTAAAGAAGAACTAACTCCAGTTCTTCTCAAACTATTCAGAACAATCGAAGAAGAGGGAATCCTCCCAAATTCTTTCTATGAAGCCAGCATCACCTTAATTCCTAAGCCGGAAAAAGATGCAGCACTGAAAGAGAATTACAGACCAATATCCCTGATGAACATAGATGCAAAAATCCTCAATAAAATTCTCGCCAATAGAATGCAACAACACATCAGAAAGATCATCCACCCAGACCAAGTGGGATTTATCCCTGGTATGCAGGGATGGTTTAATGTGCACAAGACAATCAATGTGATACACCACATTAACAGACTGCAGAAGAAAAACCAAATGATTATCTCAATAGATGCCGAGAAAGCATTTGATAAAATACAACACCTGTTCATGATGAAAACTCTAAGCAAATTGGGTATAGAAGGAACATTCCTCAATACAATCAAAGCAATCTATGAAAAACCCACAGCCAACATCCTATTGAATGGGGAAAAGTTGGAAGCATTTCCACTGAGATCTTGTACCAGACAGGGATGTCCACTCTCACCACTGCTATTCAATATAGTTCTGGAGGTTCTAGCCAGAGCTATTAGGCAAGAAAAGGAAATTAAAGGGATACAAATTGGGAAGGAAGAACTCAAACTATCCCTCTTTGCAGATGACATGATTCTTTAGGGGACCCAAAGAACTCTACTAAGAGACTATTGGAACTCATAGAAGAGTTTGGCAAAGTAGCAGGGTATAAAATCAATGCACAAAAATCAACAGCCTTTGTATACACAGACAATGCCATGGCTGAGGAAGAACTTCTAAGATCAATCCCATTCACAATAGCTACAAAAACAATCAAATACCTTGGAATAAACTTAACCAAGGACGTTAAAGATCTCTACAATGAAAATTACAAAACCTTAAAGAAAGAAATAGAAGAGGATACCAAGAAATGGAAAAATCTTCCATGCTCATGGATTGGAAGAATCAACATCATCAAAATGTCCATTCTCCCAAAAGCAATTTATAGATTCAATGCAATACCAATCAAGATACCGAAGACATTCTTCTCAGATCTGGAAAAAATGGTGCTGAAATTCATATGGAGGCACAAGAGACCTCGAATAGCTAAAGCAATCTTGTACAACAAAAACAAAGCCGGAGGCATCGCAATACCAGATTTCAGGACATACTACAGGGCAGTTGTAATCAAAACAGCATGGTACTGGTACAGAAACAGATGGATAGACCAATGGAACAGAATTGAATCACCAGAAATCAACCCAAACATATACAGCCAACTTATATTTGATCAAGGATCTAAAACTAATTCCTGGAGCAAGGACAGTCTATTCAATAAATGGTGCTGGGAAAACTGGATTTCCACGTGCAGAAGCATGAAGCAAGACCTTACACCTTACACAAAAATCCACTCAACATGGATTAAAGACCTAAATCTACGACCTGACACCATCAAGTTACTAGAGAACATTGGAGAAACCCTTCAAGATATTGGCACAGGCAAAGAATTTCTGGAAAAGACCCAGGAGGCACAGGCAGTCAAAGCCAAAATCAACTATTGGGATTGCATCAAATTGAGAAGTTTCTGTACTGCAAAAGAAACAGTCAGGAGAGTGAAGAGACAACCGACAGAATGGGAAAAAATATTTGCAAACTATGCAACAGATAAAGGGTTAATAACCAGAATCTACAAAGAGATCAAGAAACCCCACAAAAACAAAACCAACAACCCACTTAAGAGATGGGCCAAGGACCTCAATAGACATTTTTCAAAAGAGGAAATCCAAATGGCCAACAGGCACATGAAAAAATGTTCAAGGTCATTAGCAATCAGGGAAATGCAAATCAAAACCACAATGAGGTTTCACCTCACCCCGGTTAGAATGGCTCACATGCAGAAATCTACCAACAACAGATGCTGGCAAGGATGTGGGGAAAAAGGGACACTAACCCACTGTTGGTGGGAATGCAAACTGGTCAAGCCACTATGGAAGTCAGTCTGGAGATTCCTCAGAAACCTGAAGATAACCCTACCGTTCGACCCAGCCATCCCACTCCTTGGGATTTACCCAAAGGAATTTAAATTGGCAAACAAAAAAGAGGTCTGCACCCTAATGTTTATTGCAGCTCAATTCCCAATAGCTAAGACCTGGAACCAACCTAAATGCCCATCAACGGTAGACTGGATAAAGAAATTATGGGATATGTACTCTTTAGAATACTATACCGCAGTAAGAAACAATGAAATCCAGTCATTTGCAACAAAATGGAGGAATCTGGAAAATATCATGCTGAGTGAAATAAGCCAGTCCCAAAGGGACAAATACCATATGTTCTCCCTGATCGGTGACAACTGACTGAACACCAAAAAGGAAACCTGTTGAAGTGAAATGGACACTATGGGAAACGGTGACTTGATCAGCATAGCCCTGACTGTTAATGAACAACTTAATACATTATCCCTCTTAGTATGCAAACTGTTGAAATCTTTACTTAATGCATACTAAACTGATCCTCTGTAAAAAAAAAAAAAAAAAAAAAAAGAAATTATCAATTCCCAACTTGACCCTCACTGGGATTAAACATGACAACAGGTCTGCTCTGATTTCATCATCATTTAAAAAAAATCATCTATTATTTTTCACTTTATGTTTCTGTGTGGGAGCAAACTGTTGAAATCCATACTCAATGTATACTAAGCTGATCTTCTGTATATTAAGATAATCGAAAATGAATCTTGATGTGAATGGAAGGGGAGAGGGAGTGGGAAAGGGGAGGGTTGTGGGTGGGAGGGACGGTATGGGGGGGAAGCCATTGTAATCCATAAGTCGTACTTTGGAAATTTATATTCATTAAATAAAAGTTAAAAAAAAAAAAAAACCAGTCACTTGAGAAGACTGTATCTGCTAGAGCTAAGCCTTGCAAACCCATCTTTTGACTCCAAGGTATTTACTCTATGGAAATGTAAAGATTATGTTCATAAAAATATATACAATAATGTCCAAAGATACACTACTCACAATATTCATAAACTGTAAATCACCAAAGTTTCTACCATGGGAGAATGAATATATGCAAATTGATATGTACTCATTCCATGATAAGCTTATATTTCCAAGAAAATGATGGAACTGAAACTATATACAACTACATGGATGAATCTTACAACACTGACCAAAAGAAAAAGAGTGGCTATGGTATAAATAAATATAGATATATAAGTATAAAATGAAACACAATTATTTTATTAATATTGGATTCATAAATATGTAAATCAATCTATGATATTGGAAGTCATGGTCATGGTCTTTCTTGGGCTCTAAGTACATGAAACAAACTTCTTGCATTCTCAAAATAAGCTGTTACTTGATCTGGGTGTTGGTGACAAATGCATGTTCCCTTTGTGTACTTTCCCCTATGTACAATGTACTCCAATACAATTTTGGTTAATAAAAAGAATAAACAGAAAAAAAAAAGAAACAGTATTGATAGCCAGATGGTGTTATGATACCACCAGACCTACCTTTAGAACCATTGCACAGGGGCCAGTGCTGTGGCACAGTGGGTTAATGCCCTGGCCTGAAGTGCTGGCATCCCATATGGATGCTGGTTCAAGTCCTGGCTGCTCCACTTCCCATCCAGCTCTCTGCTATGGCCTGGGAAAGCAGTGAAAGATGGCCAAAGTCCTTGGGCCCCTGCACCCACTTGGGAAACCTGGAAGAAGCTCCTGGCTCACAGCTTTGGATCAGTGCAGCTCCAGCCATTAGGGCCAATTGGGGAGTGAACCATCAGATGGAAGACCTCTCTCTCCCTCTCTGCTTCTCCTTTCTTTGTGTAATTGACTTTCAAATAAAGAAATAATTAGATCTTTTTTTAAATAACAGAACCATTGCATGAAGTTGAAAATGTACTTAACAGAGTCGTATACTTCTCCCTGGGTGAGGAGCAATTGCACCACACTGACAATGAAACCCAATGCTGAATCACTTTGAGTGCACATGCAAAGAGATCTTCATAACCATGGCCTGGAAATGGCCAATAAGATCTCCTGCTCCTGTTCTTTTAAAAAATGGAACACTGTGGGGAGCAACTCAGACTAGACTGTTACTCGAATTAAGACTTATTCTATGCATCTGCTCTCCCACAATATGGCGCTGGGAGAGGAGGAAACAGCTTCTACACAGCTGCCTCCAGTTCAACCAATAAACTGTAGGACCTGCTCCTGATTGGAGGAGAGCAGCATACTCGGCTTGTGGGTAGCAGAGTTGGGATTGGTGGAAGAGGACTATAAAGGAGGAGAGAGACAACATGCACCAGGAACATCTATCTGAAAGAACACCTGAGCAGCCCCCGAGAGAGCCGGCCGGCGGTGTGCCGCTCCCCCGCAGAAGTGGGGAAAGTGGCAGGGGGAACCGCCCTTCCACGGAGGTGGAAGGGATGGTAGCCAACCCGGGAAGAACCAGCAGCAAACCCGGGGAGGGCCGAGCAGACGAAAGAACAGCGCAGGGTCCTGTGTCGTTCCTCCATGAAGAGGGGGAGCGACAGAACACCCAATTGTGTTGGTGAAGATACAAAGATTTTCAGCCACATGTGCATTGTTTGTGGTAATGTAAAATGACACAATCACCACAGAAAATAGTGTCTCTTAATTAAATTAAAAATGGAATTTTTATGTGATCTGATACTCTCACTTCTGAGTATACATCTAAAAGTATTGAAAATTCAATATAAGCAAAGTATAAATACTATTCAACACAGCATAATTCACTGTAGCCAAGATTTCTAGTGTAGCCTGTACTCAGTGAAAAGTTATGCAGGCACAGAAGAAAAGGAAATCCTGTGACATGGATGAACCTTGAATATATTTTGCTAAATGAAATTAGCCACAAATATCATCCCCAAAGGAAAAATACTGCAAGATTCTAATCATATGAAATAAATAAAGTAGCTAGAGGGACCTGCACTGTGGGGCAGTGGGTTTAAGCTCTTGCCTACAGTGCCAGCATCCCATAGGGTTGCTGGTTCTAGTCCTGGCTGCTCCACTTCTGATCCAGAACTCTGATATTCCTGGGAAAGCAGGAGAAGATGGCCCAAGACCTTGGGCCCCTGCATCCGAGTGGTAAGCCTGGAAGAAACTCCTGGCTCCTGGCTTCAGAATGGCTCAGCTTTGGTTATCTCAGCATTTTGGGGAGTGAACCAGTGGATGAAAGACCTCTCTCTCTGGCTCTACCACTCTCTAACTCTGTCTTTCAAGTAAATAAAATAAATCTTTAAAATAAATAAAATAGCCAGAATACTAGAAACAGAAAGTAGAAGAGTGGTTATGGATGGTAGAAGGATATGCTATTCAGTAGAAATGGAATTTTTAGATAAAAAAAATCCTAGAGATCTGGTGTGTGTGTGTGTAGACACATGTATATGTCATTTACCTTAGAATGACAGCTGCCCTTGTGAGATACAGTACTCAAGCCCTCTTCTACCTGACCCTGGATAAGAAAAGGGCTCCCTCTGTTGGTCTTTGGTCACTCTTTGGGTGCTTGTGAGTAGGGCTGGTGGCAGGCTATTCCCAAAAGAGTGGAGATTCATGACTGGTGTTATCTAGGAATGTTGGGAAGACTGCAATGATGTCTCCTTTCTCTCCAGTTTGGTCTCCTTAGTTATCACACTCTCTTTGGGTGAGAATACAGGAAGATACACCAGTCTCTGCTGAGTTTATGATGATGCAACTGCAGTTCAGTCCTATGAATGGATCCTCCTTTGTAAGAAAATGGGCAGCCTCTCATCTTAGCCTGAGACTTTGAAATGCATCCAATAAACATAGTACTAGTTTCATTTTTGTAGGACCTTTGTCCAAGTGTATCACGCCAGAGGATGATCAATAATATCTTTCCAATATTTACATTAACATTTCTTTCTCCATGAAGAATTTTCCTACAGAGAAAAAACATGAAAGACTGTGATTTTTCTCTTCTATGTCATGGAACTGCTAAGGAAATAATTCCCTCATTAACCATTGGAGTGATCGAAGTGAATCTAAGTGAGCGGTGCACACAGGAGATAGAGCTGAGTGAAGGCAGAAGCTCATAGTGCAGTGGGGAGGCAGACACTCCTGCAGTGAGCACAATCAGTGTTAGAGGGACTGGGAGAGGTTGAACAACATTGAGTGAGGGAGAAATGAGAGGGTTGGATAGAAGAGCAAGATGGAGTTATTCATTTGTGTTCACCAATTTAAACTTAAAAAAATTATTGGATGTATAGGAATATTTGGATAAATTCTTTTTTTCAACATTTCATTTATTTTATTTGCAGTTTGTGTTCAATGCAAATAAATTCCATAACATGAGGAATTACTATGAATCAAAGCATAAGCCCACAAACATATATGCAATGCAAAATAGAAGAACAGCATTAGATATGAAGCAAACAGTCACGTTCATTCACACACACACAGTGGACTCAGATCTGGTCAACCTGGTTGTTCCCAGGCAGGTTTGTAAAGATGATAAAGTGTGACTGTGGAGAATAAGATTTCTGCCAGAGCACTCTTAGTGAAGACATTTTCTTCCTAGTACACAGAGTGTGACCTCAGGTACTGATTAGGATAGCTTATGACCTACTAACAAGAAGAGCATTGAGCCCTTGTGAGAATGTAGACTTCACAAGAACATGCAGCTGCTTTCTCAGACATGTTTCTTAGGGTTTGCAACCATGACTGGGAACTACAACCAAGACCATGCTGAACAAAGAAAAAGTTTTAGGGCGAAGAACTGCCAGGAGTATCCTCAGAGGGAGAGGCGCTCTGGGCTCAGGTGTAGGGCTGGGGTTTCATAGGGAACTTTTCCCAAGGGAGGTGGGAGATAGGTTGGAGAGGCCAAAGAAAGGGATGTAGGATGTGGGCTGGAGCAGCTGGAGAAGATACCTGATACCAGGAGGCACAGGGTGTCTGCCTGATTTATAACTGGGGGCAGTTGTGGGAACAGTGAGGCACAGAAAGTCTCTCAGGCCTGATTTGTGGTAATGATGAGGCTCTCCATAAGCACAACACCTCTGTGTTTTTGCTTTCCTGATGCCAGGAAAGAGTGGGGGAGACACCTCAGGCCAGCGTGGATTCAGGACTCTCACAATGTTTATCTACTATATCTTGCTAAACGTGTTTCAGAGAAATCTTAGTTCTATGAACACATGCATATTCTCTACAGTAGGCTATTGTAATCCTTATCAGTAAAGAAACCACACCTGGTTAGTCTGTGCACACTTTCTGGAGGAAGAGACCCCATGTCCTGTTTTTCCTTTCATTTGCACACCCCAGCATGTAACCTTGGTTATCCAGACTACTGTGACCAAATTAGATATTTGAACAGCTAAGCATCAGCATATGAGCATGCAAACTGAAGATTTCAGGGATGGTCTGGTTTTGAAAAGATTTCTGTGTATCAAGGTAGTTGGAAAAGATTGGCTGCAGAATAAAACCAACTATTAGGCTTAAAGCTCCCTGTCACTGGTCCACTCCCCAAATATCTGCAATGGTCAAGATTGTGCCAATACTTAAGGTGGGGTAAGGACTTTATATAGGTTTCCCAAATGGGTCACAGGAACCCAGTTAGTTGAACCATCACCATTGGTTTCCAGGGCCTGCAGTAACAGGAAACTGGAGTATGGTTCTGGATGAAGATATAAACTTATGCACTGTAATGTAGGATTTAGGCATGTAACTACTAGACCTGCCAGCTCCTCTTATCCATATTTTTTAAAATACATACAATATATGAAGAGTATTTTATTTACTTTTATCTGTGGATTTAAGATTTTTTAAAATAATTATTTATTTATTTGAAAGTCAGAGTTACACAGAGAAAGAGAGAAAGAGAGCAAGAGATCTTCTTTCCACTGTTTCACACCTCAAATGGCCACAATGCTCTGGCTGGAACCAGGAGTCAGGAGTTTCAAATCCCTCACATGGGTACAGGGGCCCAAGCACATGGACCATCCTCCACTGCATTTCTGGGCATATTAGCAGGGAGATGAATTGGAATTGGAGCAGCTAGGTCTTGAACCAGCACCCATAAGGGATGCTGGTGTCACAGGCAGTTTCTTTACCCACTATGCCACAATGCTGGCCCCCAGGCTATAGATTTAAAAGGCATGTAACAATAAAAAAATAATGTTACATGACAATTTTTTGAATGACTGTTGAGATGACATTAAACTGGAAATATTCTGTTTCCCATTTAGCAGATAGACTGGATTAAGAGACAAGGAGATGGGACTGGCACTATGGTATAGGAAGCTAATCCTCCTCCTGTGGTACTCATATGGGCATTGGTTGGTGTCCTGGTTACTCCACTTCTAATCAAGCTCCCTGATAATGGCCTATAAAAGCAGTGGAGATGGTTCAGGTGCATGGGCCCCTGCACTCATGGAAGACCCAGAGGAGATCCTGGCTCCTGGCTTGGGATTGGCCCAGCTCTGGCCATTGTGGCCATTTGGGAAATGGACCAGATGATGGAAGAGCTGCCTCTCTCTTCTCTCTGTCTAAAACTCTGCCTCTCAAATAAGTAAATAATAATAGTAACAGATACAAGGAAAATGATAACTGATGATTGGAAACTCCAAAGAGGAGAGAAGGGATTCCTCACCACAGAAGAAATCAGGCTAAGACCATCATATTGCAGCAATTCAGGAATCAGAGCCTGTCTGGAACTGCTTCTTATTTGTGACAGTGAGCACGACAGAGATAGAGGTGCAAGAACTGCACGTGCTGAACCCCAGGTTTTGTATTTCGACTGTTCAATCTGAATAGTGCTGGTCACTATCATCTTGCTTAGATTTGTGGATACCATAAAATGTTTGAAAATCTTAAAGACTTGGTAATTCTACCCTAGTCAAGTATAAAATTTCTTAATCATATTTAAATTTTGAATTACTTAAAAAATAAAAGAAAAAAGCAGAAAGAAATCTTATTTTGTAATTAAACATTTGAAAGTTTTATTTGAAGTCCCACTTGAAAAATTTGTGGTGTGGCACACATTGGTATCCGTACAATGGGTAATAACATTCATTCAAGATATTCTGAAAAAAAAAGATTCACCTTTTTTTGTAAATAAAGATTCATTGGAAATCAACCACATCTATTTACTTTAATCCCTTTAACTCAGGAACCTCATAGTATAAATTTTCTCAGATGTTGTCACAGGCTTGTTCTGGCTTTACTTGCAGCTGTGTATAGACAATTATAATTCTTTTTTAAAGATTTTATTTATTTGAGAGTTAGAGTTACAGACAATGAGAAGGAGAAACAGAGAGAAAGGTCTTCCGTCCACTGGTTCACTCCCTAGATGGCCACTGCAGCTGGAGCTGTGCCAATCTGAAGCCAGGAGCCAGGAGCTTCCTCTGGTCTGCCAATGGGTGCGGGGGCCATCTTCTACTGCTTTCCCAGGCCACAGCAGAGAGCTGGATTGGAAGTGGAGCAGCCGAGACCTGAATTGGCACCCATATGGGATGCCGGCGCTTCAGACCAGGGCATTAACCCACTGCGCCAAAGCGCTGGCCCCGAGAATTATAATTCTTAAAAACATAGAGCTGCTGAAAACCCAATGAGAGCATTTCGGGCATGGAAAGCAAAGACACTGTGGCAAAAAAAATGATCTACATGAAGAATCTCTGTGAGATCCCAGTAGAAAGAAGGGGCCATCAAAGAAGGATGTACTTTTCTCTTAAGGGAGGAGAGAACTTCCACTTTGCTTACAGCCCTGTCTAAATATTGACGGAGTTTGTGGACTCAAAAGGCTTCCATAGCCTTGGCAGCTCATGACAAGAGCCTCGGGTGATCACTGACATCATAAATAAAAGTGCCAATTGTTCAATCAACAATAGGAGTCACTGTGCATTTGCTCTACATATAGGACTTCTGTCCTTAATGAATTGTATGATGAGAATTAAAGGTAAAACTTGTCTTCAAACATTACTTTGTACTTTGTGTGTCTGTGTGGGTGCAAACTGTTAAAATCTTTACTTAGTATGGAGTTGATCTTCTGTATATAAAGATAATTAAAAATTAATCTTAATGATGAATGGGATGGGAGAGGCAGTAGGAAGTGGGATGACCTGGGGTTGGGAGGGTGGGTATGGGGGGAAGAATTGCTATATTCCAAAAGTTGTACCTATGAAATTTATATTTATTAAATAAAAGCCTTCTCAAAAAATAGATATAGTGTGTGTTCCCTAAGAAGCTAAAAGGGCCTGATATCTTTCAGACTAACCTTAGCATTTAAAGCTCTGACTTTGAAATTGAATGATGACTACATGTGCTTGAAGACCCTGCCTCTTAGTTCCTTTTCAGTACGTGTGGCTCAGGTAATCCTTGAGTGGGAAAAGAGAATTCTAAATTCTAAATTTTGCAAGTTGGATTGTGGAATTGAGGGTTGCCACTGATCTGAAAATAACTGCAGTGCAGCTGTCATCCTACCACTGATTATTCAGTATCAGTCAAATCCTGCACTTGGAGACTACATGTATCCAACATTCTCCCTTTGTATATTTATTCCTTTGGGTATGTGCAGCCACATCTGTTCATCTTTTTTAAAGATTGGTTTACTTACTTAATTGAAAGGCAGAGTTACAAAGAGGGAGGGGGAAGAAAAAGAGACAGAGATCTTAAATTAAAAAAACAAATACAGCCCCAATGAAATAGATCCACTATGGCCTTTTTTTATGAAATGCATTTCTCATTCTCATAAACTCCATATTTTTCAAGATTTTTACAACTGTTAACCTGCTTATATTTTCATAGTATGAAAATCATTGGTGTTCATTATTTTCTTTGCTTGAGTTCAGATCCAAATACTTGAAGAAAGAAACTATTATGGCAAATTAGGTGCAGTTTTTATGCTTGAGAGATTTCAGTATGCTGTGTATATTCAAACTGCTACAGCTTCATGCCTCCTGCTTCTGAAGCAGTGTATGCTGAGTGCTTGAGAGAGACTGTGACCAGCACTATTATAATTATAAATAACTATTTTTCAGCACTTTATCTGAAACTGGCTTGTCAGTCGACTGTTGCTTTTAACAAACCACTTATTTTTTCACAGTCATCACAATATGTATATCAGCATTTTCATCCACTTACCATTTTGTTTCTGCCGTTGAAATCATAACCACTTTTGTGTATCATAATATCTAGTTCAAGCTAATCCTGGTACTGTGAGGCTGCGGAACATCTATGTTGGCTTTATTATAATATATTGTAACCTCCCTGCAATTATGTAACCCTATGTTTGCAACTTTTATGAATGCAATTGTTCAGATAAAATTTAGGTAATACCTGATCATTCACTCTTTCCAGATAACATATTTTACAGATTTTGTTGTTGATTTTTATAAGACTTGTTTACCATTTAATTTTGAAAGTGTGTGATAGTTCTGGATAATGGAAATGAGTTGTTTTAATATCTATGTTATGGATCTTATTTTAGCTTATTATTTTATTTATCTATATAAGGTGGACAAATGTCTTTATTTAAGAGCATAGTGATACTTCCCACCTTAACCCTACCTCCTGCCCACATTCTCACCCTCCTTCCTCCTTCATTTCTTATTCTTTAATTGTACAATGACATATTTTTAGTTTATATTATACTAGTTACATTAACCATCCATTAAGTAAAGAATTCAACAGATAGTAAGACCAAAAAAAAAAAAAAAATACACAAAAAACCTGTTCCACAACAGTAGAGACAAAGGCTGTAAAAAAGAATAAATTCTCAAAATATCAATTTTACTCATATACATTATATTTTTGTACTCTCTTAATATTTGTGTGTTGGAATATTGCTCAGCCATAAAAATAATGGCATCTTTTCTTTTGCAAAAAAATGGATGCATCTGTGGAAACCCTTATAATATTGAAATAAGAAAATACAAAAAAAAGACAAATTCAAAATGGTTTCCCTGAGCTGTTATAAATAATGAAATATGAAAAAGAATTTTAAGGGCAGAGTGTACAAATGAGAGTTTAGAACACAGAGAGAGATGTATTCCATCCACTTGATGCCCACCTAAATTCCATAACTACTGGTATTGAGACAGTCCAAAGCCAGTAAACAGAACTCCACATGGGTCTCTCATATGGAAGGCAGGAAATTAAGTACTTAGTGCCTCCAAGGTATATTAGCAGTAAGGTGGATCATTATTTCTGAACGGATGGTACTAAAGCCAGGTGCTCCAATATGGGAAAAGGGAATCTCAGACAGTGACTAAATCAACTTGCCATTTTGCATCTTCAACTTTGTAATAGATGGCATGATCTTTGATTGTTAAAACTCTAGAATTTTTTTCTTTTATATTCATTTGTAATGTAATTGTAATTGTGTGGTTTTCAGCCAATTTGCCTTTATCTACTCTTTTCATTATCTCCCCTCCCAATTATTAACTTTTTCTTAGTAATAACAATAGTTTTTCACAACTGCATGTCCTTATTCTGTTGATATTATATCTTTAACTAGCACATATATGCAATATCTTAATCTAAGCCAACCCAGAGCCATGAAACTGTGGATTGCTTCGCTAGCATTTTGATTGTCAAGTCAGCAACTAAGAATCCTGTAGGTTTCCTGGAAACTGCCATTTGCAGAGCTTCATGGAGATGTTAGTCTGCTGTGTTCATTCACTATTTTCAGGTAACTCTGGATGTTTATGGAACTGTAAGTTTGCCTTTGATTTTAAAGCTTCGATAGTATAACTCTAGACATTTTAATTTATTCTTTATATGTTGTAAAATCTGGCATGGTTTTGTTTTGTTTAAGTTTCTGAGATATTTTTGTATTTTCCAATATTAATGTAACTACTAACAAAGTTCCCTATATCTGCTTTTAATACCACCATTGTTCCTTTCAAAAAGCACTTCTTGGTTCTCACAGTATTCATAGTGTTTCCCATTCCATAACATGCGCATCCCTTTTTATTATTGTTTTGTTTTTTAGTCTACTCCTGTAACCTGTGTGTATCACTAACATCTTAGTAAAACAGTAGTGATATTGTGAATCTGTGGCAGTCTTGGTTTCCATTTTCATTGTGATGTCATCAGCCCACTCAAATTTTTGTAAATTTCTGTTTGTCTAAGGTAACTTTTGCCTTCTTTGATTTTTATGACTCCAAAGTTATCAATGAAAATTTCCAGTACTATTCTTCACACTTTATCATAAAACTATTCCAGTAGATATATTGCTGCTTTTTATACATCATTGTTTTTTATAGTTTTACATTCACTTCAATTTAGTTGCAATTAATGTTTTCACCAAATACCATCATATCTACATTTTAATATAATTTATAGAATATAAATTAGCCTTGATTTTAGAAATTTTATCAATCGAGGGAAAAATTACTCCCCTATTCTAGCTGCTGACAATTTTCATATATTTTTTCATTTACTTCAAGATCAGTGGTGTGTTACATTTTTTCAAGTCTTTTTTTCTGTTGATCTATTGGATTTATTTACTGATCTATTAAATTGACCAAATTATGTTTCTCTTTTGGTCTGTTGATGTAATTGATGGATCAAATTAAAACTTTTTATTTTTTCACATCTTGAATATCTGCAATACAGATGTATATGAAATATCACAATTTTCATTCATTTTGGATTCAATTAAGAATATTATGTTAAGTATATCTGCCTGTATGCTCAAAGGAGATATTGGTCTGTAATTTCTTTTGCTGTATTCTTGCTGAGTTGTTTCATGGTACTGGAAGGCTAGCCTCAGACCATGTATTCTGACAATTTTCTGGAAAAATATTAAAAAGTTGGTACAAATTTCCCTATTTTATAGAATTTTCCTACAAATCAATCAGGAGCCAGGATTTTTCTACTTTGAAGGATTATGAAATGTTGATGTACTGTTTCAGTGAGGTGTCTCATACAAACTAATCCCAAGACTAATATTTAAAAAATCAATGACATTTTCTTTGGCTCTTAGAAAAATCCACCAAAGATTTAATGCAATTCCAAATAATAAAAGAAGTGGTATTTTGGCTGCAATACTCATTATTACTTTAGAATTCCTATTACATGTTTCTTTTATAAAATTGTAGGCATTGTGATACAGTATTTGGGACTCAGGCATCTGTTATAGGAGTGCCAGTCTGAGTACTGGCTGATCCACTTATGATACAGCCCTCTGCTAATGTACCTGGAAAGCAGTGGATTTTGGAACACTTTAGAATCCCCAAGTGACTCTGAGATCCAGGTTTCCAAAACCTTGCAGCCAATACTCATGGCTGGTTATACTGAAGCATGTCCAGCAAGTAGACAAACTTCTTTTATTTGTTCAAATTAAAAAACAGACCAACCACTTTATAGTAAAAGAAACTGCATAATAAATCTAACTTTCTTTTGTTGCTTATATCTCAAAAAATTTTCTTTTTTTTCAACAAATGAACTACTTTACAGTAAAACAAATTTCATAATAAGAAACCTACTTTTGCTGCTTATATCACAAAAAATAATTTTAATTCTTTTTTTCATAAAAAGAGACTGAAGCAAGCATTTTCTTATTTCAGTCACTCAAAATATTAAGCCACTTTTTTTCAAATCTATTACTAATAAAGAATGCTTTGAAATGAAGGAAAACATTATTTTCCAGGACCTGAATTTTTTACTTATTGTGATACAATTTCTCATTGTTTTATTTCTCAAATTTAAAAACAAAGAGAAACTGGGAAAAGATCCAAGATGATGGCACAAATGAGTGTGCTGTGAGGTCTGTTTCCAGCTATGTCACTATGGAACAATGTGATATACGTACTACCTGGGTTGCAATGTTACACACACACTGCTCCCTGACTGATGTAAGTGGCTTATAAACAGATGGTTAGAGAGGACACTGTGTTTCTGTTTCCCAAACTGTACTAGGCCAGATTATGGCAGACAGCAGAGAATGAAGGCCTGGACACCAGGTTCTCAATTCCTCATGAATCTTAACTGAGCCTTTTAGAAACAGTAATGAAGATGTTTAGGACCTAGGAGGCGGGGTAAAATATATATGTATTGCTGGTGCCTTATGTTTGTGGTTGGTGTTTGTGTTTAAAATAATTATGATCTTGCATTCAATAATTTCTAACTTTGAGAGTGGCTGGGCCCCAATGGGTCTGAACTATTAGTGAGCTGGAAAGTGAGTTGTGGGCTTGAAGGGTTAGTGCCCACTTGGAAGGGGATGGAGAGGGGAGATGGGTAGGCAGGTGGATCAGAAGCAAACTGATTTCACAGGGACTTTGTTGGCTAACCTGACCCACTTCACAGGTGAGGAAATTTAGGCTCATTATGTTGTTGGTTTGTCCAACTGAACCTCTGGACTCTCCCTGATCTCCATACTCATGGGAACCTGGGCACCAGGCAGATGGCCAAGAATTCCTGACTGTGGACCCTGTGAGTAAGGACACTGGGGACCATTTTAATACTGTGCAACACTAGCCAGTTAAGAATTACAATGGACACTTTGCCTCACTTTGAGATCTATCTTGTTGAGGAAGACTCTCCTGTCCAGTTTGCTCCTGTACTTGCCCAGCCCTACAACTTCTTTCACCATTCTTATCCTCCTCTGAACACCCCAGAGCCAGAAGTCACTGGGGTGGTATAGCTGATTGGGTGCACACACACATTCCCTGTGAATTCTAGGCCCTGCCCCAGGAAGGCAGAGCAAGTGAGGCTGCCCATGCTAGCTGTACCCCTACACTGAACACCTGGGCAGGGGTGTGGGTTTTTCTCAATATCCAAGGAGCTCTCTCTGATATCTGGAGGAATGGGGGCACCACTAGACTGACACTCACTGGTTGGGGGGTGACTGCACATTTGCCATTGATGTTCAAAAGTTTTAGTGACTTTCCCTTACTCTTGTAGAGAATATCCAAGACATAACACAGCCCAGAAAGCCTCCACATCTTGGTCACCCTGGCCTGCCACTAGCTCTTTTGCAGAGGCCTCACATACTGCAGCTAACCCTGCCTGGCTGACATGCAAACCCCAGGCCACTGCAGCATGATATTTTTAAAGTTGTATTTATTTGTAGATTTTATGTATTATCTCAGTATATTCTATCATATGTACTGAAAATTACACCTTATAGTTCTTTTTTGATGTTTGAATTCCCTAGGAATTCCAGTAGGAATGTTTGAATTCCCTAGGAATTCCAGTAGGAAGCTGAAAAGAAATAGGGGCTGGCCCTGTGGCATAGCAGGTAGAGCTACTACCTGCAGTGCTGGCAACCCATATGGACACTGGTTCAAGTCTTGGCTGCTCCACTTCTGACCCAACTCTCTGCTATGGAAATCCGTACAAGATAGCCCAACTCCTTGGGTCCCTACATGCATGTGGGAGATTCAGAAGAAGCTCCTGGTTCCTGGCTTTGGTTCAGTGCTGTTCTGGCCACTGTGACCATCTGGGGAGTGAATCAGTGGATGCAAGACCTCTATCTTTCTGCCTCTGACTCTCTGTAACTCTACCTTTCATTTTTTTATTTTTTTGACAGGCAGAGTGGACAGTGAGAGAGACAGAGAGAAAGGTCTTCCTTTGCCATTGGTTCACCCTCCAATGGCTGCTGCAGCTGGCACACTGCAGCTGCAGCACTGCGCTGATCGGAAGGCAGGAGCCAGGTGCTTCTCCTGGTCTCCCATGGGGTACAGGGCCCAAGGACTTGGGCCATCCTCCACTGCACTTCTGGGCCACAGCAGAGAGCTGGCCTGGAAGAGGAGTGACCAGGACAGATGCAGAGGAAGCATTTGATAAAATACAACACCCTTTCATGATGAAAACTCTAAGAAAATTGGGTATAGAAGGAATATTCCTCAGTAAAATTAAGGCAATTTATCTAAAACCAATGGCCAGCATCGTATTGAATGCGGAAAAGTCAGAAGCATTTCCACTGAGATCTGGTACTAGAAAGGGATGCCCACTCTCACCATTGCTATTCAATATAGTTCTGGAAGTTGTAGCCAGAGCTATCAGGGAAGCAAAAAAAATTAAAGGAATACAAATTGGAAGGAAGAAGTCAAACTACCCCTCTCTGCAGAAGATATGATTCTTTTTAGGGGATCCACAGAATTCCACAAAGAGACTATTGGAACTCATAGAATATTTTGGCAAAGTAGCAGGATATAAAATCAATGCATAAAAATCTATAGCTTTTTTATACACAGACAATGCCATGGCTGAGAAAGAACTCCTAAGTTCAAGCCCATTCACAGTAGTGACAAAAATAATCAAATACCTTGGAATACTTAACCAAGGATGTCCAAGGTTTCTACAATGAAAATTACAAAATCTTAAATAAAGAAGTAGAAGAGGATACCAAAAAATGGAAAAATCTTCTATGCTTATGGATTGGAAGAATCAATATCATCAAAATGTCCATTCTCCCAAAAAATTTATAGATTCAATGAGATATCAATTAAAATACCAAAGACATTCTACTAAGATATGGAAAAAATGATGCTGAAATTCATATGGAGGCACAAGAGAATTTGAATACTAAAGCAATCTTGTACAATGAAAAGAAAGCTGGAGGCAACACAATACAATATTTCAAGACATATTACAGGGCAGTTATGAACAAAACAGCATGGTGCTGGTACAGAAACAGATGGATAGACCAATGGAACAGAATAGAAACACCAGAAATCAATCCATACATCCATAGCCAACTTATATTTGATCAAAGATCTTGAACCAATTC